>NW_028120807.1:0-712500 GCF_965178545.1 Coloeus monedula | reverse complement strand
GGTTAGCCTACTCCTTAGCGTTAGGGTACTAGTTAGCATACTAGTTCGGGTACTAGTCAGCATACTAGTTAGTACTGGTAAACTGGTTAGGGGACTAATTAATCTACTTGTTAGTGTTAGGGTACTAATAAGTGTACTAGTTAGTACTAGTCAACTCGTTAGGGGACTAGTTAGCCTACTCGGTAGTGTTAGGATAGTAGTTAGAATACTAGTTAGGGTACTAGAAGGCATACTAGTTAGTACAAGTCGACTAGTTAGGGGACTATTCAGGGTTAGGGTACTAGGGTTCTGGGTTCGGGGTTCAGGTTAGGGTTCGGGTTCGGATTAGGGCTTGGGTTAGCGTTAGGGTTAGGGTTCGGGTTCGGGTTCGGGTTAAAGTTAGTTAGCGTTCAGGTTAGGGTTAGGGTTGGGTTAGAGTGAGGGTTAGGGGTTAGTGTTAGGGTTAGGGTTAGGGTTTGGGTTTGGGTTCGGATTCAGGTTCGGGGTAGTGTTGGGGTTCGGGTTAGGGTTAGGGTTAGGGTTAGGTTAAGGGTTAGGGGTTGGGTTTAGGGTTAGGGTTAGGGTTAAAAAGAACATCATTTCATCCTGGCACATTCTTCTCTGTGGAATGCCTATCCACGTCTTCACTCCCTGCAAGGCTATTCGGTTCACGGTGTTACTTGGAACTGAGAAGGAAGGTGCAGAGAGCACCACGATCTGATGGCACTCTGTAGGCTGTAAATGAAAGAGGCCTGCCGCTGGAATGTGGTGCAAACACGGGTTTCCACGCGTCAAGGGTAAGCTCTGGGTAAGCTTGTTGGACTAGAACTGTTCTCTGTGCAAGACGTAGCCGAGAATCTTTCCCTTAAGATTCAGGCTACAACGCAGTCAGAACGCGGTGCTACCTGGCGCTGCGAGGGAAAGTGCATAGCTCAGGCATGTTTCGGCAGTGGAAGGGGCCTTGACCGTTTCTCTGCAGGCACCGTGCTCTCTGTGCAAGTAGACAATGGTTTGACTCCGGCAGATTGAAAGCATGACATGGGTGCTTAAGAGGCTGAACAACGGCGCTGATCACCGGGCTCGTGCGCTGAACGTATACGCTGAGAGAGGAGCGTGGCTGCCACTCGTCTGCCTGCCGAATTCACATTAGCATTGGGAAGATGGAAGATCAACGATAGCTACTTTTAGCTCTACTGCTACCTGTTCCTCTTCCAGCCCTACCTGGGAACAATATCGCCTAACTTTAGGCTTCGAGATGCAGAAAACACAGTGGTCGATGCCGAGGAGAAGGCAAGTGCAGAGTGCATCGTGGTGTTTAGGTGGTTTTACGCACAGGCTGCAAGAGGAAGCGTGGCTGCCACTCGCTTGTTGTCAGATTCAAAGTAGCAGTTGAAAACAGAAAGTTCAACTTGCAGCTACTTGTGCTGCCACCTATTTCTCTTCCAGCTTTCCCTGGAAAGAACTGTGCCGAGGTGTAGGCTTCGAGATGCAGAGATTACAGGGGTAGACGCAGCGGAGAATGGAAATAGAGAGTGCAGCGGACAGTTTCTGGTGCTTTACGTGAGGCAAGGGGAAAGGGCAGCCCAACAGTGGCTTTTACTTCTGGAGCCTTTTTCTTTGGCAGCAGCTGCTGCAAGTGGGCAACGGAGCTGCGAGAGTGAATAATGTGACGGCACATCTATCTGAGAAGGAAGCTGCCGAGCCACAGTGTGTTGTGCTCAGTTTCAAGACTACTTGGAAGAGGGGGGTACTTGAAGAACGACTTCCAGCTGGACGCGTCCTTCTGGGGGTGCTCGAGCTGCATGGACTCTGCAGCACTGAAGGTGTAAGAACCTGCTTCTGGCCAGGTTGTGTGATGGAGTGCAACGGCTGCGCCTTACTTTGTGAAGCAGCCAGAGCATTCTCAGCTGAATCTGCTTGTGAAGCAGCTCTTGGCTGAACATTTGAAATTCACTCCACTGAGTACGTTACCCCGGTGCCCAGTTGCTTTGTTCTTTGCCTTCTGCGGTCTGGACAGAACTGAAGCCCAGCGATGCCTTTGAGCTTTGCCGCTCTTCAGCGCGAACACTGCACGCATCCACAGTGTGCTGTGCACGGATTTTCCTCAGCTCGACGTACAATCATTTTCTTGCTGTTTCACAGAGTCCAAACTGTCCGTGTAGCTTTTGCTCAGCAAAATGCGTCAGGAGAGAAACACTTGCTGGAGTAGCTTTTCGCTGGCCAAGACTTTCAACACAGCACGACAATTTGGTCAAGAAGGAGGAGAAAGGAAGAACATCCTTTCATCCTTGCATGTTCTTCTGTGCGAGACGACTATCCATGCCTTCACTCCCCGCAAGGCTCTAAGGTTCACGGTGGTACTTGGAAGTGAGAAGGCAGGTGCAGAGAGCATCGCGATCTGACAGCGCTGTGCAGCCTGTAAAGGAAAGAGAGCTGCCACTGGAATGTGGTGCAAATACAGGTTTCCACGTGTCGAGGGTAAGTTCTGGGTAAGCTTGTTGACCTAAAACTGTTCTCTATGCCAGACGTAGCCGAGAATCTTTCCCTTTACATTTGGAAAACAAGAAAGACCGAATGTGTTGCTGTATGTCGCTGAGAGGGAAAGTGCATAGCCCAGGCGTGTGTCAGCAGAAGCAGTCGGCTGGAGCATTTCGCTGCTCGCACAGTGCTCTGTGTGCCAAGTAGGTGACGGCTCGACTCTGACAGAATGAAAGCGCGACAATGGGTACCAAAGAGGCCGAACGAAGGTGAAGAGCACCGGGCTCGTGTCTGCAGCGTACAAACTGAGAAAGGAGCGTGGCTGGCGCTCCCCTCCTGCCGAATTCACGTTAGCATTGAGAAGGAGGAAGTTCAACGGCAGCTACTTACTTGTGCTACAACTTATTCCTCTTCCAAGCATCCCTGGGAACACTGGCGCTTACCTTTGGGCTCCGAGATGCAGAAAACACAGTGGTCGATGCCAAGGAGAGGGGAAGTAGAGAGTGCAGCGGGGAGTTGAAGTGGCTTTACGGGAGGCAAGGGGAAGGTGCAGCCCAGCATTGGCTTTTCCTTCTAGTTCTTTTCTTCAGGAGAGCAGCTAGCAACCGAGCTGCAAGAGCCAACAATGGGATGGCACATCTGTCAGAGAAGCCGCAGTCTACAGTGCTGTAGAGTGCTGTGCACAGTTCTAATGCTGCTGTAAGTACACGGTACTTTTGGAACGGCTTCTCTCCTGACTCTCCCGTCTCTGTGAGCTCTAGCTGCTTGAACTTGGCCACACTGAAGGTGTGTGAACGTGATTGCGCTGCGAGTATCAAGTCTTCCAGAGACGAGGGATAGTCAACAAATGCTTTCTCACCTGGCCCATCTCTCAGTCCGAACTGTGGCTGGAAACGCTGCTGTGCTGCAAGGGTGGACTTAGCCACTCTGAGAGAATGTGATGACGCTCTATAGATAGTTGCGAAGGAAAGTGCTGGTCACTGCAATGTTTCGCCTAGTTTACGGACTTTAGAGGCACTATGAAGGCCAATGCCTTCTTCTAGCATTTGTTCTCTGCGTGCAGCTGCTGGATGTTTGGAAGGGCTTTGGGATCGGCGAGAGGTGGAGGGTAAGATGGTACCTAGAGCTTGAAGGAAAGTGCATATCTCCAAGGCCTTTGATGCAGTTCAGTGGGTACGAGTTCCATGTTGAGCATGTTCATGATGGCACAGAAAAGGTTCTGAAAGGAAGAGGCCGTGCTGCAGCTGCCTTGACTTTTGCCGCTTAGTAACTGCACAGCCAACAATGAAAAGATTCCTCTTGCTTCCCCGCTACGCGCAGGATCACATTCTTTTGTGTCTCCAAGAGGCAGAATGCGCAGCGGAGCTCTTCCAACAACTGCTCGCACATGACTGGGGCCGAGCCAGCGAAACGCTTGGCTTTTTCCCCGGCACTGTCAGCGCTCCTCGAAACAAGCACACGATGGCGCTGACGACTTGCAAAAGAAGGCCAAGCACCTGGCGCTGCTCGAAAGCACCCCAAGGGCAGAGGCAAGTTGCAAACGTCCCTGCACTCAAATCAACAGCACATCAGGACAAAAAGATTTCCCTCATCTTCCCCTTCCAAGAGCGGACTCTTCTTTATACCACACTCCAAGAGGCAGACAAACCTCTTTGGCCCAAACCAATCTTTGCCCTCTCGCAGATTCTGCCCACCAACTTGAAACCATCTGGCAAAAACAGAGCTCAAAACAGTGCGGGCTGAGGAAGATCTTGCTGCCTGCAACTTCAACTGCACCCCTCAAACTAGCAGCACACACGCTGTTCTCAGCACTTTCCTTCTCAGCTCTAGGTACCATCCTAAGCCTTCCCTCTCCCAGAGTCAGCATCCCAAGACAACGGCACCACGGACTGCTCACACACTAAAGGCACCAGGACAAAAGGCTCACAAGCTTGGCCTTTGCATTCCCACGGACAGCTCAACAGCTCTAAGCCAGAGAGAGCTCTGCCTCTTGGGAAAAGCCTTTAAAATCCCTAAGAGCACCTGATGTGCACATCCAAACCTGCTTTCCTTGCCAAAGAGAGCAACTACAAGCCCATCTCCAAAGAAACGGCATCCCCTCCTCCAAAATACAACACATCCATCCACTGATCCACCTCCAGTATTGAATATGTCCAACAATTGCCCCTACACGCCCAGGGGCCAGAAGAGAAATGTCTTGCTGGACTATTCCTCCCCATGC
The DNA here is from genome assembly GCF_965178545.1 of Coloeus monedula. Taxonomy (NCBI): domain Eukaryota; kingdom Metazoa; phylum Chordata; class Aves; order Passeriformes; family Corvidae; genus Coloeus; species Coloeus monedula. Next base: position 707,822 of record NW_028120807.1, on the reverse strand, counting down.
TACCTTAACATCTGCTCCAGCAACACTGGCACTTATGTCCTTGCCTTCGCAAGGAAAGGCACTCCGAGTCTCTTGGTCTTGCCTTGCCTTCAGTACCTTGTCTAGTTCTTTTTAAGCTACCCTTGCTCTGCTTCCTTTGCCTACGTCTGCCTTGCCTCGCACTACTTACCACTTGCTGGCTTTGCTTTGCCCTGCCTACCACTCTTGCCCTTGCCTTCCATGCAGGCAAGGCGCTGCAAAGCAAGTGCAGGCAATTGTGGGCAAGTCAAGGGAGAGGTAAGCAAGGCCAGAGCAGTGAGGGGAAAGCAAATGGAGTGGTAGGCAAGAGAAGGACCAGACATTAGAGGCAAGGCTGGCCGTAGGAAGGAAAGTCCACTGATGGGTAGGCCAGGCAGAAACAAGAAGGGCTCGGCAAGCCAAGGCCCTGGAGGAAAGCAGTAGGCAGGTCAAGGGTGGGGCATGGCTGTGCAAAGGAATGCAAGGCTCCAGAGGGCTAGCAGGGCAAGACAAGAAACTGTTGTGTTGCCAAGGCAAGGCAATGATAGGCAAGGCAGGTGAGAAGTACATTCCAGGACTACTGGTACACAAAAGTGGCCAGGACCAACTGCTCTGTGTGGCCTTGCTTGACGAGGCGAGGCAGGGCAATGAGGGACCTAGAAGGAAAAGGAAAGGTGAGGCCAGACCTAGACGAATGTGAAAGGAAGTCAGGTGGGGGATGGGTGAGCAAGTCAATGCAAGACAGGGGAGAAAAGGCAGGTTGAGGGAAGGCTACAGAGAGGGCAGCAAGGAAATGCAAGGCATGGGGAGGCATGTGAAGAGTGGGTGCTGCCAGCCGGCTGGGATGGCAGGGGCGGGGCAACTGCAAGTAGCATGGCAGGGATGTGGAGGGGGGTGTTAGTGTGCGGGAGGTGTGTGTGTGTGTGTGTGTGTGTGTGTGTGCAGCGGAGTGCAGGGTAAGTGCAGGTGTGTGTGTAGGTGCATAGGGGGGTTTTGTGCCGGGTGCTGTGCCGGGGGGAGCCATCCCACCACCAAGAAGGTGTGGGAGTGAAAGGAGTAACATAGATGTGTCTTTACAAAGAGACCGTGTGAATCTGTCCTTAGACAAGGCTAGGAATTTACTGGTAGGGGCGTAACAGAAGAAAGTCTTAGTTCTAGAAACTGTTACTAATCGACAGAGACTGTTGCCCAGCCAGGGCCGTGTTAAATTGCTGAACCTAGAGCAAGGCAAGCAAAGACTTAATAGCATTAGGAATAGTTTCATTTTCTTCCTTTTCCATACCAAGAGGGGGGTGCATATTAGAGGGGAGCCTAGAGTAGGCAGTTCCGGAAGTCTGTAATTCCCGAGTACCTCCGAGGGTGCTGTTGCCAGGAACTTCGCATCAAAAGGGGGCTGCGTCGCCCAATCAGTTGAGAGACTCCATGGCAAAAGCCCCATGGCCTCTCCCTGTAGTTGAAGAATGCTACAGGCCTCCTGTGTCTACTTTTTGGTGGATGAAGAAAGTCAGAAAGCAACACTTCTGCCAGAACTCTCCAAGATGCCCCCTTTGCTCCCAGTGACTCCATCACTGGCCGGGAAGCTGTCTTTTCTCCCAGAGGAGTTTGAGATACAGTTAAAAGCCGTGTGGCAGAGAAAAAAGGCAATACTTGGTTTACAAGGGATGGCAAACAAGAGATACCAGAAGCTTTGGCCCTACCAATAGTAAAAGAACTCTGTGAAGAGAGTCCTTGCACTTCCTGAGGATTGGCAGAAGCCTTCCTCATGCTGGATGTTGCTGGGGGTCTTTTTAGACTGGCAAAACGAGCTGTTGAAGGTTGCTTGATCTGTGCTAAAGCAAACAGCCAAGTTACAAAGGAACTTGCCAGGGGAGGGAGGCCTTGGGCTGCAGGTCCCTTCCAAAGATGCCAGGTGGATTTTCCTGAGATGCCCCAAGTGGGAAGGCTTCATATCTTCTGGTAATGGTATGTCAGCTAGCAAGGTGGCCAGAAGCATTTCCAACTGCTTCAGCAACGACAGGATCAGGTATTAAGGCATTTTTGGAACAAATCATTCCAAGATACAGCATTGTAGAAGCAATAGACTCAGATAGGGGAACTCATTTTACAGGAAAGATCCTTCAAGGGGTTTTGGCTTCTTTAGGAACACAATGGCACCTCCATAGGCCCTGGCACCCCCAGAGCTCAGCTCGGGTAGAAAACAATGAATAGAGAAATAAACACCTTTTGAAGCTGGTAATAGAAACCAAGATGCCATGGCTAGGGCTTTGGACATTGGCTTTGGCGAGAATGAGAGCCCGACCCAGAAGAGGGATTCCATTCTCCCTCTTTCCATCGTTGTTATGAATTACCCGGGTAAGTCTCAACCTAGTGGGGGAGTAGAGGTAAGTGATGTATATTTAAAACCATCTGTGGCCAGGATACTGCTTCTTGTGGAACCCCTTCAACAGGAAGCTCAGCTGGCACAAGCCCCACCTTTGGACTTTGCTGCTTGTAACATCCAACCAGGAGATTGAGTCCTAGTTAAGGAGTAGAAAGAAGCGCCAGTGGTTCTGAAATGGCGTGGCCCATTCCAAGTGTCACTGATGACAGAAACAGCCATCAAGACAGCTGAACACTTGGGTCAAGGTCTCTGAAGCCTCAGAGATTTGCACATCTCAGCTGGAGGAGAAAGCTGGGAGGCCGTGACTGACACTCTGCAGGAGTGGGCCGGAGCAGTAGCCAGTGCTTCGACATCAGAGGAAGCCCTGCGTGCCTACCCACAGACCATCTGCTGAAATAGTCTCTATGCGCATCCCTCCTCTAGAATCTCCACTCACTGGGGCGCTAATACTTGCTGGATTCTTTTATGTTAAGTAGTTTCTGTGTCTTCAATTGCCACAGATGGTGCAGAAGACAACGGGAAAATTAGACTAGCTAATTAGATCACACCATTAAAACATTTTCCTGAATAACTCTACTTTTATATGGTCAGCTAAGTTTAGGCCAGGAGTGGGAGAATCAATTTGCAGCCTTAGCAGAAGAAGTAGCAAAAGTTTTTCACCTTAGCAATTGCTGGCTCTGTGGAGGGCCCGGAGGATCTGAAGAGTGCCTATGGTTGGCTAGCCCAGCTGAACCTAAGTGGTGGCTCAACACCTGACATGAGGTCCATACTAGGACGGGATTTTGGGCCAAAGAAGGAAGTCCATGGCTATAGGAGAAGGTTTCACGAAGGATGTCTGGACTTCAGGTGGCTCTCTTGAAAGCTGTTTATTGCATAGGCGAAGTTCCAGCATTTCAGGGAGTGGCTATCCAGAGCCAGCCCTAGAGCTGCCAGCTCCAGCTGTAGGCATACCTGAAGCCGCTTGCTGTTCAAGTTACAGAGCATTCTATACTTTTCTTTGCAGAGTATCTTAGCACGTAACAACCAATAAGCACCATACACAATACCTTGACATTGGCCTATAGCCTATCATAGCTACTACCATCACCATATTATAGTCATTATTATCCAATCACAAGAGTAAGTAAGTTACAATTTAAGCTTTCAGTGGAAAATTCTTAGACCTTTCTTCTTCTTGCTACATCAACATTTCTTGTTTGCCTGCCATATCTTTCTTTTTGGGAAAGACACCTTTTCTATTCACTTATGCTCTTCTTGAGACTTACTTACTTGGTGAAAAACATGTCTTTGTTTGTAATCACATACCTTTGTCCTGCTCCTAAAAATCTCCTTCCAACTCATCTCCAACCTTTGCCTTCTCAGTTACTCAGCGATCACTGTTTCAGCAAAACATCTTTTCTTCTATATCAAAACTTGCTTTCATTTCTACCTCATCCCCAGCTTCTACATTCTCAGACCTTGCTGCCAAGCCTACATACCCGTGAAACTTTCTTACCAAACTTTCATTCTCCCCAACACATGGCCACTTCATTCTTCTGCAACAGGCACTTATTGCCTAAACAGGACAGGGCGGGTCTATGTAGGAAAAGGCGTTTGTCAATTGACTTTCCCTCTGGCTTTAAACAATTGGGTTTAGCCCTCCAATTGCCCTCCTTACAATTGTTCCAAATATCAAGACAAATGCAATCAAATAGCTGTTCAGCTCACTAATGGTAGCTGCGTAAGATGTTCTTACCACACTTACCAAAAACATTTGGAAGCCTGTAAAGCAATGGGGAGGGACAAGGGGTTTTTTGGACCACCTATTTTTAAGCTGTCCCCACAAAAATTCCACAAGTAGAAGACATGTTGTTTGTGATTATCAATGGGAATGGCAACACCGGATTGGAACTCAAAGCCTTTTAGTGAGTTCTGCTCCAAATCCAACCAAGCAACTTGCAGATGTAAATGTAGATGGGAACCCTGTGTGGGAGCTTGGAAATGCAAATGCTGTGACCCTTATGGTGGGGCAGCTATTGTTGGAGGACCGTTAGGCCAGGGAATCCTGCTGTATTTTGACCCACCAATTGATGACCAAGGGTAGGAAGGCCCCTTTGCTAATGGAACACGGGCTTTGAAAGGACATGATTGGATTTGTGGCCAACATGCTTAGCTCAGGTTACCTCCAAACTGGTCAGGGATATGGTGCATATCTTAGACCATTGTTCTTTTTGCTACAACAAATTCAGGGAAATCACTTAGGAATCAAAATCTGTGATGATTTAATTAGAGAAAAGCAGTCAGCTGATGCAGCCTTGGCTGCAGGGAGCACCCCAAAACGGGGAAAAGATGAATGGCCACCAGAACAAGTTACGCAACATGATGGACCAGCCACTTGGAAACCTAAGGAATTCATCCCAGATGCATGGAAACCCATTTATCATTTGAATGAGATAATTAGGTTACAAGCTGTCTCGGAAATAATTACCAATCAGCCAGCCACAGCTCTTGACCATCTTGCTGAGCAACCCACTTCAATGAGGAAAGTAGTATTTCAACATTGGATGGTATTAGATTATCTGTTAGCAGAAGAAGGAGGAGTTTGTGGGAAATTAAATGACTCGAGCTGCTGTTTGCAAGCAGATGACAGGGACTGTTGATTAATCAAGGCCGTGTTAAATTCCTGAACCTAGAGCAAGGCAACAAAGACTTAATAGAATTAGGAAGGGTTTCTTTTTCTTTCTTTTCGATGCCAAATGGGGGGTGCATATTAGAGGAGGGCATAGAGTAGGCAGTTCTGGAAGTCTGTATCTCCCGAATACCTCAGCCAGTGGAGAAAAGGAAGAGGGTGTTGTGGCCAGGAACTTAGCATAAAAAAGGGGCTGCATCCCGCAACCGTTTGACAGACCCCATGGGAAAAGCCCCATGGACTCTCCCTGTAGTTGTTGCAGGACTCCTCTGTCTCCTTTTCGGACATCAACCTCAGGCATAGTGGATTAATTTTCCCTAACGGCAGCGACCTGCCGCGTGGTCTCCGTGCTCCTCCCCAGCCCCCCGAGAGGTGTCAAATAGTTGCCGGCGGCTCCCACCGCGCGTTACAGACGGCTGCGCGGCGCCGGGGCTGCTCGCAGTGCTCCCCTGCCCCGCCAGGGCTGGCCGCGGGCTGCGGAGCCACCTCGCCACCGGCGCGGCCAGGGCCGGGGCCCTTCTCGACAGCAGCCGAGGGGCTGCGGAGCGGGCGGCTGCGGGACGATCAGCTCTTTTATGCCGCGCGGTGCTGCCGCCTCCATCTAGCTCCCCATCGCGCCGCCGGCCGACCCCGCCTGGCGCGTTCACGCTCGGCCGCGCTCGCCGCCCGCCCAGCCTCGCCGGAAGCGCTCCCGCCCGGGCCGTGCCCCGGCTCCGCCTGCGGCTCGGCAGGGCCCGGCCGCACGCGTGCTGCGTGGCTCGGAGCACCCGCGTTGCGCCGCAGGCGACGGGGAAGGCGGGGCGGGCCGGCGCCATGGTGGTAGCGCGAGGAGAGGAGCGCCCGGGCGGGGCGGCGAGTGGCGCGGCCGTGAGCGCTTCTGCTTGCTGTCGCTCGGCTGCCGCCCACGGCAGGTGCCGTGTGACCCCGCGGAGCGGCGGGGCCGGCCGGGCGGTGCGCGGCGAGGCTTTCGGCCAGCGGCGGCCGCAGCGACAGTCTGCTGGCACTGCCCGTGCCGGTGGAGAGAGCGGGGATCCGAGGCCGGCCTTCCTAGGGTAACGAGGGGCGACCGCCTTTGCCGCGCTGCCCTCCGTGCAGCACGTGGCCGATTCCGGCGAAGCCGGGGTCTCCGCAGCGGCGCGGGCGGGAGGGAGTGGGGAGCGCGCTCGGTGCTCTGCCGGCCGCTCCCGCCCAGCGCTGCGCTCCGCCGAGGCGTTTTCCCACAAGTCCTGGGGAGGACATAAGGGACCCCGGAGTTGGAGCTTAGCTGTCAGGGGGAACAACTTCCCTCCATTGGCGACCTCCTTTTCCCTCTGATTCAGCTACCTTGTGGTAGGTGCGATGGTGCTGAAGAAGGGTGGCGGCTGGGCACAGTTGCTGGCATAGGTGGTGCGAGAGCTCCACGCAAGCAGCTTTGAGTGGCATGTGTGAGGGTAGGAAGGTACGGCACCCACAGCTGAAGGTAAAAAAGTCAGGGCATGTCATCAGCCGCAATCGTGCTAAGTTGTTCATCTTTGCAAACTGCTTGCCGAGTTGTTCCTTTTCTTAGGTAATGGGGGTTTGTATCAACCAGAACTGCATATGGTCAGTATTTGCAGAGAAGGTTACGTGGACTGTTGTTGAGGTGAGTGTAGCAGTTTCTATGGCATTCTGCAAAAAAAGTGACAGGTCTCTCTGTGTTCCCCAATTCTTAACAAAAATGAAGTTCACAAAGCCCTGAAAAGAGGTTTTACCAAACTTCAGGGATTTTTTCCTACGAGTACTGTGGAGACAACCATAGTCACCTTGTCTTTCCAAAAGTGAAGGTTACATCTTTTTGTCCAAGAGCATCAAGTGCTTTTGATCAGCGTTTGTGTGCATGCATTAGCCTTGTTCTTGTTCTTCCTTGGAGAACTTTTACAATCCTCAGATGATCTGTGTAGGCTGCAGACTGCAGTGGTGAACTTGAAGGCTTCCAGCAGAAGGCAGATGCTGTCCACGTTTTGGATTTTCCTTAGTCTGAACCTTCAATGTCCAAGGCTTCACTTTTCAAGCAGTTGGAAGAGCTCCAAATGAAGATATGAACAGGTCTTAATTGACCTTGTCACCGCCTCAGTTCGTCAGGTAATGCTGTGCACTGGATTTAATTGCCTAGTGCAAGATGTGCTAAAAATATGTAAGAGTATCTCCTCGATTACCCTCCCAGAAGGGTTTGAATGGAGAACAAGGAGTTCCGAAGACAGGTATTTGGTGTACGAGAAGTAGAACTTAGTGGATTGCAGTGCACTGCATGTACAAATGTCTAAGGAGGATCCATCTTTTTATGCCCCATCTATGCTTGTTCTCATTTGAAATCCTGAACATTCTGGAGGTTGGTTTCGTTAGGGTTGTGGCTGGGGAAGGGGTGGTGGTGGGGGAGGGGTGGGTGTTGTTTCTGATCTTTTTAATTTCCAGGATAGTGTACAAAGAACTTGTGCCCAAAACCAGCAGTATGAAGCAATGCAGGTATAAAAGAAGGTCACCGAAATGTCGGATAATATGAATCTGAAAGCGCTTCAGTATTTTACCCAGGAGTTTCACTGCAACAAGGTGATTGTCCTTGACAGAAATGTAGTGGCAGGCTTATGCCATGCTAGAAGTGATGACCTTTCTCTGCCCCAAATTGACCAGCAAGATCTTTTGGCTCTTGATTTAAACTCCTGAGCCAGCTGTGTTTCAGGCTGCAGAAGCTGCAGGTGTTGTGGCAGACGCGGGGTGCAGCCCTGCCTGCCGGTCCCGACCTGGCGCACACCGGTGGCAGCCCTCAGCGCCCGGGGTCCCCTGTGCCACCCACGGCAGGGCTCTGCCTGCCTCCTTCGCACCCCTGGTAGCCTCAGGGAAACAGCGGACTACTCCATCTGCTTTAAAAACAAACAAGCAAACAAAAAGCCCACTGTAAAAATATGTAAAAGTCTTGAAACTAATTCTGAGCGCTTGCTCGGAGTTTGTTGATGGCGTAAATGGATTTTGGATAAACTGGTATTGCTAGTACTACTTTTAAATTAGGTTCCTAAACTTCAGAAAGGAGAAGATGGTGGTCCCGTTCTCCTGAGAAATGTTTGAAAAAGTAAGAGTGCTCAGTCATTTAAAGGTGGCCAGAAAATGGGTGTGGCAGTGGAGTGGGCACTCTGTGAGTAGGTAGCCTTAAATCATGCAGCGACTGGCACTTCAGTGGGAATTTTGCATCAACACCTAGAGATCGTGTCATGATGTGTTGCATAACAGCAGATTGGGCCAGAATTCTGCTGACTTTGATCAAGGTGGACGGGCCACCTTCACTTAACCCGGCATAGGGACATAAATGAATGATGTTTGAAAAACAGCCATGAAACATAGCCCCTTTAGTTTGTTGGACTGTTGCAAGTCTGCAAAGCTCTGTTGACAGGTCATTGGAAGTAGCTGTTGGAATCTAACTGCGGTTGGACTCTTTGTCAGTCAGCATCACCAGGAGGCTTAACAGTTTAGGTTGAGAGGTGGTGCATGTTTTTTTTTCAGAGGAATGGCCCAGTGAAGAGCAGTGTTCACTGCCATGACTGCCGTTGTAGCCTTCAAGAGAAATGGGCTAGGCTTAGCACTGTGTGAGAATTCTTGGTTCATTCAGAGAGAACTTCCTTGGTTCTGCTGGTTTGGTTTCGCAGCTGGAGCAAAGGTACAGCACTGGAAGCAATTCCTAGGGCAGAAGCAGGAGATATCCAAAGCTCTGGGCTTTGTTGTCCTCAGCACAGTGTAAGTGAGCGTAGTCTAATTGGAGGAGTGGTGAGCCTCAGTGATATCAGATTTTTTACAAGTTCTTAATTCTGTCAAAACAAGAAAGAAGGAGAGTGATGAAGATGAAATCCTTTCCTCTTCAATCTGCCTACGCAGCAACTTCAGGGGTAGCTGTAATGTGTATTCACCTCTTTTGAATTGCCCAAAACCAGGCCTGGACATGCTTCAGAGACAGAGTCAGAGAAGCGGGTATTTGCTTTATTTGGCGCTGGGTGCGTGGGAATCGCTCCTCCTAACACACACACGCAGAGCACTCCATGCAGTCCAGCATTATGTGTAAAATTTTTGACTATTCATCACATTCCTTGGGATAGGAGTAGTTCTAGAAATTACTTCTCGGAAGTCATTGATATCATTAGCAGACGTGCCACGCATGCGCTGTGTACCCAGGTGGTTGCACTGAGGAAGGCTCCTCTTCTTCCTCGGGGGTCTTTCTGATGAAAATCAGTAGTCTCTGTCACAATGCACTTTTTACCTTTCTTTCTGGCGCATGCGCAGTTCTTCGCTGGATGATTCAGCGATCTCTGTGCTGGTTTTCAAAAGATCCTGTTCCTCTTATCTTGACAAGATTCAGGCGAATCCTGCTGCTTAGGTTTTGTGATTAACATTTGCTGTCTCTTACTAGTTTCTTCGTGCTTCCATGAGTTAACTATGGATCATCCCCCTTCTCAATCCCCCCTTTTCCTTGATCGTTTGTAATTCTTTACAAACCTTGCATGTCTTGAATGAAAGTACCCTTCTCGTTTCTAAGTTTGTGCTTTTGCCATTGTGTATACGCATTGAGATACTAAGTACCTAATATCATATAACAATATCTACAAATACAGTCAGTAAATAAGAACATCACAAGACAAGTAACTGTTACAAACAATTGTTTAAGCCAGGATAAGTTGGGTAAGCATGCTGTGAGTTTATCTTCTATCTCTATAAACTTGCAAGAAGCGTTACCTAAGGTAATCTGATGCAAGGTTTGCGTTTTGTCCCAAATTGTAAGGTCCTTCCCATTTTTCCTGGAGTGGATTTCCGGAAGGAGACTTAATATAAACCCAGTCTTTTGGATTCATATTATGGAAGGGTTTATCAGGTGGTGGTGGTTGACAATGAACAGCTGTAGCGCGTATTGATTGTAATTGTGGACGTAAATGCTTAGCAAAGCCATGGGCAGAGCCTGATACCAATAGAAATTCGTTTTTTGACAAATTTTGGCTCATTGTTGCTTTATTAAGTGATTCATCCTTTTTGCTTGTCTACTTGCTTGTGGCCTATATGGTGTATGTAGTTGCCACTGTATACTTCGTAGATGACTCACTCCTCGCACTACCTGGGCTAGAAAGTGTGATCTCCTATCAGAATTTGTTTCCCCAAATTGTGGAAGAATTTCTTGTACTAAAGCTTTAACAATTTCTCTAGCCTCGTTTGTTCTACAAGGGAAAGCTTCTGGCCAACCTGAAGAAGTATCTGTGAGGACTAAGAGGTACTTGTATGTCCCTTTTCTAGGGAATTCCGAGAAGGCAATTTGCCACACATCTCTCGGTCAAACTCTTTTAGGGATAGTCTCTGTGCTTAGCCTAACCGTGGTATTAGGGTTGTTTTTCCTCCTTTGTCTCCTTTAATTTCAGTGCTATTACTTGGTCTTCTAAGTGGTTATGGAAGGCGTCAACTCCCTAATGTGTTTTAGAATGTTTGCTTTGGATAAATAATTTTAACGGTTTTCTGGGTATGACGATGAGATCTTTGATTTTAGCCCGCCCGTCTGTTCTTACTTGTCCCATTTCTTCCTGTATCCAATTTAAATCATCAGTGTTGTATGGTGGGGGTTTTTTATTCCTAAGGATGCTAGAAGGGATTCAAGCTAGGGCTTGAACTTGAACCTTACTAGCCACTGCCTTTGCTGTTTTGTCTGCCGTAGCATTTGTCAGTTCAGGGATGGTGTTACCTTGGGAGTGTCTTTTACAGTGCATTATAGCTACTTTTGAAGGTTTTGACAGTGCTTCCAGCAAGTGTAAAATTTCAGTAGCATGCTTGATTTGTTTCTTCTGTGAGGTCAATAAACTTCTTTCTTTCCAAACAGCCCTGGGAGCGCGTACTACTGCAAAAGCATACTTTGAATCAGTCCAAATGTTGATAGGTTTTCCTTCAGCTGCTACTAAGGCTCCAGTTAGGGCTATTATTTCAGCCTTATGAGCTGATGCCCGCACAGGTAGCAGATTTGCTTCAAGGACAGCGTCTGTGCTTGTAATTGCATAGCCAGCAAACCGCTTACCATTCTTGACATAGGTGCTTTCATCAGTGAACCAGTTGTCTGCATTTTCTAGTGGAGAGTCCTTCAAGTCTGGGTGGCTAGAGTAAACCGCCTCCATGGTTTCAAAGCAGTCATGCTGTACAGGCTCCTCAGCGGCCTTGCCCTGGAAGTAAGCTGCTGGATTGAAGATGTTAGTTACTTGGATGGTCACGTCCTCCGATTCTGTTAGGACAGCTTGGTGTTTGAGAAAGCGAGATGGGGTTAACCAGTGATTTCCTTTCTGCGTGAGCCCTGCTGACACTGTATGTGAGACAAAAATGGTTATCTGCTGGCCCGTTGTGAACTCGAGGGCTTCCTCTATGTTCAGGGTCCCAGCTGCCACTGCACACAGGCAGGTGGGCTATCTTTGGCTGACCACGTCCAGCTGCTTGGAGAAATAAGCCACCGGCCTTTTGTACGGTCCTAGCTTCTGTGCCAGAAGTCCCAACACCGGTCCTTGCCTTTCATGTGAAAACAACAGAAAAGGTTTAATGGCATCCAGTATGCCCAATGCCGGAGCTTGCATTAACTCACGTTTCAGAGTTACAAGTGCATTTTTAGTCTCTGGTGTCCAGCATAGGTGGGTGCCCTCTGTTTCTTTTAGGAGAGTTTCACAATTAGTCCATAGCTGTAGATCCGTAACTTACACTGTCTTGTCATTCCCAGAGAAGTTCTTAGTTTTGTTTTCTTTTCTTGTAGTTGTCTGGGGCACCTGACAAATGGTCTCTTTCTTGTTATTTTCCAAGGCTCTCTCTCCTCCTGCCAGTTCATATTTCACTTTTTGGAGGACTAGCTGAGCCTTTTCAGGGGAGAGCCTATATCCGCTTAGTCCCAGAACATTTAAAAGACTTACAGCTCATTCCTTGCAGTCTTCATGGGTTCTTGTTGTTATTAGTAGGTCATCAATGTACTGCAGAAGTGTACCTTCCCAGAGTGGCGGTGTTCCAGGCTTCCAGTTCTTTAGCTAATGATCTCCAATTCTTGTGAGGCTATTTTTGGAATCCTTGTGGCAATAGGGTCCATGTAAGCTGGCTTTTTTCCCTGTTTTGGGGTTTTCCCATTCAAAGGCATAAATCTCCTGACTGCTTTCAACGAATGGCAGACAAAAGAAAGCATCTTTTAAATCTAGAGCTGAAAACCACACCCAGCCACTTTGTAATTTTGTAAGTAAAGTGCAAGGATTGGCTACGACAGGATGCAGTGTTCTTGATACTGTATTTATCGCTCTCAGGTCTTGAACTAATTGATAATTTCCATTTGGCTTTTGTATTGGTAGAATTGGGGTATTGTAGGGAGACCTATACTCTCTTAACAACTCTTGATCAATAAATGTAGCAATTATTGGTTTTATTTCTACTGGTGCTCCATGCTTTAGAGGATATCGCTTAACTGACACTGGTTGTGCCCCTTCCAGGCGTTCAATAATCAGTGGGGAAGCCCGTTTTGATTTCTTTGGAATTTCAACATCTCCTACTAATGGGATCACTTGATCTGTTATTTCATTATCTATGGGTATTTCTCCTCTTTCAGCCTTGTTTGTTTGTTTGTTTGTTTGTTTTCCTAGGCCTGAGATGATTAAGGAATGGGTTTTCCCTTTCTCTAATCTTAGTGGTTTAACTTAAACTTTCAAGTCTTAGTCAGGTAACTTTGGGGAGGCTTCTTTGGTTGTAGCTTCTTTAGACAGTTTTTGTTCCATTAATATTTTTACTCTGCTGGATAATTTTAGACATTATGAAGGATTAGTTTTTAGGATACAAATCAACACACAAAACATTTCCATGCAAAATGTCCTCATGCAAACATATCTTTCCATCAGGGCTATGCTCTGTTTTCTAGGAGACCAATTATAGCGCTGTTGTAATGTAATCTTGACACAAACTAGAAACTGGGGCTTTACTGTTGGTGGGATTAAAAAGAAATTAATTCTCTTTCAAAATTAGTTTCATTAATCCAAGTAGCCTTTTTTTTTTCTTTGAATTTTAGTGACTGAATTGCCTTCATCACATTCTGCACCCTCGTCTGAGATTGCAGAATGTGCTATAAATAGGTGGAGTGAGGCAAAGCTAAAATACCTTCTTAAGACATATGGCATGAGATTGAGCAGCACTTTAGTTTGAGAGCTGGTAGAAGGCTTTTCTGTATTTTATTCATGTCCTATTTGCAGTCTATGGCTGCAAAAAGCCCTCCTGGTTTAGGAAGGGGGATTTAATCATTTCTTCTCTAGCATTTGCTTGTGTTTTGTCAAGATTCTTTAATTCACTAAATAGTAAATTTAAAAAATTAGCTGAATGATAATAATTTTGAAGTCTTCTGAGGCAGAACTGGGAAGGTTAGAACATTTGTATGATTTCAAATATGTATAAATTCTTAAATGACAAACGTTAACAAACTGACAATGCAAGCAATTATGGTGACACTTTACATTTCATTGGTTTTCATGCAGCTCCATCCCATGTGTTGGTAGGTTCTTAAAAAGTGAAAATTTGGCCCACTAGACCGATTATTAAAAAGAAGTACAACTCCTTGGGGCTAACACAAAGGGACAGCGTCCACGTGAGTAAATGGTTATCACATTTAGATGTGATTCTGCTGCTTGCACTTTCTCTGCCCTCAAACTGCTTTCTTTATCGTCAATGCAGGGATGTTTGACATTCTTAGAAAAGAGAAAAGAAACAGATTTCCTCAAAAAAAAAAAAAAAAAAAAAAAAAGCCAGGTGAAATTAATGCAATGTTAATTGCATTAATTTATTCAGGTGGAGTTTTAGTTTTTATTCTATGAAGTGCTTGTTGCACCACTTTTGTTGTTTCCCACAGATTTGGAGTGGGATTTCCTCCAGTTGATTGTTCAGCAGAGGGAGTGAGACTGCCTTCAAAAGTTTTGCAGGAGTTGCATCTGTGAATCGGGCACGTCAGTTGCCTTTTTTTTTCCCCCCAGATTTTTGTAGGCTTCTGTTTTTCACCGTGGATCAGTTCACCTTGGATCAGTTTGCTCTTTTTGTTCCAGTGATTTTTTCTTTTGGACATGTGTCACGATCCGTTAATACAAGTAAGGGTCGTGATGGTTTGTTTACAGATCTCCGAGTGCAAAAGGACACAAGGGATTTCAGTTTTAATCAAAACAGTGCACCTTTGTTAAGTACCCACAACACGGTAATGCGATAGAGGAGAGAAAGAGAGAGAGAGATAAAGAAAAACAAAGTAAAAGAGTAGAGAGGAAGAAAGGGGGGGTAATGGCTACCAACAGATGAGATGAAGTCCTCGTGCTCTGCTGCCAATAGATTTGTCTTCTTTCCGTGGGGAGATCTCATCTCAGTTATTTCAGAAAGTCCCTTTTTAGGCCTTTTTTGAAACGAGGGCCAACTGGCCAGACCATATCTGTGTTTCGTAATAACATTGCAAAACTAAAAGCTAGCCCTAACTATCCCAGGTACATACCAAGCATGCCTTTCTCCTATGCTAACTATACTGCCTGCTATGGTTTGCGGCCTAGCAGCGTTAGCGCGTCTACTTCTGGCATGAGTTTAGCAGTGCTCTCGCTTCTGCTTTCTAGCTGTATCCCCACATCTCACCCTTTTCCCCAAGAGGTGGGGCAAATCTACAGCCGTTGTTATGAGGCCCGTTGCTTTGGGAAACAGGTACAGGACAGGTGTAGAGGACAGGTCATTCCTTTCCGCTTCAGCGCAGTCCTTCCCGCCTGGGCAGCAAGAACGGCGCAGTCCACTGTGACCTGCACAAATTTCCTCAGGAATGCGTACCAGTTCCCAGCGGGCACACCTGCAGGCAACAGTTGGCAGACATCCCACCTTAGGCAGGTCGGAACTCCTGTGTTTAGCCTCTGTTCTCGGCGATGATCGTGAGGCAGATGAGGGATCTTCAGACCGTCTCTTACACCACCCCATGACTCACGATTGTCATCAGGAGAGCTCCATCAGCACGATTTCGTAGTGTTGTTGCGAAGTCTTCAGGACTCGTTAATGTTGGTAGCATATCCCAGAAAAGGGTAGAGAAAATAAGAAAAGAGAAAGAAAAGGAAAAAGAAGGAATAAGTAATTTTTAATCAAAATACACCTGTAATTTTTAATCATGTCTTATCTTATTTTAATACTCATGTAGTTCATCTTGTGTCAATAACCTTAGGGGTGTCCACAGTGGATGGGATAGTGTCCAAATTGTGCACATCTATTACAGATGTCAACCGTTTCATCATTCTGCAATTCATGATGTGTAAGATTGCTGATAAAACAAACCCAATCAAAAGTAAAATCAAGAGAACAAGGATGGGATGACACAATTTGTTCAGGACACCTGTAGCAGTAGGTGAGCACCCAAAAGGAGTATCCCACCAGCTGTGTCCAGCATCTTTCTTTCCTCTGTCTAGAAAACAATGTGTTTCTTTCCCATTGTGATGAACAGTTACCAAGGTTTTCTGTCTGTTTTTCTTGATCTTTTCCAAAATTCCAATGAAATCCTGGTGAAGCAACAAGTGCTTTACCTAAGTAAGGTTCATCCCAGTGGGGGTAGGCAATAATTGGTGGATCACTGTGTAATTGGACTGTAAAATACAATAAGAAGTAAGTGGGGCTAAATAAGAGAAATCACATCCTGTGCTTTTAGTCAAGTTACAAACACAAGAATTTGAATGAGTTTTAGTATCTACAACTAAATTTTCTAGAAATACCTTATCACATGCAGTTCTTAAGCATGCACATCCATTGCCTATATACACAAGCAGTGTTTCAGGAATCTTGTTAGGATGAATTTCAAAAGGACAGATATTTTGTTCTGTGTCCAAACAAATGTCTTGAGGTCTAATTGCACTGCTTTCACAGATAAACCCTTGTTGTTCTCGGACAATACAAGTGTCCAAATTAACAGTTTGCCACTTCTTCCCAGTTTGACGGGCCCATTCTCTGTGCTGGAAAGGGTAGAGAATAGCTGCATCATGGTTCAGCCCTAATGCAATGATAGGGACTATCCAATGCACTGAAGCATTACGTATGGTTAGTACAAAGGCTGTGGCTGTGTTTGTGATGGGATTGTAGGTAAAATTCACTAAATTCCACCAGGATTGGAATTCTCTTTCAAAATCAGTGGCACCGTCCCAGATTATGTTCCGAATTTCAGTAGGAAAAGTGCCTTCTTTGCCTTCTCTTGAAGTTGAGGCAGCAACAGACTGCATCCACAATTGAGCCTGGACGCAGCTGAGAGCCAAAGAAATGTTGTTTTGCGTAGCACGGAGCATGCCAATTATCAATTTGTGGTCATTCACATTTACCTTTTCTCAATTTGGTAATATGTTTGATAACAACCGCTGATGGCTTGTTGTATTTTAGTCAAATCTGTAGTTGTGGCAGCCAATTTATTCATTAGCACTTCTGAATCAATACTATTTAAGATTCCCAATCCTGTTCCCACACGCCGGTTATGTCTCTTTGCGTCCGTTTCTTAGAAGGGTTCCGCTTTTGCAACCCGGTTGTCTGCCCCTTGAAGGAAGTCTGCAGAAAAGGTGAACAAGCTGGCTGAATTTCTGAGACATTGTTTTGCATCAGCAACTTGACTTGTTTAAGGGACCATGCCGGATTGAGCAATAGTTGTTGTTGGCCTGTTTTTGTGATTATACGTGGTCCAATTTCAAAAATTCTCGGGCTTAGCATGACCGATGGTTGGGTGGTAGGTATTGCAACATCGACTTTGAGTTCCCCCCAGTATTTTGTATTGTTTTTAACCACACGTGACTTTATGGGGAAATTGTACAGCAATTAAGGTTTAGCCAACAATCTTGATTTTGAATTTCACCAAACAAAACACGGCCATGAGGTCCAATGCTATAACTGTGTACAGGTTCGGTAAAAAATTCAGCAATTAATCCACATCGTATTGTAACATCGTCACCTCGGGTTACCATAAAGGGTGGAGAAACTTTATTCTTGTCATCTAACACAAGGGGGGTACTTATACCGTGGTATGTGATTACTGCACTCAGTATGGGCTTTGCTGCGGCGTTTATTTTGAATTTATAAGTTAAACCTGTCAGACTTGGCTGATCTGCCGGGTTATTTTGCCAATTGCATGTTGCATAGGTTGGTTTGGTTAGAGGAAAGTTATACCAGCAGTCAGTTAGTTTGTTTCTGCGAAGCTTTGTGATTTCAACATTGTTGGTACTGGGGCCTAAGGTGTAGTTACCGACATTCTTCTGACAACCACACAGGATGAAGGGGGTTTGTTTGTCACACACCCACTCCGTTGTAGGGCAGAGTTTGGCCGTAATGTTGGGGTGCAAATCACTTTTCCCATCTGGTTTTAGAAAATTTCCAGCGATTGCAATGGTGGAAGCTTTCTTGTAAAGAGATCCTTCTACTTTTCTGCATCCTACCTTAATTTGTTCACCTCTTGTTCCTTTTAAGATTCTAGTCCAATCCTTCAAGTCCCATCCCCATTCACTTGGACGGTATACCCCAGAGTCGTGCAGTGCTACAGTGGCTAGGTTTGGGCAACGATCTCTGGGATAGGATCCTAGAGCACTAGTGTACCTAATGGTAGCTTCAGACCATGGCCACTCAGCTGGTTTTTGGCCCTGGTGTTGTGGTAGGATGCAGAAAAGTATCACTAGTCTTATCATGGTTTATGTGCTCTTCTTCATGTCCCTCGGAGTTCTTCTGTGAAAAGTGAACACAACAGAGTCTGCCACCAAAAGGCAGAAAATTAGAATGATGGAATTATGCAGCGTGTATGTATCCGATGCTCTCTCCCTAGGGCATCAGAGGCTAGCCATGCATATTTATTCAGAGGGCGTTTTAGCACTAGTGGTACTTCTCCTACGGTAGGGAGATCTACCGAAACAGGTTGTCCAGGGTAGTGTGCAGGATTCTTAGGATCATTTGGTCCCTGCAGTGAGAGAATTATGCTTGGAGCTGTTGGGAAAAAGACAGTGATTTTGGGACACCCGTTTACCCCCCATCTATCATTCACACCTTTCACAGCTTCCCATAGCCAAACATCCCAATTTCCCTCCTGTGGTTTCAAAAGTCCTTTCAAGAGACCATTGGTCCTTTCTACAATGCCGTTAGCTTGAGGGTAGTAAGGAGTGTGAAAAGTCCGTTTAATCCCTTCACCTTTTGCCCAGTCCTGTACAACTTTGGCAGTAAAGTGAGACCCGTGATCAGATTGAATTTCTTGTGGTTTTGGGAAAGTTCCAAACCATGCCTGCAATGCTTTAACAGTATGATCTCCTGTAGCTCTTTTAAAAGCATTGGCCTGGACTAACCCAGATATCATCTCTACTCCTACCAGCCCAAAGTGTTTTACTTCCTGACTTTTTAAAGGGGCCGATATAATCTACCTGCCACGCTTCCCGTAAGCCTTTACCCTTTCTTAAATGCAGAGGGTCATCTTCCAAAGGGTGTCTTTCTAGCCGTCTGCGACGTTGTTCACAGGCTGACATGCATGTTTTACACATTTCTCTGGTAACAGACCAACCGCGAGCAAGGGCTTCTTTGTACAAATCTTTTGCACCTGTGCGTTGTCTTTTTACATGCAACCATTCTAAGAAGTGCTCCCAGTCCTCTGTAATTTGATCTTTTTTCACAGGACTTAGTCTTGCTAATTCGTCAGCTCTAGTGTTCCACTCTCCTGCTGGATTTCCATCTGTCTGGTGAGAGGCTACCCACTCCACGGCAAAATTCCCTGGACTTGCAATACTGAGAATTTCTTGCTACTTTTCCTTTTGCCATACTGGGATTCTGTTAACTTCACAATCCTTTTGCTGCCAAAAAGGAAGCCACTCAGTCCATCCCTTAAACACAGCATAGGAATAATCGGTGTAGATACAGACAGGAGAAGTATTCTGTGCCTCACGTTGGAAAACACTCCAAACAGCTATCAGCTTGCCAACTTGGGCACTGCCTTCCCCCTCTGTGATAATTCCTTCACCTGAGGAAGTGTGGAGGGCTACAGCCTTATGTTTCCACACCTTTCCTTCTCGCTTGGCAGAAGCATCCGTAAGCCAAGAATTTGCTGACCGTTTGGGGGAAAAAGGAGGGGCTACTCTAATGACTGAGGCAGGTTTGTCCTGGCTGCTACCCAAGTTTTCAGTTTCTTGGATTGCCAGATTTTTTACAGCTCCTTCAGTTCTTGAGAAGACGCTACAATCATGTTCAATCTGAGCATACCACTTCCTTACTGAGGTCCTCTGGGCCACCCCGTCAGGTGGGGGTGGTGCCAGTAGAGACAGCCTTAATAACTTTGAAAGGGCCTCTCAAAACAATTGGTTGTTGTTGTGCAATCTTCTCCGCTTCTAGGAGAGCTAAGCTAACCACAAACAATCCTTTCTCCCAGGTAGTGTACCTTTTTTCAGCATCTTTAAAGCCACGGGAGTAAAAACCAAGAGGCTTCGTCGGACCTTCAGGACCCCGCTGCCATATGTGTACTGACAACCCTGAGGAGACCGGAAAAGCATCTGTGGGATGAATAGGGCCCAGGGCTTGGTGAGGCTGTTGCTTCAAAAACCAACAATTTCAGTGCTTCTTCTTGGGAAGCACTCCATTCCCATTTTGTCCCTTTTCTTAACAAGTTGTAAAGAGGTCTGGCAATTATGGAAAATCTGGGATGTGTTTTCTCCGGAGCACTAATACACATCCTAAAGCATGTTGGAGATCTTTTTTGGATTCAGGCATTTTAATCTGATCTGAAGAGGTTAGGGTATCAGGTGGGATACGTGTCATACCTCCTTTCCACCAAATTCCCAACAATTTCACTTCATGTGAAGGGGTTTGGGTTTTTTCTGAGGGAATTTGCAAATCAAGGCTTTCTAAGTGGGAGGTTATTTTCTGTTGGGTATCTCTCACTTCTTCTATTTCATCTCCTCCCACAAGGGTCTCATCAGTGTGTTGATGAACAGCTAGATTGTCCGCTTTGGGTACTTTGTCGAACTCTTGGGCTAAAGCGTGATGAGCCAGGGTAGGAGAATGTTTGTACCCTTGGCGAAGCCTAGTGAAAGTGTGTTGCTGTCCTTGCCATGCGAAAGCAAAACGGTCCATATCTTCTGGCTGTAAAGGTGTCGTAAAAAACATGTCTTTGACATCTACAGGTGGCATGATTGAATGAGCCTTTTCTTGAATCAATGTTATGAATTCTGCTAGATTTGGGACTGCTGCTGTAAGAGGGTCTGTGTTAGCATTTAGCCTACGAAAATCTATTGTCAGCCTCCACTTCCCATTAGGATTTTGCACTGGCCACACCGGAGAATTGAAAGGAGAATGGGTATGAAGTATTACTCCTTGTTGTGGTAGCTCCTGTATCACTGGCTTGATACCCTCTTTGGCACCCAGGGGAAGGAGGTATTGTTTCACATTAGTTACTTTGCTGAATGGTAGGGAGGCTGCAGCTTGGAGCAGTCTGATGTTAAAATGTGGTGTGCCAAAAGACCACAGAAGACCCTCTGAGTCCTCCCACTGCCTCCTAGCAAGGGCATTCAGCCCTAATAAATTGGTTGGAATATCTCCAATCACCCCATGGATGGAGAGTTGGTTTTCCTCTCCAGGCAAAGGGAGCTTGACTAAGGCCCCATTCATAGATTCTGTTGTTGTGCCCAAGGCACTTAAAACACAATATCGGTTCTTTGTTGGAACAATTCCACACCTCTGGGCATCTTTCTTTGTCAGCGCAGAAATTTGTGCCCCAGTGTCAATCAGAAAAGTTACAGGTGCCCGTTTAGGACTTGTAATAGCTGTGATCGTTATATCTCCCGTTTTATTTTTAGTGAGCATTCTCAGGTAGACCTATGCTCCGTTTCTTTGCCCACTGACAAGAAACAGAGGGTCTAGTTTCCCTGGTTTTGAGGAAGAATCTGTTCTGGCTCATTGGCCGGACTTTGAGGGAGAAGTGGCTTTGACTCACTGCCCAGATTCTGAGGGAGGAGGGGTGCACTGGGTTGAAGTGACGGATTGGGTAGAAGGGGCTTTTGGCAGTGCCAGTTAGACACTACCTTACTCAACTGATCAAGGGCTAAGCCATCCATCGCATTTCTGGGGACCCCCTTTTTGATACCTAATAAGCACCAATGCTGACGGTTAGGGATCTCTGGTTACATTCTTTGGTTTTTCACTATGAGGAGCCCTAATGTACCTGACACCTTTTGTTTTTTCTGATTTTTCCTCTGGGATTTTTATCGGTCCATATTTCCTACTGTAATTAATCAGATCTTCTTCAACTTCACTCCATGTCCAAACTTTGCAATCACCGGCAGGTGAATTTGATTGTGAACCTGGCGGCTGAGAGGGGGTTGAATATGGAGTAAACCCAGGATCGGTAGACGCAGTTTGGTCGCTCGGGTTTCCAAGGAATCTGTCCAACCTCTCTACAGGACCTGCAGCAGCTATGGTGTTTTGAAGGACAGCTGCTGTAGATTGGAGTGATTCTGGAAGGCCTCGAATTAAAGGGGTCATCAGTTCAGGTTTCACAGGTAATTGCGTGGGGGATTCATATCCAGGAGTTAATTTCCTTTCATGGATCATTTGCAGACAGGCGGCTTTGTGGACGCTTTCTAGAAGTTGATCAGGGGTACCAACTGTAGCGAAAGGGTCTCCCCTTTCTAAAGGATTGAGTCCCCCGGCCCAGAAAGCTGCGCGCTGAGTCAGCGACCATGTGTTACGTTTGTCTCCTGTTGTTAAGAGAACTCCATGTCCCCAGTATCCACTGGCCTCCTGTTCAGTGAATTGAATTTGGTCTCCTCCAGTGAGAGACACTTGGAAGGCATATTCCGTCTCAGCTTCGTGGGGAAGCCGCCCGTACTCCTTTTTTAACTTCGCCAACTCAGGAGCAGTGTATGGTATTTGTTTAGTGGTGATATGCGGTTCAAAATCTTCATCATTGATATAATTATATTCTGTTTTAATTAGGGGTCCCATAGGAGGGCAGCAGTTTTCCCCACAATTTTTCACTAGCACTAGTTCTTCCTGGGGGTATATTTGGTTAATGTGAGGAGTTTTCTTTTCCTCTTTCTCTTTTGGTGAGTCAGCATTCTTTGAATTCTTAAAATATTCCTCCCTCAAAGCAGCCCGCAGCAAATGATTTTCATTCCTTTCTTCATCTGATTGTTCCTGTAAAATTTCCACTAGGTTTTGAAGGGAATCTGTGATTGCTTTCTCTTCACTACATCGCTTAAAGCAGTGATCTATAGCTGTTGTAAGGCATGCTCCTGAAACAGATTTAGGAGCAGATTATGGTTTTATTTTGGCCAAATTTAAACTTTGTCTCATGTTGGAATGAACATATTCTATCGGTCACACTCTCCAAATTAAACCAGTTATTTTGAGCCCATTCTTCCCCTCCCGGAGAGGGCCGGGCATTATGTTTTGCTAGCAGAGCATAAAATGCAGCTTTATTATTTGCACTAGGGTTTTCAGTCATTTTATAAAGGGATCAAAACCACTACAGGGAGGTAAAACCTAATTACACATTGCCACACAAACAGCTTCGCCATGTCGCCCTTCGCTTCCCTGGGTGGGTGAAGAGACCAAAATCTGCCTGGGAGGTACTCCTTAAGTTACTTACGGTGGTCTCTTCGCTACACCAAGCAGTCCAAATTCACACACGCTCACCAAAACAGTTCCCCCTTTTACACTAAGAGATCTTTTTGTGAAAAATCTGAAGACAGAGCCCTCAGTTGAGTATGGGGTGCTTTTCACCTAGGCGTGTGCAGTTTGTGGGAAATTTGAGTCGTCCCCCTTGCTTTCTAGACACCGCTCACCCTTTGCGGGGTGTCGGGCTAGGTGCGGCTGCAGTGAAACGTCCTTCCCCTATTACAGACTACACACAACCTTGCAACCCCTTCTGTCTGTCAGAAGTCCTGTCCGTGATGCCAGTTTAATGTCACGATCTGCTAATAGAAGTGAGGGTCGTGATGGTTTGTTTACAGATCTCCGAGTGCAAAAGGACACAAGGGATTTCAGTTTTAATCACCTATTCACCTTTGTTAAGTACCCACAACATGGTAATGTGATAGAGGAGAGAAAGAGAGAGAGAGAGAGAAAGAAAAACAAAGTAAAAGAGTAGAGAGGAAGAAAGGGGGGGCAATGGCTACCAACAGATGAGACGAAGTCCTCGTGCTCTGCTGCCAATAGATTTGTCTTCTTTCCGTGGGGAGATCTCATCTCAGTTATTTCAGAAAGTCCCTTTATAGCCCTTTTTCGAAACGAGGGGCAACTGGCCAAGACCGTATCTATGTTTCGTAATAACATTGCAGAACTAAAAGCTAGCCCTAACTATCACAGGTACTTACCAAGCATGCCTTTCTCCTATGCTAACTATGATTTACCAAAATATGAATATCGATTTAATATCGATATCCAACTGAGATGGACAAAAACTCTTAACAGTTTAGAGTTAGAAAGTGTATGTTTTATTTTTGCGTGGGATAGCTTCCTAAGTTGCAGGCCCTGATACAAGCAAACATGATACCTTTTATTTCCACGTATTATGAATATCCAAAATACAAAATGCGTATTCATGGTGTTGACACCTCCCATTCTCCGCTTTGTATGGAAATGAGCTTACATGTCATTAAGCATGCGTAGCGTGTGATCTGAATGGAGTCGGTGGTCTTGAATTGGGTCAGTGGTCCTAAGGAAGATGAAGTAACTCATCTTCCTCACTCTGACCTTTATGCCTTTCTGAGTTTTAACAATTCTAATTACTTTAGTGACCTCTAAGTTTCTTCTTGCGTGACTTTTGGATGGGCTCCCACAAAGGGAGGAAATTGGTAATTGTCTTTATTCTATACACCAACTTATCAATGTTTCTGCTCATTATTCTAAGCACAGCTAAACAAACATGCAAATGACAGATCATCAGTTCAGACTAAAGAAAATCCAAAACGTGGACAGCATCTCCCTTCTGCTGGAAGCCTTCAAGTTCACCACTGCAGTCTGCAGCCTACACAGATCATCTGAGGATTGTAAAAGTTCTCCAAGGAAGAACAAGAACAAGGCTAATGCATGCACACAAACGCTGATCAAAAGCACTTGATGCTCTTGGACAAAAAGATGTAACCTTCACTTTTGGAAAGACAAGGTGACTGTTGGGTGGAGTCGCGGGAGACAAGCACTCAAGGCATGATGTTCAGCAAGTCTCGATTTATTTTTCAAAACTACACTTACTTATAGTACCTTTAATTAGCTCATACATATTGCAAAAGTCGAGCTCCTAATTGGTGGGAGCTATTCCGTGGGATCTGCAAACACGGTGGTCTTATCTTCCTCTTCCATATGGTTTCTGTCTGCTTACTTATCTGAATGCACATTCTGTTATCTGTGCAACCTCTTGCTCAAGGACTCAGTGTCTGCATCTTTACTAAGCCTGCTGTGTTATCATGACCTTTGCTTTTTAGCCATTCTTCAGAAAGACTCTCAACACTTCCCCTGTTTTCTTTTTGCATGATCATAGTCATATTGACTGACTTCAAAATTAAATTTTTTACACATGACATTATACAGCTAAGCATAAGTAAACCAAGCAAAACAATTATTAGCAACAGCATTAAGGATTTAATCACACTTTTCATCCATCCTTCTAAGCCCATCCACTCTGTAAGTCCTTCTAATCCGAAAAATCCGGAGTCTTTTTTTTATTTTTTGGGAGTGTTCAATCAAATTCTTAATTTCGGCATGGATGGACTTAGAATGATCCTCAAGATCCATACAGCACATTCTTTCAAAGTCTTCACAGCCATGGCCGTGGGCTAAGAGTAGAAAATCTATAGCTGCTCTATTCTGAAGCAGGGCGTGTTGGACTGAACTCAGGTCTTCTGCAAGTTCAGACAACACTCGGCTGGTACTGTTTGCCTGTTTAACTACCCAACATGCCAGTTTTTCTAAGTGACGATGGGCTCGTGCCGCAGCTGCACCAGGAACAAAAAGGGAGGTAAAAAGCATTTCTGATTTGCTCCATAGCGTGAGGTCATCCTGACATTCAGGTGTTATAGTTTCTGTTAAAGACCTCTGCCATCATGTTCGGTGTGTAGCATTAGGATGGTGCTGTGGAAGTGCAAGACTCAGTTGGCCAAAGGTACAGGGCCCACCTACAGGCCTGGATGGAATACCTGACCAGGCACGATTCCCACAAATTAGGAAAAACCCTCTGGGTAACTTTCGAGGGAAAAACGTTCCAGGGGCTGCAAGAGATCGATTTCTCACGGTAATGTTGCACCATTCTAAATCCCACTGTGAAGCATTGCCAATAGGATAAATCAAGGTGGGGTTGGATTCATTCAGTCGACAGCCATTAAGGCTGCCCTCTTGGCATAAATCACGTGAACGATTAATATAAATACAGGCTGTAGCGTTAAGAGAATCAACTAGTTCTATCTCTTGTGGCTCAGGGCCCACCGGGAGTTTATCATCCCAGCTATCATACTTCAGTAGGCCAGCGGTAATATTCATTGTGGATTTTAATGGTCTAATAATTTTGAACTGGTTCTGGGTCTTCAACTAATTGCAAACTGTCAATGATATTTTTGCCTGTGAGTTGTACTAATGCTCCTTGAGCCGTCTCACGGTGCCAGTGAAAACTGCAAGACTGACACCAAAACCCTTCTGATAGATGTTGCTGGTGGACCCACCACTGTAAATTACAGCCTCCGCAAAGCAATCTTACCCACGCCTTATGATTATTACAATTACATGCAAAGCAAGCAGATTGGCAAAAGCGCAAAAAGTGTCTCTGCAAATGTGGGAGGAGATAACCCTCTATCTCCTGTTCAGAGTCCACAAGGAAGGTAATGCAAAACCGCTGCTCAACTTCCTGCAGGATCTGTGAGATCTTCCTCTGTACCCTTCTTTTCTTCCTCTGTTGTGGGTTGCTCATCAGTGACAACAGGCTTAGTCCATTTGGCCGGAACCCATAGGGGACCTGTCGGAGTGGACACACATAAGTAACCTCTTCCCCAGTACAAGGTTTTTACAGGATCCTGCCAAAGTCCCATCTTGGGGTCTTTGTAGCGCACCCAAGGCATGGGCGTCGGGGGTTGAGGATAGGTTCCAAGGTGATGGACTCTGCCTGATGCAGCAGGAGACAACGCTTCCTTGGGCGGGAGGTGAGATCAATAGTGAGTAAGGTCAGAGATCCAGTAGAGCCAGGACTTGGCTGACACCTAGGTGCATCACAAACAGGCGGAATGCTTGAAGCCAGATGTGGTAATGGTACTAGTTGTGCTAGCTTTTGTCCTGCCGGGATCTTAACGGGAGGATAATCGGTATGTGCTAAAATAAAAATTTCTTTAGCGGAGTCAGCATCAACAAGACCAGTCTCTACTAGGAGTCCCATTGTAATTGCAGATGAACGACTTACAATAAGTCCTTCCATAGCTTGGCCATTAATATACACAGGTCCGATGACACCAGTGGGAATGCGATGGATTTCTGATGTTAGCAACTTGGTATCTACTGAGGTTGCCAGGTCCAGGCCGAGACTTCCGCTTGTCGCTGGGCGGGGACAGGTAGAGGTGCTGGAGCGGTTACTTGTGTCGTCGCGCGGCCGCTGTTCGCGCTGGGTCACTAAATTCTTGCGGCTGTACATTCGCGACGAATATGACTGGGTGTCCCACAGCGATAACACTTCATGCGGCCACCTGGAGCTGGGCGGGGACGTGCTGCTGCCGCTTGGAGAGGAGCAAGGGCTGCCATAACCTGATTTTGAGAGCTAATAGCCTGTTCTTTAAGCCCTTCATCTAATTTTGCTAAGGCTTGTGCTAAGAATAGTTGCGAGACAGTGGGCATGGTCACAGCTTTCTCTAAAAGTTGCTGGACAGTCCAATCCCCTGGGGTGGAGGTGATAAGGGCACGGGTGGCTTGATTGCCATTTTGTAAGAGACATTGTTTTAATAATGGGTCGTGCATGTGCTCTTGCACCCCAGCTTTTGAGATTGCCTCCATGACTTTATCAACAAAAGAGCCTAAAGATTCCTCTCTGCCTTGCTTAATGTTCATATACATAGGGATCCCACCCGGGGCTCGGACTTTATCCATAGCTTTCTTAGCAACTGCCATAGCTTCCCGCAATTTAGCAGGGCCTAGTGCAGCCTGAGCCTCAACCCTCATATGTTGACCCTGTCCTAGAAGTTCATCTACAGTGATATCTGCTAACGGATCTCCCTGGGGTCTAGCGAGATCTGCACTAACAGCTGCCTCCTCCCTCCAGCGAGCCTCAAAAAGCAGTCGCTGATGCGGGGTATACATGAGCTTAGTAATGCCTTTAATGTCAGCAGGAAGAAGGGTAAAAGCGTTAAAAATATAATCAAGCATCTGTTTAACTGGTTCACTGGTGACACCGTAATTCCCCACCGTTGCTCGTAGCTGAGCTAACAGCTTCCAATCCAGATTAGTCACCTGCGCGATATTGCCGCCCCCTTGCGGATTAGGGACAAATAAGACAGGGAACGCTATGCTGTCCTGAGCAGCCGCTAGCATGTCAGAATCACCCTTTTGTAAGCCCTCACGAGCAACCGCAGCCCAAAGTTCTCGATGGCCCCTAGCCATGGCCTCCGCGAGGTCAGACTCTGCCCCAGGGACAGGCTCAGGGCTAACAAAGGGGTTTCGCGAGCGAGAACAGTCCGGCGGAGACGGGTGAGGCAAGGGCGGAGGAGCAGGCTGCGGCAAGGAAGGCGTGGGAGGAGCAGGAGGTGGGGGGGGGGGGGGAGGCGCGGAAGGCAACTCAGAGGCAAGAGCCTCAGGGGGTACGTGAACCGTAGCAAAGGTGGGGGGATTAGGCGGACCAGAGAAGGGAGAGGGACCATGTTCCCCGTAAAGACGATTACGGTCCTGTGCAACTTTAATCTTTTCTGCGGCTTTCTTTTCTGCCTGTACCATTAAAAGTTCATTATAAACAACTCTCCATAGTTTAGCTATCTTTTTAGCTGGCTTATCGTCATCTAAGACAAGATCCCAGAGTTTGTCACTATACGCGCGCCACTGACTTAATTCATGAATGGAGTGGGGGTCAGCGAAAAAACCGTAAGAGCGCGCATGCGTTAAAAGGGCGGGGAGGTCTTTATCAAGATTAATCCCTTTAAAATTACGCTTAAGCAAAAAAGCCTTAAAAACTTCCTGTGCTGCTTGCCTTTCCATACTTACGACGGTACCGTTGCTAGCCCCTCCAGGCTTCGGCAGCACGTATCGGCGAGCCCGCCTGCGCGGTCACTCGGGCGCGGAGGAAATCGCTGCAGTATACGAGACCTCTTTCGCCGTCCGTCTAGCTGCGGGACCCGACCCCAACGCAACTCCCCCATCGCATAAGGCAAGGGCAACTTCTCCTGTTCGGGTGCCAGATGTTGGGTGGAGTCGCGGGAGACAAGCACTCAAGGCATGATGTTCAGCAAGTCTCGATTTATTTTTCAAAACTACACTTACTTATAGTACCTTTAATTAGCTCATACATATTGCAAAAGTCGAGCTCCTCATTGGTGGGAGCTATTCCGTGGGATCTGCAAACACGGTGGTCTTATCTTCCTCTTCCATATGGTTTCTGTCTGCTTACTTATCTGAATGCACATTCTGTTATCTATGCAACCTCTTGCTCAAGGACTCAGTGTCTGCATCTTTACTAAGCCTGCTGTGTTATCATGACCTTTGCTTTTTAGCCATTCTTCAGAAAGACTCTCAACAGGTGACTATGGTTGTCTCCACAGTACTCGTAGGAAAAAATCCCTGAAGTTTTGTAAAACCTCTTTTCAGGGCTTTGTGAACTTCATTTTTGTTAAGAATTGGGGAACACAGAGAGACCTGTCACTTTTTTGCAAAATGCCATAGAAACTGCTACACTCACTTCAACAACAGTCCAAATAACCTTGTCTGCAAATACTGACCATATGCAGTTCTGGTTGATACAAACCCCCATTACCTAAGAAAAGGAACAACTCGGCAAGCAGTTTGCAAAGATGAACAACTTAGCACGACTGCGGCTGATGACATGCCCTGACTTTTTTTACCTTCAGCTGTGGGTGCCGTACCTTCCTACCCTCGCACATGCCACTCAAAGCTGCTTGCGTGGAGCTCTCGCACCACCTATGCCAGCAACTGTGCCAAGCCGCCACCCTTCTTCAGCACCATCGCACCTACCACAAGGTAGCTGAATCAGAGGGAAAAGGAGGTCGCCAATGGAGGGAAGTTGTTCCCCCTGACAGCTAAGCTCCGACTCCGGGGTCCCTTATGTCCTTCCCAGGATAGGCAGGAAAACGCCTCGGCGGAGCGCAGCGCTGGGCGGGAGCGGCCGGCAGAGCACCGAGCGCGCTCCCCACTCCCTCCCGCCCGCGCCGCTGCGGAGACCCCGGCTTCGCCGGAATCGGCCACGTGCTGCACGGAGGGCAGCGCGGCAAAGGCGGTCGCCCCTCGTTACCCTAGGAAGGCCGGCCTCGGATCCCCGCTCTCTCCACCGGCACGGGCAGTGCCAGCAGACTGTCGCTGCGGCCGCCGCTGGCCGAAAGCCTCGCCGCGCACCGCCCGGCCGGCCCCGCCGCTCCGCGGGGTCACACGGCACCTGCCGTGGGCGGCAGCCGAGCGACAGCAAGCAGAAGCGCTCACCGCCGCGCCACTCGCCGCCCCGCCCGGGCGCTCCTCTCCTCGCGCTACCACCATGGCGCCGGCCCGCCCCGCCTTCCCCGTCGCCTGCGGCGCAACGCGGGTGCTCCGAGCCACGCAGCACGCGTGCGGCCGGGCCCTGCCGAGCCGCAGGCGGAGCCGGGGCACTGCCCGGGCGGGAGCGCTTCCGGCGAGGCTGGGCGGGCGGCGAGCGCGGCCGAGCGTGAACGCGCCAGGCGGGGTCGGCCGGCGGCGCGATGGGGAGCTAGATGGAGGCGGCAGCACCGCGCGGCATAAAAGAGCTGATCGTCCCGCAGCCGCCCGCTCCGCAGCCCCTCGGCTGCTGTCGAGAAGGGCCCCGGCCCTGGCCGCGCCGGTGGCGAGGTGGCTCCGCAGACCTCAGGCAGCCCTGGCGGGGCAGGGGAGCACTGCGAGCAGCCCCGGCGCCGCGCAGCCGTCTGTAACGCGCGGTGGGAGCCGCCGGCAACTATTTGACACCTCCCGGGGGGCTGGGGAGGAGCACGGAGACCACGCAGCAGGTCGCTGCCGTTAGGGAAAATTAATCCACCATGCCTGAGGTTGATGTCCGAAAAGGAGACAGAGGAGTCCTGCAACATTCTTCGACTACAGGGAGAGTCCATGGGGCTTTTCCCATGGGGTCTGTCAAACGGTTGCGGGATGCAGCCCCCTTTTGATGTCAAGTTCCCAGCCACAGCACCCTCTTCCTTTTCCCCACTGGCTGAGGTATTCGGGAGATACAGACTTCCAGAACTGCCTACTCTATGTCCCCCTCTAATATGCACCCCCCTTTTGGCATCGAAAAGAAAGAAAAAGAAACCATTCCTAATTCTATTAAGTCTTTGTTGCCTTGCTCTAGGTTCAGGAATTTAACACGGCCTTGATTAATCAACAGTCTCTGATGATTAGTAACAGTTCTAGAGAACTAATACTTTCTTCTGTTACTTCACTCCCCATAAGTTCCTAGCCTTGTCTACAGGCCGATTCACACGGTCTGTTTGTAAAGACTCATCCATCTCATTCCTTTTAATCCCTCCTTTTTTTATTTAATCTGTATTTGTCTTTACAAACCTTAATTACCATTGATTTAATTTTTTCTTCTTGAGTCTTCTGGGCTTTTGCTATTATTTGCAGTGACATCCTCTTCTGTCCTTTTGTAGTCGTTTCTGGATCAGGTAGGCATGGCTGCTACCTGCTGAAAGAGCTGCACCCAGCATGGTGTCACGCATGGTCAAAAGATTAGAGTTGCTATAGCATAGAAGAGGAGAAATGGCATTCATTTAGTGTTGGGGTCTCCCCCCCTCCCATGGAGCCCTGGGCGATGGGCCCTGGGGGGTAGACACGGGGTTTCCCTGCCCCTGGTCAGCTTCATTCCCCCTTGGTTGGTTTGTGTTCCCCGGTGTGGCCAAGGACGCTCGGGTCCCGTGACTGGGGGAGTTCCTGAGCAGAGCCCCGGCCATGGGGCTGGAGAAATAAAGACCTCTGAAACATCTACCACCAATCTGTCCATATCTACTTCTTTTCCACGGGATTCCTGGTTTGATATAGGCGTGTTACAGTAATCCCTGCTGTAACAATTTAGCCCATAGCTGGCCAGTTAGCCAGGAAAACATGTCCCATTACCATCCTTTCAACACTTGGACAGGTCCATGAGCTGAGGTTATTTCCTCTGTTATTTGACCACTTTTCCACTGTCATCTGCTTGCAAACAGCAGCTCAAGTCATTTAATTTCCCACAAACTCCTCCTTCTTCTGCTAACAGATAATCTAATACCATCCAATGTTGAAATACCGCTTTCCTCATTGAAGTGGGTTGCTCAGCAAGACGGTCAAGAGCTGTGGCTGGCTGGTTGGTAATTATTTCTGAGACAGCTTGTAACCTAATTATCTCATTCAAATGATAAATGGGTTGCCAGGCATCTGGGATGAATTCCTTAGGTTTCCAAGTGGCTGGTCCATCATGTTGCGTAACTTGTTCTGGTGGCCATTCATCTTTTCCCCGTTTTGGGGTGCTCCCTGCAGCCAAGGCTGCATCAGCTGACTGCTTTTCTCTAATTAAATCATCACAGATTTTGATTCCTAAGCGATTTCCCTGAATTTGTAGTAGCAAAAAGAACAATGGTCTAAGATATACACCATATCCCTGACCAGTTTGGAGGTAACCTGAGCTAAGCATGTTGGCCACAAATCCAATCATGTCCTTTCAAAGCCCGTGTTCCATTAGCAAAGGGGCCTTCCTACCCTTGGTCATCAATTGGTGGGTCAAAATACAGCAGGATTCCCGGGCCTAACGGTCCTCCAACAATAGCTGCCCCACCATAAGGGTCACAGCATTTGCATTTCCAAGCTCCCACACAGGGTTCCCATCTACATTTACATCTGCAAGTTGCTTGCTTGGATTTGGAGCAGAACTCACTAAAAGGCTTTGAGTTCCAATCCGCTGTTGCCATTCCCACTGATAATCACAAACAACATGTCTTCTCCTAGTGGAATTTTTGTGGGGACAGCTTAAAAATAGGTGGTCCAAAAAACCCCTTGTCCCTCCCCATTGCTTTACAGGCTTCCAAATGTTTTTGGTAAGTGTGGTAAGAACACCTTACGCAGCTACCATTAGTGAGCTGAACAGCTCTTTGATTGCAATTGTCTTGATATTTGGAACACTGGTAAGGAGGGCAACTGTGGGTCCAAACCCAATTGTTTAAATCCAGAGGGAAAGTCAATTGACAAACGCCTTTTCCTACATAGACCCGCCCTGTCCTGTTTAGGCAATAAGTGCCTGTTGGAGAAGAATGAAGTGGCAATGTGTTGGGGAGGATGAAAGTTTGGTAAGAAAGTTTCACAGGTATGTAGGCTTGGCAGCAAGGTCTGAGAATGTAGAAGCTGGGGATGAGGTAGAAATGAAAGCAAGTTTTGATATAGAAGAAAAGATGTTTTGCTGAAACAGTGATCGCTGAGTAACTGAGAAGGCAAAGGTTGGAGATGAGTTGGAAGGAGATTTTTAGGAGCAGGACAAAGGTATGTGATTACAAACAAAGACATGTTTTTCACCAAGTAAGTAAGTCTCAAGAAGAGCATAAGTGAATAGAAAAGGTGTCTTTCCCAAAAAGAAAGATATGGCAGGCAAACAAGAAATGTTGATGTAGCAAGAAGAAGAAAGGTCTAAGAATTTTCCACTGGAAGCTTAAATTGTAACTTACTCTTGTGATTGGATAATAATGACTATAATATGGTGATGGTAGTAGCTATGATAGGCTATAGGCCAATGTCAAGGTATTGTGTATGGTGCTTATTGGTTGTTACGTGCTAAGATACTCTGCAAAGAAAAGTATAGAATGCTCTGTAACTTGAACAGCAAGCGGCTTCAGGTATGCCTACAGCTGGAGCTGGCAGCTATAGGGCTGGCTCTGGATAGCCACTCCCTGAAATGCTGGAACTTCGCCTATGCAATAAAC
This sequence comes from Coloeus monedula, assembly GCF_965178545.1. Lineage (NCBI taxonomy): Eukaryota > Metazoa > Chordata > Aves > Passeriformes > Corvidae > Coloeus > Coloeus monedula. The sequence goes on along the minus strand of NW_028120807.1, from coordinate 674,677 downwards.
AGCTTTCAAGAGAGCCACCTGAAGTCCAGACATCCTTCGTGAAACCTTCTCCTATAGCCATGGACTTCCTTCTTTGGCCCAAAATCCCGTCCTAGTATGGACCTCATGTCAGGTGTTGAGCCACCACTTAGGTTCAGCTGGGCTAGCCAACCATAGGCACTCTTCAGATCCTCCGGGCCCTCCACAGAGCCAGCAATTGCTAAGGTGAAAAACTTTTGCTACTTCTTCTGCTAAGGCTGCAAATTGATTCTCCCACTCCTGGCCTAAACTTAGCTGACCATATAAAAGTAGAGTTATTCAGGAAAATGTTTTAATGGTGTGATCTAATTAGCTAGTCTAATTTTCCCGTTGTCTTCTGCAGCACCTGTGGCAATTGAAGACACAGAAACTAGTTAACGTGAAACAATGGCTGCAAGTATTAGCACCCCAGTGAGTGGAGATTCTAGAGGAGGGATACCCATAGAGACTATTTCAGCAGGTGGTCTGTGGGTAGGCACGCAGGGCTTCCTCTGATGTCGAAGCACTGGCTACTGCTCCGGCCCACTCCTGCAGAGTGTCAGTCACAGCCTCCCGGCCTTCTCCTCCAGCTGAGATGTGCAAATCTCTGAGGCTTCAGAGACCTTGACCCGAGAGTGACGGGTCCACCTGTGTCCAGCTGTCTTCATGGCTGTTTCTGTCGTCAGTGACACTTGGAATGGGCCACGCCATTTCAGAACCACTGGCACTTCTTTCTGCTCCTTAACTAGGACTCAATCTCCTGGTTGGATGTTACAAGCAGCAAAGTCCAAAGGTGGGGCTTGTGCCAGCTGAGCTTCCTGTTGAAGGGGTTTCACAAGAAGCAGTATCCTGGCCACAGATGGTTTTAAATATACATCACTTACCTCTACTCCCCCACTAGGTTGAGACTTAGCCGGGTAATTCATAACAACGACGGAAAGGGGGAGAACGGAATCTCTCTTCTGGCTCGGGCTCTCATTCTCACCAAAGCCAATGTCCAAAGCCCTAGCCATGGCATCTTGGTTTCTATTACCAGCTTCAAAAGGTGTTTATTTCTCTATTCATTGTTTTCTACCCGAGCCGAGCTCTGGGGGTGCCAGGGCCTATGGAGGTGCCATTGTGTTCCTAAAGAAGCCAAAACCCCTTGAAGGATCTTTCCTGTAAAATGAGTTCCCCTATCTGAGTCTATTGCTTCTACAATGCTGTATCTTGGAATGATTTGTTCCAAAAATGCCTTAATACCTGATCCTGTCGTTGCTGAAGCAGTTGGAAATGCTTCTGGCCACCTTGCTAGCTGACATACCATTACCAGAAGACATGAAGCCTTCCCACTTGGGGCATCTCAGGAAAATCCACCTGGCATCTTTGGAAGGGACCTGCAGCCCAAGGCCTCCCTCCCCTGGCAAGTTCCTTTGTAACTTGGCTGTTTGCTTTAGCACAGATCAAGCAACCTTCAACAGCTCGTTCTGCCAGTCTAAAAAGACCCCCAGCACCATCCAGCATGAGGAAGGCTTCTGCCAATCCTCAGGAGGTGCAAGGACTCTCTTCACGGAGTTCTTTTAATATTGGTAGGGCCAAAGCTTCTGGTATCTCTTGTTTGCCATCCCTTGTAAACCAAGTATTGCCTTTTTTCTCTGCCACACGGCTTTTAACTGTATCTCAAACTCCTCTGGGAGAAAAGACAGCTTCCCGGCCAGTGATGGAGTCACTGGGAGCAAAGGGGGCATCTTGGAGAGTTCTGGCAGAAGTGTTGCTTTCTGACTTTCTTCATCCACCAAAAAGAAGACAGAGGAGGCCTGTAACATTCTTCAACTACAGGGAGAGGCCATGGGGCTTTTGCCATGGAGTCTCTCAACTGATTGCGGGAGGCAGCCCCCTTTTGATGCGAAGTTCCTGGCAACAGCACCCTCGGAGGTACTCGGGAATTACAGACTTCCGGAACTGCCTACTCTAGGCTCCCCTCTAATATGCACCCCCCTCTTGGTATGGAAAAGGAAGAAAACGAAACTATTCCTGATGCTATGAAGTCTTTGCTGCCTTGCTCTAGGTTCAGGAATTTAACACGGCCTTGGCTGAGCAACAGTCTCTGTCGATTAGTAACAGTTTCTAGAACTAAGACTTTCTTCTGTTACGCCCCTACCAGTAAATTCCTAGCCTTGTCTAAGGACAGATTCACACGGTCTGTTTGTAAAGACACATCTATGTTACTCCTTTCACTCCCACACCTTCTTGGCGGTGGGATGGCTCCCCCCGGCACAGCACCTGGCACAAAACCCCCCTATGCACATACACACACACCTGCACTTACCTTGCACTCCGCTGCACACACACACACACACCTCCCGCACACTAACACCCCCCTCCACATCCCTGCCATGCTACTTGCAGTTGCCCCGCCCCTGCCATCCCAGCCGGCTGGCAGCACTCACTCCTCACATGCTTCCCCATGCCTTGCGTTTCCTTGCTGCCCCCTCTGTAGCCTTCCCTCAACCTGCCTTTTCTCCCCTGCCTTGCATTGACTTGCTCACCCATCCCCCACCTGACTTCCTTTCACATTCGTCTAGGTCTGGCCTCACCTTTCCTTTTCCTTCTAGGTCCCTCATTGCCCTGCCTCGCCTCGCCAAGCAAGGCCACACAGAGCAGTTGGTCCTGGCCGCTTTTGTGTACCAGCAGTCCTCGAATGTACTTCTCACCTGCCTTGCCTATCCTTGCCTTGCCTTGGCAACACAACAGTTTCCTTGTCTTGCCCTGCTAGCTCTCTGGAGCCTTGCATTCCTTTGCACGTCCATGCCCCGCCCTTGACCTGCCTACTGCTTTCCTCCAAGGCCTTGGATTGCCGAGCCCTTCTTGTTTCTGCCTGGCCTTCCCATCAGTGGACTACACTTCCTACGGCCAGCCTTGCCTCTAACGTCTGGGCCTTCTCTTGCCTACCACTTCATTTGCTTTCCCCTCACTGCTCTGGCCTTGCTTACCTCTCCCTTGACTTGCCCACAATTGCCTGCACTTGCTTTGCAACGCCTTGCCTGCATGGAAGGCGAGGGTAAGAGTGGTAGGCAGGGCAAAGTAAAGCCAGCAAGTTGTAGGTAGTGCAAGGCAAGGCAGCAGAGGCAAAGGAAGCAGAGCAAGGGTAGCTTAAGAAGAACTAGACAAGGTACTGAAGGCAAGGCAAGGCCAAGAGACTCGGAGTGCCTTTCCTTGCCAAGGCAAGGACATAGTGCCAGTGTTGCTGGAGCAGATGTTAAGGTAGCATGGGGAGGAATAGTCCAGCAAGACATTTCTCTTCTGGCCCCTGGGCGTGTAGGGGCAATTGTTGGATCTATTCAATACTGGAGGTGGATCCGTGGATGGATGTGTTGTATTTTGGAGGAGGGGTTGCCGTTTCTTTGGAGATGGGCTTGTAGTTGCTCTCTTTGGCAAGGAAAGCAGGTTTGGATATGCACATCAGGTGCTCTTAGGGATTTTAAAGGCTTTTCCCAAGAGGCAGAGCTCTCTCTGGCTTAGAGCTGTTGAGCTGTCCGTGGGAATGCAAAGGCCAAGCTTGTGAGCCTTTTGTCCTGGTGCCTTTAGTGTGTGAGCAGTCCGTGGTGCCGTTGTCTTTGGATGCTGACTCTGGGAGAGGGAAGGCTTAGGATGGTAGCTAAAGCTGAGAAGGAAAGTGCTGAGAACAGCGTGTGTGCTGCTAGTTTGAGGGGTGCAGTTGAAGTTGCAGGCAGCAAGATCTTCCTCAGCCCGCACTGTTTTGAGCTCTGTTTTTGCCAGATGGTTTCAAGTTGGTGGGCAGAATCTGCGAGAGGGCAAAGATTGGTTTGGGCCAAAGAGGTTTGTCTGCCTCTTGGAGTGCGGTATAAAGAAGAGTCCGCTCTTGGAAGGGGAAGATGAGGGAAAACTTTTTGTCCTGATGTGCTGTTGATTTGAGTGCAGGGACGTTTGCAACTTGCCTCTGCCCTTGGGGTGCTTTCGAGCAGCGGCAGGCGCTTGGCCTTCTTTTGCAAGTCGTCAGCGCCATCGTGTGCTTGTTTCGAGGAGCGCTGACAGTGCCGGGGAAAAAGCCAAGCGATTCGCTGGCGCCGCCCCAAGTCGTGTGCGAGCAGTTGCTGGAAGAGCTCCGCTGTGCATCCTGCCTCTTGGAGACACAAAAGAATGTGATCCTGCGCGTAGCGGGGAAGCAAGAGGAATCTTTTCATTGTTGGCTGTGCAGTTTCTAAGCGGCAAAAGTCAAGGCAGCTGCAGCACGGCCTCTTTCTTTCAGAACCTTTTCTGTGCCATCATGAACATGCTCAACATGCAACTCGCACCCACTGAACTGTATCAAAGGTCCTGGAGAGACGCACTTTCCTTCAAGCTCTAGGTACCATCCTACCCTCCACCTCTCGCCGATCCCAAAGCCCTTCCGAACATGCAGCAGCTGCACGCAGAGAACAAGTGCTAGAAGAAGGCGTTGGCCTTCAGAGTCCCTCTAAAGTCTGTAAACTAGGCGAAACATTGCAGTGACCAGCACTTTCCTTCGCAACTATCTACAGAGCGTCATCACATTCTCTCAGAGTGGCTAAGTCCACCCTTGCAGCACAGCAGTGTTTCCAGCCACAGTTCGGACTGAGAGATGGGCCAGGTGAGAAAGCATTTGTTGACTATCCCTCGTCTCTGGAAGACTTGATACTCGCAGCGCAATCACGTGCACACACCTTCAGTGTGGCCAAGTTCAAGCCAGCTAGAGCTCACAGAGACGGGAGAGTCAGGAGAGAAGCCGTTCCAAAAGTACCGTGTACTTACAGCAGCATTCAAACTGTGCACAGCACTCTACAGCACTGTAGACCGTGGCTTCTCTGACAAGACGTGCCATCCCATTGTTGGCTCTTGCAGCTCGCTTGCTAGCTGCTCTCCTGAAGAAAAGAACTAGAAGGAAAAGCCAATGCTGGGCTGCACCTTCCCCTTGCCTCACGTAAAGCCACTTCAACTCCCCGCTGCACTCTCTACTTCCCCTCTCCTTGGCATCGACCACTGTGTTTTCTGCATCTCGGAGCCCAAAGGTAAGCGCCAGTGTTCCCAGGGATGCTTGGAAGAGGGAGAAGTAGTAGCACAAGTAGCTGCCGTTGAACTTCCTCCTTCTCAATGCTAACGTGAAGTCGGCAGGCAGGCGAGTGCCAGCCACGCTCCTTTCTCAGTTTGGACGCTGCGGACACGAGCCCGGTGCTCGGCGCCTTCGTTCGGCCTCTTTAGTAGCCATGTGGCGCTTTCATTCTGCCGGAGTCGAAGCGTCGTCTACTTGTGGCACAAAGAGCACGGTGCCGGCAGCCAAATGCTCCAGCCGACTGCTTCTGCCGACACACGCCTGGGCTATGCACTTTGCCTCTCAGCGACATACAGCAGCACATTCGCTCTAAATGTAAAGGGAAAGATTCTCGGCTACGTCTGGCATAGAGAACAGCTCTAGTTCAACGGGCTTACCCAGAGCATGTCCCCGGATGCGTGGAAACTTGTATTTGCACCACATTCCAGTGGCAGTCCTCTTTCCTTTACAGGCTGCACAGCGCCGGCAGATGGCCGTGCGCTCTGCACCTGCCTTCTCACTTCCAAGTAGCACCGCGCACATTAGAGCCTTGCAGGGAGAGAAGACGCGGATAGGCGTCTCGCACAGAAGAACGTGGCAAGGCGAAAAGATGTTCTTCCTTTGTTCTCCTCGTCACCCAGAGTGTGGTGCTGTACTGTGAGCCTTGGCCAGCGAAAGGCTAATCCAGCAAGTATTTCTCTCCTGATGCGTTGCGCTGAGCGAGAGCTGAGGAAAATCCTTGCACAGCACACTGTGGATGCGTGCAGTACACACGCTGAAGAGCGGCACGGCTAAAAGTGATCGCTGGGCTTCAGTTCTGTCCAGACAGCAGAAGGCGAAGAACGAAGCAGCTGGGCACCGGCTGCATGTACATAGTGGAGCGAATTTCAAATGTCCAGCCAAGAGCTGCTTCACAAGCAGATTCAGCTGAGAATGCTCTGGCTGCTTCACAAAGGAAGGCGCAGCCGTTGCACTCCTGGACACTACCTGGTCAGAAGCAGTTTCTTACACCTTCAATGCTGAAGAGTCCATGCAGCTGAAGCACCCCCAGAAGGACGCGTCCAGCTAGAAGGCGTTCTTCAAGTACCCCCCACTTCCAAGTAGCCTTGAAACTGAGCACAACACACTGCGGCTCGGCAGCTTCCTTCTCAGATAGACGTGCCGTCACACTATTCACTCTCGCAGCTCCGTTGCCCACTTGCAGCAGCTGCTCCCAAAGAAAAAGGCTCTAGAAGTAAAAGCAACTGCTGGGCTGCCCTTTCCCTTTGCCTCACGTCAAGCACCAGAAACTGTCCGCTGCACTCTCTATTTCCATTCTCCGTCGCATCTACCACTGTAATGTCTGCATCTCGAAGCATAAACCCCGGCACAATTCTTTCCTGGGAAAGCTGGAAGAGAAATAGGTAGCAGCACAGGTAGCTGCAAGTTTCCGACTGCTAACATGAATCCGAAAACAAGCGAGTGGCAGCCACGCTTCCTCTTGCAGCCTGTGCGATGCCCACAGCAGCTCCGTGCTCTGCCTTCGTTCATACGCTCGTCGTAGCAGGTCGCGCTTTCGTTTTGCTGGAGACGACCCGTCGTCTACTTCTCGCACAGAGAGCACGGTGCCGGCAGCCAAATGCTGCAGGCTGCTGCTTCTGCCGAAACACGCCTGGGCTATGCAATTTCTCTCTAGCGCTAGGTAGCACAACATTCTGTCTGCGTTGTGGTCTTTATCTTTGCGGAAAGCTTCTCGGCTACGGCTCGCCCAGAGAACTGTTCCGGGACAATACATGTGTTTTATTACCCCTTCTCGCAAGAAGACTGTGGTGCTGCGTTGGAACTGTTGGCCAGTGAAAGGCTAATCCACCATGTGCTTCCCTCCTGATGCATTTTGCTGAGCGAGAGCTGAGGAAAATCCGTGCACTGCGCACTGTGGATGCGTGCAGTATACACGCAGAAGAGAGGCAAAGCTCCTAGTCATCGCACACACCAGCCCAGTGGCCTGGGGCTGCGTTCTTCTCCCTTACCGGCGCTGGACAGAACTGAAGCATTCAGCTTTGGCTCTCTTCAGTGTGTGTACTGCACGCATCCACAGTGCGCAGTGCACGGATTTTCCTCAGCGCTACGTGCAAGTACAGCCTTTCTGCTTCGCAGAGCCCAACTGGCCGCACAAGCTCTCGCTCAGAGAAATGTGTCAGGAGAGAAGCACTTGCTGCATTAGCCTTCCGCTGGCCAACAGTTGCAACGCAGCACATAGTCTTACTGCGAGAAGGGGTAATAAAACGCACGCTTTCAGCACAGCAGCACAATCTGGGCGACGAGGAGGACAAAAGAAGACCATCTTTTCGTCTTTGCACGATTTTCTCTGCCACACATCTATCCACGTCTTTGCTCCCTGCAAGGCTCTAATGTGCGCGGTGCTACTTGGAAGTGAGAAGGCAGGTGCAGAGAAGCACTGCCATCTGCCGGCGCTGTGCAGGCTGTAAAGGAAAGAAAGACTACCCCTGGAATGTGGTGCAAATACAAGTTCCCACGCGTCGGGGTAAGCGCCGGGTAAACCCGTTGAACTAGAGCTGTTCTCGGCGCCAGACGTAGCTGAGACTCTTTCCCTTTACATTCAGGCTACAAAGCAAAGAGAATGTGGTGCTACCAAGGGCAGCGAAGGAAAGTGCACAGCCCAGGTGTGTTTCGGAAGAGACAGCAACCTGGAGCGTTTCTCTGGAGGGTTTCTCTGCCGGCGTGCCCTCTGTGCGACAAGATGACGACGGTTCGACGCCGGCAGAATGAAAAGAACGAAATGGTACGAAGAGCATAAGAATGAAGGCAGAAGCACGGAGCTGGTGTGTGCATAGCACAGGCTGCAAGAGGAAGCGTGGCTGCCACTCGCTTGTTTTCAGATTCGAATTAGCAGTTGAAAACAGAAAGTTCAACTTGCAGCTACATGTGCTGCTACCTATTTCTCTTCCAGCTTTCCCAGGAAAGAATTGTGCCGGGGTTTATGCTTCGAGATGCAGACATTACAGTGGTAGATGCGACGGAGAATGGAAATCGAGAGTGCAGCGGACAGTTTCTGGTGCTTGACGTGAGGCAAGGGGAAAGGGCAGCCCAGCAGTGGCTTTTCCTTCTGGAGCCTTTTTCTTTGGGAGCAGCTGCTGCAAGTGGGCAACAGAGCTGCAAGAGTGAATAGTGTGAGAGAAGAAAGCTGCCGAGCCGCAGTGTGTTGTGCTCAGTTTCAAGGCTACTTGGAAGAAGGGGGTACTTGAAGAACGCCTTCTAGCTGGACGCGTCCTTCTGGGGGTGCTCCAGCTGCATGGACTCTGCAGCATTGAAGGTGTAAGAAACTGCTTCTGACCAGGTAGTGTCCAGGAGTGCAACACAGCACCTTCCTTTGTGAAGCAGCCAGAGCATTCTCAGCTGAATCTGCTTGTGAAGCAGCTCTTGGCTGGACATGTGAAATTCGCTCCACTGAGTACATGCAGCCGGTGCCCAGCTGCTTCGTTCTTCGCCTTCTGCGGTCTGGACAGAACTGAAGCCCAGCAATGCCTTTGAGCTTTGCCGCTCTTCAACGCGAACACTGCACGCGGCCACAGTGCGCTGTGCACGGATTTTCCTCAGCTCGACGTATAATAATTTTCTTGCTGTTTCACAGGGTCCAAACTGTCCGCGTAGCTCTCGCTCAGCGAAATGCGTCAGGAGAGAAACACTTGCTGGAGTAGCTTTTCGCTGGCCAAGACTTTCAACACAGCAGCACAATTCGGGCAAGAAGAAAGAGAAAGGAAGAATATCTTTTCGCCCTGCCACGTTCTTCTGTGCGAGACGCCTATCTGCGTCTTCTCTTCCTGCAAGGCTCTAATGTGTGCGGTGCTACTTGGAAGTGAGAAGGCAGGTGCAGAGCGCACGGCCATCTGCCGGCGCTGTGCAGGCTGTAAAGGAAAGAGGACTGCCACTGCAATGTGGTGCAAATACAAGTTCCCACGCGTTGGGGACAAGCTCAGGGTAAGCCGGTTAAAATAAAGCTGTTCTCGGTGCCAGACGTAGCCGAGAATCTTTCCGTAAAGATGCTGGCTACAAAGCAAAGAGAATGTGGTGCTACTTCAGCGCTAGAGAGAAATTGCATAGCCCAGGCGTGTTTCGGCAGAAGCAGCAGCCTGCAGCATTTGGCTGCCGGCACCGTGCTCTCTGCGCGAGAAGTAGACGACGGTTCGTCTCCAGCAAAACGAAAGAGCGACCAGCTACGAAGGGCATAAGAATGAAGGCAGAGAACCGAGCTGGTGTGTGCATGGCACAGGCTGCAAGAGGAAGCGTGGCTGCCACTCGCTTGTTTTCGGATTCACGTTAGCAGCTCGAAACTTAAAGTTCAACTTGCAGCTACATGTGCGGCTACCTATTTCTCCTCCAGCTTTGCCTGGAAAGAATTGTGCCGGGGTTTATGCTTCGAGATGCAGACATTACAGTGGTAGATGCGACGGAGAATGGAAATAGAGAGTGCAGCGGACAGTTTCTGGTGCTTGACGTGAGGCAAGGGGAAAGGGCAGCCCAGCAGTGGCTTTTACTTCTGGAGTTTTTATCTTTGGGAGCAGCTGCTGCAAGTGGGCAACGGAGCTGCGAGAGTGCATAGTGTGACGGCACGTCTATCTGAGAAGGAAGCTGCCGAGCCGCAGTGTGTTGTGCTCAGTTTCAAGGCTACTTGGAAGAGGGTGGTACTTGAGGAACGCCTTCTAGCTGGACGAGTCCTTCTGGGGGTGCTCCAGCTGCATGGACTCTGCAGCATTGAAGGTGTAAGAAACTGCTACTGGCCAGGTAGTGTCCAGGAGTGCAACACAGCACCTTTCTTTGTGAAGCAGCCAGAGCATTCTCAGCTGAATCTGTTTGTGAAGCAGCTCTTGGCTGGACATGTGAAATTCGCTTCACTGAGTACATGCAGCCGGTGCCCAGCTGCTTCGTTCTTCGCCTTCTGCTGTCTGGACAGAACTGAAGCCCAGCGATGACTTTTAGCCGTGCCGCTCTTCAGCGTGTGTACTGCACGCATCCACAGTGTGCTGTGCAAGGATTTTCCTCAGCTCTCGCTCAGCGCAACGCATCAGGAGAGAAACACTTGCTGGTGTAGCTTTTCGCTGGCCAAGACTTTCAACACAGCAGCACACTCTGGGCGACGAGGAAGACAAAAAAAGAACATCTTTTCGCCCTGCCACGTTCTTCTGTGCGAGACGCCTATCTGCGTCTTCTCCCCCTGCAAGGCTCTAATGTGTGCGGTGCTACTTGGAAGTGAGAAGGCAGGTGCAGAGAAGCACTGCCATCTGCCGGCGCTGTGCAGCCTGTAAAGGAAAGAGGACTGCGACTGGAATGTGGTGCAAATACAAGTTGCCACGCGTTGGGGACAAGCTCCGGCTAAGCCGGTTAAAATAAAGCTGTTCCCTGTGCCAGACGTAGCCGAGAATCTTTCCGTAAAGATGCTGGCTACAAAGCAAAGAGAATGTGGTGCTACTTCAGCGCTAGAGAGAAATTGCATAGCCCAGGCGTGTTTCGGCAGAAGCAGCAGCCTGCAGCATTTGGCTGCCGGCACCGTGCTCTCTGCGCGAGAAGTAGACGACGGGTCGTCTCCAGCAAAACGAAAGCGCGACCTGCTACGACGAGCGTATGAATGAAGGCAAAGCACCGAGCTGGTGTGTGCATCGCACAGGCTGCAAGAGGAAGCGTGGCTGCCTCGAGTGCTTGTTTTCGGATTCACGTTAGCAGTCGGAAACTTAAAGTTCAACTTGCAGCTACTTGTGCTGCTACCTATTTCTCTTCCAGCTTTCCCTGGAAAGAACTGCGATTACGTTAATGTTTCGCCATACGGCGGAGAAAGGAAATAGAGAGTGCAGCGGACAGTTTCTGGTGCTTTACGTGAGGCAAAGGGGAAAGGGCAGCCCAGCAGTGGCTTTTCCTTCTGGAGCCTTTTTCTTTGGGAGCAGCTGCTGCAAGTGGGCAACGGAGCTGCGAGAGTGAATAGTGTGACGGCACGTCTATCTGAGAAGGAAGCTGCCGAGCCGCAGTGTGTTGTGCTCAGTTTCAAGGCTACTTGGAAGAGGGTGGTACTTGAGGAACGCCTTCTAGCTGGACGAGTCCTTCTGGGGGTGCTCCAGCTGCATGGACTCTGCAGCATTGAAGGTGTAAGAAACTGCTTCTGACCAGGTAGTGTCCAGGAGTGCGACGGCTGCGCCTTCCTTTGTGAAGCAGCCAGAGCATTCTCAGCTGAATCTGCTTGTGAAGCAGCTCTTGGCTGGACATTTGAAATTCGCTCCACTGAGTACATGCAGCCGGTGCCCAGCTGCTTCGTTCTTCGCCTTCTGCTGTCTGGACAGAACTGAAGCCCAGCGATGACTTTTAGCCGTGCCGCTCTTCAGCGTGTGTACTGCACGCATCCACAGTGTGCTGTGCAAGGATTTTCCTCAGCTCTCGCTCAGCGCAATGCATCAGGAGAGAAATACTTGCTGGTGTAGCTTTTCGCTGGCCAAGACTTTCAACACAGCAGCACACTCTGGCCGACGAGGAAGAAAAAAGAAGAACACCTTTTCGCCCTGCCACATTCTTCTGTGCGAGACGCCTAGCCGCGTCTTCTCTCCCTGCAAGGCTCGAATGTGGGCGGTGCTACTTGGAAGTGAGAAGGCAGGTGCAGAGCGCACGGCCATCTGCCGGCGCTGTGCAGCCTGTAAAGGAAAGAGGACTGCGACTGGAATGTGGTGCAAATACAGGTTTCCACGCATCCGGGGACATGCTCTGGGTAAGCCCGTTGAACTAGAGCTGTTCTCTGTGCCAGACGTAGCCGAGAATCTTTCCCTTTACATTTAGAGCGAATGTGCTGCTGTATGTCGCTGAGAGGCAAAGTGCATAGCCCAGGCGTGTGTCGGCAGAAGTAATCGGCTGGAGCATTTGGCTGCCGGCACCGTGCTCTTTGTGCCACAAGTAGACTACGCTTCGACTCCGGCAGAATGAAAGCGCGACATGGCTACTAAAGAGGCCGAACGAAGGCGCCGAGCACCGGGCTCGTGTCCGCAGCGTACAAACTGAGAAAGGAGCGTGGCTGGCGCTCGCCTGCCTGCCGACTTCACGTTAGCATTGAGAAGGAGGAAGTTCAACGGCAGCTACTTGTGCTACTACTTCTCCCTCTTCCAAGCATCCCTGGGAACACTGGCGCTTACCTTTGGGCTCCGAGATGCAGAAAACACAGTGGTCGATGCCAAGGAGAGGGGAAGTAGAGAGTGCAGCGGGGAGTTGAAGTGGCTTTACGTGAGGCAAGGGGAAGGTGCAGCCCAGCACTGGCTTTTCCTCCTAGTTCTTTTCTTCAGGAGAGCAGCTAGCAAGCGAGCTGCGAGAGCCAACAATGGGATGGCACGTCTTGTCAGAGAAGCCACGGTCTACAGTGCTGTAGAGTGCTGTGCACAGTTTGAATGCTGCTGTAAGTACACGGTACTTTTGGAACGGCTTCTCTCCTGACTCTCCCGTCTCTGTGAGCTCTAGCTGGCTTGAACTTGGCCACACTGAAGGTGTGTGCACGTGATTGCGCTGCGAGTATCAAGTCTTCCAGAGACGAGGGATAGTCAACAAATGCTTTCTCACCTGGCCCATCTCTCAGTCCGAACTGTGGCTGGAAACGCTGCTGTGCTGCAAGGGTGGACTTAGCCACTCTGAGAGAATGTGATGACGCTCTGTAGATAGTTGCGAAGGAAAGTGCTGGTCACTGCAATGTTTCGCCTAGTTTACAGACTTTAGAGGGACTCTGAAGGCCAACGCCTTCTTCTAGCACTTGTTCTCTGCGTGCAGCTGCTGCATGTTCGGAAGGGCTTTGGGATCGGCGAGAGGTGGCGGGTAGGATGGTAGCTAGAGCTTGAAGGAAAGTGCGTCTCTCCAGGACCTTTGATGCAGTTCAGTGGGTGCGAGTTGCATGTTGAGCATGTTCATGATGGCACAGAAAAGGTTCTGAAAGAAAGAGGCCGTGCTGCAGCTGCCTTGACTTTTGCCGCTTAGAAACTGCACAGCCAACAATGAAAAGATTCCTCTTGCTTCCCCGCTACGCGCAGGATCACATTCTTTTGTGTCTCCAAGAGGCAGGATGCACAGCGGAGCTCTTCCAGCAACTGCTCGCACACGACTTGGGGCGGCGCCAGCGAAGCGCTTGGCTTTTTCCCCGGCACTGTCAGCGCTCCTCGAAACAAGCACACGATGGCGCTGACGACTTGCAAAAGAAGGCCAAGCGCCTGGTGCTGCTCGAAAGCACCCCAAGGGCAGAGGCAAGTTGCAAACGTCCCTGCACTCAAATCAACAGCACATCAGGACAAAAAGATTTCCCTCATCTTCCCCTTCCAAGAGCGGACTCTTCTTTCTACCGCAGTCCAAGAAGCAGACAAACCTCTTTGGCCCAAACCAATCTTTGCCCTCTCGCAGATTCTGCCCACCAACTTGAAACCATCTGGCAAAAACAGAGCTCAAAAGAGTGCGGGCTGAGGAAGATCTTGCTGCCTGCAACTTCAACTGCACCCCTCAAACTAGCAGCACACACGCTGTTCTCAGCACTTTCCTTCTCAGCTCTAGCTACCATCCTAAGCCTTCCCTCTCCCAGAGTCAGCATCCAAAGACAACGGCACCACGGACTGCTCACACACTAAAGGCACCAGGACAAAAGGCTCACAAGCTTGGCCTTTGCATTCCCACGGACAGCTCAACAGCTCTAAGCCAGAGAGAGCTCTGCCTCTTGGGAAAAGCCTTTAAAATCCCTAAGAGCACCTGATGTGCACATCCAAACCTGCTTTCCTTGCCAAAGAGAGCAACTACAAGCCCATCTCCAAAGAAACGGCATCCCCTCCTCCAAAATACAACACATCCATCCACTGATCCACCTCCAGTATTGAATAGATCCAACAATTGCCCCTACACGCCCAGGGGCCAGAAGAGAAATGTCTTGCTGGACTATTCCTCCCCATGCTACCTTAACATCTGCTCCAGCAACACTGGCACTATGTCCTTGCCTTGGCAAGGAAAGGCACTCCGAGTCTCTTGGCCTTGCCTTGCCTTCAGTACCTTGTCTAGTTCTTCTTAAGCTACCCTTGCTCTGCTTCCTTTGCCTCTGCTGCCTTGCCTTGCACTACCTACAACTTGCTGGCTTTGCTTTGCCCTGCCTACCACTCTTGCCCTCGCCTTCCATGCAGGCAAGGCGCTGCAAAGCAAGTGCAGGCAATTGTGGGCAAGTCAAGGGAGAGGTAAGCAAGGCCAGAGCAGTGAGGGGAAAGCAAATGGAGTGGTAGGCAAGAGAAGGCCCAGACGTTAGAGGCAAGGCTGGCCGTAGGAAGGGTAGTCCACTGATGGGTAGGCCAGGCAGAAACAAGAAGGGCTCGGCAATCCAAGGCCTTGGAGGAAAGCAGTAGGCAGGTCAAGGGCGGGGCATGGACGTGCAAAGGAATGCAAGGCTCCAGAGAGCTAGCAGGGCAAGGCAAGGAAACTGTTGTGTTGCCAAGGCCAGGCAAGGATAGGCAAGGCAGGTGAGAAGTACATTCGAGGACTGCTGGTACACAAAAGCGGCCAGGACCAAGTGCTCTGTGTGGCCTTGCTTGGCGAGGCGAGGCAGGGCAATGAGGGTCCTAGAAGGAAAAGGAAAGGTGAGGCCAGACCTAGACGAATGTGAAAGGAAGTCAGGTGGGGGATGGGTGAGCAAGTCAATGCAAGGCAGGGGAGAAAAGGCAGGTTGAGGGAAGGCTACAGAGGGGGCAGCAAGGAAACGCAAGGCATGTGAGGAGTAAGTGCTGCCAGCCGGCCGGGATGGCAGGGGCGGGGCAACTGCAAGTAGCATGGCGGGGATGTGGAGGGGGGTGTTAGTGTGCGGGAGGTGTGTGTGTGTGTGTGCAGCGGAGTGCAGGGTAAGTGCAGGTGTGTGTGTATGTGCATAGGGGGGTTTTGTGCCAGGTGCTGTGCCGGGGGGAGCCGTCCCACCGCCAAGAAGGTGTGGGAGTGAAAGGAGTAACATAGATGTGTCTTTACAAAGAGACCGTGTGAATCTGTCCTTAGACAAGGCTAGGAATTTACTGGTAGGGGAGTAACAGAAGAAAGTCTTAGTTCTAGAAACTGTTACTAATCGACAGAGACTGTTGCTCAGCCAAGGCCGTGTTAAATTGCTGAACCTAGAGCAAGGCAGCAAAGACTTCATAGCATTAGGAATAGTTTCGTTTTCTTCCTTTTCCATACCAAGAGGGGGGTGCATATTAGAGGGGAGCCTAGAGTAGGCAGTTCCGGAAGTCTGTAATTCCCGAGTACCTCCGAGGGTGCTGTTGCCAGGAACTTCGCATCAAAAGGGGGCTGAGTCCTGCAATCAGTTGAGAGACTCCATGGCAAAAGCCCCATGGCCTCTCCCTGTAGTTGAAGAATGTTACAGGCCTCCTCTGTCTCCTTTTTGGTGGATGAAGAAAGTCAGAAAGCAACACTTCTGCCAGAACTCTCCAAGATGCCCCCTTTGCTCCCAGTGACTCCATCACTGGCCGGGAAGCTGTCTTTTCTCCCAGAGGAGTTTGAGATACAGTTAAAAGCCGTGTGGCAGAGAAAAAAGGCAATAATTGGTTTACAAGGGATGGCAAACAAGAGATACCAGAAGCTTTGGCCCTACCAATAGTAAAAGAACTCCGTGAAGAGAGTCCTTGCACCTCCTGAGGATTGGCAGAAGCCTTCCTCATGCTGGATGTTGCTGGGGGTCTTTTTAGACTGGCAAAACGAGCTGTTGAAGGTTGCTTGATCTGTGCTAAAGCAAACAGCCAAGTTACAAAGGAACTTGCCAGGGGAGGGAGGCCTTGGGCTGCAGGTCCCTTCCAAAGATGCCAGGTGGATTTTCCTGAGATGCCCCTAGTGGGAAGGCTTCATGTCTTCTGGTAATGGTATGTCAGCTAGCAAGGTGGCCAGAAGCATTTCCAACTGCTTCAGCAACGACAGGATCAGGTATTAAGGCATTTTGGAATAAATCATTCCAAGATACAGCATGGTAGAAGCAATAGACTCAGATAGGGGAACTCATTTGACAGGAAAGATCCTTCAAGGGGTTTTGGCTTCTTTAGGAACACAATGGAACCTCCATAGGCCCTGGCACCCCCAGAGCTCGGCTCGGGTAGAAAACAATGAATAGAGAAATAAACACTTTTTGAAGCTGGTAATAGAAACCAAGATGCCATGGCTAGGGCTTTGGACATTGGCTTTGGCGAGAATGAGAGCCCGAGCCAGAAGAGAGATTCCGTTCTCCCCCTTTCCGTCGTTCTTATGAATTACCCGGCTAAGTCTCAACCTAGTGGGGGAGTAGAGGTAAGTGATGTATATTTAAAACCATCTGTGGCCAGGATACTGCTTCTTGTGAAACCCCTTCAACAGGAAGCTCAGCTGGCACAAGCCCCACCTTTGGACTTTGCTGCTTGTAACATCCAACCAGGAGATTGAGTCCTAGTTAAGGAGTAGAAAGAAGCGCCAGTGGTTCTGAAATGGCGTGGCCCATTCCAAGTGTCACTGACGACAGAAACAGCCATGAAGACAGCTGGACACAGGTGGACCCGTCACTCTCGGGTCAAGGTCTCTGAAGCCTCAGAGATTTGCACATCTCAGCTGGAGGAGAAGGCCGGGAGGCTGTGACTGACACTCTGCAGGAGTGGGCCGGAGCAGTAGCCAGTGCTTCGACATCAGAGGAAGCCCTGCGTGCCTACCCACAGAACACCTGCTGAAATAGTCTCTATGGGTATCCCTCCTCTAGAATCTCCACTCACTGGGGCGCTAATACTTGCGGGATTCTTTTATGTTAAGTGGTTTCTGTGTCTTCAATTGCCACAGGTGCTGCAGAAGACAACGGGAAAATTAGACTAGCTAATTAGATCACACTATTAAAACATTTTCCTTAATAACTCTACTTTTATATGGTCAGCTAAGTTTAGGCCAGGAGTGGGAGAATCAGTTTGCAGCCTTAGCAGAAGAAGTAGCAAAAGTTTTTAACCTTAGCAATTGCTGGCTCTGTGGAGCGCCAGGAGGATCTGAAGAGTGCCTATGGTTGGCTAGCCCAGCTGAACCTAAGTGGTGGCTCAACACCTGACATGAGGTCCATACTAGGACGGGATTTTGGGCCAAAGAAGGAAGTCCATGGCTATAGGAGAAGGTTCCACGAAGGATGTCTGGACTTCAGGTGGCTCTCTTGAAAGCTGTTTATTGCATAGGCGAAGTTCCAGCATTTCAGGGAGTGGCTATCCAGAGCCAGCCCTAGAGCTGCCAGCTCCAGCTGTAGGCATACCTGAAGCCGCTTGCTGTTCAAGTTACAGAGCATTCTATACTTTTCTTTGCAGAGTATCTTAGCACGTAACAACCAATAAGCACCATACACAATACCTTGACATTGGCCTATAGCCTATCGTAGCTACTACCATCACCATATTATAGTCATTATTATCCAATCACAAGAGTAAGTTACAATTTAAGCTTCCAGTGGAAAATTCTTAGACCTTTCTTCTTCTTGCTACATCAACATTTCTTGTTTGCCTGCCATATCTTTCTTTTTGGGAAAGACACCTTTTCTATTCACTTATGCTCTTCTTGAGACACTTACTTGGTGAAAAACATGTCTTTGTTTGTAATCACATACCTTTGTCCTGCTCCTAAAAATCTCCTTCCAACTCATCTCCAACCTTTGCCTTCTCAGTTACTCAGCGATCACTGTTTCAGCAAAACATCTTTTCTTCTATATCAAAACTTGCTTTCATTTCTACCTCATCCCCAGCTTCTACATTCTCAGACCTTGCTGCCAAGCCTACATACCTGTGAAACTTTCTTACCAAACTTTCATCCTCCCCAACACATGGCCACTTCATTCTTCTCCAACAGGCACTTATTGCCTAAACAGGACAGGGCGGGTCTATGTAGGAAAAGGCGTTTGTCAATTGACTTTCCCTCTGGCTTTAAACAATTGGGTTTAGCCCTCCAATTGCCCTCCTTACAATTGTTCCAAATATCAAGACAAATGCAATCAAATAGCTGTTCAGCTCACTAATGGTAGCTGCGTAAGATGTTCTTACCACACTTACCAAAAACATTTGGAAGCCTGTAAAGCAATGCGGAGGGACAAGGGGTTTTTTGGACCACCTATTTTTAAGCTGTCCCCACAAAAATCCCACAAGTAGAAGACATGTTGTTTGTGATTATCAGTGGGAATGGCAACAGCGGATTGGAACTCAAAGCCTTTTAGTGAGTTCTGCTCCAAATCCAAGCAAGCAACTTGCAGATGTAAATGTAGATGGGAACCCTGTGTGGGAGCTTGGAAATGCAAATGCTGTGACCCTTATGGTGGGGCAGCTATTGTTGGAGGACCGTTAGGCCAGGGAATCCTGCTGTATTTTGACCCACCAATTGATGACCAAGGGTAGGAAGGCCCCTTTGCTAATGGAACACGGGCTTTGAAAGGACATGATTGGATTTGTGGCCAACATGCTTAGCTCAGGTTACCTCCAAACTGGTCAGGGATATGGTATATCCCTGGGGTATATTAGACCGTTGTTCTTTTTGCTACTACAAATTCAGGGAAATCGCTTAGGAATCAAAATCTGTGATGATTTAATTAGAGAAAAGCAGTCAGCTGATGCAGCCTTGGCTGCAGGGAGCACCCCAAAACGGGGAAAAGATGAATGGCCACCAGAACAAGTTACGCAACATGATGGACCAGCCACTTGGAAACCTAAGGAATTCATCCCAGATGCCTGGCAACCCATTTATCATTTGAATGAGATAATTAGGGTACACGCTGTCTCAGAAATAATTACCAAGCAGCCAGCCACAGCTCTTGACCGTCTTGCTGAGCAACCCACTTCAATGAGGAAAGTGGCATTTTCAACATTGGATGGTATTAGATTATCTGTTAGCAGAAGAAGGAGGAGTTTGTGGGAAATTAAATGACTTGAGCTGCTGTTTGCAAGCAGATGACAGTGGAAAAGTGGTCAAATAACAGAGGAAATAACCTCAGCTCATGGACCTGTCCAAGTGTTGAAAAGATGGTAATGGGACATGTTTTCATGGTTAACTGGCCAGCTATGGGCTAAATGAATACCATTTCTCCTCTTCTATGCTATAGCAACTCTAATCTTTTGACCATGCGTGACACCATGCTGGGTGCAGCTCTTTCAGCAGGTGGTCAAGGGGATGCTGCTAGCAGCCATGCCTACCTGATCCAGAAATGACTACAAAAGGACAGAAGAGGATGTCACTGCAAATAATAGCAAAAGCCCAGAAGACTCAAGAAGAAAAAATTAAATCAATGGTAATTAAGGTTTGTAAAGACAACTACAGATTAAATAAAAAAAGGAGGGATTAAAAGGAATGAGATGGATGAGTCTTTACAAACAGACCGTGTGAATTGGCCTGTAGACAAGGCTAGGAACTTACGGGAAGTGAAGTAACAGAAGAAAGTATTAGTTCTCTAGAACTGTTACTAATCATCAGAGACTGTTGATTAATCAAGGCCGTGTTAAATTCCTGAACCTAGAGCAAGGCAACAAAGACTTAATAGCATTAGAAATGTTTTTTTTTCTTCCTTTTCGATGCCAAAAGGGGGGTGCATATTAGAGGAGGGCATAGAGTAGGCAGTTCTGGAAGTCTGTATCTCCCGAATACCTCAGCCAGTGGGGAAAAGGAAGAGGGTGCTGTGGCTGGGAACTTGACATCAAAAGGGGGCTGCATCCCGCAACCGTTTGACAGACCCCATGGGAAAAGCCCCATGGACTCTCCCTGTAGTCGAAGAATGTTGCAGGACTCCTCTGTCTCCTTTTCGGACATCAACCTCAGGCATGGTGGATTAATTTTCCCTAACGGCAGCGACCTGCTGCGTGGTCTCCGTGCTCCTCCCCAGCCCCCCGGGAGGTGTCAAATAGTTGCCGGCGGCTCCCACCGCGCGTTACAGACGGCTGCGCGGCGCCGGGGCTGCTCGCAGTGCTCCCCTGCCCCGCCACGGCTGCCTGAGGTCTGCGGAGCCACCTCGCCACCGGCGCGGCCAGGGCCGGGGCCCTTCTCGACAGCAGCCGAGGGGCTGCGGAGCGGGCGGCTGCGGGACGATCAGCTCTTTTATGCCGCGCGGTGCTGCCGCCTCCATCTAGCTCCCCATCGCGCCGCCGGCCGACCCCGCCTGGCGCGTTCACGCTCGGCCGCGCTCGCCGCCCGCCCAGCCTCGCCGGAAGCTCTCCCGCGCGGGCCGTGCCCCGGCTCCGCCTGCGGCTCGGCAGGGCCCGGCCGCACGCGTGCTGCGTGGCTCGGAGCACCCGCGTTGCGCCGCAGGCGACGGGGAAGGCGGGGCGGGCCGGCGCCATGGTGGTAGCGCGAGGAGAGGAGCGCCCGGGCGGGGCGGCGAGTGGCGCGGCGGTGAGCGCTTCTGCTTGCTGTCGCTCGGCTGCCGCCCACGGCAGGTGCCGTGTGACCCCGCGGAGCGGCGGGGCCGGCCGGGCGGTGCGCGGCGAGGCTTTCGGCCAGCGGCGGCCGCAGCGACAGTCTGCTGGCACTGCCCGTGCCGGTGGAGAGAGCGGGGATCCGAGGCCGGCCTTCCTAGGGTAACGAGGGGCGACCGCCTTTGCCGCGCTGCCCTCCGTGCAGCACGTGGCCGATTCCGGCGAAGCCGGGGTCTCCGCAGCGGCGCGGGCGGGAGGGAGTGGGGAGCGCGCTCGGTGCTCTGCCGGCCGCTCCCGCCCAGCGCTGCGCTCCGCCGAGGCGTTTTCCCACAAGTCCTGGGGAGGACATAAGGGACCCCGGAGTTGGAGCTTAGCTGTCAGGGGGAACAACTTCCCTCCATTGGCGACCTTCTTTTCCCTCTGATTCAGCTACCTTGTGGTAGGCGCGATGGTGCTGAAGAAGGGTGGCGGCTTGGCACAGTTGCTGGCATAGGTGGTGCGAGAGCTCCACGCAAGCAGCTTTGAGTGGCATGTGTGAGGGTAGGAAGGTACGGCACCCACAGCTGAAGGTAAAAAAAGTCAGGGCATGTCATCAGCCGCAATCGTGCTAAGTTGTTCATCTTTGCAAAGTGCTTGCCGAGTTGTTCCTTTTCTTAGGTAATGGGGGTTTGTATCAACCAGAACTGCATATGGTCAGTATTTGCAGAGAAGGTTACGTGGACTGTTGTTGAGGTGAGTGTAGCAGTTTCTATGGCATTCTGCAAAAAAAGTGACAGGTCTCTCTGTGTTCCCCAATTCTTAACAAAAATGAAGTTCACAAAGCCCTGAAAAGAGGTTTTACAAAACTTCAGGGATTTTTTCCTACGAGTACTGTGGAGACAACCATAGTCACCTTGTCTTTCCAAAAGTGAAGGTTACATCTTTTTGTCCAAGAGCATCAAGTGCTTTTGATCAGCGTTTGTGTGCATGCATTAGCCTTGTTCTTGTTCTTCCTTGGAGAACTTTTACAATCCTCAGATGATCTGTGTAGGCTGCAGACTGCAGTGGTGAACTTGAAGGCTTCCAGCAGAAGGGAGATGCTGTCCACGTTTTGGATTTTCCTTAGTCGGAACCTTCAATGTCCAAGGCTTCACTTTTCAAGCAGTTGGAAGAGCTCCAAATGAAGATATGAACAGGTCTTAATTGACCTTGTCACCGCCTCAGTTGGTCAGGTAATGCTGCGCACTGGATTTAATTGCCTAGTGCAAGATGTGCTAAAAATATGTAAGAGTATCTCCTCGATTACCCTCCCAGAAGGGTTTGAATGGAGAACAAGGAGTTCCGAAGACAGGTATTTGGTGTACGAGAAGTAGAACTTAGTGGATTGCAGGGCACTGCATGCACAAATGTCTAAGGAGGATCCATCTTTTTATGCCCCATCTATGCTTGTTCTCATTTGAACTCCTGAACATTCTGGAGGTTGGTTTTGTTAGGGTTGTGGCTGGGGAAGGGGTGGTGGTGGGGGAGGGGTGGGTGTTGTTTCTGATCTTTTTAATTTCCAGGATAGTGTACAAAGAACTTGTGCCCACAACCAGCAGTATGAAGCAATGCAGGTATAAAAGAAGGTCACCGAAATGTCGGATAATATGAATCTGAAAGCGCTTCAGTATTTTACCCAGGAGTTTCACTGCAACAAGGTGATTGTCCTTGACAGAAATGTAGTGGCAGGCTTATGCCATGCTAGAAGTGATGACCTTTCTCTGCCCCAAATTGACCAGCAAGATCTTTTGGCTCTTGATTGAAACCCCTGAGCCAGCTGTGTTTCAGGCTGCAGAAGCTGCAGGTGTTGTGGCAGACGCGGGGTGCAGCCCTGCCTGCCGGTCCCGACCTGGCGCACGCCGGTGGCAGCCGTCAGCGCCTGGGGTCCCCTGGAAGGGGGATTTAATCATTTCTTCTCTAGCATTTGCTTGTGTTTTGTCAAGATTCTTTAATTCACTAAATAGTAAATTTAAAAAATTAGCTGAATGATAATAATTTTGAAGTCTTCTGAGGCAGAACTGGGAAGGTTAGAACATATTTGTATGATTTCAAATATGTATAAATTCTTAAATGACAAACGTTAACAAACTGTCAATGCAAGCAATTATGGTGACACTTTACATTTCATTGGTTTTCATGCAGCTCCATCCCATGTGTTGGTAGGTTCTTAAAAAGTGAAAATTTGGCCCACTAGACCGATTATTAAAAAGAAGTAAAACTCCTTGGGGCTAACACAAAGGGACAGCGTCCACGTGAGTAAATGGTTATCACATTTAGATGTGATTCTGCTGCTTGCACTTTCTCTGCCCTCAAACTGCTTTCTTTATTGTCAATGCAGGGATGTTTGACATTCTTAGAAAAGAGAAAAGAAACAGATTTCCTCAAAAAAAAAAAAAAAAAAAAAAGCCAGGTGAAATTAATGCAATGTTAATTGCATTAATTTATTCAGGTGGAGTTTTAGTTTTTATTCTATGAAGTGCTTGTTGCACCACTTTTGTTGTTTCCCACAGATTTGGAGTGGGATTTCCTCCAGTTGATTGTTCAGCAGAGGGAGTGAGACTGCCTTCAAAAGTTTTGCAGGAGTTGCATCTGTGAATCGGGCACGTCAGTTGCCTTTTTTTTTCCCCCCAGATTTTCGTAGGCTTCTGTTTTTCACCGTGGATCAGTTCACCTTGGATCAGTTTGCTCTTTTTGTTCCAGTGATTTTTTCTTTTGGACATGTGTCACGATCCGTTAATACAAGTAAGGGTCGTGATGGTTTGTTTACAGATCTCCGAGTGCAAAAGGACACAAGGGATTTCAGTTTTAATCACCTTTTCACCTTTGTTAAGTACCCACAACACAGTAATGCGATAGAGGAGAGAAAGAGAGAGAGAGAGAAAGAAAAACAAAGTAAAAGAGTAGAGAGGAAGAAAGGGGGGGTAATGGCTACCAACGGATGAGATGAAGTCCTCGTGCTCTGCTGCCAATAGATTTGTCTTCTTTCCGTGGGGAGATCTCATCTCAGTTATTTCAGAAAGTCCCTTTATAGGCCTTTTTTGAAACGAGGGGCAACTGGCCAAGACCATATCTGTGTTTCGTAATAACATTGCAAAACTAAAAGCTAGCCCTAACTATCCCAGGTACATACCAAGCATGCCTTTCTCCTATGCTAACTATACTGCCTGCTATGGTTTGCGGCCTAGCAGCGTTAGCGCGTCTACTTCTGGCATGAGTTTAGCAGTGCTCTCGCTTCTGCTTTCTAGCTGTATCCCCACATCTCGCCCTTTTCCCCAAGAGGTGGGGCAAATCTACAGCCGTTGTTATGAGGCCCGTTGCTTCGGGAAACAGGTACAGGACAGGTGTAGAGGACAGGTCATTCCTTTCCGCTTCAGCGCAGTCCTTCCCGCCTGGGCAGCAAGAACGGCGCAGTCCACTGTGACCTGCACAAATTTCCTCAGGAATGCGTACCAGTTCCCAGCGAGCACACCTGCAGGCAACAGTTGGCAGACATCCCACCTTAGGCAGGTCGGAACTCCTGTGTTTAGCCTCTGTTCTCGGCGATGATCGTGAGGCAGATGAGGGATCTTCAGACCGTCTCTTACACCACCCCATGACTCACGATTGTCATCAGGAGAGCTCCATCAGCACGATTTCGTAGTGTTGTTGCGAAGTCTTCAGGACTCGTTAATGTTGGTAGCATATCCCAGAAAAGGGTAGAGAAAATAAGAAAAGAGAAAGAAAAGGAAAAAGAAGGAATAAGTAATTTTTAATCAAAATACACATGTAATTTTTAATCATGTCTTATCTTATTTTAATACTCATGTAGTTCATCTTGTGTCAATAACCTTAGGGGTGTCCACAGTGGATGGGATAGTGTCCAAATTGTGCACATCTATTACAGATGTCAACCGTTTCATCATTCTGCAATTCATGATGTGTAAGATTGCTGATAAAACAAACCCAATCAAAAGTAAAATCAAGAGAACAAGGATGGGATGACACAATTTGTTCAGGACACCTGTAGCAGTAGGTGAGCACCCAAAAGGAGTATCCCACCAGCTGTGTCCAGCATCTTTCTTTCCTCTGTCTAGAAAACAATGTGTTTCTTTCCCATTGTGATGAACAGTTACCAAGGTTTTCTGTCTGTTTTTCTTGATCTTTTCCAAAATTCCAATGAAATCCTGGTGAAGCAACAAGTGCTTTACCTAAGTAAGGTTCATCCCAGTGGGGGTAGGCAATAATTGGTGGATCACTGTGTAATTGGACTGTAAAATACAATAAGAAGTAAGTGGGGCTAAATAAGAGAAATCACATCCTGTGCTTTTAGTCAAGTTACAAACACAAGAATTTGAATGAGTTTTAGTATCTACAACTAAATTTTCTAGAAATACCTTATCACATGCAGTTCTTAAGCATGCACATCCATTGCCTATATACACAAGCAGTGTTTCAGGAATCTTGTTAGGATGAATTTCAAAAGGACAGATATTTTGTTCTGTGTCCAAACAAATGTCTTGAGGTCTAATTGCACTGCTTTCACAGATAAACCCTTGTTGTTCTCGGACAATACAAGTGTCCAAATTAACAGTTTGCCACTTCTTCCCAGTTTGACGGGCCCATTCTCTGTGCTGGAAAGGGTAGAGAATAGCTGCATCATGGTTCAGCCCTAATGCAATGATAGGGACTATCCAATGCACTGAAGCATTACGTATGGTTAGTACAAAGGCTGTGGCTGTGTTTGTGATGGGATTGTAGGTAAAATTCACTAAATTCCACCAGGATTGGAATTCTCTTTCAAAATCAGTGGCACCGTCCCAGATTATGTTCCGAATTTCAGTAGGAAAAGTGCCTTCTTTGCCTTCTCTTGAAGTTGAGGCAGCAACGGACTGCATCCACAATTGAGCCTGGACGCAGCTGAGAGCCAAAGAAATGTTGTTTTGCGTAGCACGGAGCATGCCAATTATCAATTTGTGGTCATTCACATTTACCTTTTCTCAATTTGGTAATATGTTTGATAACAACCGCTGATGGGTTGTTGTATTTTAGTCAAATCTGTAGTTGTGGCAGCCAATTTATTCATTAGCACTTCTGAATCAATACTATTTAAGATTCCCAATCCTGTTCCCACAATGCCGGTTATGTCTCCTTGCGTCCGTTTCTTAGAAGGGTTCCGCTTTTGCAACCCGGTTGTCTGCCCCTTGAAGGAAGTCTGCAGAAAAGGTGAACAAGCTGGCTGAATTTCTGAGACATTGTTTTGCACCAGCAACTTGACTTGTTTAAGGGACCATGCCGGATTGAGTAATAGTTGTTGTTGGCCTGTTTTTGTGATTATACGTGGTCCAATTTCAAAAATTCTCGGGCTTAGCATGACCGGTGGTTGGGTGGTAGGTATTGCAACATCGACTTTGAGTTCCCCCCAGTATTTTGTATTGTTTTTACCACACGTGACTTTATGGGGAAATTGTACAGCAATTAAGGTTTAGCCAACAATCTTGATTTTGAATTTCACCAAACAAAACACGGCCATGAGGTCCAATGCTATAACTGTGTACAGGTTCGGTAAAAAATTCAGCAATTAATCCACATCGTATTGTAACATCGTCACCTCGGGTTACCATAAAGGGTGGAGAAACTTTATTCTTGTCATCTAACACAAGGGGAGTACTTATACCGTGGTATGTGATTACTGCACTCAGTATGGGCTTTGCTGCGGCGTTTATTTTGAATTTATAAGTTAAACCTGTCAGACTTGGCTGATCTGCCGGGTTATTTTGCCAATTGCATGTTGCATAGGTTGGTTTGGTTAGAGGAAAGTTATACCAGCAGTCAGTTAGTTTGTTTCTGCGAAGCTTTGTGATTTCCACATTGTTGGTACTGGGGCCTAAGGTGTAGTTACCGACATTCTTCTGACAACCACACAGGATGAAGGGGGTTTGTTTGTCACACACCCACTCCGTTGTAGGGCAGAGTTTGGCCGTAATGTTGGGGTGCAAATCACTTTTCCCATCTGGTTTTAGAAAATTTCCAGCGATTGCAATGGTGGAAGCTTTCTTGTAAAGAGATCCTTCTACTTTTCTGCATCCTACCTTAATTTGTTCACCTCTTGTTCCTTTTAAGATTCTAGTCCAATCCTTCAAGTCCCATCCCCATTCACTTGGACGGTATACCCCAGAGTCGTGCAGTGCTACAGTGGCTAGGTTTGGGCAACGATCTCTGGGATAGGATCCTAGAGCACTAGTGTACCTAATGGTAGCTTCAGACCATGGCCACTCAGCTGGTTTTTGGCCCTGGTGTTGTGGTAGGATGCAGAAAAGTATCACTAGTCTTATCATGGTTTATGTGCTCTTCTTCATGTCCCTCGGAGTTCTTCTGTGAAAAGTGAACACAACAGAGTCTGCCACCAAAAGGCAGAAAATTAGAATGATGGAATTATGCAGCGTGTATGTATCCGATGCTCTCTCCCTAGGGCATCAGAGGCTAGCCATGCATATTTATTCAGAGGGCGTTTTAGCACTAGTGGTACTTCTCCTACGGTAGGGAGATCTACCGAAACAGGTTGTCCAGGGTAGTGTGCAGGATTCTTAGGATCATTTGGTCCCTGCAGTGAGAGAATTATGCTTAGAGCTGTTGGGAAAAAGACAGTGATTTTGGGACACCCGTTTACCCCCCATCTATCATTCACACCTTTCACAGCTTCCCATAGCCAAACATCCCAATTTCCCTCCTGTGGTTTCAAAAGTCCTTTCAAGAGACCATTGGTCCTTTCTACGATGCCGTTAGCTTGAGGGTAGTAAGGAGTGTGAAAAGTCCGTTTAATCCCTTCACCTTTTGCCCAGTCCTGTACAACTTTGGCAGTAAAGTGAGACCCGTGATCAGATTGAATTTCTTGTGGTTTTGGGAAAGTTCCAAACCATGCCTGCAATGCTTGAACAGTATGATCTCCTGTAGCTCTTTTAAAAGCATTGGCCTGGACTAACCCAGATATCATCTCTACTCCTACCAGCCCAAAGTGTTTACTTCCTGACTTTTTAAAGGGGCCGATATAATCTACCTGCCACGCTTCCCGTAAGCCTTTACCCTTTCTTAAATGCAGAGGGTCATCTTCCAAAGGGTGTCTTTCTAGCCGTCTGCGACGTTGTTCACAGGCTGACATGCATGTTTTACACATTTCTCTGGTAACAGACCAACCACGAGCAAGGGCTTCTTTGTACAAATCTTTTGCACCTGTGCGTTGTCTTTTTACATGCAACCATTCTAAGAAGTGCTCCCAGTCCTCTGTAATTTGATCTTTTTTCACAGGACTTAGTCTTGCTAATTCGTCAGCTCTAGTGTTCCACTCTCCTGCTGGATTTCCATCTGTCTGGTGAGAGGCTACCCACTCCACGGCAAAATTCCCTGGACTTGCAATACTGAGAATTTCTTGCTACTTTTCCTTTTGCCATACTGGGATTCTGTTAACTTCACAATCCTTTTGCTGCCAAAAAGGAAGCCACTCAGTCCATCCCTTAAACACAGCATAGGAATAATCGGTGTAGATACAGACAGGAGAAGTATTCTGTGCCTCACGTTGGAAAACACTCCAAACAGCTATCAGCTTGCCAACTTGGGCACTGCCTTCCCCCTCTGTGATAATTCCTTCACCTGAGGAAGTGTGGAGGGCTACAGCCTTATGTTTCCACACCTTTCCTTCTCGCTTGGCAGAAGCATCCGTAAGCCAAGAATTTGCTGACCGTTTGGGGGAAAAAGGAGGGGCTACTTTAATGACTGAGGCAGGTTTGTCCTGGCTGCTACCCAAGTCTTCAGTTTCTTGGATTGCCAGATTTTTTACAGCTCCTTCAGTTCTTGAGAAGACGCTACAATCATGTTCAATCTGAGCATACCACTTCCTTACTGAGGTCCTCTGGGCCACCCCGTCAGGTGGGGGTGGTGCCAGTAGAGACAGCCTTAATAACTTTGAAAGGGCCTCTCAAAACAATTGGTTGTTGTTGTGCAATCTTCTCCGCTTCTAGGAGAGCTAAGCTAACCACAAACAATCCTTTCTCCCAGGTAGTGCACCTTTTTTCAGCATCTTTAAAGCCACGGGAGTAAAAACCAAGAGGCTTCGTCGGACCCTCAGGACCCCGCTGCCATATGTGTACTGACAACCCTGAGGAGACCTGAAAAGCATCTGTGGGATGAATAGGGCCCAGGGCTTGGTGAGGCTGTTGCTTCAAAAACCAACAATTGCAGTGCTTCTTCTTGGGAAGCACTCCATTCCCATTTTGTCCCTTTTCTTAACAAGTTGTAAAGAGGTCTGGCAATTATGGAAAATCTGGGATGTGTTTTCTCCGGAGCACTAATACACATCCTAAAGCATGTTGGAGATCTTTTTTGGATTCAGGCATTTTAATCTGATCTGAAGAGGTTAGGGTATCAGGTGGGATACGTGTCATACCTCCTTTCCACCAAATTCCCAACAATTTCACTTCATGTGAAGGGGTTTGGGTTTTTTCTGAGGGAATTTGCAAATCAAGGCTTTCTAAGTGGGAGGTTATTTTCTGTTGGGTATCTCTCACTTCTTCTATTTCATCTCCTCCCACAAGGGTCTCATCAGTGTGTTGATGAACAGCTAGATTGTCCGCTTTGGGTACTTTTTCGAACTCTTGGGCTAAAGCGTGATGAGCCAGGGTAGGAGAATGTTTGTACCCTTGGCGAAGCCTAGTGAAAGTGTGTTGCTGTCCTTGCCATGCGAAAGCAAAACGGTCCATATCTTCTGGCTGTAAAGGTGTCGTAAAAAACATGTCTTTGACATCTACAGGTGGCATGATTGAATGAGCCTTTTCTTGAATCAATGTTATGAATTCTGCTAGATTTGGGACTGCTGCTGTAAGAGGGTCTGTGTTAGCATTTAGCCTACGAAAATCTATTGTCAGCCTCCACTTCCCATTAGGATTTTGCACTGGCCACACCGGAGAATTGAAAGGAGAATGGGTATTAAGTATTACTCCTTGTTGTCGTAGCTCCTGTATCACTGGCTTGATACCCTCTTTGGCACCCAGGGGAAGGAGGTATTGTTTCACATTAGTTACTTTGCTGAATGGTAGGGAGGCTGCAGCTTGGAGCAGTCTGATGTTAAAATGTGGTGTGCCAAAAGACCACAGAAGACCCTCTGAGTCCTCCCACTGCCTCCTAGCAAGGGCATTCAGCCCTAATAAATTGGTTGGAATATCTCCAATCACCCCATGGATGGAGAGTTGGTTTTCCTCTCCAGGCAAAGGGAGCTTGACTAAGGCCCCATTCATAGATTCTGTTTAAGTGCCCAAGGCACTTAAAACACCATATCGGTTCTTTGTTGGAACAATTCCACACCTCTGGGCATCTTTCTTTGTCAGCGCAGAAATCTGTGCCCCAGTGTCAATCAGAAAAGTTACAGGTGCCCGTTTAGGACTTGTAATAGCTGTGATCGTTATATCTCCCGTTTTATTTTTAGTGAGCATTCTCAGGTATACCTATGCTCCGTTTCTTTGCCCACTGACAAGAAACAGAGGGTCTAGTTTCCCTGGTTTTGAGGAAGAATCTGTTCTGGCTCATTGGCCGGACTTTGAGGGAGAAGTGGCTTTGACTCACTGCCCAGATTCTGAGGGAGGAGGGGTGCACTGGGTTGAAGTGACGGATTGGGTAGAAGGGGCTTTTGGCAGTGCCAGTTAGACACTACCTTACTCAACTGATCAAGGGCTAAGCCATCCATCGCATTTCTGGGGACCCCCTTTTTGATACCTAATAAGCACCAATGCTGACGGTTAGGGATCTCTGGTTACATTCTTTGGTTTTTCACTATGAGGAGCCCTAATGTACCTGACACCTTTTGTTTTTTCTGATTTTTCCTCTGGGATTTTTATCGGTCCATATTTCCTACTGTAATTAATCAGATCTTCTTCAACCTCACTCCATGTCCAAACTTTGCAATCACCGGCAGGTGAATTTGATTGTGAACCTGGCGGCTGAGAGGGGGTTGAATATGGAGTAAACCCAGGATCGGTAGACGCAGTTTGGTCGCTCGGGTTTCCAAGGAATCTGTCCAACCTCTCTACAGGACCTGCAGCAGCTATGGTGTTTTGAAGGACAGCTGCTGTAGATTGGAGTGATTCTGGAAGGCCTCGAATTAAAGGGGTCATCAGTTCAGGTTTCACAGGTAATTGCGTGGGGGATTCATATCCAGGAGTTAATTTCCTTTCATGGATCATTTGCAGACAGGCGGCTTTGTGGACGCTTTCTAGAAGTTGATCAGGGGTACCAACTGTAGCGAAAGGGTCTCCCCTTTCTAAAGGATTGAGTCCCCCGGCCCAGAAAGCTGCGCGCTGAGTCAGCGACCATGTGTTACGTTTGTCTCCTGTTGTTAAGAGAACTCCATGTCCCCAGTATCCACTGGCCTCCTGTTCAGTGAATTGAATTTGGTCTCCTCCGGTGAGAGACACTTGGAAGACATATTCCGTCTCAGCTTCGTGGGGAAGCCGCCCGTACTCCTTTTTTAACTTCGCCAACTCAGGAGCAGTGTATGGTATTTGTTTAGTGGTGATATGCGGTTCAAAATCTTCATCATTGATATAATTATATTCTGTTTTAATTAGAGGTCTCATAGGAGGGCAGCAGTTTTCCCCACAATTTTTCACTAGCACTGGTTCTTCCTGGGGGTATATTTGGTTAATGTGAGGAGTTTTCTTTTCCTCTTTCTCTTTTGGTGAGTCAGCATTCTTTGAATTCTTAAAATATTCCTCCCTCAAAGCAGCCCGCAGCAAATGATTTTCATTCCTTTCTTCATCTGATTGTTCCTGTAAAATTTCCACTAGGTTTTGAAGGGAATCTGTGATTGCTTTCTCTTCACTACATCGCTTAAAGCAGTGATCTATAGCTGCTGTAAGGCATGCTCCTGAAACAGATTTAGGAGCAGATTATGGTTTTATTTTGGCCAAATTTAAACTTTGTCTCATGTTGGAATGAACATCTTCTATCAGTCACACTCTCCAAATTAAACCAGTTATTTTGAGCCCATTCTTCCCCTCCCGGAGAGGGCCGGGCATTATGTTTTGCTAGCAGAGCATAAAATGCAGCTTTATGATTTGCACTAGGGTTTTCAGTCATTTTATAAAGGGATCAAAACCACTACAGGGAGGTAAAAACCTAATTACACATTGCCACACAAACAGCTTCTCCGTGTCGCCCTTCGCTTCCCTGGGTGGGTGAAGAGACCAAAATCTGCCTGGGAGATACTCCTTAAGTTACTTACGGTTGTCTCTTCACTACACCAAGCAGTCCAAATTCACACACGCCCACCAAAACAGTTCCCCCTTTTACACTAAGAGATCTTTTTGTGAAAAATCTGAAGACAGAGCCCTCAGTTGAGTATGGGGTGCTTTTCACCTAGGCGTGTGCAGTTTGCGGGAAATTCGAGTCGCCCCCCTTGCTTTCTAGACACCGCTCACCCTTTGCGGGGTGTCGGGCTAGGTGCGGCTGGAGTGAAACGTCCTTCCCCTATTAGAGACTACACACAACCTTGCAACCCCTTCTGTCTGTCAGAAATCCTGTCCGTGATGCCAGTTTAATGTCACGATCTGCTAATAGAAGTGAGGGTCGTGATGGTTTGTTTACAGATCTCCGAGTGCAAAAGGACACAAGGGATTTCAGTTTTAATCACATTTTCACCTTTGTTAAGTACCCACAACATGGTAATGTGATAGAGGAGAGAAAGAGAGAGAGAGAGAGAAAGAAAAACAAAGTAAAAGAGTAGAGAGGAAGAAAGGGGGGGCAATGGCTACCAACAGATGAGACGAAGTCCTCGTGCTCTGCTGCCAATAGATTTGTCTTCTTTCCGTGGGGAGATCTCATCTCAGTTATTTCAGAAAGTCCCTTTATAGCCCTTTTTCGAAACGAGGGGCAACTGGCCAAGACCGTCTCTATGTTTCGTAATAACATTGCAGAACTAAAAGCTAGCCCTAACTATCACAGGTACATACCAAGCATGCCTTTCTCCTATGCTAACTATGATTTACCAAAATATGAATATCGATTTAATATCGATATCCAACTGAGATGGACAAAAACTCTTAACAGTTTAGAGTTAGAAAGTGTATGTTTTATTTTTGCGTGGGATAGCTCCCTAAGTTGCAGGCCCTGATACAAGCAAACATGATACCTTTTATTTCCACGTATTATGAATATCCAAAATACAAAATGCGTATTCATGGTGTTGACACCTCCCATTCTCCGCTTTGTATGGAAATGAGCTTACATGTCATTAAGCATGCGTAGCGTGTGATCTGAATGGAGTCGGTGGTCTTGAATTGGGTCAGTGGTCCTAAGGAAGATGAAGTAACTCATCTTCCTCACTCTGACCTTTATGCCTTTCTGAGTTTTAACAATTCTAATTACTTTAGTGACCTCTAAGTTGCTTCTTGCGTGACTTTTGGATGGGCTCCCACAAAGGGAGGAAATTGGTAATTGTCTTTATTCTATACACCAACTTATCAATGTTTCTGCTCATTATTCTAAGCACAGCTAAACAAACATGCAAATGACAGATCATCAGTTCAGACTAAGGAAAATCCAAAACGTGGACAGCATCTCCCTTCTGCTGGAAGCCTTCAAGTTCACCACTGCAGTCTGCAGCCTACACAGATCATCTGAGGATTGTAAAAGTTCTCCAAGGAAGAACAAGAACAAGGCTAATGCATGCACACAAACGCTGATCAAAAGCACTTGATGCTCTTGGACAAAAAGATGTAACCTTCACTTTTGGAAAGACAAGGTGTCTATGGTTGTCTCCACAGTACTCGTAGGAAAAAATCCCTGAAGTTTTGTAAAACCTCTTTTCAGGGCTTTGTGAACTTCATTTTTGTTAAGAATTGGGGAACACAGAGAGACCTGTCACTTTTTTTGCAGAATGCCATAGAAACTGCTACACTCACCTCAACAACAGTCCAAATAACCTTCTCTGCAAATACTGACCATATGCAGTTCTGGTTGATACAAACCCCCATTACCTAAGAAAAGGAACAACTCGGCAAGCAGTTTGCAAAGATGAACAACTTAGCACGACTGCGGCTGATGACATGCCCTGACTTTTTTTACCTTCAGCTGTGGGTGCCGTACCTTCCTACCCTCACACATGCCACTCAAAGCTGCTTGCGTGGAGCTCTCGCACCACCTATGCCAGCAACTGTGCCCAGCCGCCACTCTTCTTCAGCACCATCGCACCTACCACAAGGTAGCTGAATCAGAGGGAAAAGGAGGTCGCCAGTGGAGGGAAGTTGTTTCCCCTGACAGCTAAGCTCCAACTTTGGTGTCCCTTGTGTCCTCCCCAGGACTTGCGGGAAAACGCCTCGGCGGAGCGCAGCGCTGGGCGGGAGCGGCCGGCAGAGCACCGAGCGCGCTCCCCACTCCCTCCCGCCCGCGCCGCTGCGGAGACCCCGGGTTCGCCGGAATCGGCCACGTGCTGCACGGAGGGCAGCGCGGCAAAGGCGGTCGCCCCTCGTTACCCTAGGAAGGCCGGCCTCGGATCCCCGCTCTCTCCGCCGGCACGGGCAGTGCCGGCAGACTGTCGCTGCGGCCGCCGCTGGCCGAAAGCCTCGCCGCGCACCGCCCGGCCGGCCCCGCCGCTCCGCGGGGTCACACGGCACCTGCCGTGGGCGGCAGCCGAGCGACAGCAAGCAGAAGCGCTCACCGCCGCGCCACTCGCCGCCCCGCCCGGGCGCTCCTCTCCTCGCGCTACCACCATGGCGCCGGCCCGCCCCGCCTTCCCCGTCGCCTGCGGCGCAACGCGGGTGCTCCGAGCCACGCAGCACGCGTGCGGCCGGGCCCTGCCGAGCCGCAGGCGGAGCCGGGGCACGGCCCGCGCGGGAGAGCTTCCGGCGAGGCTGGGCGGGCGGCGAGCGCGGCCGAGCGTGAACGCGCCAGGCGGGGTCGGCCGGCGGCGCGATGGGGAGCTAGATGGAGGCGGCAGCACCGCGCGGCATAAAAGAGCTGATCGTCCCGCAGCCGCCCGCTCCGCAGCCCCTCGGCTGCTGTCGAGAAGGGCCCCGGCCCTGGCCGCGCCGGTGGCGAGGTGGCTCCGCAGACCTCAGGCAGCCCTGGCGGGGCAGGGGAGCACTGCGAGCAGCCCCGGCGCCGCGCAGCCGTCTGTAACGCGCGGTGGGAGCCGCCGGCAACTATTTGACACCTCCCGGGGGGCTGGGGAGGAGCACGGAGACCACGCAGCAGGTCGCTGCCGTTAGGGAAAATTAATCCACCATGCCTGAGGTTGATGTCCGAAAAGGAGACAGAGGAGTCCTGCAACATTCTTCGACTACAGGGAGAGTCCATGGGGCTTTTCCCATGGGGTCTGTCAAACGGTTGCGGGATGCAGCCCCTTTTTTATGCCAAGTTCCCGGCCACAACGCCCTCTTCCTTTTCTCCACTGGCTGAGGTATTCGGGGGATACAGACTTCCGGAACTGCCTACTCTATGCCCTCCTCTAATATGCACCCCCCTTTTGGCATCGAAAAGAAAGAAAAAGAAACCATTCCTAATTCTATTAAGTCTTTGTTGCCTTGCTCTAGGTTCAGGAATTTAACACGGCCCTGATTAATCAACAGTCTCTGATGATTAGTAACAGTTCTAGAGAACTAATCGTTTCTTCTGTTACTTCACTCCCCATAAGTTCCTAGCCTTGTCTACAGGCCGATTCACACGGTCTGTTTGTAAAGACTCATCCATCTCATTCCTTTTAATCCCTCCTCTTTTTATTTGATCTGTATTTGTCTTTACAAACCTTAATTACCATTGATTTAATTTTTTCTTCTTGAGTCTTCTGGGCTTTTGCTATTATTTGCAGTGACATCCTTTTCTGTCATTTTGTAGTCGTTTCTGGATCAGGTAGGCATGGCTGCTACCTGCTGAAAGAGCTGCACCCAGCATGGTGTCACGTATGGTCAAAAGATTAGAGTTGCTATAGCATAGAAGAGGAGAAATGGCATTCATTTAGTGTTGGGGTCTCCCCCCCTGCCATGGAGCCCTGGGCGATGGGCCCTGGGGGGTAGACACGGGGTTTCCCTGCCCCTGGTCAGCTTCATTCCCCCTTGGTTGGTTTGTGTTCCCCGGTGTGGCCAAGGACCCTCGGGTCCCGTGACTGGGGGAGTTCCTGAGCAGAGCCCCGGCCATGTGGCTGGAGAAATAAAGACCTCTGAACCATCTACCACCAATCTGTCCATATCTACTTCTTTTCCACGGGATTCCTGGTTTGATATAGGCGTGTTACAGTAATCCCTGCTGTAACAATTTAGCCCATAGCTGGCCAGTTAGCCAGGAAAACATGTCCCATTACCATCCTTCCAACACTTGGACAGGTCCATGAGCTGAGGTTATTTCCTCTGTTATTTGTTTGACCATTTTCCGCTGTCATCTGCTTGCAAACAGCAGCTCGAGTCATTTAATTTCCCACAAACTCCTCCTTCTTCTGCTAACAGATCATCTAATACCATCCAATGTTGAAATACCGCTTTCCTCATTGAAGTGGGTTGCTCAGCAAGACGGTCAAGAGCTGTGGCTGGCTGGTTGGTAATTATTTCTGAGACAGCTTGTACCCTAATTATCTCATTCAAATGATAAATGGGTTGCCAGGCATCTGGGATGAATTCCTTAGGTTTCCAAGTGGCTGGTCCATCATGTTGCGTAACTTGTTCTGGTGGCCATTCATCTTTTCCCCGTTTTGGGGTGCTCCCTGCAGCCAAGGCTGCATCAGCTGACTGCTTTTCTCTAATTAAATCATCACAGATTTGGATTCCTAAGCGATTTCCCTGAATTTGTAGTAGCAAAAAGAACAATGGTCTAAGATATACACCATATCCCTGACCAGTTTGGAGGTAACCTGAGCTAAGCATGTTGGCCACAAATCCAATCATGTCCTTTCAAAGCCCGTGTTCCATTAGCAAAGGGGCCTTCCTACCCTTGGTCATCAATTGGTGGGTCAAAATACAGCAGGATTCCCGGGCCTAACGGTCCTCCAACAATAGCTGCCCCACCATAAGGGTCACAGCATTTGCATTTCCAAGCTCCCACACAGGGTTCCCATCTACATTTACATCTGCAAGTTGCTTGCTTGGATTTGGAGCAGAACTCACTAAAAGGCTTTGAGTTCCAATCCGCTGTTGCCATTCCCACTGATAATCACAAACAACATGTCTTCTACTTGTGGAATTTTTGTGGGGACAGCTTAAAAATAGGTGGTCCAAAAAACCCCTTGTCCCTCCCCATTGCTTTACAGGCTTCCAAATGTTTTTGGTAAGAACACCTTACGCAGCTACCATTAGTGAGCTGAACAGCTCTTTGATTGCAATTGTCTTGATATTTGGAACACTGGTAAGGAGGGCAATTGTGGGTCCAAACCCAATTGTTTAAAGCCAGAGGGAAAGTCAATTGACAAACGCCTTTTCCTACATAGACCCGCCCTGTCCTGTTTAGGCAATAAGTGCCTGTTGGAGAAGAATGAAGTGGCCATGGACTTCCTTCTTTGGCCCAAAATCCCATCCTATTGTGGCCCTCACATTGACCCACCATTTAGGTTCAGCTGGGCTAGCCAACCATGGCCACTCTTCAGATCCTCCTGGCCCTCCACAGAGCCAGCAATTGCTAAGGTGAAAAACTTTTGCTACTTCTTCTGCTAAGGCTGCAAATTGATTCTCCCACTCCTGGCCTAAACTTAGCTGACCATATAAAAGTAGAGTTATTAAGGAAAATGTTTTAATAGTGTGATCTAATTAGCTAGTCTAATTTTCCCATTGTCTTCTGCAGCACCTGTGGCAATTGAAGACACAGAAACTAGTTAACGTGAAACAATGGCTGCAAGTATTAGCGCCCCAGTGAGTGGAGATTCTAGAGGAGGGATGCGCATAGAGACTATTTCAGCAGGTGGTCTGTGGGTAGGCACGCAGGGCTTCCTCTGATGTCGAAGCACTGGCTACTGCTCCGGCCCACTCCTGCAGAGTGTCAGTAACAGCCTCCCGGCCTTCTCCTCCAGCTGAGATGTGCAAATCTCTGAGGCTTCAGAGACCTTGACCCGAGAGTGACGGGTCCACGTGTGTCCAGCTGTCTTCATGGCTGTTTCTGTCATCAGTGACACTTGGAATGGGCCACGCCATTTCAGAACCACTGGCGCTTCTTTCTGCTCCTTAACTAGGACTCAATCTCCTGGTTGGATGTTACAAGCAGCAAAGTCCAAAGGTGGGGCTTGTGCCAGCTGAGCTTCCTGTTGAAGGGGTTTCACAAGAAGCAGTATCCTGGCCACAGATGGTTTTAAATATACATCACTTACCTCTACTCCCCCACTAGGTTGAGACTTAGCCGGGTAATTCATAAGAACGACGGAAAGGGGGAGAACGGAATCTCTCTTCTGGCTCGGGCTCTCATTCTCGCCAAAGCCAATGTCCAAAGCCCTAGCCATGGCATCTTGGTTTCTATTACCAGCTTCAAAAGGTGTTTATTTCTCTATTCATTGTTTTCTACCCGAGCCGAGCTCTGGGGGTGCCAGGGCCTATGGAGGTGCCATTGTGTTCCTAAAGAAGCCAAAACCCCTTGAAGGATCTTTCCTGTAAAATAAGTTCCCCTATCTGAGTCTATTGCTTCTACAATGCTGTATCTTGGAATGATTTGTTCCAAAAATGCCTTAATACCTGATCCTGTCGTTGCTGAAGCAGTTGGAAATGCTTCTGGCCACCTTGCTAGCTGACATACCATTACCAGAAGACATGAAGCCTTCCCACTTGGGGCATCTCAGGAAAATCCACCTGGCATCTTTGGAAGGGACCTGCAGCCCAAGGCCTCCCTCCCCTGGCAAGTTCCTTTGTAACTTGGCTGTTTGCTTTAGCACAGATCAAGCAACCTTCAACAGCTCGTTCTGCCAGTCTAAAAAGACCCCCAGCACCATCCAGCATGAGGAAGGCTTCTGCCAATCCTCAGGAGGTGCAAGGACTCTCTTCACGGAGTTCTTTTAATATTGGTAGGGCCAAAGCTTCTGGTATCTCTTGTTTGCCATCCCTTGTAAACCAAGTATTGCCTTTTTTCTCTGCCACACGGCTTTTAACTGTATCTCGAACTCCTCTGGGAGAAAAGACAGCTTCCCGGCCAGTGATGGAGTCACTGGGAGCAAAGGGGGCATCTTGGAGAGTTCTGGCAGAAGTGTTGCTTTCTGACTTTCTTCATCCACCAAAAAGGAGACAGAGGAGGCCTGTAACATTCTTCAACTACAGGGAGAGGCCATGGGGCTTTTGCCATGGAGTCTCTCAACTGATTGCGGGACGCAGCCCCCTTTTGATGCGAAGTTCCTGGCAACAGCACCCTCGGAGGTACTCGGGAATTACAGACTTCCGGAACTGCCTACTCTAGGCTCCCCTCTAATATGCACCCCCCTCTTGGTATGGAAAAGGAAGAAAACGAAACTATTCCTAATGCTATGAAGTCTTTGCTGCCTTGCTCTAGGTTCAGCAATTTAACACGGCCTTGGCTGAGCAACAGTCTCTGTCGATTAGTAACAGTTTCTAGAACTAAGACTTTCTTCTGTTACGCCCCTACCAGTAAATTCCTAGCCTTGTCTAAGGACGGATTCACACGGTCTCTTTGTAAAGACACATCTATGTTACTCCTTTCACTCCCACACCTTCTTGGTGGTGGGATGGCTCCCCCCGGCACAGCACCTGGCACAAAACCCCCCTATGCACATGCACACACACCTGCACTTACCCTGCACTCCGCTGCACACACACACACACACCTCCCGCACACTAACACCCCCCTCCACATCCCCGCCATGCTACTTGCAGTTGCCCCGCCCCTGCCATCCCAGCCGGCTGGCAGCACTCACTCCTCACATGCTTCCCCATGCCTTGCGTTTCCTTGCTGCCCTCTCTGTAGCCTTCCCTCAACCTGCCTTTTCTCCCCTGCCTTGCATTGACTTGCTCACCCATCCCCCACCTGACTTCCTTTCACATTCGTCTAGGTCTGGCCTCACCTTTCCTTTTCCTTCTAGGACCCTCATTGCCCTGCCTCGCCTCGCCAAGCAAGGCCACACAGAGCAGTTGGTCCTGGCCGCTTTTGTGTACCAGCAGTCCTCGAATGTACTTCTCACCTGCCTTGCCTATCCTTGCCTGGCCTTGGCAACACAACACTTTCCTTGTCTTGCCCTGCTAGCTCTCTGGAGCCTTGCATTCCTTTGCACGTCCATGCCCCGCCCTTGACCTGCCTACTGCTTTCCTCCAGGGCCTTGGATTGCTGAGCCCTTCTTGTTTCTGCCTGGCCTTCCCATCAGTGGACTTCCCTTCCTACGGCCAGCCTTGCCTCTAACGTCTGGGCCTTCTCTTGCCTACCACTCCATTTGCTTTCCCCTCACTGCTCTGGCCTTGCTTACCTCTCCCTTGACTTGCCCACAATTGCCTGCACTTGCTTTGCAGCGCCTTGCCTGCATGGAAGGCGAGGGCAAGAGTAGTAGGCAGGGCAAAGCAAAGCCAGCAAGTTGTAGGTAGTGCAAGGCAAGGCAGCAGAGGCAAAGGAAGCAGAGCAAGGGTAGCTTAAGAAGAACTAGACAAGGTACTGAAGGCAAGGCAAGGCCAAGAGACTCGGAGTGCCTTTCCTTGCCAAGGCAAGGACATAGTGCCAGTGTTGCTGGAGCAGATGTTAAGGTAGCATGGGGAGGAATAGTCCAGCAAGACATTTCTCTTCTGGCCCCTGGGAGTGTAGGGGCAACTGTTAGATCTATTCTATACTGGAGGTGGA
The DNA here is from genome assembly GCF_965178545.1 of Coloeus monedula. Classification (NCBI taxonomy): domain Eukaryota; kingdom Metazoa; phylum Chordata; class Aves; order Passeriformes; family Corvidae; genus Coloeus; species Coloeus monedula. The sequence continues at coordinate 634,468 of NW_028120807.1, read as the reverse complement.
TCAGTGGATGGATGTGTTGTATTTTGGAGGAGGGGATGCCGTTTCTTTGGAGAATGGCTTGTAGTTGCTCTCTTTGGCAAGGAAAGCAGGTTTGGATGTGCACATCAGGTGCTCTTAGGGATTTTAAAGGCTTTTCCCAAGAGGCAGAGCTCTCTCTGGCTTAGAGCTGTTGAGCTGTCCGTGGGAATGCAAAGGCCAAGCTTGTAGGCCTTTTGTCCTGGTGCCTTTAGTGTGTGAGCAGTCCGTGGTGCCGTTGTCTTGGGATGCTGACTCTGGGAGAGGGAAGGCTTAGGATGGTAGCTAGAGCTGAGAAGGAAAGTGCTGAGAACAGCGTGTGTGCTGCTAGTTTGAGGGGTGCAGTTGAAGTTGCAGGCAGCAAGATCTTCCTCAGCCCGCACTGTTTTGAGCTCTGTTTTTGCCAGATGGTTTCAAGTTGGTGGGCAGAATCTGCGAGAGGGCAAAGATTGGTTTGGGCCAAAGAGGTTTGTCTGCCTCTTGGAGTGCGGTAGAAAGAAGAGTCCGCTCTTGGAAGGGGAAGATGAGGGAAATCTTTTTGTCCTGAGGTGCTGTTGATTTGAGTGCAGGGACGTTTGCAACTTGCCTCTGCCCTTGGGGTGCTTTCGAGCAGCGCCAGGCGCTTGGCCTTCTTTTGCAAGTTGTCAGCGCCATCGTGTGCTTGTTTCGAGGAGCGCTGACAGTGCCGGGGAAAAAGCCAAGCGCTTCGCTGGCGCCGCCCCAAGTCGTGTGCGAGCAGTTGCTGGAAGAGCTCCGCTGTGCATCCTGCCTCTTGGAGACACAAAAGAATGTGATCCTGCGCGTAGCGGGGAAGCAAGAGGAATCTTTTCATTGTTGGCTGTGCAGTTTCTAAGCGGCAAAAGTCAAGGCAGCTGCAGCACGGCCTCTTTCTTTCAGAACCTTTTCTGTGCCATCATGAACATGCTCAACATGCAACTCGCACCCACTGAACTGCATCAAAGGTCCTGGAGAGACGCACTTTCCTTCAAGCTCTAGCTACCATCCTACCCTCCACCTCTCGCCGATCCCAAAGCCCTTCCGAACATGCAGCAGCTGCACGCAGAGAACAAGTGCTAGAAGAAGGCGTTGGCCTTCAGAGTCCCTCTAAAGTCTGTAAACTAGGCGAAACATTGCAGTGACCAGCACTTTCCTTCGCAACTATCTATAGAGCGTCATCACATTCTCTCAGAGTGGCTAAGTCCACCCTTGCAGCACAGCAGCGTTTCCGGCCACAGTTCGGACTGAGAGATGGGCCAGGTGAGAAAGCATTTGTTGACTATCCCTCGTCTCTGGAAGACTTGATACTCGCAGCGCAATCACGTCCACACACCTTCAGCGTGGCCAAGTTCAAGCAGCTAGAGCTCACAGAGACGGGAAAGTCAGGAGAGAAGCCGTTCCAAAAGTACCGTGTACTTACAGCAGCATTCAAACTGTGCACAGCACTCTACAGCACTGTAGACCGTGGCTTCTCTGACAAGACGTGCCATCCCCATTGTTGGCTCTTGCAGCTCGCTTGCTAGCTGCTCTCCTGAAGAAAAGAACTAGGAGGAAAAGCCAATGCTGGGCTGCACCTTCCCCTTGCCTCACGTAAAGCCACTTCAACTCCCCGCTGCACTCTCTACTTCCCCTCTCCTTGGCATCGACCGCTGTGTTTTCTGCATCTCGGAGCCCAAAGGTAAGCGCCACTGTTCCCAGGGATGCTTGGAAGAGGGAGAAGTAGTAGCACAAGTAGCTGCCGTTGAACTTCCTCCTTCTCAATGCTAACGTGAAGTCGGCAGGCAGGCGAGCGCCAGCCACGCTCCTTTCTCAGTTTGTACGCTGCGGACACGAGCCTGGTGCTCGGCGCCTTCGTTCGGCCTCTTTAGTAGCCATGTGGCGCTTTCATTCTGCCGGAGTCGAAGCGTCGTCTACTTGTGGCACAAAGAGCACCGTGCCGGCAGCCAAATGCTCCAGCCGATTGCTTCTGCCGACACACGCCTGGGCTATGCACTTTGCCTCTCAGCGACATACAGCTCTAAATGTAAAGGGAAAGATTCTCGGCTACGTCTGGCATAGAGAACAGCTTTAGTTCAACAGGCTTACCCAGAGCATGCCCCCGACGCGTGGCAACTTGTATTTGCACCACATTCCAGTCGCAGTCCTCTTTCCTTTACAGGCTGCACAACGCCGGCAGATGGCCCGTGCGCTCTGCACCTGCCTTCTCACTTCCAAGTAGCACCGCGCACATTCGAGCCTTGCAGGGAGAGAAGACGCGGATAGGCGTCTCGCACAGAAGAACGTGGCAGGGCGAAAAGATGTTCTTCTTTTGTCTTCCTCGTCGCCCAGAGTGTGCTGCTGTGTTGAAAGTCTTGGCCAGCGAAAAGCTACACCAGCAAGTATTTCTCTCCTGATGCATTGCGCTGAGCGAGAGCTGAGGAAAATCCTTGCACAGCACACTGTGGATGCGTGCAGTACACACGCTGAAGAGCGGCACGGCTAAAAGTCATCTCTGGGCTTCACTTCTGTCCAGAGCACAGAAGGCGAAGAACGAAGCAGCTGGGCACCGGCTGCATGTACATAGTGGAGCGAATTTCATATGTCCAGCCAAGAGCTGCTTCACAAACAGATTCAGCTGAGAATGCTCTGGCTGCTTCACAAAGGAAGGTGCTGTGTTGCACTCCTGGACACTACCTGGCCAGAAGCAGGTTCTTACACCTTCAATGCTGCAGAGTCCATGCAGCTGGAGCTCACCCAGAAGGACGCGTCCAGCTAGAAGGCGTTCTTCAAGTACCCCCCTCTTCCAAGTAGCCTTGAAACTGAGCACAACACACTGCGGCTCGGCAGCTTCCTTCTCAGATAGACGTGCCGTCACACTATGCACTCTCGCAGCTCCGTTGCCCACTTGCAGCAGCTGCTCCCAAAGATAAAAACTCCAGAAGTAAAAGCCACTGCTGGACTGCCCTTTCCCCTTGCCTCACGTCAAGCACCAGAAACTGTCCGCTGCACTCTCGATTTCCATTCTCCGTCGCATCTACCACTGTTATCTCTGCATCTCGAAGAATAAACCCCGGCACAATTCTTTCCAGGGAAAGCTGGAAGAGAAATAGGTAGCAGCACAGGTAGCTGCAAGTTTCCGACTGCTAACATGAATCCGAAAACAAGCACTCGAGGCAGCCACGCTTCCTCTTGCAGCCTGTGCGATGCCCACAGCAGCTCCGTGCTCTGCCTTCGTTCTTACGCTCGTCGTAGCAGGTCGCGCTTTCGTTTTGCTGGAGACGACCCGTCGTCTACATCTCGCGCAGAGGGCACGGTGCCGGCAGCGAAATGCTGCAGGCTGCTGCTTCTGCCGAAACACGCCTGGGCTATGCAATTTCTCTCTAGCGCTAGGTAGCACAACATTCTGTCTGCGTTGTGGTCTTTATCTTTGCGGAAAGCTTCTCGGCTACGGCTCGCCCAGAGAACTGTTCCGGGACAATACATGTGTTTTATTACCCCTTCTCGCAAGAAGACTGTGGTGCTGCGTTGGAACTGTTGGCCAGTGAAAGGCTAATCCACCATGTGCTTCCCTCCTGATGCATTTTGCTGAGCGAGAGCTGAGGAAAATCCGTGCACTGCGCACTGTGGATGCGTGCAGTATACACGCAGAAGAGCGGCAAAGCTCCTAGTCATCGCACACACCAGCCCAGTGGCCTGGGGCTGCGTTCTTCTCCCTTACCGGCGCTGGACAGAACTGAAGCATTCAGCTTTGGCTCTCTTCAGTGTGTGTACTGCACGCGTCCACAGTGCGCAGTGCACGGATTTTCCTCAGCGCTACGTGCAAGTACAGCCTTTCTGCTTCGCAGAGCCCAACTGGCCGCACAAGCTCTCGCTCAGAGAAATGTGTCAGGAGAGAAGCACTTGCTGCATTAGCCTTCCGCTGGCCAACAGTTGCAACGCAGCACATAGTCTTACTGCGAGAAGGGGTAATAAAACGCACGCTTTCAGCACAGCAGCACAATCTGGGCGACGAGGAGGACAAAAGAAGAACACCTTTTCGTCTTTGCACGATTTTCTCTGCCACACATCTATCCACGTCTTTGCTCCCTGCAAGGCTCGAATGTGCGCGGTGCTACTTGGAAGTGAGAAGGCAGGTGCAGAGAAGCACTGCCATCTGCCGGCGCTGTGCAGGCTGTAAAGGAAAGAAAGACTACCCCTGGAATGTGGTGCAAATACAAGTTGCCACGCGTCGGGGTAAGCGCCGGGTAAACCCGTTGAACTAGAGCTGTTCTCGGCGCCAGACGTAGCTGAGACTCTTTCCCTTTACATTCAGGCTACAAAGCAAAGAGAATGTGGTGCTACCAAGGGCAGCGAAGGAAAGTGCACAGCCCAGGGGTGTTTCGGAAGAGACAGCAACCTGGAGCGTTTCTCTGGAGGGTTTCTCTGCCGGCGTGCCCTCTGTGCGACAAGATGACGACGGTTCGACGCCGGCAGAATGAAAAGAACGAAATGGTACGAAGAGCATAAGAATGAAGGCAGAAGCACGGAGCTGGTGTGTGCATAGCACAGGCTGCAAGAGGAAGCGTGGCTGCCACTCGCTTGTTTTCAGATTCGAATTAGCAGTTGAAAACAGAAAGTTCAACTTGCAGCTACATGTGCTGCTACCTATTTCTCTTCCAGCTTTCCCAGGAAAGAATTGTGCCGGGGTTTATGCTTCGAGATGCAGACATTACAGTGGTAGATGCGACGGAGAATGGGAATAGAGAGTGCAGCGGACAGTTTCTGGTGCTTGACGTGAGGCAAGGGGAAAGGGCAGTCCAGCAGTGGCTTTTACTTCTGGAGTTTTTATCTTTGGGAGCAGCTGCTGCAAGTGGGCAACGGAGCTGCAAGAGTGAATAGTGTGAGAGAAGAAAGCTGCCGAGCCGCAGTGTGTTGTGCTCAGTTTCAAGGCTACTTGGAAGAGGGGGGTACTTGAAGAACGCCTTCCAGCTGGACGAGTCCTTCTGGGGGTGCTCGAGCTGCATGGACTCTGCAGCATTGAAGGTGTAAGAACCTGCTTCTGACCAGGTAGTGTCCAGGAGTGCAACACAGCACCTTCCTTTGTGAAGCAGCCTAAGCATTCTCAGCTGAATCTGCTTGTGAAGCAGCTCTTGGCTGGACATGTGAAATTCGCTTCACTGAGTACATGCAGCCGGTGCTCAGCTGCTTCGTTCTTCTCCTTCTGCTGTCTGGTCAGAACTGAAGCCCAGCGATGACTTTTAGCCGTGCCGCTCTTCAGCGTGTGTACTGCACGCATCCACAGTGTGCTGTGCAAGGATTTTCCTCAGCTCTCGCTCAGCGCAATGCATCTGGAGAGAAACACTTGCTGGTGTAGCTTTTCGCTGGCCAAGACTTTCAACACAGCAGCACACTCTGGGCGAAGAGGAAGACAAAAGAAGAACACCTTTTCGCCCTGCCACGTTCTTCTGTGCGAGACGCCTATCCGCGTCTTCTCTCCCTGCAAGGCTCGAATGTGCGCGGTGCTACTTGGAAGTGAGAAGGCAGGTGCAGAGCGCACGGCCATCTGCTGGCGTTGTGCAGCCTGTAAAGGAAAGAGGACTGCCACTGGAATGTGGTGCAAATACAAGTTGCCACGCGTCGGGGGCAAGCTCCAGCTAAGCCGGTTAAAATAAAGCTGTTCTCTGTGCCAGACTAGCCGTGAATCTTTCCGTAAAGCTGCTGGCTACAAAGCAAACAGAATGTGGTACTACTTCAGCGCTAGAGAGAAATTGCATAGCCCAGGCGTGTTTCGGCAGAAGCAGCAGCCTGCAGCATTTGGCTGCCGGCACCGTGCTCTCTGCGCGAGAAGTAGACGACGGTTCGTCTCCAGCAAAACGAAAGCGCGACCTGCTACGAAGGGCGTAAGAATGAAGGCAGAGCACGGAGCTGCTGTGGGCATCGCACAGGCTGCAAGAGGAAGCGTGGCTGCCTCGAGTGCTTGTTTTCGGATTCACGTTAGCAGTCGGAAACTTAATGTCCAACTTGCAGTTACTTGTGCTGCTACCTATTTCTCTTGCAGCTTTCCCTGGAAGGAACTGCGATTACGTTAATGTTTCGCCATACGGCGGAGAAAGGAAATAGAGAGTGCAGCGGACAGTTTCAGGTGCTTTACGTGAGGCAAGGGGAAAGGGCAGCCCAGCAGTTGCTTTTCCTTCTGGAGCCTTTTTCTTTGGGAGCAGCTGCTGCAAGTGGGCAACGGAGCTGCGAGAGTGAATAGTGTGACGGCACGTCTATCTGAGAAGGAAGCTGCCGAGCCGCAGTGTGTTGTGCTCAGTTTCAAGGCTACTTGGAAGAGGGGGGTACTTGAAGAACGCCTTCTAGCTGGACGCATCCTTCTGGGGATGCTCCAGCTGCATGGACTCTGTAGCATTGAAGGTGTAAGAAACTGCTTCTTGCCGGGTAGTGTCCAGGAGTGCAACACAACGCCTTCCTTTGTGAAGCAGCCAAAGCATTCTCAGCTGAATCTGTTTGTGAAGCAGCTCTTGGCTGGACATTTGAAATTCGCTCCACTGAGTACATGCAGCCGGTGCCCAGCTGCTTCGTTCTTCGCCTTCTGCGGTCTGGACAGAACTGAAGCCCAGCGATGACTTTTAGCCGTGCCGCTCTTCAGCGTGTGTACTGCACGCATCCACAGTGTGCTGTGCAAGGATTTTCCTCAGCTCTCGCTCAGCGCAATGCATCAGGAGAGAAACACTTGCTGGTGTAGCTTTTCGCTGGCCAAGATTTTCAACACAGCAGCACACTCTGGGCGACGAGGAAGACAAAAGAAGAACATCTTTTCGCCCTGCCACGTTCTTCTGGGCGAGACGCCTATCCGCGTCTTCTCTCCCTGCAAGGCTCGAATGTGCGCGGTGCTACTTGGAAGTGAGAAGGCAGGTGCAGAGCGCACGGGCGATCTGCCGGCGCTGTGCAGCCTGTAAAGGAAAGAGGACTGCGACTGGAATGTGGTGCAAATACAGGTTTCCACGCGTCCGGGGGCATGCTCTGGGTAAGCCCGTTGAACTAAAGCTGTTCTCTGTGCCAGACGTAGCCGAGAATCTTTCCCTTTACATTTAGAGCGAATGTGCTGCTGTATGTCGCTGAGAGGCAAAGTGCATAGCCCAGGCGTGTGTCGGCAGAAGCAGTCGGCTGGAGCATTTGGCTGCCGGCACCGTGCTCTCTGTGCCACAAGTAGACGGCGCTTCGACTCCGGCAGAATGAAAGCGCCACATGGCTACTAAAGAGGCCGAACGAAGGCGCCGAGCACCGGGCTCGTGTCCGCAGCGTCCAAACTGAGAAAGGAGCGTGGCTGGCGCTCGCCTGCCTGCCGACTTCACGTTAGCATTGAGAAGGAGGAAGTTCAACGGCAGCTACTTGTGCTACTACTTCTCCCTCTTCCAAGCATCCCTGGGAACACTGGCGCTTACCTTTGGGCTCCGAGATGCAGAAAACACAGCGGTCGATGCCAAGGAGAGGGGAAGTAGAGAGTGCAGCGGGGAGTTGAAGTGGCTTTACGTGAGGCAAGGGGAAGGTGCAGCCCAGCATTGGCTTTTCCTCCTAGTTCTTTTCTTCAGGAGAGCAGCTAGCAAGCGAGCTGCGAGAGCCAACAATGGGATGGCACGTCTTGTCAGAGAAGCCACGGTCTACAGTGCTGTAGAGTGCTGTGCACAGTTTGAATGCTGCTGTAAGTACACGGTACTTTTGGAACGGCTTCTCCCCTGACTCTCCCGTCTCTGTGAGCTCTAGCTGCTTGAACTTGGCCACACTGAAGGTGTGTGGACGTGATTGCGCTGCGAGTATCAAGTCTTCCAGAGACGAGGGATAGTCAACAAATGCTTTCTCACCTGGCCCATCTCTCAGTCCGAACTGTGGCCGGAAACGCTGCTATGCTGCAAGGGTGGACTTAGCCACTCTGAGAGAATGTGATGACGCTCTGTAGATAGTTGCGAAAGAAAGTGCTGGTCACTGCAATGTTTCGCCTAGTTTACAGACTTTAGAGGGACTCTGAAGGCCAACGCCTTCTTCTAGCACTTGTTCTCTGCGTGCAGCTGCTGCATGTTCGGAAGGGCTTTGCGATCGGCGAGAGGTGGAGGGTAGGATGGTAGCTAGAGCTTGAAGGAAAGTGCGTCTCTCCAGGACCTTTGATGCAGTTCAGTGGGTGCGAGTTGCATGTTGAGCATGTTCATGATGGCACAGAAAAGGTTCTGAAAGATAGAGGCCGTGCTGCAGCTGCCTTGACATTTGCCGCTTAGTAACTGCACAGCCAACAATGAAAAGATTCCTCTTGCTTCCCCGCTACGCGCAGGATCACATTCTTTTGTGTCTCCACGAGGCAGGATGCACAGCGGAGCTCTTCCAGCAACTGCTCGCACACGACTGGGGCCGCGACGGCGAAGCGCTTGGCTTTTTCCCCGGCACTGTCAGCGCTCCTCGAAACAAGCACACGATGGCGCTGACAACTTGCAAAAGAAGGCCAAGCGCCTGGCGCTGCTCGAAAGCACCCCAAGGGCAGAGGCAAGTTGCAAACGTCCCTGCACTCAAATCAACAGCACCTCAGGACAAAAAGATTTCCCTCATCTTCCCCTTCCAAGAGCGGACTCTTCTTTATACCGCACTCCAAGAGGCAGACAAACCTCTTTGGCCCAAACCAATCTTTGCCCTCTCGCAGATTCTTGAAACCAACTTGAAACCATCTGGCAAAAACAGAGCTCAAAACAGTGCGGGCTGAGGAAGATCTTGCTGCCTGCAACTTCAACTGCACCCCTCAAACTAGCAGCACACACGCTGTTCTCAGCACTTTCCTTCTCAGCTTTAGCTACCATCCTAAGCCTTCCCTCTCCCAGAGTCAGCATCCCAAGACAACGGCACCACGGACTGCTCACACACTAAAGGCACCAGGACAAAAGGCTCACAAGCTTGGCCTTTGCATTCCCACGGACAGCTCAACAGCTCTAAGCCAGAGAGAGCTCTGCCTCTTGGGAAAAGCCTTTAAAATCCCTAAGAGCACCTGATGTGCACATCCAAACCTGCTTTCCTTGCCAAAGAGAGCAACTACAAGCCCATCTCCAAAGAAACGGCATCCCCTCCTCCAAAATACAACACATCCATCCACTGATCCACCTCCAGTATTGAATAGATCCAACAATTGCCCCTACACGCCCAGGGGCCAGAAGAGAAATGTCTTGCTGGACTATTCCTCCCCATGCTACCTTAACATCTGCTCCAGCAACACTGGCACTATGTCCTTGCCTTGGCAAGGAAAGGCACTCCGAGTCTCTTGGCCTTGCCTTGCCTTCAGTACCTTGTCTAGTTCTTCTTAAGCTACCCTTGCTCTGCTTCCTTTGCCTCTGCTGCCTTGCCTTGCACTACCTACAACTTGCTGGCTTTGCTTTGCCCTGCCTACCACTCTTGCCCTCGCCTTCCATGCAGGCAAGGCGCTGCAAAGCAAGTGCAGGCAATTGTGGGCAAGTCAAGGGAGAGGTAAGCAAGGCCAGAGCAGTGAGGGGAAAGCAAATGGAGTGGTAGGCAAGAGAAGGCCCAGACGTTAGAGGCAAGGCTGGCCGTAGGAAGGAAAGTCCACTGATGGGAAGGCCAGGCAGAAACAGGAAGTGCTTGGCAAGTCAAGGCCTTGGAGGAAAGCGGTAGGCAGGTCAAGGGCGGGGCATGGACGTGCAAAGGAATGCAAGGCTCCAGAGGGCTCCAGAGGGCTAGCAGGGCAAGACAAGGAAAGTGTTGTGTTGCCAAGGCAAGGCCAGGCAAGGCAGGTGAGAAGTACATTCGAGGACTGCTGGTACACAAAAGTGGCCAGGACCAAGTGCTTTGTGTGGCCTTGATCCCGCGTGGGTCATGTCTCCTCTGCACCTCAAAGACTTGAGCTACCTGCTTTCCTTTGTAGGCAAAAGAACTCTCATTCTGGTCCCCGAGCTCAAGGGCAAAATGTGAATTGCCCTTGCAAGATTCAAGACATGCAAGGATTGCTCCCAGACCAAGGCTGCCCATAGAGATGAGTGTGGCAACACGCGTCCTCCCCTGGTCTTCCTCTCCTGTGATCCTGAAACACGGGAGATGCTTGAGAGCTTTGAGATTCCTAGGAGGAGCAGAAAGGGCAGGGCAAGGCCATGAAATGTCATCGAAAAGGGGTCTTGAATTCCAGGTGGGGGAGGGGTGAGCAAGGTCATGCAAGGCAAGGGAGGGCTTCAAGGGCAGGGCAAGGCAAGTGGTGGCTTGGCGAGGCGAGGCGAGGCAAGGCAATGAGGGTCCTAGAAGGAAAAGGAAAGGTGAGGCCAGAGCTAGACGAATGTGAAAGGAAGTCAGGTGGGGGATGGGTGAGCAAGTCAATGCAAGGCAGGGGAGAAAAGGCAGGTTGAGGGAAGGCTACAGAGGGGGCAGCAAGGAAACGCAAGGCATGTGAGGAGTGAGTGCTGCCAGCCGGCCGGGATGGCAGGGGCGGGGCCACTGCAAGTAGCATGGCGGGGATGTGGAGGGGGGTGTTAGTGTGCGGGAGGTGGGTGTGTGTGTGTGCAGCGGAGTGCAGGGTAAGTGCAGGTGTGTGTGCATGTGCATAGGGGGGTTTTGTGCCAGGTGCTGTGCCGGGGGGAGCCATCCCACCGCCAAGAAGGTGTGGGAGTGAAAGGAGTAACATAGATGTGTCTTTACAAAGAGACCGTGTGAATCCGTCCTTAGACAAGGCTAGGAATTTACTGGTAGGGGCGTAACAGAAGAAAGTCTTAGTTCTAGAAACTGTTACTAATCGACAGAGACTGTTGCTCAGCCAAGGCCGTGTTAAATTGCTGAACCTAGAGCAAGGCAGCAAAGACTTCATAGCATTAGGAATAGTTTCGTTTTCTTCCTTTTCCATACCAAGAGGGGGGTGCATATTAGAGGGGAGCCTAGAGTAGGCAGTTCCGGAAGTCTGTAATTCCCGAGTACCTCCGAGGGTGCTGTTGCCAGGAACTTCGCATCAAAAGGGGGCTGCGTCCCGCAATCAGTTGAGAGACTCCATGGCAAAAGCCCCATGGCCTCTCCCTGTAGTTGAAGAATGTTACAGGCCTCCTCTGTCTTCTTTTTGGTGGATGAAGAAAGTCAGAAAGCAACACTTCTGCCAGAACTCTCCAAGATGCCCCCTTTGCTCCCAGTGACTCCATCACTGGCCGGGAAGCTGTCTTTTCTCCCAGAGGAATTCGAGATACAGTTAAAAGCCGTGTGGCAGAGAAAAAAGGCAATACTTGGTTTACAAGGGATGGCAAACAAGAGATACCAGAAGCTTTGGCCCTACCAATATTAAAAGAACTCCGTGAAGAGAGTCCTTGCACCTCCTGAGGATTGGCAGAAGCCTTCCTCATGCTGGATGGTGCTGGGGGTCTTTTTAGACTGGCAGAACGAGCTGTTGAAGGTTGCTTGATCTGTGCTAAAGCAAACAGCCAAGTTACAAAGGAACTTGCCAGGGGAGGGAGGCCTTGGGCTGCAGGTCCCTTCCAAAGATGCCAGGTGGATTTTCCTGAGATGCCCCAAGTGGGAAGGCTTCATGTCTTCTGGTAATGGTATGTCAGCTAGCAAGGTGGCCAGAAGCATTTCCAACTGCTTCAGCAACGACAGCATCAGGTATTAAGGCATTTTTGGAACAAATCATTCCAAGATACAGCATTGTAGAAGCAATAGACTCAGATAGGGGAACTTATTTTACAGGAAAGATCCTTCAAGGGGTTTTGGCTTCTTTAGGAACACAATGGCACCTCCATAGGCCCTGGCACCCCCAGAGCTCGGCTCGGGTAGAAAACAATGAATAGAGAAATAAACACCTTTTGAAGCTGGTAATAGAAACCAAGATGCCATGGCTAGGGCTTTGGACATTGGCTTTGGCGAGAATGAGAGCCCGAGCCAGAAGAGAGATTCCGTTCTCCCCCTTTCCGTCGTTGTTATGAATTACCCGGCTAAGTCTCAACCTAGTGGGGGAGTAGAGGTAAGTGATGTATATTTAAAACCATCTGTGGCCAGGATACTGCTTCTTGTGAAACCCCTTCAACAGGAAGCTCAGCTGGCACAAGCCCCACCTTTGGACTTTGCTGCTTGTAACATCCAACCAGGAGATTGAGTCCTAGTTAAGGAGCAGAAAGAAGCGCCAGTGGTTCTGAAATGGCGTGGCCCATTCCAAGTGTCACTGATGACAGAAACAGCCATGAAGACAGCTGGACACAGGTGGACCCGTCACTCTCGGGTCAAGGTCTCTGAAGCCTCAGAGATTTGCACATCTCAGCTGGAGGAGAAGGCCGGGAGGCTGTGACTGACACTCTGCAGGAGTGGGCCGGAGCAGTAGCCAGTGCTTCGACATCAGAGGAAGCCCTGCGTGCCTACCCACAGAACACCTGCTGAAATAGTCTCTATGGGTATCCCTCCTCTAGAATCTCCACTCACTGGGGCGCTAATACTTGCAGCCATTGTTTCACGTTAACTAGTTTCTGTGTCTTCAATTGCCACAGGTGCTGCAGAAGACAATGGGAAAATTAGACTAGCTAATTAGATCACACTATTAAAACATTTTCCTTAATAACTCTACTTTTATATGGTCAGCTAAGTTTAGGCCAGGAGTGGGAGAATCAATTTGCAGCCTTAGCAGAAGAAGTAGCAAAAGTTTTTCACCTTAGCAATTGCTGGCTCTGTGGAGGGCCAGGAGGATCTGAAGAGTGGCCATGGTTGGCTAGCCCAGCTGAACCTAAATGGTGGGTCAATGTGAGGGCCACAATAGGATGGGATTTGGGGCCAAAGAAGGAAGTCCATGGCCACTTCATTCTTCTCCAACAGGCACTTATTGCCTAAACAGGACAGGGTGGGTCTATGTAGGAAAAGGCGTTTGTCAATTGACTTTCCCTCTGGCTTTAAACAATTGGGTTTGGACCCACAATTGCCCTCCTTACAATTGTTCCAAATATCAAGACAATTGCAATCAAAGAGCTGTTCAGCTCACTAATGGTAGCTGCGTAAGGTGTTCTTACCAAAAACATTTGGAAGCCTGTAAAGCAATGGGGAGGGACAAGGGGTTTTTTGGACCACCTATTTTTAAGCTGTCCCCACAAAAATTCCACAAGTAGAAGACATGTTGTTTGTGATTATCAGTGGGAATGGCAACACCGGATTGGAACTCAAAGCCTTTTAGTGAGTTTTGCTCCAAATCCAAGCAAGCAACTTGCAGATGTAAATGTAGATGGGAACCCTGTGTGGGAGCTTGGAAATGCAAATGCTGTGACCCTTATGGTGGGGCAGCTATTGTTGGAGGACCGTTAGGCCAGGGAAACCCGCAGTATTTTGACCTACCAATTGATGACCAAGGGTAGGAAGGCCCCTTTGCTAATGGAACACGGGCTTTGAAAGGACATGATTGGATTTGTGGCCAACATGCTTAGCTCAGGTTACCTCCAAACTGGTCAGGGATATGGTGTATATCTTAGACCATTGTTCTTTTTGCTACTACAAATTCAGGGAAATCGCTTAGGAATCCAAATCTGTGATGATTTAATTAGAGAAAAGCAGTCAGCTGATGCAGCCTTGGCTGCAGGGAGCACCCCAAAACGGGGAAAAGATGAATGGCCACCAGAACAAGTTACGCAACATGATGGACCAGCCACTTGGAAACCTAAGGAATTCATCCCAGATGCCTGGCAACCCATTTATCATTTGAATGAGATAATTAGGGTACACGCTGTCTCAGAAATAATTACCAACCAGCCAGCCACAGCTCTTGACCGTCTTGCTGAGCAACCCACTTCAATGAGGAAAGTGGCATTTTCAACATTGGATGGTATTAGATTATCTGTTAGCAGAAGAAGGAGGAGTTTGTGGGAAATTAAATGACTTGAGCTGCTGTTTGCAAGCAGATGACAGCGGAAAAGTGGTCAAATAACAGAGGAAATAACCTCAGCTCATGGACCTGTCCAAGTGTTGAAAAGATGGTAATGGGACATGTTTTCATGGTTAACTGGCCAGCTATGGGCTAAATGAATACCATTTCTCCTCTTCTATGCTATAGCAACTCTAATCTTTTGACCATGCGTGACACCATGCTGGGTGCAGCTCTTTCAGCAGGTGGTCAAGGGGATGCTGCTAGCAGCCATGCCTACCTGATCCAGAAATGACTACAAAAGGACAGAAGAGGATGTCACTGCAAATAATAGCAAAAGCCCAGAAGACTCAAGAAGAAAAAATTAAATCAATGGTAATTAAGGTTTGTAAAGACAACTACAGATTAAATAAAAAAAGGAGGGATTAAAAGGAATGAGATGGATGAGTCTTTACAAACAGACCGTGTGAATTGGCCTGTAGACAAGGCTAGGAACTTATGGGAAGTGAAGTAACAGAAGAAAGTATTAGTTCTCTAGAACTGTTACTAATCATCAGAGACTGTTGATTAATCAAGGCCGTGTTAAATTCCTGAACCTAGAGCAAGGCAACAAAGACTTAATAGCATTAGAAATGTTTTTTTTTCTTCCTTTTCGATGCCAAAAGGGGGGTGCATATTAGAGGGGGACATAGAGTAGGCAGTTCTGGAAGTCTGTATCTCCCGAATACCTCAGCCAGTGGGGAAAAGGAAGAGGGTGCTGTGGCTGGGAACTTGACATCAAAAGGGGGCTGCATCCCGCAACCGTTTGACAGACCCCATGGGAAAAGCCCCATGGACTCTCCCTGTAGTCGAAGAATGTTGCAGGACTCCTCTGTCTCCTTTTCGGACATCAACCTCAGGCATGGTGGATTAATTTTCCCTAACGGCAGCGACCTGCTGCGTGGTCTCCGTGCTCCTCCCCAGCCCCCCGGGAGGTGTCAAATAGTTGCCGGCGGCTCCCACCGCGCGTTACAGACGGCTGCGCGGCGCCGGGGCTGCTCGCAGTGCTCCCCTGCCCCGCCAGGGCTGCCTGAGGTCTGCGGAGCCACCTCGCCACCGGCGCGGCCAGGGCCGGGGCCCTTCTCGACAGCAGCCGAGGGGCTGCGGAGCGGGCGGCTGCGGGACGATCAGCTCTTTTATGCCGCGCGGTGCTGCCGCCTCCATCTAGCTCCCCATCGCGCCGCCGGCCGACCCCGCCTGGCGCGTTCACGCTCGGCCGCGCTCGCCGCCCGCCCAGCCTCGCCGGAAGCTCTCCCGCGCGGGCCGTGCCCCGGCTCCGCCTGCGGCTCGGCAGGGCCCGGCCGCACGCGTGCTGCGTGGCTCGGAGCACCCGCGTTGCGCCGCAGGCGACGGGGAAGGCGGGGCGGGCCGGCGCCATGGTGGTAGCGCGAGGAGAGGAGCGCCCGGGAGGGGCGGCGAGTGGCGCGGCCGTGAGCGCTTCTGCTTGCTGTCGCTCGGCTGCCGCCCACGGCAGGTGCCGTGTGACCCCGCGGAGCGGCGGGGCCGGCCGGGCGGTGCGCGGCGAGGCTTTCGGCCAGCGGCGGCCGCAGCGACAGTCTGCTGGCACTGCCCGTGCCGGTGGAGAGAGCGGGGATCCGAGGCCGGCCTTCCTAGGCTAACGAGGGGCGACCGCCTTTGCCGCGCTGCCCTCCGTGCAGCACGTGGCCGATTCCGGCGAAGCCGGGGTCTCCGCAGCGGCGCGGGCGGGAGGGAGTGGGGAGCGCGCTCGGTGCTCTGCCGGCCGCTCCCGCCCAGCGCTGCGCTCCGCCGAGGCGTTTTCCTGCCTATCCTGGGAAGGACATAAGGGACACCAAAGTTGGAGCTTAGCTGTCAGGGGGAACAACTTCCCTCCATTGGCGACCTTCTTTTCCCTCTGATTCAGCTACCCTGTGGTAGGTGCGATGGTGCTGAAGAAGGGTGGCGGCTTGGCACAGTTGCTGGCATAGGTGGTGCGAGAGCTCCACGCAAGCAGCTTGGAGTGGCATGTGTGAGGGTAGGAAGGTACGGCACCCACAGCTGAAGGTAAAAAAAGTCAGGGCATGTCACCAGCCGCAATCGTGCTAAGTTGTTCATCTTTGCAAAGTGCTTGCCGAGTTGTTCCTTTTCTTAGGTAATGGGGGTTTGTATCAGCCAGAACTGCATATGGTCAGTATTTGCAGAGAAGTTTACGTGAACTGTTGTTGAAGTGAGTGTAGCAGTTTCTATGGCATTCTGCAAAAAAAGTGACAGGTCTCTCTGTGTTCCCCAATTCTTAACAAAAATGAAGTTCACAAAGCCCTGAAAAGAGGTTTTACAAAACTTCAGGGATTTTTTCCTACGAGTACTGTGGAGACAACCATAGTCACCTTGTCTTTCCAAAAGTGAAGGTTACATCTTTTTGTCCAAGAG
This sequence comes from Coloeus monedula, assembly GCF_965178545.1. Lineage (NCBI taxonomy): Eukaryota > Metazoa > Chordata > Aves > Passeriformes > Corvidae > Coloeus > Coloeus monedula. The sequence goes on along the minus strand of NW_028120807.1, from coordinate 618,222 downwards.
CATCAAGTGCTTTTGATCAGCGTTTGTGTGCATGCATTAGCCTTGTTCTTGTTCTTCCTTGGAGAACTTTTACAATCCTCAGATGATCTGTGTAGGCTGCAGACTGCAGTGGTGAACTTGAAGGCTTCCAGCAGAAGGGAGATGCTGTCCACGTTTTGGATTTTCCTTAGTCTGAACCTTCAATGTCCAAGGCTTCACTTTTCAAGCAGTTGGAAGAGCTCCAAATGAAGATATGAACAGGTCTTAATTGACCTTGTCACCACCTCAGTTGGTCAGGTAATGCTGCGCACTGGATTTAATTGCCTAGTGCAAGATGTGCTAAAAATATGTAAGAGTATCTCCTCGATTACCCTCCCAGAAGGGTTTGAATGGAGAACAAGGAGTTCCGAAGACAGGTATTTGGTGTACGAGAAGTAGAACTTAGTGGATTGCAGGGCACTGCATGCACAAATGTCTAAGGAGGATCCATCTTTTTATGCCCCATCTATGCTTGTTCTCATTTGAACTCCTGAACATTCTGGAGGTTGGTTTTGTTAGGGTTGTGGCTGGGGAAGGGGTGGTGGTGGGGGAGGGGTGGGTGTTGTTTCTGATCTTTTTAATTTCCAGGATAGTGTACAAAGAACTTGTGCCCACAACCAGCAGTATGAAGCAATGCAGGTATAAAAGAAGGTCACCGAAATGTCGGATAATATGAATCTGAAAGCGCTTCAGTATTTTACCCAGGAGTTTCACTGCAACAAGGTGATTGTCCTTGACAGAAATGTAGTGGCAGGCTTATGCCATGCTAGAAGTGATGACCTTTCTCTGCCCCAAATTGACCAGCAAGATCTTTTGGCTCTTGATTGAAACCCCTGAGCCAGCTGTGTTTCAGGCTGCAGAAGCTGCAGGTGTTGTGGCAGACGCGGGGTGCAGCCCTGCCTGCCGGTCCCGACCTGGCGCACGCCGGTGGCAGCCGTCAGCGCCTGGGGTCCCCTGGAAGGGGGATTTAATCATTTCTTCTCTAGCATTTGCTTGTGTTTTGTCAAGATTCTTTAATTCACTAAATAGTAAATTTAAAAAATTAGCTGAATGATAATAATTTTGAAGTCTTCTGAGGCAGAACTGGGAAGGTTAGAACATATTTGTATGATTTCAAATATGTATAAATTCTTAAATGACAAACGTTAACAAACTGTCAATGCAAGCAATTATGGTGACACTTTACATTTCATTGGTTTTCATGCAGCTCCATCCCATGTGTTGGTAGGTTCTTAAAAAGTGAAAATTTGGCCCACTAGAGCGATTATTAAAAAGAAGTACAACTCCTTGGGGCTAACACAAAGGGACAGCGTCCACGTGAGTAAATGGTTATCACATTTAGATGTGATTCTGCTGCTTGCACTTTCTCTGCCCTCAAACTGCTTTCTTTATCGTCAATGCAGGGATGTTTGACATTCTTAGAAAAGAGAAAAGAAACAGATTTCCTCAAAAAAAAAAAAAAAAAAAAAAAAAAAGCCAGGTGAAATTAATGCAATGTTAATTGCATTAATTTATTCAGGTGGAGTTTTAGTTTTTATTCTATGAAGTGCTTGTTGCACCACTTTTGTTGTTTCCCACAGATTTGGAGTGGGATTTCCTCCAGTTGATTGTTCAGCAGAGGGAGTGAGACTGCCTTCAAAAGTTTTGCAGGAGTTGCATCTGTGAATCGGGCACGTGAGTTGCCTTTTTTTTTCCCCCCAGATTTTCGTAGGCTTCTGTTTTTCACCGTGGATCAGTTCACCTTGGATCAGTTTGCTCTTTTTGTTCCAGTGATTTTTTCTTTTGGACATGTGTCACGATCCGTTAATACAAGTAAGGGTCGTGATGGTTTGTTTACAGATCTCCGAGTGCAAAAGGACACAAGGGATTTCAGTTTTAATCAAAACAGTGCACCTTTGTTAAGTACCCACAACACAGTAATGCGATAGAGGAGAGAAAGAGAGAGAGAGAGAAAGAAAAACAAAGTAAAAGAGTAGAGAGGAAGAAAGGGGGGGTAATGGCTACCAACGGATGAGATGAAGTCCTCGTGCTCTGCTGCCAATAGATTTGTCTTCTTTCCGTGGGGAGATCTCATCTCAGTTATTTCAGAAAGTCCCTTTATAGGCCTTTTTTGAAACGAGGGGCAACTGGCCAAGACCATATCTGTGTTTCGTAATAACATTGCAAAACTAAAAGCTAGCCCTAACTATCCCAGGTACATACCAAGCATGCCTTTCTCCTATGCTAACTATACTGCCTGCTATGGTTTGCGGCCTAGCAGCGTTAGCGCGTCTACTTCTGGCATGAGTTTAGCAGTGCTCTCGCTTCTGCTTTCTAGCTGTATCCCCACATCTCGCCCTTTTCCCCAAGAGGTGGGGCAAATCTACAGCCGTTGTTATGAGGCCCGTTGCTTCGGGAAACAGGTACAGGACAGGTGTAGAGGACAGGTCATTCCTTTCCGCTTCAGCGCAGTCCTTCCCGCCTGGGCAGCAAGAACGGCGCAGTCCACTGTGACCTGCACAAATTTCCTCAGGAATGCGTACCAGTTCCCAGCGAGCACACCTGCAGGCAACAGTTGGCAGACATCCCACCTTAGGCAGGTCGGAACTCCTGTGTTTAGCCTCTGTTCTCGGCGATGATCGTGAGGCAGATGAGGGATCTTCAGACCGTCTCTTACACCACCCCATGACTCACGATTGTCATCAGGAGAGCTCCATCAGCACGATTTCGTAGTGTTGTTGCGAAGTCTTCAGGACTCGTTAATGTTGGTAGCATATCCCAGAAAAGGGTAGAGAAAATAAGAAAAGAGAAAGAAAAGGAAAAAGAAGGAATAAGTAATTTTTAATCAAAATACACATGTAATTTTTAATCATGTCTTATCTTATTTTAATACTCATGTAGTTCATCTTGTGTCAATAACCTTAGGGGTGTCCACAGTGGATGGGATAGTGTCCAAATTGTGCACATCTATTACAGATGTCAACCGTTTCATCATTCTGCAATTCATGATGTGTAAGATTGCTGATAAAACAAACCCAATCAAAAGTAAAATCAAGAGAACAAGGATGGGATGACACAATTTGTTCAGGACACCTGTAGCAGTAGGTGAGCACCCAAAAGGAGTATCCCACCAGCTGTGTCCAGCATCTTTCTTTCCTCTGTCTAGAAAACAATGTGTTTCTTTCCCATTGTGATCAACAGTTACCAAGGTTTTCTGTCTGTTTTTCTTGATCTTTTCCAAAATTCCAATGAAATCCTGGTGAAGCAACAAGTGCTTTACCTAAGTAAGGTTCATCCCAGTGGGGGTAGGCAATAATTGGTGGATCACTGTGTAATTGGACTGTAAAATACAATAAGAAGTAAGTGGGGCTAAATAAGAGAAATCACATCCTGTGCTTTTAGTCAAGTTACAAACACAAGAATTTGAATGAGTTTTAGTATCTACAACTAAATTTTCTAGAAATACCTTATCACATGCAGTTCTTAAGCATGCACATCCATTGCCTATATACACAAGCAGTGTTTCAGGAATCTTGTTAGGATGAATTTCAAAAGGACAGATATTTTGTTCTGTGTCCAAACAAATGTCTTGAGGTCTAATTGCACTGCTTTCACAGATAAACCCTTGTTGTTCTCGGACAATACAAGTGTCCAAATTAACAGTTTGCCACTTCTTCCCAGTTTGACGGGCCCATTCTCTGTGCTGGAAAGGGTAGAGAATAGCTGCATCATGGTTCAGCCCTAATGCAATGATAGGGACTATCCAATGCACTGAAGCATTACGTATGGTTAGTACAAAGGCTGTGGCTGTGTTTGTGATGGGATTGTAGGTAAAATTCACTAAATTCCACCAGGATTGGAATTCTCTTTCAAAATCAGTGGCACCGTCCCAGATTATGTTCCGAATTTCAGTAGGAAAAGTGCCTTCTTTGCCTTCTCTTGAAGTTGAGGCAGCAACGGACTGCATCCACAATTGAGCCTGGACGCAGCTGAGAGCCAAAGAAATGTTGTTTTGCGTAGCACGGAGCATGCCAATTATCAATTTGTGGTCATTCACATTTACCTTTTCTCAATTTGGTAATATGTTTGATAACAACCGCTGATGGCTTGTTGTATTTTAGTCAAATCTGTAGTTGTGGCAGCCAATTTATTCATTAGCACTTCTGAATCAATACTATTTAAGATTCCCAATCCTGTTCCCACAATGCCGGTTATGTCTCCTTGCGTCCGTTTCTTAGAAGGGTTCCGCTTTTGCAACCCGGTTGTCTGCCCCTTGAAGGAAGTCTGCAGAAAAGGTGAACAAGCTGGCTGAATTTCTGAGACATTGTTTTGCACCAGCAACTTGACTTGTTTAAGGGACCATGCCGGATTGAGCAATAGTTGTTGTTGGCCTGTTTTTGTGATTATACGTGGTCCAATTTCAAAAATTCTCGGGCTTAGCATGACCGGTGGTTGGGTGGTAGGTATTGCAACATCGACTTTGAGTTCCCCCCAGTATTTTGTATTGTTTTTACCACACGTGACTTTATGGGGAAATTGTACAGCAATTAAGGTTTAGCCAACAATCTTGATTTTGAATTTCACCAAACAAAACACGGCCATGAGGTCCAATGCTATAACTGTGTACAGGTTCGGTAAAAAATTCAGCAATTAATCCACATCGTATTGTAACATCGTCACCTCGGGTTACCATAAAGGGTGGAGAAACTTTATTCTTGTCATCTAACACAAGGGGAGTACTTATACCGTGGTATGTGATTACTGCACTCAGTATGGGCTTTGCTGCGGCGTTTATTTTGAATTTATAAGTTAAACCTGTCAGACTTGGCTGATCTGCCGGGTTATTTTGCCAATTGCATGTTGCATAGGTTGGTTTGGTTAGAGGAAAGTTATACCAGCAGTCAGTTAGTTTGTTTCTGCGAAGCTTTGTGATTTCCACATTGTTGGTACTGGGGCCTAAGGTGTAGTTACCGACATTCTTCTGACAACCACACAGGATGAAGGGGGTTTGTTTGTCACACACCCACTCCGTTGTAGGGCAGAGTTTGGCCGTAATGTTGGGGTGCAAATCACTTTTCCCATCTGGTTTTAGAAAATTTCCAGCGATTGCAATGGTGGAAGCTTTCTTGTAAAGAGATCCTTCTACTTTTCTGCATCCTACCTTAATTTGTTCACCTCTTGTTCCTTTTAAGATTCTAGTCCAATCCTTCAAGTCCCATCCCCATTCACTTGGACGGTATACCCCAGAGTCGTGCAGTGCTACAGTGGCTAGGTTTGGGCAACGATCTCTGGGATAGGATCCTAGAGCACTAGTGTACCTAATGGTAGCTTCAGACCATGGCCACTCAGCTGGTTTTTGGCCCTGGTGTTGTGGTAGGATGCAGAAAAGTATCACTAGTCTTATCATGGTTTATGTGCTCTTCTTCATGTCCCTCGGAGTTCTTCTGTGAAAAGTGAACACAACAGAGTCTGCCACCAAAAGGCAGAAAATTAGAATGATGGAATGATGCAGCGTGTATGTATCCGATGCTCTCTCCCTAGGGCATCAGAGGCTAGCCATGCATATTTATTCAGAGGGCGTTTTAGCACTAGTGGTACTTCTCCTACGGTAGGGAGATCTACCGAAACAGGTTGTCCAGGGTAGTGTGCAGGATTCTTAGGATCATTTGGTCCCTGCAGTGAGAGAATTATGCTTGGAGCTGTTGGGAAAAAGACAGTGATTTTGGGACACCCGTTTACCCCCCATCTATCATTCACACCTTTCACAGCTTCCCATAGCCGAACATCCCAATTTCCCTCCTGTGGTTTCAAAAGTCCTTTCAAGAGACCATTGGTCCTTTCTACAATGCCGTTAGCTTGAGGGTAGTAAGGAGTGTGAAAAGTCCGTTTAATCCCTTCACCTTTTGCCCAGTCCTGTACAACTTTGGCAGTAAAGTGAGACCCGTGATCAGATTGAATTTCTTGTGGTTTTGGGAAAGTTCCAAACCATGCCTGCAATGCTTGAACAGTATGATCTCCTGTAGCTCTTTTAAAAGCATTGGCCTGGACTAACCCAGATATCATCTCTACTCCTACCAGCCCAAAGTGTTTACTTCCTGACTTTTTAAAGGGGCCGATATAATCTACCTGCCACGCTTCCCGTAAGCCTTTACCCTTTCTTAAATGCAGAGGGTCATCTTCCAAAGGGTGTCTTTCTAGCCGTCTGCGACGTTGTTCACAGGCTGACATGCATGTTTTACACATTTCTCTGGTAACAGACCAACCACGAGCAAGGGCTTCTTTGTACAAATCTTTTGCACCTGTGCGTTGTCTTTTTACATGCAACCATTCTAAGAAGTGCTCCCAGTCCTCTGTAATTTGATCTTTTTTCACAGGACTTAGTCTTGCTAATTCGTCAGCTCTAGTGTTCCACTCTCCTGCTGGATTTCCATCTGTCTGGTGAGAGGCTACCCACTCCACGGCAAAATTCCCTGGACTTGCAATACTGAGAATTTCTTGCTACTTTTCCTTTTGCCATACTGGGATTCTGTTAACTTCACAATCCTTTTGCTGCCAAAAAGGAAGCCACTCAGTCCATCCCTTAAACACAGCATAGGAATAACCGGTGTAGATACAGACAGGAGAAGTATTCTGTGCCTCACGTTGGAAAACACTCCAAACAGCTATCAGCTTGCCAACTTGGGCACTGCCTTCCCCCTCTGTGATAATTCCTTCACCTGAGGAAGTGTGGAGGGCTACAGCCTTATGTTTCCACACCTTTCCTTCTCGCTTGGCAGAAGCATCCGTAAGCCAAGAATTTGCTGACCGTTTGGGGGAAAAAGGAGGGGCTACTTTAATGACTGAGGCAGGTTTGTCCTGGCTGCTACCCAAGTCTTCAGTTTCTTGGATTGCCAGATTTTTTACAGCTCCTTCAGTTCTTGAGAAGACGCTACAATCATGTTCAATCTGAGCATACCACTTCCTTACTGAGGTCCTCTGGGCCACCCCGTCAGGTGGGGGTGGTGCCAGTAGAGACAGCCTTAATAACTTTGAAAGGGCCTCTCAAAACAATTGGTTGTTGTTGTGCAATCTTCTCCGCTTCTAGGAGAGCTAAGCTAACCACAAACAATCCTTTCTCCCAGGTAGTGCACCTTTTTTCAGCATCTTTAAAGCCACGGGAGTAAAAACCAACAGGCTTCGTCGGACCCTCAGGACCCCGCTGCCATATGTGTACTGACAACCCTGAGGAGACCGGAAAAGCATCTGTGGGATGAATAGGGCCCAGGGCTTGGTGAGGCTGTTGCTTCAAAAACCAACAATTGCAGTGCTTCTTCTTGGGAAGCACTCCATTCCCATTTTGTCCCTTTTCTTAACAAGTTGTAAAGAGGTCTGGCAATTATGGAAAATCTGGGATGTGTTTTCTCCGGAGCACTAATACACATCCTAAAGCATGTTGGAGATCTTTTTTGGATTCAGGCATTTTAATCTGATCTGAAGAGGTTAGGGTATCAGGTGGGATACGTGTCATACCTCCTTTCCACCAAATTCCCAACAATTTCACTTCATGTGAAGGGGTTTGGGTTTTTTCTGAGGGAATTTGCAAATCAAGGCTTTCTAAGTGGGAGGTTATTTTCTGTTGGGTATCTCTCACTTCTTCTATTTCATCTCCTCCCACAAGGGTCTCATCAGTGTGTTGATGAACAGCTAGATTGTCCGCTTTGGGTACTTTGTCGAACTCTTGGGCTAAAGCGTGATGAGCCAGGGTAGGAGAATGTTTGTACCCTTGGCGAAGCCTAGTGAAAGTGTGTTGCTGTCCTTGCCATGCGAAAGCAAAACGGTCCATATCTTCTGGCTGTAAAGGTGTCGTAAAAAACATGTCTTTGACATCTATAGGTGGCATGATTGAATGAGCCTTTTCTTGAATCAATGTTATGAATTCTGCTAGATTTGGGACTGCTGCTGTAAGAGGGTCTGTGTTAGCATTTAGCCTACGAAAATCTATTGTCAGCCTCCACTTCCCATTAGGATTTTGCACTGGCCACACCGGAGAATTGAAAGGAGAATGGGTATTAAGTATTACTCCTTGTTGTGGTAGCTCCTGTATCACTGGCTTGATACCCTCTTTGGCACCCAGGGGAAGGAGGTATTGTTTCACATTAGTTACTTTGCTGAATGGTAGGGAGGCTGCAGCTTGGAGCAGTCTGATGTTAAAATGTGGTGTGCCAAAAGACCACAGAAGACCCTCTGAGTCCTCCCACTGCCTCCTAGCAAGGGCATTCAGCCCTAATACATTGGTTGGAATATCTCCAATCACCCCATGGATGGAGAGTTGGTTTTCCTCTCCAGGCAAAGGGAGCTTGACTAAGGCCCCATTCATAGATTCTGTTTAAGTGCCCAAGGCACTTAAAACACCATATCGGTTCTTTGTTGGAACAATTCCACACCTCTGGGCATCTTTCTTTGTCAGCGCAGAAATTTGTGCCCCAGTGTCAATCAGAAAAGTTACAGGTGCCCGTTTAGGACTTGTAATAGCTGTGATCGTTATATCTCCCGTTTTATTTTTAGTGAGCATTCTCAGGTAGACCTATGCTCCGTTTCTTTGCCCACTGACAAGAAACAGAGGGTCTAGTTTCCCTGGTTTTGAGGAAGAATCTGTTCTGGCTCATTGGCCGGACTTTGAGGGAGAAGTGGCTTTGACTCACTGCCCAGATTCTGAGGGAGGAGGGGTGCACTGGGTTGAAGTGACGGATTCGGTAGAAGGGGCTTTTGGCAGTGCCAGTTAGACACTACCTTACTCAACTGATCAAGGGCTAAGCCATCCATCGCATTTCTGGGGACCCCCTTTTTGATACCTAATAAGCACCAATGCTGACGGTTAGGGATCTCTGGTTACATTCTTTGGTTTTTCACTATGAGGAGCCCTAATGTACCTGACACCTTTTGTTTTTTCTGATTTTTCCTCTGGGATTTTTATCGGTCCATATTTCCTACTGTAATTAATCAGATCTTCTTCAACCTCACTCCATGTCCAAACTTTGCAATCACCGGCAGGTGAATTTGATTGTGAACCTGGCGGCTGAGAGGGGGTTGAATATGGAGTAAACCCAGGATCGGTAGACGCAGTTTGGTCGCTCGGGTTTCCAAGGAATCTGTCCAACCTCTCTACAGGACCTGCAGCAGCTATGGTGTTTTGAAGGACAGCTGCTGTAGATTGGAGTGATTCTGGAAGGCCTCGAATTAAAGGGGTCATCAGTTCAGGTTTCACAGGTAATTGCGTGGGGGATTCATATCCAGGAGTTAATTTCCTTTCATGGATCATTTGCAGACAGGCGGCTTTGTGGACGCTTTCTAGAAGTTGATCAGGGGTACCAACTGTAGCGAAAGGGTCTCCCCTTTCTAAAGGATTGAGTCCCCCGGCCCAGAAAGCTGCGCGCTGAGTCAGCGACCATGTGTTACGTTTGTCTCCTGTTGTTAAGAGAACTCCATGTCCCCAGTATCCACTGGCCTCCTGTTCAGTGAATTGAATTTGGTCTCCTCCGGTGAGAGACACTTGGAAGACATATTCCGTCTCAGCTTCGTGGGGAAGCCGCCCGTACTCCTTTTTTAACTTCGCCAACTCAGGAGCAGTGTATGGTATTTGTTTAGTGGTGATATGCGGTTCAAAATCTTCATCATTGATATAATTATATTCTGTTTTAATTAGAGGTCTCATAGGAGGGCAGCAGTTTTCCCCACAATTTTTCACTAGCACTGGTTCTTCCTGGGGGTATATTTGGTTAATGTGAGGAGTTTTCTTTTCCTCTTTCTCTTTTGGTGAGTCAGCATTCTTTGAATTCTTAAAATATTCCTCCCTCAAAGCAGCCCGCAGCAAATGATTTTCATTCCTTTCTTCATCTGATTGTTCCTGTAAAATTTCCACTAGGTTTTGAAGGGAATCTGTGATTGCTTTCTCTTCACTACATCGCTTAAAGCAGTGATCTATAGCTGCTGTAAGGCATGCTCCTGAAACAGATTTAGGAGCAGATTATGGTTTTATTTTGGCCAAATTTAAACTTTGTCTCATGTTGGAATGAACATCTTCTATCAGTCACACTCTCCAAATTAAACCAGTTATTTTGAGCCCATTCTTCCCCTCCCGGAGAGGGCCGGGCATTATGTTTTGCTAGCAGAGCATAAAATGCAGCTTTATGATTTGCACTAGGGTTTTCAGTCATTTTATAAAGGGATCAAAACCACTACAGGGAGGTAAAAACCTAATTACACATTGCCACACAAACAGCTTCTCCGTGTCGCCCTTTGCTTCCCTGGGTGGGTGAAGAGACCAAAATCTGCCTGGGAGATACTCCTTAAGTTACTTACGGTTGTCTCTTCACTACACCAAGCAGTCCAAATTCACACACGCCCACCAAAACAGTTCCCCCTTTTACACTAAGAGATCTTTTTGTGAAAAATCTGAAGACAGAGCCCTCAGTTGAGTATGGGGTGCTTTTCACCTAGGCGTGTGCAGTTTGCGGGAAATTCGAGTCGCCCCCCTTGCTTTCTAGACACCGCTCACCCTTTGCGGGGTGTCGGGCTAGGTGCGGCTGCAGTGAAACGTCCTTCCCCTATTAGAGACTACACACAACCTTGCAACCCCTTCTGTCTGTCAGAAATCCTGTCCGTGATGCCAGTTTAATGTCACGATCTGCTAATAGAAGTGAGGGTCGTGATGGTTTGTTTACAGATCTCCGAGTGCAAAAGGACACAAGGGATTTCAGTTTTAATCACATTTTCACCTTTGTTAAGTACCCACAACATGGTAATGTGATAGAGGAGAGAAAGAGAGAGAGAGAGAGAAAGAAAAACAAAGTAAAAGAGTAGAGAGGAAGAAAGGGGGGGCAATGGCTACCAACAGATGAGACGAAGTCCTCGTGCTCTGCTGCCAATAGATTTGTCTTCTTTCCGTGGGGAGATCTCATCTCAGTTATTTCAGAAAGTCCCTTTATAGCCCTTTTTCGAAACGAGGGGCAACTGGCCAAGACCGTATCTATGTTTCGTAATAACAGTGCAGAACTAAAAGCTAGCCCTAACTATCCCAGGTACATACCAAGCATGCCTTTCTCCTATGCTAACTATGATTTACCAAAATATGAATATCGATCTAATATCGATATCCAACTGAGATGGACAAAAACTCTTAACAGTTTAGAGTTAGAAAGTGTATGTTTTATTTTTGCGTGGGATAGCTCCCTAAGTCGCAGGCCCTGATACAAGCAAACATGATACCTTTTATTTCCACGTATTATGAATATCCAAAATACAAAATGCGTATTCATGGTGTTGACACCTCCCATTCTCTGCTTTGTATGGAAATGAGCTTACATGTCATTAAGCATGCGTAGCGTGTGATCTGAATGGAGTCGGTGGTCTTGAATTGGGTCAGTGGTCCTAAGGAAGATGAAGTAACTCATCTTCCTCACTCTGACCTTTATGCCTTTCTGAGTTTTAACAATTCTAATTACTTTAGTGACCTCTAAGTTTCTTCTTGCGTGACTTTTGGATGGGCTCCCACAAAGGGAGGAAATTGGTAATTGTCTTTATTCTATACACCAACTTATCAATGTTTCTGCTCATTATTCTAAGCACAGCTAAACAAACATGCAAATGACAGATCATCAGTTCAGACTAAGGAAAATCCAAAACGTGGACAGCATCTCCCTTCTGCTGGAAGCCTTCAAGTTCACCACTGCAGTCTGCAGCCTACACAGATCATCTGAGGATTGTAAAAGTTCTCCAAGGAAGAACAAGAACAAGGCTAATGCATGCACACAAACGCTGATCAAAAGCACTTGATGCTCTTGGACAAAAAGATGTAACCTTCACTTTTGGAAAGACAAGGTGTCTATGGTTGTCTCCACAGTACTCGTAGGAAAAAATCCCTGAAGTTTTGTAAAACCTCTTTTCAGGGCTTTGTTAACTTCATTTTTGTTAAGAATTGGGGAACACAGAGAGACCTGTCACTTTTTTTGCAGAATGCCATAGAAACTGCTACACTCACCTCAACAACAGTCCAAATAACCTTCTCTGCAAATACTGACCATATGCAGTTCTGGTTGATACAAACCCCCATTACCTAAGAAAAGGAACAACTCGGCAAGCAGTTTGCAAAGATGAACAACTTAGCACGACTGCGGCTGATGACATGCCCTGACTTTTTTTACCTTCAGCTGTGGGTGCCGTACCTTCCTACCCTCACACATGCCACTCCAAGCTGCTTGCGTGGAGCTCTCGCACCACCTATGCCAGCAACTGTGCCCAGCCGCCACTCTTCTTCAGCACCATCGCACCTACCACAAGGTAGCTGAATCAGAGGGAAAAGGAGGTCGCCAGTGGAGGGAAGTTGTTTCCCCTGACAGCTAAGCTCCAACTTTGGTGTCCCTTGTGTCCTCCCCAGGACTTGCGGGAAAACGCCTCGGCGGAGCGCAGCGCTGGGCGGGAGCGGCCGGCAGAGCACCGAGCGCGCTCCCCACTCCCTCCCGCCCGCGCCGCTGCGGAGACCCCGGCTTCGCCGGAATCGGCCACGTGCTGCACGGAGGGCAGCGCGGCAAAGGCGGTCGCCCCTCGTTACCCTAGGAAGGCCGGCCTCGGATCCCCGCTCTCTCCACCGGCACGGGCAGTGCCAGCAGACTGTCGCTGCGGCCGCCGCTGGCCGAAAGCCTCGCCGCGCACCGCCCGGCCGGCCCCGCCGCTCCGCGGGGTCACACGGCACCTGCCGTGGGCGGCAGCCGAGCGACAGCAAGCAGAAGCGCTCACCGCCGCGCCACTCGCCGCCCCGCCCGGGCGCTCCTCTCCTCGCGCTACCACCATGGCGCCGGCCCGCCCCGCCTTCCCCGTCGCCTGCGGCGCAACGCGGGTGCTCCGAGCCACGCAGCACGCGTGCGGCCGGGCCCTGCCGAGCCGCAGGCGGAGCCGGGGCACGGCCCGCGCGGGAGAGCTTCCGGCGAGGCTGGGCGGGCGGCGAGCGCGGCCGAGCGTGAACGCGCCAGGCGGGGTCGGCCGGCGGCGCGATGGGGAGCTAGATGGAGGCGGCAGCACCGCGCGGCATAAAAGAGCTGATCGTCCCGCAGCCGCCCGCTCCGCAGCCCCTCGGCTGCTGTCGAGAAGGGCCCCGGCCCTGGCCGCGCCGGTGGCGAGGTGGTTCCGCAGACCTCAGGCAGCCCTGGCGGGGCAGGGGAGCACTGCGAGCAGCCCCGGCGCCGCGCAGCCGTCTGTAACGCGCGGTGGGAGCCGCCGGCAACTATTTGACACCTCCCGGGGGGCTGGGGAGGAGCACGGAGACCACGCAGCAGGTCGCTGCCGTTAGGGAAAATTAATCCACCATGCCTGAGGTTGATGTCCGAAAAGGAGACAGAGGAGTCCTGCAACATTCTTCGACTACAGGGAGAGTCCATGGGGCTTTTCCCATGGGGTCTGTCAAACGGTTGCGGGATGCAGCCCCTTTTTTATGCCAAGTTCCCGGCCACAACGCCCTCTTCCTTTTCTCCACTGGCTGAGGTATTCGGGGGATACAGACTTCCGGAACTGCCTACTCTATGCCCTCCTCTAATATGCACCCCCCTTTTGGCATCGAAAAGAAAGAAAAAGAAACCATTCCTAATTCTATTAAGTCTTTGTTGCCTTGCTCTAGGTTCAGGAATTTAACACGGCCCTGATTAATCAACAGTCTCTGATGATTAGTAACAGTTCTAGAGAACTAATCGTTTCTTCTGTTACTTCACTCCCCATAAGTTCCTAGCCTTGTCTACAGGCCGATTCACACGGTCTGTTTGTAAAGACTCATCCATCTCATTCCTTTTAATCCCTCCTCTTTTTATTTGATCTGTATTTGTCTTTACAAACCTTAATTACCATTGATTTAATTTTTTCTTCTTGAGTCTTCTGGGCTTTTGCTATTATTTGCAGTGACACCCTTTTCTGTCATTTTGTAGTCGTTTCTGGATCAGGTAGGCATGGCTGCTACCTGCTGAAAGAGCTGCACCCAGCATGGTGTCACGTATGGTCAAAAGATTAGAGTTGCTATAGCATAGAAGAGGAGAAATGGCATTCATTTAGTGTTGGGGTCTCCCCCCCTGCCATGGAGCCCTGGGCGATGGGCCCTGGGGGGTAGACACGGGGTTTCCCTGCCCCTGGTCAGCTTCATTCCCCCTTGGTTGGTTTGTGTTCCCCGGTGTGGCCAAGGACGCTCGGGTCCCGTGACTGGGGGAGTTCCTGAGCAGAGCCCCGGCCATGGGGCTGGAGAAATAAAGACCTCTGAAACATCTACCACCAATCTGTCCATATCTACTTCTTTTCCACGGGATTCCTGGTTTGATATAGGCGTGTTACAGTAATCCCTGCTGTAACAATTTAGCCCATAGCTGGCCAGTTAGCCAGGAAAACATGTCCCATTACCATCCTTCCAACACTTGGACAGGTCCATGAGCTGAGGTTATTTCCTCTGTTATTTGTTTGACCATTTTCCGCTGTCATCTGCTTGCAAACAGCAGCTCGAGTCATTTAATTTCCCACAAACTCCTCCTTCTTCTGCTAACAGATCATCTAATACCATCCAATGTTGAAATACCGCTTTCCTCATTGAAGTGGGTTGCTCAGCAAGACGGTCAAGAGCTGTGGCTGGCTGGTTGGTAATTATTTCTGAGACAGCTTGTACCCTAATTATCTCATTCAAATGATAAATGGGTTGCCAGGCATCTGGGATGAATTCCTTAGGTTTCCAAGTGGCTGGTCCATCATGTTGCGTAACTTGTTCTGGTGGCCATTCATCTTTTCCCCGTTTTGGGGTGCTCCCTGCAGCCAAGGCTGCATCAGCTGACTGCTTTTCTCTAATTAAATCATCACAGATTTGGATTCCTAAGCGATTTCCCTGAATTTGTAGTAGCAAAAAGAACAATGGTCTAAGATATACACCATATCCCTGACCAGTTTGGAGGTAACCTGAGCTAAGCATGTTGGCCACAAATCCAATCATGTCCTTTCAAAGCCCGTGTTCCATTAGCAAAGGGGCCTTCCTACCCTTGGTCATCAATTGGTGGGTCAAAATACAGCAGGATTCCCGGGCCTAACGGTCCTCCAACAATAGCTGCCCCACCATAAGGGTCACAGCATTTGCATTTCCAAGCTCCCACACAGGGTTCCCATCTACATTTACATCTGCAAGTTGCTTGCTTGGATTTGGAGCAGAACTCACTAAAAGGCTTTGAGTTCCAATCCGCTGTTGCCATTCCCACTGATAATCACAAACAACATGTCTTCTACTTGTGGAATTTTTGTGGGGACAGCTTAAAAATAGGTGGTCCAAAAAACCCCTTGTCCCTCCCCATTGCTTTACAGGCTTCCAAATGTTTTTGGTAAGAACACCTTACGCAGCTACCATTAGTGAGCTGAACAGCTCTTTGATTGCAATTGTCTTGATATTTGGAACACTGGTAAGGAGGGCAATTGTGGGTCCAAACCCAATTGTTTAAAGCCAGAGGGAAAGTCAATTGACAAACGCCTTTTCCTACATAGACCCGCCCTGTCCTGTTTAGGCAATAAGTGCCTGTTGGAGAAGAATGAAGTGGCCATGGACTTCCTTCTTTGGCCCAAAATCCCATCCTATTGTGGCCCTCACATTGACCCACCATTTAGGTTCAGCTGGGCTAGCCAACCATGGCCACTCTTCAGATCCTCCTGGCCCTCCACAGAGCCAGCAATTGCTAAGGTGAAAAACTTTTGCTACTTCTTCTGCTAAGGCTGCAAATTGATTCTCCCACTCCTGGCCTAAACTTAGCTGACCATATAAAAGTAGAGTTATTAAGGAAAATGTTTTAATAGTGTGATCTAATTAGCTAGTCTAATTTTCCCGTTGTCTTCTGCAGCACCTGTGGCAATTGAAGACACAGAAACCACTTAACATAAAAGAATCCAGCAAGTATTAGCGCCCCAGTGAGTGGAGATTCTAGAGGAGGGATACCCATAGAGACTATTTCAGCAGGTGGTCTGTGGGTAGGCACGCAGGGCTTCCTCTGATGTCGAAGCACTGGCTACTGCTCCGGCCCACTCCTGCAGAGTGTCAGTCACAGCCTCCCGGCCTTCTCCTCCAGCTGAGATGTGCAAATCTCTGAGGCTTCAGAGACCTTGACCCGAGAGTGACGGGTCCACCTGTGTCCAGCTGTCTTCATGGCTGTTTCTGTCATCAGTGACACTTGGAATGGGCCACGCCATTTCAGAACCACTGGCGCTTCTTTCTGCTCCTTAACTAGGACTCAATCTCCTGGTTGGATGTTACAAGCAGCAAAGTCCAAAGGTGGGGCTTGTGCCAGCTGAGCTTCCTGTTGAAGGGGTTTCACAAGAAGCAGTATCCTGGCCACAGATGGTTTTAAATATACATCACTTACCTCTACTCCCCCACTAGGTTGAGACTTAGCCGGGTAATTCATAACAACGACGGAAAGGGGGAGAACGGAATCTCTCTTCTGGCTCGGGCTCTCATTCTCGCCAAAGCCAATGTCCAAAGCCCTAGCCATGGCATCTTGGTTTCTATTACCAGCTTCAAAAGGTGTTTATTTCTCTATTCATTGTTTTCTACCCGAGCCGAGCTCTGGGGGTGCCAGGGCCTATGGAGGTTCCATTGTGTTCCTAAAGAAGCCAAAACCCCTTGAAGGATCTTTCCTGTAAAATAAGTTCCCCTATCTGAGTCTATTGCTTCTACAATGCTGTATCTTGGAATGATTTGTTCCAAAAATGCCTTAATACCTGATGCTGTCGTTGCTGAAGCAGTTGGAAATGCTTCTGGCCACCTTGCTAGCTGACATACCATTACCAGAAGACATGAAGCCTTCCCACTTGGGGCATCTCAGGAAAATCCACCTGGCATCTTTGGAAGGGACCTGCAGCCCAAGGCCTCCCTCCCCTGGCAAGTTCCTTTGTAACTTGGCTGTTTGCTTTAGCACAGATCAAGCAACCTTCAACAGCTCGTTCTGCCAGTCTAAAAAGACCCCCAGCACCATCCAGCATGAGGAAGGCTTCTGCCAATCCTCAGGAGGTGCAAGGACTCTCTTCACGGAGTTCTTTTAAGATTGGTAGGGCCAAAGCTTCTGGTATCTCTTGTTTGCCATCCCTTGTAAACCAAGTATTGCCTTTTTTCTCTGCCACACGGCTTTTAACTGTATCTCGAACTCCTCTGGGAGAAAAGACAGCTTCCCGGCCAGTGATGGAGTCACTGGGAGCAAAGGGGGCATCTTGGAGAGTTCTGGCAGAAGTGTTGCTTTCTGACTTTCTTCATCCACCAAAAAGGAGACAGAGGAGGCCTGTAACATTCTTCAACTACAGGGAGAGGCCATGGGGCTTTTGCCATGGAGTCTCTCAACTGATTGCGGGACGCAGCCCCCTTTTGATGCGAAGTTCCTGGCAACAGCACCCTCGGAGGTACTCGGGAATTACAGACTTCCGGAACTGCCTACTCTAGGCTCCCCTCTAATATGCACCCCCCTCTTGGTATGGAAAAGGAAGAAAACGAAACTATTCCTAATGCTATGAAGTCTTTGCTGCCTTGCTCTAGGTTCAGCAATTTAACACGGCCTTGGCTGAGCAACAGTCTCTGTCGATTAGTAACAGTTTCTAGAACTAAGACTTTCTTCTGTTACGCCCCTACCAGTAAATTCCTAGCCTTGTCTAAGGACGGATTCACACGGTCTCTTTGTAAAGACACATCTATGTTACTCCTTTCACTCCCACACCTTCTTGGCGGTGCGATGGCTCCCCCCGGCACAGCACCTGGCACAAAACCCCCCTATGCACATGCACACACACCTGCACTTACCCTGCACTCCGCTGCACACACACACACACCTCCCGCACACTAACACCCCCCTCCACATCCCCGCCATGCTACTTGCAGTTGCCCCGCCCCTGCCATCCCGGCCGGCTGGCAGCACTCACTCCTCACATGCTTCCCCATGCCTTGCGTTTCCTTGCTGCCCCCTCTGTAGCCTTCCCTCAACCTGCCTTTTCTCCCCTGCCTTGCATTGACTTGCTCACCCATCCCCCACCTGACTTCCTTTCACATTCGTCTAGGTCTGGCCTCACCTTTCCTTTTCCTTCTAGGACCCTCATTGCCCTGCCTCGCCTCGCCAAGCAAGGCCACACAGAGCAGTTGGTCCTGGCCGCTTTTGTGTACCAGCAGTCCTCGAATGTACTTCTCACCTGCCTTGCCTATCCTTGCCTGGCCTTGGCAACACAACACTTTCCTTGTCTTGCCCTGCTAGCTCTCTGGAGCCTTGCATTCCTTTGCACGTCCATGCCCCGCCCTTGACCTGCCTACTGCTTTCCTCCAGGGCCTTGGATTGCTGAGCCCTTCTTGTTTCTGCCTGGCCTTCCCATCAGTGGACTTCCCTTCCTACGGCCAGCCTTGCCTCTAACGTCTGGGCCTTCTCTTGCCTACCACTCCATTTGCTTTCCCCTCACTGCTCTGGCCTTGCTTACCTCTCCCTTGACTTGCCCACAATTGCCTGCACTTGCTTTGCAGGGCCTTGCCTGCATGGAAGGCGAGGGCAAGAGTGGTAGACAGGGCAAAGCAAAGCCAGCAAGTTGTAGGTAGTGCAAGGCAAGGCAGCAGAGGCAAAGGAAGCAGAGCAAGGGTAGCTTAAGAAGAACTAGACAAGGTACTGAAGGCAAGGCAAGGCCAAGAGACTCGGAGTGCCTTTCCTTGCCAAGGCAAGGACATAGTGCCAGTGTTGCTGGAGCAGATGTTAAGGTAGCATGGGGAGGAATAGTCCAGCAAGACATTTCTCTTCTGGCCCCTGGGCGTGTAGGGGCAACTGTTGGATCTATTCTATACTGGAGGTGGATCAGTGGATGGATGTGTTGTATTTTGGAGGAGGGGATGCCGTTTCTTTGGAGATGGGCTTGTAGTTGCTCTCTTTGGCAAGGAAAGCAGGTTTGGATGTGCACATCAGGTGCTCTTAGGGATTTTAAAGGCTTTTCCCAAGAGGCAGAGCTCTCTCTGGCTTAGAGCTGTTGAGCTGTCCGTGGGAATGCAAAGGCCAAGCTTGTAGGCCTTTTGTCCTGGTGCCTTTAGTGTGTGAGCAGTCCGTGGTGCCGTTGTCTTGGGATGCTGACTCTGGGAGAGGGAAGGCTTAGGATGGTAGCTAGAGCTGAGAAGGAAAGTGCTGAGAACAGCGTGTGTGCTGCTAGTTTGAGGGGTGCAGTTGAAGTTGCAGGCAGCAAGATCTTCCTCAGCCCGCACTGTTTTGAGCTCTGTTTTTGCCAGATGGTTTCAAGTTGGTGGGCAGAATCTGCGAGAGGGCAAAGATTGGTTTGGGCCAAAGAGGTTTGTCTGCCTCTTGGAGTGCGGTAGAAAGAAGAGTCCGCTCTTGGAAGGGGAAGATGAGGGAAATCTTTTTGTCCTGAGGTGCTGTTGATTTGAGTGCAGGGACGTTTGCAACTTGCCTCTGCCCTTGGGGTGCTTTCGAGCAGCGCCAGGCGCTTGGCCTTCTTTTGCAAGTTGTCAGCGCCATCGTGTGCTTGTTTCGAGGAGCGCTGACAGTGCCGGGGAAAAAGCCAAGCGCTTCGCTGGCGCCGCCCCAAGTCGTGTGCGAGCAGTTGCTGGAAGAGCTCCGCTGTGCATCCTGCCTCTTGGAGACACAAAAGAATGTGATCCTGCGCGTAGCGGGGAAGCAAGAGGAATCTTTTCATTGTTGGCTGTGCAGTTTCTAAGCGGCAAAAGTCAAGGCAGCTGCAGCACGGCCTCTTTCTTTCAGAACCTTTTCTGTGCCATCATGAACATGCTCAACATGCAACTCGCACCCACTGAACTGCATCAAAGGTCCTGGAGAGACGCACTTTCCTTCAAGCTCTAGCTACCATCCTACCCTCCACCTCTCGCCGATCGCAAAGCCCTTCCGAACATGCAGCAGCTGCACGCAGAGAACAAGTGCTAGAAGAAGGCGTTGGCCTTCAGAGTCCCTCTAAAGTCTGTAAACTAGGCGAAACATTGCAGTGACCAGCACTTTCTTTCGCAACTATCTACAGAGCGTCATCACATTCTCTCAGAGTGGCTAAGTCCACCCTTGCAGCACAGCAGCGTTTCCGGCCACAGTTCGGACTGAGAGATGGGCCAGGTGAGAAAGCATTTGTTGACTATCCCTCGTCTCTGGAAGACTTGATACTCGCAGCGCAATCACGTCCACACACCTTCAGCGTGGCCAAGTTCAAGCAGCTAGAGCTCACAGAGACGGGAGAGTCAGGAGAGAAGCCGTTCCAAAAGTACCGTGTACTTAGGGCAGCATTCAAACTGTGCACAGCACTCTACAACACTGTAGACCGTGGCTTCTCTGACAAGACGTGCCATCCCCATTGTTGGCTCTTGCAGCTCGCTTGCTAGCTGCTCTCCTGAAGAAAAGAACTAGGAGAAAAAGCCAATGCTGGGCTGCACCTTCCCCTTGCCTCACGTAAAGCCACTTCAACTCCCCGCTGCACTCTCTACTTCCCCTCTCCTTGGCATCGACCGCTGTGTTTTCTGCATCTCGGAGCCCAAAGGTAAGCGCCAGTGTTCCCAGGGATGCTTGGAAGAGGGAGAAGTAGTAGCACAAGTAGCTGCCGTTGAACTTCCTCCTTCTCAATGCTAACGTGAAGTCGGCAGGCAGGCGAGCGCCAGCCACGCTCCTTTCTCAGTTTGTACGCTGCGGACACGAGCCTGGTGCTCGGCGCCTTCGTTCGGCCTCTTTAGTAGCCATGTCGCGCTTTCATTCTGCCGGAGTCGAAGCGTCGTCTACTTGTGGCACAAAGAGCACCGTGCCGGCAGCCAAATGCTCCAGCCGATTGCTTCTGCCGACACACGCCTGGGCTATGCACTTTGCCTCTCAGCGACATACAGCTCTAAATGTAAAGGGAAAGATTCTCGGCTACGTCTGGCATAGAGAACAGCTTTAGTTCAACAGGCTTACCCAGAGCATGCCCCCGACGCGTGGCAACTTGTATTTGCACCACATTCCAGTCGCAGTCCTCTTTCCTTTACAGGCTGCACAACGCCGGCAGATGGCCCCTGCGCTCTGCACCTGCCTTCTCACTTCCAAGTAGCACCGCGCACATTCGAGCCTTGCAGGGAGAGAAGACGCGGATAGGCGTCTCGCACAGAAGAACGTGGCAGGGCGAAAAGATGTTCTTCTTTTGTCTTCCTCGTCGCCCAGAGTGTGCGGCTGTGTTGAAAATCTTGGCCAGCGAAAAGCTACACCAGCAAGTATTTCTCTCCTGATGCATTGCGCTGAGCGAGAGCTGAGGAAAATCCTTGCACAGCACACTGTGGATGCGTGCAGTACACACGCTGAAGAGCGGCACGGCTAAAAGTCATCTCTGGGCTTCACTTCTGTCCAGAGCACAGAAGGCGAAGAACAAAGCAGCTGGGCACCGGCTGCATGTACATAGTGGAGCGAATTTCATATGTCCAGCCAAGAGCTGCTTCACAAACAGATTCAGCTGAGAATGCTCTGGCTGCTTCACAAAGGAAGGTGCTGTGTTGCACTCCTGGACACTACCTGGTCAGAAGCAGGTTCTTACACCTTCAATGCTGCAGAGTCCATGCAGCTGGAGCACAGGCAGAAGGATGCGTCCAGCTAGAAGGCGTTCTTCAAGTACCCCCCTCTTCCAAGTAGCCTTGAAACTGAGCACAACACACTGCGGCTCGGCAGCTTCCTTCTCAGATAGACGTGCCGTCACACTATTCACTCTCGCAGCTCCGTTGCCCACTTGCAGCAGCTGCTCCCAAAGATAAAAACTCCAGAAGTAAAAGCCACTGCTGGACTGCCCTTTCCCCTTGCCTCACGTCAAGCACCAGAAACTGTCCGCTGCACTCTCGATTTCCATTCTCCGTCGCATCTACCACTGTAATGTCTGCATCTCGAAGCATAAACCCCGGCACAATTCTTTCCAGGGAAAGCTGGAAGAGAAATAGGTAGCAGCACAGGTAGCTGCAAGTTTCCGACTGCTAACATGAATCCGAAAACAAGCACTCGAGGCAGCCACGCTTCCTCTTGCAGCCTGTGCGATGCCCACAGCAGCTCCGTGCTCTGCCTTCGTTCTTACGCTCGTCGTAGCAGGTCGCGCTTTCGTTTTGCTGGAGACGACCCGTCGTCTACATCTCGCGCAGAGGGCACGGTGCCGGCAGCGAAATGCTGCAGGCTGCTGCTTCTGCCGAAACACGCCTGGGCTATGCAATTTCTCTCTAGCGCTAGGTAGCACAACATTCTGTCTGCGTTGTGGTCTTTATCTTAAGGGAAAGATTCTCGGCTACGGCTCGCCCAGAGAACTGTTCCGGGACAATACATGTGTTTTATTACCCCTTCTCGCAAGAAGACTGTGGTGCTGCGTTGGAACTGTTGGCCAGTGAAAGGCTAATCCACCATGTGCTTCCCTCCTGATGCATTTTGCTGAGCGAGAGCTGAGGAAAATCCGTGCACTGCGCACTGTGGATGCGTGCAGTATACACGCAGAAGAGCGGCAAAGCTCCTAGTCATCGCACACACCAGCCCAGTGGCCTGGGGCTGCGTTCTTCTCCCTTACCGGCGCTGGACAGAACTGAAGCATTCAGCTTTGGCTCTCTTCAGTGTGTGTACTGCACGCGTCCACAGTGCGCAGTGCACGGATTTTCCTCAGCGCTACGTGCAAGTACAGCCTTTCTGCTTCGCAGAGCCCAACTGGCCGCACAAGCTCTCGCTCAGAGAAATGTGTCAGGAGAGAAGCACTTGCTGCATTAGCCTTCCGCTGGCCAACAGTTGCAACGCAGCACATAGTCTTACTGCGAGAAGGGGTAATAAAACGCACGCTTTCAGCACAGCAGCACAATCTGGGCGACGAGGAGGACAAAAGAAGAACACCTTTTCGTCTTTGCACGATTTTCTCTGCCACACATCTATCCACGTCTTTGCTCCCTGCAAGGCTCGAATGTGCGCGGTGCTACTTGGAAGTGAGAAGGCAGGTGCAGAGAAGCACTGCCATCTGCCGGCGCTGTGCAGGCTGTAAAGGAAAGAAAGACTACCCCTGGAATGTGGTGCAAATACAAGTTGCCACGCGTCGGGGTAAGCGCCGGGTAAACCCGTTGAACTAGAGCTGTTCTCGGCGCCAGACGTAGCTGAGACTCTTTCCCTTTACATTCAGGCTACAAAGCAAAGAGAATGTGGTGCTACCAAGGGCAGCGAAGGAAAGTGCACAGCCCAGGGGTGTTTCGGAAGAGACAGCAACCTGGAGCGTTTCTCTGGAGGGTTTCTCTGCCGGCGTGCCCTCTGTGCGACAAGATGACGACGGTTCGACGCCGGCAGAATGAAAAGAACGAAATGGTACGAAGAGCATAAGAATGAAGGCAGAAGCACGGAGCTGGTGTGTGCATAGCACAGGCTGCAAGAGGAAGCGTGGCTGCCACTCGCTTGTTTTCAGATTCGAATTAGCAGTTGAAAACAGAAAGTTCAACTTGCAGCTACATGTGCTGCTACCTATTTCTCTTCCAGCTTTCCCAGGAAAGAATTGTGCCGGGGTTTATGCTTCGAGATGCAGACATTACAGTGGTAGATGCGACGGAGAATGGGAATAGAGAGTGCAGCGGACAGTTTCTGGTGCTTGACGTGAGGCAAGGGGAAAGGGCAGTCCAGCAGTGGCTTTTCCTTCTGGAGTTTTTATCTTTGGGAGCAGCTGCTGCAAGTGGGCAACGGAGCTGCAAGAGTGAATAGTGTGAGAGAAGAAAGCTGCCGAGCCGCAGTGTGTTGTGCTCAGTTTCAAGGCTACTTGGAAGAGGGGGGTACTTGAAGAACGCCTTCTAGCTGGACGCGTCCTTCTGGGCGTGCTCCAGCTGCATGGACTCTGCAGCATTGAAGGTGTAAGAACCTGCTTCTGACCAGGTAGTGTCCAGGAGTGCAACACAGCACCTTCCTTTGTGAAGCAGCCAGAGCATTCTCAGCTGAATCTGCTTGTGAAGCAGCTCTTGGCTGGACATGTGAAATTCGCTCCACTGAGTACATGCAGCCGGTGCCCAGCTGCTTCGTTCTTCGCCTTCTGCGGTCTGGACAGAACTGAAGCCCAGCGATGCCTTTGAGCTTTGCCGCTCTTCAGCGCGAACACTGCACGCGGCCATAGTGCGCTCTGCACGGATTTTCCTCAGCTCGACGTGCAATCATTTCCTTGCTGTTTCACAGGGTCCAAATTGTCCGCGTAGCTCTCGCTCAGCGCAATGCGTCAGGAGAGAAACACTTGCTGGTGTAGCTTTTCGCTGGCCAAGACTTTCAACACAGCAGCACAATTCTGGCAAGAAGAAAGAGAAAGGAAGAATATATTTTCCCCCTGCCACGTTCTTCTGTGCGAGACGCCTATCCGCGTCTTCTCTCCCTGCAAGGCTCTGATGTGCGCGGTGCTACTTGGAAGTGAGAAGGCAGGTGCAGAGAAGCACTGCCATCTGCCGGCGTTGTGCAGCCTGTAAAGGAAAGAGGACTGCCACTGGAATGTGGTGCAAATACAAGTTGCCACGCGTCGGCGCAAGCTCCGGCTAAGCCGGTTAAAATAAAGCTGTTCCCTGTGCCAGACGTAGCCGAGAATCTTTCCGTAAAGATGCTGGCTACAAAGCAAAGAGAATGTTTCACTACTTCAGCGCTAGAGAGAAATTGCATAGCCCAAGGTGTGTTTCGGCAGAAGCAGCAGCCTGCAGCATTTGGCTGCCGGCACCGTGCTCTCTGGGCGAGAAGTAGACGACGGTTCGTCTCCAGCAAAACGAAAGCGCGACCTGCTACGAAGGGCGTAAGAATGAAGGCAGAGCACGGAGCTGGTGTGTGCATCGCACAGGCTGCAAGAGGAAGCGTGGCTGCCTCGAGTGCTTGTTTTCGGATTCACGTTAGCAGCTCGAAACTTAAAGTTCAACTTGCAGCTACTTGTGCTGCTACCTATTTCTCTTCCAGCTTTGCCCTGGAAACAATTGCGGTTAGGTTTATGCTTCGCCATACGGCGGAGAAAGGAGAGTGCAGCGGACAGTTTCAGGTGCTTCACGTGAGGCAAGGGGAAAGGGCAGCCCAGCAGTGGCTTTTCCTTCTGGAGTTTTTATCTTTGGGAGCAGCTGCTGCAAGTGGGCAACGGAGCTGCGAGAGTGCATAGTGTGACGGCACGTCTATCTGAGAAGAAAGCTGCCGAGCCGCAGTGTGTTGTGCTCAGTTTCAAGGCTACTTGGAAGTGGGGGGTACTTGAAGAACGCCTTCTAGCTGGACGCGTCCTTCTGGGTGAGCTCCAGCTGCATGGACTCTGCAGCATTGAAGGTGTAAGAACCTGCTACTGGCCAGGTAGTGTCCAGGAGTGCAACACAGCACCTACCTTTGTGAAGCAGCCAGAGCATTCTCAGCTGAATCTGCTTGTGAAGCAGCTCTTGGCTGGACATGTGAAATTCGCTCCACTATGTACATGCAGCCGGTGCTCAGCTGCTTCGTTCTTCTCCTTCTGCTGTCTGGTCAGAACTGAAGCCCAGCGATGACTTTTAGCCGTGCCGCTCTTCAGCGTGTGTACTGCACGCATCCACAGTGTGCTGTGCAAGGATTTTCCTCAGCTCTCGCTCAGCGCAATGCATCAGGAGAGAAACACTTGCTGGTGTAGCTTTTCGCTGGCCAAGACTTTCAACACAGCACCACACTCTGGGCGAAGAGGAAGACAAAAGAAGAACACCTTTTCGCCCTGCCACGTTCTTCTGTGCGAGACGCCTATCCGCGTCTTCTCTCCCTGCAAGGCTCGAATGTGCGCGGTGCTACTTGGAAGTGAGAAGGCAGGTGCAGAGCGCACGGCCATCTGCCGGCGTTGTGCAGCCTGTAAAGGAAAGAGGACTGCGACTGGAATGTGGTGCAAATACAAGTTGCCACGCGTCGGGGGCAAGCTCCAGCTAAGCCCGTTAAAATAAAGCTGTTCTCTGTGCCAGACTAGCCGAGAATCTTTCCGTAAAGATGCTGGCTACAAAGCAAACAGAATGTGGTACTACTTCAGCGCTAGAGAGAAATTGCATAGCCCAGGCGTGTTTCGGCAGAAGCAGCAGCCTGCAGCATTTGGCTGCCGGCACCGTGCTCTCTGCGCGAGAAGTAGACGACGGTTCGTCTCAAGCAAAACGAAAGCGCGACCTGCTACGAAGGGCGTAAGAATGAAGGCAGAGCACGGAGCTGCTGTGGGCATCGCACAGGCTGCAAGAGGAAGCGTGGCTGCCTCGAGTGCTTGTTTTCGGATTCACGTTAGCAGTCGGAAACTTAATGTCCAACTTGCAGTTACTTGTGCTGCTACCTATTTCTCTTGCAGCTTTCCCTGGAAAGAACTGCGATTACGTTAATGTTTCGCCATACGGCGGAGAAAGGAAATAGAGAGTGCAGCGGACAGTTTCAGGTGCTTTACGTGAGGCAAGGGGAAAGGGCAGCCCAGCAGTTGCTTTTCCTTCTGGAGCCTTTTTCTTTGGGAGCAGCTGCTGCAAGTGGGCAACGGAGCTGCGAGAGTGAATAGTGTGACGGCACGTCTATCTGAGAAGGAAGCTGCCGAGCCGCAGTGTGTTGTGCTCAGTTTCAAGGCTACTTGGAAGAGGGGGGTACTTGAAGAACGCCTTCTAGCTGGACGCATCCTTCTGGGGATGCTCCAGCTGCATGGACTCTGTAGCATTGAAGGTGTAAGAAACTGCTTCTTGCCGGGTAGTGTCCAGGAGTGCAACACAACGCCTTCCTTTGTGAAGCAGCCAGAGCATTCTCAGCTGAATCTGCTTGTGAAGCAGCTCTTGGCTGGACATTTGAAATTCGCTCCACTGAGTACATGCAGCCGGTGCCCAGCTGCTTCGTTCTTCGCCTTCTGCTGTCTGGACAGAACTGAAGCCCAGCGATGACTTTTAGCCGTGCCGCTCTTCAGCGTGTGTACTGCACGCATCCACAGTGTGCTGTGCAAGGATTTTCCTCAGCTCTCGCTCAGCGCAATGCATCAGGAGAGAAACACTTGCTGGTGTAGCTTTTCGCTGGCCAAGACTTTCAACACAGCAGCACACTCTGGCCGACGAGGAAGACAAAAGAAGAACATCTTTTCGCCCTGCCACGTTCTTCTGGGCGAGACGCCTATCCGCGTCTTCTCTCCCTGCAAGGCTCGAATGTGCGCGGTGCTACTTGGAAGTGAGAAGGCAGGTGCAGAGCGCACGGGCCATCTGCCGGCGTTGTGCAGCCTGTAAAGGAAAGAGGACTGCGACTGGAATGTGGTGCAAATACAGGTTTCCACGCGTCCGGGGGCATGCTCTGGGTAAGCCCGTTGAACTAAAGCTGTTCTCTGTGCCAGACGTAGCCGAGAATCTTTCCCTTTACATTTAGAGCGAATGTGCTGCTGTATGTCGCTGAGAGGCAAAGTGCATAGCCCAGGCGTGTGTCGGCAGAAGCAGTCGGCTGGAGCATTTGGCTGCCGGCACCGTGCTCTCTGTGCCACAAGTAGACGGCGCTTCGACTCCGGCAGAATGAAAGCGCCACATGGCTACTAAAGAGGCCGAACGAAGGCGCCGAGCACCGGGCTCGTGTCCGCAGCGTCCAAACTGAGAAAGGAGCGTGGCTGGCGCTCGCCTGCCTGCCGACTTCACGTTAGCATTGAGAAGGAGGAAGTTCAACGGCAGCTACTTGTGCTACTACTTCTCCCTCTTCCAAGCATCCCTGGGAACAGTGGCGCTTACCTTTGGGCTCCGAGATGCAGAAAACCCAGTGGTCGATGCCAAGGAGAGGGGAAGTAGAGAGTGCAGCGGGGAGTTGAAGTGGCTTTACGTGAGGCAAGGGGAAGGTGCAGCCCAGCATTGGCTTTTCCTCCTAGTTCTTTTCTTCAGGAGAGCAGCTAGCAAGCGAGCT
Organism: Coloeus monedula; assembly: GCF_965178545.1. Classification (NCBI taxonomy): domain Eukaryota; kingdom Metazoa; phylum Chordata; class Aves; order Passeriformes; family Corvidae; genus Coloeus; species Coloeus monedula. Next base: position 590,374 of record NW_028120807.1, on the reverse strand, counting down.
GCGAGAGCCAACAATGGGATGGCACGTCTTGTCAGAGAAGCCACGGTCTACAGTGCTGTAGAGTGCTGTGCACAGTTTGAATGCTGCTGTAAGTACACGGTACTTTTGGAACGGCTTCTCCCCTGACTCTCCCGTCTCTGTGAGCTCTAGCTGCTTGAACTTGGCCACGCTGAAGGTGTGTGGACGTGATTGCGCTGCGAGTATCAAGTCTTCCAGAGACGAGGGATAGTCAACAAATGCTTTCGCACCTGGCCCATCTCTCAGTCCGAACTGTGGCCGGAAACGCTGCTATGCTGCAAGGGTGGACTTAGCCACTCTGAGAGAATGTGATGACGCTCTGTAGATAGTTGCGAAAGAAAGTGCTGGTCACTGCAATGTTTCGCCTAGTTTACAGACTTTAGAGGGACTCTGAAGGCCAACGCCTTCTTCTAGCACTTGTTCTCTGCGTGCAGCTGCTGCATGTTCGGAAGGGCTTTGGGATCGGCGAGAGGTGGAGGGTAGGATGGTAGCTAGAGCTTGAAGGAAAGTGCGTCTCTCCAGGACCTTTGATGCAGTTCAGTGGGTGCGAGTTGCATGTTGAGCATGTTCATGATGGCACAGAAAAGGTTCTGAAAGAAAGAGGCCGTGCTGCAGCTGCCTTGACTTTTGCCGCTTAGAAACTGCACAGCCAACAATGAAAAGATTCCTCTTGCTTCCCCGCTATGCGCAGGATCACATTCTTTTGTGTCTCCAAGAGGCAGGATGCACAGCGGAGCTCTTCCAGCAACTGCTCGCACACGACTGGGGCCGCGACGGCGAAGCGCTTGGCTTTTTCCCCGGCACTGTCAGCGCTCCTCGAAACAAGCACACGATGGCGCTGACGACTTGCAAAAGAAGGCCAAGCGCCTGGCGCTGCTCGAAACCACCCCAAGGGCAGAGGCAAGTTGCAAACGTCCCTGCACTCAAATCAACAGCACCTCAGGACAAAAAGATTTCCCTCATCTTCCCCTTCCAAGAGCGGACTCTTCTTTCTACCGCACTCCAAGAGGCAGACAAACCTCTTTGGCCCAAACCAATCTTTGCCCTCTCGCAGATTCTGCCCACCAACTTGAAACCATCTGGCAAAAACAGAGCTCAAAAGAGTGCGGGCTGAGGAAGATCTTGCTGCCTGCAACTTCAACTGCACCCCTCAAACTAGCAGCACACACGCTGTTCTCAGCACTTTCCTTCTCAGCTCTAGCTACCATCCTAAGCCTTCCCTCTCCCAGAGTCAGCATCCCAAGACAACGGCACCACGGACTGCTCACACACTAAAGGCACCAGGACAAAAGGCCTACAAGCTTGGCCTTTGCATTCCCACGGACAGCTCAACAGCTCTAAGCCAGAGAGAGCTCTGCCTCTTGGGAAAAGCCTTTAAAATCCCTAAGAGCACCTGATGTGCACATCCAAACCTGCTTTCCTTGCCAAAGAGAGCAACTACAAGCCCATCTCCAAAGAAACGGCATCCCCTCCTCCAAAATACAACACATCCATCCACTGATCCACCTCCAGTATTGAATAGATCCAACAATTGCCCCTACACGCCCAGGGGCCAGAAGAGAAATGTCTTGCTGGACTATTCCTCCCCATGCTACCTTAACATCTGCTCCAGCAACACTGGCACTATGTCCTTGCCTTGGCAAGGAAAGGCACTCCGAGTCTCTTGGCCTTGCCTTGCCTTCAGTACCTTGTCTAGTTCTTCTTAAGCTACCCTTGCTCTGCTTCCTTTGCCTCTGCTGCCTTGCCTTGCACTACCTACAACTTGCTGGCTTTGCTTTGCCCTGCCTACCACTCTTGCCCTCGCCTTCCATGCAGGCAAGGCGCTGCAAAGCAAGTGCAGGCAATTGTGGGCAAGTCAAGGGAGAGGTAAGCAAGGCCAGAGCAGTGAGGGGAAAGCAAATGGAGTGGTAGGCAAGAGAAGGCCCAGACGTTAGAGGCAAGGCTGGCCGTAGGAAGGAAAGTCCACTGATGGGAAGGCCAGGCAGAAACAGGAAGTGCTTGGCAAGTCAAGGCCTTGGAGGAAAGCGGTAGGCAGGTCAAGGGCGGGGCATGGACGTGCAAAGGAATGCAAGGCTCCAGAGGGCTCCAGAGGGCTAGCAGGGCAAGACAAGGAAAGTGTTGTGTTGCCAAGGCAAGGCCAGGCAAGGCAGGTGAGAAGTACATTCGAGGACTGCTGGTACACAAAAGTGGCCAGGACCAAGTGCTTTGTGTGGCCTTGATCCCGCGTGGGTCATGTCTCCTCTGCACCTCAAAGACTTGAGCTACCTGCTTTCCTTTGTAGGCAAAAGAACTCTCATTCTGGTCCCCGAGCTCAAGGGCAAAATGTGAATTGCCCTTGCAAGATTCAAGACATGCAAGGATTGCTCCCAGACCAAGGCTGCCCATAGAGATGAGTGTGGCAACACGCGTCCTCCCCTGGTCTTCCTCTCCTGTGATCCTGAAACACGGGAGATGCTTGAGAGCTTTGAGATTCCTAGGAGGAGCAGAAAGGGCAGGGCAAGGCCATGAAATGTCATCGAAAAGGGGTCTTGAATTCCAGGTGGGGGAGGGGTGAGCAAGGTCATGCAAGGCAAGGGAGGGCTTCAAGGGCAGGGCAAGGCAAGTGGTGGCTTGGCGAGGCGAGGCGAGGCAAGGCAATGAGGGTCCTAGAAGGAAAAGGAAAGGTGAGGCCAGAGCTAGACGAATGTGAAAGGAAGTCAGGTGGGGGATGGGTGAGCAAGTCAATGCAAGGCAGGGGAGAAAAGGCAGGTTGAGGGAAGGCTACAGAGGGGGCAGCAAGGAAACGCAAGGCATGTGAGGAGTGAGTGCTGCCAGCCGGCCGGGATGGCAGGGGCGGGGCCACTGCAAGTAGCATGGCGGGGATGTGGAGGGGGGTGTTAGTGTGCGGGAGGTGGGTGTGTGTGTGTGCAGCGGAGTGCAGGGTAAGTGCAGGTGTGTGTGTATGTGCATAGGGGGGTTTTGTGCCAGGTGCTGTGCCGGGGGGAGCCATCCCACCGCCAAGAAGGTGTGGGAGTGAAAGGAGTAACATAGATGTGTCTTTACAAAGAGACCGTGTGAATCCATCCTTAGACAAGGCTAGGAATTTACTGGTAGGGGCGTAACAGAAGAAAGTCTTAGTTCTAGAAACTGTTACTAATCGACAGAGACTGTTGCTCAGCCAAGGCCGTGTTAAATTGCTGAACCTAGAGCAAGGCAGCAAAGACTTAATAGCATTAGGAATAGTTTCGTTTTCTTCCTTTTCCATACCAAGAGGGGGGTGCATATTAGAGGGGAGCCTAGAGTAGGCAGTTCCGGAAGTCTGTAATTCCCGAGTACCTCCGAGGGTGCTGTTGCCAGGAACTTCGCATCAAAAGGGGGCTGCGTCCCGCAATCAGTTGAGAGACTCCATGGCAAAAGCCCCATGGCCTCTCCCTGTAGTTGAAGAATGTTACAGGCCTCCTCTGTCTTCTTTTTGGTGGATGAAGAAAGTCAGAAAGCAACACTTCTGCCAGAACTCTCCAAGATGCCCCCTTTGCTCCCAGTGACTCCATCACTGGCCGGGAAGCTGTCTTTTCTCCCAGAGGAATTCGAGATACAGTTAAAAGCCGTGTGGCAGAGAAAAAAGGCAATACTTGGTTTACAAGGGATGGCAAACAAGAGATACCAGAAGCTTTGGCCCTACCAATATTAAAAGAACTCCGTGAAGAGAGTCCTTGCACCTCCTGAGGATTGGCAGAAGCCTTCCTCATGCTGGATGTTGCTGGGGGTCTTTTTAGACTGGCAGAACGAGCTGTTGAAGGTTGCTTGATCTGTGCTAAAGCAAACAGCCAAGTTACAAAGGAACTTGCCAGGGGAGGGAGGCCTTGGGCTGCAGGTCCCTTCCAAAGATGCCAGGTGGATTTTCCTGAGATGCCCCAAGTGGGAAGGCTTCATGTCTTCTGGTAATGGTATGTCAGCTAGCAAGGTGGCCAGAAGCATTTCCAACTGCTTCAGCAACGACAGCATCAGGTATTAAGGCATTTTTGGAACAAATCATTCCAAGATACAGCATTGTAGAAGCAATAGACTCAGATAGGGAAACTCATTTGACAGGAAAGATCCTTCAAGGGCTTTTGGCTTCTTTAGGAACACAATGGAACCTCCATAGGCCCTGGCACCCCCAGAGCTCGGCTCGGGTAGAAAACAATGACTAGAGAAATAAACACCTTTTGAAGCTGGTAATAGAAACCAAGATGCCATGGCTAGGGCTTTGGACATTGGCTTTGGCGAGAATGAGAGCCCGAGCCAGAAGAGAGATTCCGTTCTCCCCCTTTCCGTCGTTGTTATGAATTACCCGGCTAAGTCTCAACCTAGTGGGGGAGTAGAGGTAAGTGATGTATATTTAAAACCATCTGTGGCCAGGATACTGCTTCTTGTGAAACCCCTTCAACAGGAAGCTCAGCTGGCACAAGCCCCACCTTTGGACTTTGCTGCTTGTAACATCCAACCAGGAGATTGAGTCCTAGTTAAGGAGCAGAAAGAAGCGCCAGTGGTTCTGAAATGGCGTGGCCCATTCCAAGTGTCACTGACGACAGAAACAGCCATGAAGACAGCTGGACACAGGTGGACCCGTCACTCTCGGGTCAAGGTCTCTGAAGCCTCAGAGATTTGCACATCTCAGCTGGAGGAGAAGGCCTGGAGGCTGTGACTGACACTCTGCAGGAGTGGGCCGGAGCAGTAGCCAGTGCTTCGACATCAGAGGAAGCCCTGCGTGCCTACCCACAGAACACCTGCTGAAATAGTCTCTATGGGTATCCCTCCTCTAGAATCTCCACTCACTGGGGCGCTAATACTTGCAGCCATTGTTTCACGTTAACTAGTTTCTGTGTCTTCAATTGCCACAGGTGCTGCAGAAGACAATGGGAAAATTAGACTAGCTAATTAGATCACACTATTAAAACATTTTCCTGAATAACTCTACTTTTATATGGTCAGCTAAGTTTAGGCCAGGAGTGGGAGAATCAATTTGCAGCCTTAGCAGAAGAAGTAGCAAAAGTTTTTCACCTTAGCAATTGCTGGCTCTGTGGAGGGCCAGGAGGATCTGAAGAGTGGCCATGGTTGGCTAGCCCAGCTGAACCTAAATGGTGGGTCAATGTGAGGGCCACAATAGGATGGGATTTGGGGCCAAAGAAGGAAGTCCATGGCCACTTCATTCTTCTCCAACAGGCACTTATTGCCTAAACAGGACAGGGTGGGTCTATGTAGGAAAAGGCGTTTGTCAATTGACTTTCCCTCTGGCTTTAAACAATTGGGTTTGGACCCACAATTGCCCTCCTTACAATTGTTCCAAATATCAAGACAATTGCAATCAAAGAGCTGTTCAGCTCACTAATGGTAGCTGCGTAAGGTGTTCTTACCAAAAACATTTGGAAGCCTGTAAAGCAATGGGGAGGGACAAGGGGTTTTTTGGACCACCTATTTTTAAGCTGTCCCCACAAAAATCCCACAAGTAGAAGACATGTTGTTTGTGATTATCAGTGGGAATGGCAACACCGGATTGGAACTCAAAGCCTTTTAGTGAGTTTTGCTCCAAATCCAAGCAAGCAACTTGCAGATGTAAATGTAGATGGGAACCCTGTGTGGGAGCTTGGAAATGCAAATGCTGTTACCCTTATGGTGGGGCAGCTATTGTTGGAGGACCGTTAGGCCAGGGAAACCCGCAGTATTTTGACCTACCAATTGATGACCAAGGGTAGGAAGGCCCCTTTGCTAATGGAACACGGGCTTTGAAAGGACATGATTGGATTTGTGGCCAACATGCTTAGCTCAGGTTACCTCCAAACTGGTCAGGGATATGGTGTATATCTTAGACCATTGTTCTTTTTGCTACTACAAATTCAGGGAAATCGCTTAGGAATCCAAATCTGTGATGATTTAATTCGAGAAAAGCAGTCAGCTGATGCAGCCTTGGCTGCAGGGAGCACCCCAAAACGGGGAAAAGATGAATGGCCACCAGAACAAGTTACGCAACATGATGGACCAGCCACTTGGAAACCTAAGGAATTCATCCCAGATGCCTGGCAACCCATTTATCATTTGAATGAGATAATTAGGGTACACGCTGTCTCAGAAATAATTACCAACCAGCCAGCCACAGCTCTTGACCGTCTTGCTGAGCAACCCACTTCAATGAGGAAAGTGGCATTTTCAACATTGGATGGTATTAGATTATCTGTTAGCAGAAGAAGGAGGAGTTTGTGGGAAATTAAATGACTTGAGCTGCTGTTTGCAAGCAGATGACAGCGGAAAAGTGGTCAAATAACAGAGGAAATAACCTCAGCTCATGGACCTGTCCAAGTGTTGAAAAGATGGTAATGGGACATGTTTTCATGGTTAACTGGCCAGCTATGGGCTAAATGAATACCATTTCTCCTCTTCTATGCTATAGCAACTCTAATCTTTTGACCATGCGTGACACCATGCTGGGTGCAGCTCTTTCAGCAGGTGGTCAAGGGGATGCTGCTAGCAGCCATGCCTACCTGATCCAGAAATGACTACAAAAGGACAGAAGAGGATGTCACTGCAAATAATAGCAAAAGCCCAGAAGACTCAAGAAGAAAAAATTAAATCAATGGTAATTAAGGTTTGTAAAGACAACTACAGATTAAATAAAAAAAGGAGGGATTAAAAGGAATGAGATGGATGAGTCTTTACAAACAGACCGTGTGAATTGGCCTGTAGACAAGGCTAGGAACTTATGGGAAGTGAAGTAACAGAAGAAAGTATTAGTTCTCTAGAACTGTTACTAATCATCAGAGACTGTTGATTAATCAAGGCCGTGTTAAATTCCTGAACCTAGAGCAAGGCAACAAAGACTTAATAGCATTAGAAATGTTTTTTTTTCTTCCTTTTCGATGCCAAAAGGGGGGTGCATATTAGAGGGGGACATAGAGTAGGCAGTTCTGGAAGTCTGTATCTCCCGAATACCTCAGCCAGTGGGGAAAAGGAAGAGGGTGCTGTGGCTGGGAACTTGACATCAAAAGGGGGCTGCATCCCGCAACCGTTTGACAGACCCCATGGGAAAAGCCCCATGGACTCTCCCTGTAGTCGAAGAATGTTGCAGGACTCCTCTGTCTCCTTTTCGGACATCAACCTCAGGCATGGTGGATTAATTTTCCCTAACGGCAGCGACCTGCTGCGTGGTCTCCGTGCTCCTCCCCAGCCCCCCGGGAGGTGTCAAATAGTTGCCGGCGGCTCCCACCGCGCGTTACAGACGGCTGCGCGGCGCCGGGGCTGCTCGCAGTGCTCCCCTGCCCCGCCAGGGCTGCCTGAGGTCTGCGGAGCCACCTCGCCACCGGCGCGGCCAGGGCCGGGGCCCTTCTCGACAGCAGCCGAGGGGCTGCGGAGCGGGCGGCTGCGGGACGATCAGCTCTTTTATGCCGCGCGGTGCTGCCGCCTCCATCTAGCTCCCCATCGCGCCGCCGGCCGACCCCGCCTGGCGCGTTCACGCTCGGCCGCGCTCGCCGCCCGCCCAGCCTCGCCGGAAGCTCTCCCGCGCGGGCCGTGCCCCGGCTCCGCCTGCGGCTCGGCAGGGCCCGGCCGCACGCGTGCTGCGTGGCTCGGAGCACCCGCGTTGCGCCGCAGGCGACGGGGAAGGCGGGGCGGGCCGGCGCCATGGTGGTAGCGCGAGGAGAGGAGCGCCCGGGAGGGGCGGCGAGTGGCGCGGCCGTGAGCGCTTCTGCTTGCTGTCGCTCGGCTGCCGCCCACGGCAGGTGCCGTGTGACCCCGCGGAGCGGCGGGGCCGGCCGGGCGGTGCGCGGCGAGGCTTTCGGCCAGCGGCGGCCGCAGCGACAGTCTGCTGGCACTGCCCGTGCCGGTGGAGAGAGCGGGGATCCGAGGCCGGCCTTCCTAGGCTAACGAGGGGCGACCGCCTTTGCCGCGCTGCCCTCCGTGCAGCACGTGGCCGATTCCGGCGAAGCCGGGGTCTCCGCAGCGGCGCGGGCGGGAGGGAGTGGGGAGCGCGCTCGGTGCTCTGCCGGCCGCTCCCGCCCAGCGCTGCGCTCCGCCGAGGCGTTTTCCTGCCTATCCTGGGAAGGACATAAGGGACACCAAAGTTGGAGCTTAGCTGTCAGGGGGAACAACTTCCCTCCATTGGCGACCTTCTTTTCCCTCTGATTCAGCTACCCTGTGGTAGGTGCGATGGTGCTGAAGAAGGGTGGCGGCTTGGCACAGTTGCTGGCATAGGTGGTGCGAGAGCTCCACGCAAGCAGCTTGGAGTGGCATGTGTGAGGGTAGGAAGGTACGGCACCCACAGCTGAAGGTAAAAAAAGTCAGGGCATGTCATCAGCCGCAATCGTGCTAAGTTGTTCATCTTTGCAAAGTGCTTGCCGAGTTGTTCCTTTTCTTAGGTAATGGGGGTTTGTATCAACCAGAACTGCATATGGTCAGTATTTGCAGAGAAGTTTACGTGAACTGTTGTTGAAGTGAGTGTAGCAGTTTCTATGGCATTCTGCAAAAAAAGTGACAGGTCTCTCTGTGTTCCCCAATTCTTAACAAAAATGAAGTTCACAAAGCCCTGAAAAGAGGTTTTACAAAACTTCAGGGATTTTTTCCTACGAGTACTGTGGAGACAACCATAGTCACCTTGTCTTTCCAAAAGTGAAGGTTACATCTTTTTGTCCAAGAGCATCAAGTGCTTTTGATCAGCGTTTGTGTGCATGCATTAGCCTTGTTCTTGTTCTTCCTTGGAGAACTTTTACAATCCTCAGATGATCTGTGTAGGCTGCAGACTGCAGTGGTGAACTTGAAGGCTTCCAGCAGAAGGGAGATGCTGTCCACGTTTTGGATTTTCCTTAGTCTGAACCTTCAATGTCCAAGGCTTCACTTTTCAAGCAGTTGGAAGAGCTCCAAATGAAGATATGAACAGGTCTTAATTGACCTTGTCACCGCCTCAGTTGGTCAGGTAATGCTGCGCACTGGATTTAATTGCCTAGTGCAAGATGTGCTAAAAATATGTAAGAGTATCTCCTCGATTACCCTCCCAGAAGGGTTTGAATGGAGAACAAGGAGTTCCGAAGACAGGTATTTGGTGTACGAGAAGTAGAACTTAGTGGATTGCAGGGCACTGCATGCACAAATGTCTAAGGAGGATCCATCTTTTTATGCCCCATCTATGCTTGTTCTCATTTGAACTCCTGAACATTCTGGAGGTTGGTTTTGTTAGGGTTGTGGCTGGGGAAGGGGTGGTGGTGGGGGAGGGGTGGGTGTTGTTTCTGATCTTTTTAATTTCCAGGATAGTGTACAAAGAACTTGTGCCCACAACCAGCAGTATGAAGCAATGCAGGTATAAAAGAAGGTCACCGAAATGTCGGATAATATGAATCTGAAAGCGCTTCAGTATTTTACCCAGGAGTTTCACTGCAACAAGGTGATTGTCCTTGACAGAAATGTAGTGGCAGGCTTATGCCATGCTAGAAGTGATGACCTTTCTCTGCCCCAAATTGACCAGCAAGATCTTTTGGCTCTTGATTGAAACCCCTGAGCCAGCTGTGTTTCAGGCTGCAGAAGCTGCAGGTGTTGTGGCAGACGCGGGGTGCAGCCCTGCCTGCCGGTCCCGACCTGGCGCACGCCGGTGGCAGCCGTCAGCGCCTGGGGTCCCCTGGAAGGGGGATTTAATCATTTCTTCTCTAGCATTTGCTTGTGTTTTGTCAAGATTCTTTAATTCACTAAATAGTAAATTTAAAAAATTAGCTGAATGATAATAATTTTGAAGTCTTCTGAGGCAGAACTGGGAAGGTTAGAACATATTTGTATGATTTCAAATATGTATAAATTCTTAAATGACAAACGTTAACAAACTGTCAATGCAAGCAATTATGGTGACACTTTACATTTCATTGGTTTTCATGCAGCTCCATCCCATGTGTTGGTAGGTTCTTAAAAAGTGAAAATTTGGCCCACTAGACCGATTATTAAAAAGAAGTACAACTCCTTGGGGCTAACACAAAGGGACAGCGTCCACGTGAGTAAATGGTTATCACATTTAGATGTGATTCTGCTGCTTGCACTTTCTCTGCCCTCAAACTGCTTTCTTTATCGTCAATGCAGGGATGTTTGACATTCTTAGAAAAGAGAAAAGAAACAGATTTCCTCAAAAAAAAAAAAAAAAAAAAAAAAGCCAGGTGAAATTAATGCAATGTTAATTGCATTAATTTATTCAGGTGGAGTTTTAGTTTTTATTCTATGAAGTGCTTGTTGCACCACTTTTGTTGTTTCCCACAGATTTGGAGTGGGATTTCCTCCAGTTGATTGTTCAGCAGAGGGAGTGAGACTGCCTTCAAAAGTTTTGCAGGAGTTGCATCTGTGAATCGGGCACGTGAGTTGCCTTTTTTTTTCCCCCCAGATTTTCGTAGGCTTCTGTTTTTCACCGTGGATCAGTTCACCTTGGATCAGTTTGCTCTTTTTGTTCCAGTGATTTTTTCTTTTGGACATGTGTCACGATCCGTTAATACAAGTAAGGGTCGTGATGGTTTGTTTACAGATCTCCGAGTGCAAAAGGACACAAGGGATTTCAGTTTTAATCAAAACAGTGCACCTTTGTTAAGTACCCACAACACAGTAATGCGATAGAGGAGAGAAAGAGAGAGAGAGAGAAAGAAAAACAAAGTAAAAGAGTAGAGAGGAAGAAAGGGGGGGTAATGGCTACCAACGGATGAGATGAAGTCCTCGTGCTCTGCTGCCAATAGATTTGTCTTCTTTCCGTGGGGAGATCTCATCTCAGTTATTTCAGAAAGTCCCTTTATAGGCCTTTTTTGAAACGAGGGGCAACTGGCCAAGACCATATCTGTGTTTCGTAATAACATTGCAAAACTAAAAGCTAGCCCTAACTATCCCAGGTACATACCAAGCATGCCTTTCTCCTATGCTAACTATACTGCCTGCTATGGTTTGCGGCCTAGCAGCGTTAGCGCGTCTACTTCTGGCATGAGTTTAGCAGTGCTCTCGCTTCTGCTTTCTAGCTGTATCCCCACATCTCGCCCTTTTCCCCAAGAGGTGGGGCAAATCTACAGCCGTTGTTATGAGGCCCGTTGCTTCGGGAAACAGGTACAGGACAGGTGTAGAGGACAGGTCATTCCTTTCCGCTTCAGCGCAGTCCTTCCCGCCTGGGCAGCAAGAACGGCGCAGTCCACTGTGACCTGCACAAATTTCCTCAGGAATGCGTACCAGTTCCCAGCGAGCACACCTGCAGGCAACAGTTGGCAGACATCCCACCTTAGGCAGGTCGGAACTCCTGTGTTTAGCCTCTGTTCTCGGCGATGATCGTGAGGCAGATGAGGGATCTTCAGACCGTCTCTTACACCACCCCATGACTCACGATTGTCATCAGGAGAGCTCCATCAGCACGATTTCGTAGTGTTGTTGCGAAGTCTTCAGGACTCGTTAATGTTGGTAGCATATCCCAGAAAAGGGTAGAGAAAATAAGAAAAGAGAAAGAAAAGGAAAAAGAAGGAATAAGTAATTTTTAATCAAAATACACATGTAATTTTTAATCATGTCTTATCTTATTTTAATACTCATGTAGTTCATCTTGTGTCAATAACCTTAGGGGTGTCCACAGTGGATGGGATAGTGTCCAAATTGTGCACATCTATTACAGATGTCAACCGTTTCATCATTCTGCAATTCATGATGTGTAAGATTGCTGATAAAACAAACCCAATCAAAAGTAAAATCAAGAGAACAAGGATGGGATGACACAATTTGTTCAGGACACCTGTAGCAGTAGGTGAGCACCCAAAAGGAGTATCCCACCAGCTGTGTCCAGCATCTTTCTTTCCTCTGTCTAGAAAACAATGTGTTTCTTTCCCATTGTGATCAACAGTTACCAAGGTTTTCTGTCTGTTTTTCTTGATCTTTTCCAAAATTCCAATGAAATCCTGGTGAAGCAACAAGTGCTTTACCTAAGTAAGGTTCATCCCAGTGGGGGTAGGCAATAATTGGTGGATCACTGTGTAATTGGACTGTAAAATACAATAAGAAGTAAGTGGGGCTAAATAAGAGAAATCACATCCTGTGCTTTTAGTCAAGTTACAAACACAAGAATTTGAATGAGTTTTAGTATCTACAACTAAATTTTCTAGAAATACCTTATCACATGCAGTTCTTAAGCATGCACATCCATTGCCTATATACACAAGCAGTGTTTCAGGAATCTTGTTAGGATGAATTTCAAAAGGACAGATATTTTGTTCTGTGTCCAAACAAATGTCTTGAGGTCTAATTGCACTGCTTTCACAGATAAACCCTTGTTGTTCTCGGACAATACAAGTGTCCAAATTAACAGTTTGCCACTTCTTCCCAGTTTGACGGGCCCATTCTCTGTGCTGGAAAGGGTAGAGAATAGCTGCATCATGGTTCAGCCCTAATGCAATGATAGGGACTATCCAATGCACTGAAGCATTACGTATGGTTAGTACAAAGGCTGTGGCTGTGTTTGTGATGGGATTGTAGGTAAAATTCACTAAATTCCACCAGGATTGGAATTCTCTTTCAAAATCAGTGGCACCGTCCCAGATTATGTTCCGAATTTCAGTAGGAAAAGTGCCTTCTTTGCCTTCTCTTGAAGTTGAGGCAGCAACGGACTGCATCCACAATTGAGCCTGGACGCAGCTGAGAGCCAAAGAAATGTTGTTTTGCGTAGCACGGAGCATGCCAATTATCAATTTGTGGTCATTCACATTTACCTTTTCTCAATTTGGTAATATGTTTGATAACAACCGCTGATGGCTTGTTGTATTTTAGTCAAATCTGTAGTTGTGGCAGCCAATTTATTCATTAGCACTTCTGAATCAATACTATTTAAGATTCCCAATCCTGTTCCCACAATGCCGGTTATGTCTCCTTGCGTCCGTTTCTTAGAAGGGTTCCGCTTTTGCAACCCGGTTGTCTGCCCCTTGAAGGAAGTCTGCAGAAAAGGTGAACAAGCTGGCTGAATTTCTGAGACATTGTTTTGCACCAGCAACTTGACTTGTTTAAGGGACCATGCCGGATTGAGCAATAGTTGTTGTTGGCCTGTTTTTGTGATTATACGTGGTCCAATTTCAAAAATTCTCGGGCTTAGCATGACCGGTGGTTGGGTGGTAGGTATTGCAACATCGACTTTGAGTTCCCCCCAGTATTTTGTATTGTTTTTACCACACGTGACTTTATGGGGAAATTGTACAGCAATTAAGGTTTAGCCAACAATCTTGATTTTGAATTTCACCAAACAAAACACGGCCATGAGGTCCAATGCTATAACTGTGTACAGGTTCGGTAAAAAATTCAGCAATTAATCCACATCGTATTGTAACATCGTCACCTCGGGTTACCATAAAGGGTGGAGAAACTTTATTCTTGTCATCTAACACAAGGGGAGTACTTATACCGTGGTATGTGATTACTGCACTCAGTATGGGCTTTGCTGCGGCGTTTATTTTGAATTTATAAGTTAAACCTGTCAGACTTGGCTGATCTGCCGGGTTATTTTGCCAATTGCATGTTGCATAGGTTGGTTTGGTTAGAGGAAAGTTATACCAGCAGTCAGTTAGTTTGTTTCTGCGAAGCTTTGTGATTTCCACATTGTTGGTACTGGGGCCTAAGGTGTAGTTACCGACATTCTTCTGACAACCACACAGGATGAAGGGGGTTTGTTTGTCACACACCCACTCCGTTGTAGGGCAGAGTTTGGCCGTAATGTTGGGGTGCAAATCACTTTTCCCATCTGGTTTTAGAAAATTTCCAGCGATTGCAATGGTGGAAGCTTTCTTGTAAAGAGATCCTTCTACTTTTCTGCATCCTACCTTAATTTGTTCACCTCTTGTTCCTTTTAAGATTCTAGTCCAATCCTTCAAGTCCCATCCCCATTCACTTGGACGGTATACCCCAGAGTCGTGCAGTGCTACAGTGGCTAGGTTTGGGCAACGATCTCTGGGATAGGATCCTAGAGCACTAGTGTACCTAATGGTAGCTTCAGACCATGGCCACTCAGCTGGTTTTTGGCCCTGGTGTTGTGGTAGGATGCAGAAAAGTATCACTAGTCTTATCATGGTTTATGTGCTCTTCTTCATGTCCCTCGGAGTTCTTCTGTGAAAAGTGAACACAACAGAGTCTGCCACCAAAAGGCAGAAAATTAGAATGATGGAATGATGCAGCGTGTATGTATCCGATGCTCTCTCCCTAGGGCATCAGAGGCTAGCCATGCATATTTATTCAGAGGGCGTTTTAGCACTAGTGGTACTTCTCCTACGGTAGGGAGATCTACCGAAACAGGTTGTCCAGGGTAGTGTGCAGGATTCTTAGGATCATTTGGTCCCTGCAGTGAGAGAATTATGCTTGGAGCTGTTGGGAAAAAGACAGTGATTTTGGGACACCCGTTTACCCCCCATCTATCATTCACACCTTTCACAGCTTCCCATAGCCGAACATCCCAATTTCCCTCCTGTGGTTTCAAAAGTCCTTTCAAGAGACCATTGGTCCTTTCTACAATGCCGTTAGCTTGAGGGTAGTAAGGAGTGTGAAAAGTCCGTTTAATCCCTTCACCTTTTGCCCAGTCCTGTACAACTTTGGCAGTAAAGTGAGACCCGTGATCAGATTGAATTTCTTGTGGTTTTGGGAAAGTTCCAAACCATGCCTGCAATGCTTGAACAGTATGATCTCCTGTAGCTCTTTTAAAAGCATTGGCCTGGACTAACCCAGATATCATCTCTACTCCTACCAGCCCAAAGTGTTTACTTCCTGACTTTTTAAAGGGGCCGATATAATCTACCTGCCACGCTTCCCGTAAGCCTTTACCCTTTCTTAAATGCAGAGGGTCATCTTCCAAAGGGTGTCTTTCTAGCCGTCTGCGACGTTGTTCACAGGCTGACATGCATGTTTTACACATTTCTCTGGTAACAGACCAACCACGAGCAAGGGCTTCTTTGTACAAATCTTTTGCACCTGTGCGTTGTCTTTTTACATGCAACCATTCTAAGAAGTGCTCCCAGTCCTCTGTAATTTGATCTTTTTTCACAGGACTTAGTCTTGCTAATTCGTCAGCTCTAGTGTTCCACTCTCCTGCTGGATTTCCATCTGTCTGGTGAGAGGCTACCCACTCCACGGCAAAATTCCCTGGACTTGCAATACTGAGAATTTCTTGCTACTTTTCCTTTTGCCATACTGGGATTCTGTTAACTTCACAATCCTTTTGCTGCCAAAAAGGAAGCCACTCAGTCCATCCCTTAAACACAGCATAGGAATAACCGGTGTAGATACAGACAGGAGAAGTATTCTGTGCCTCACGTTGGAAAACACTCCAAACAGCTATCAGCTTGCCAACTTGGGCACTGCCTTCCCCCTCTGTGATAATTCCTTCACCTGAGGAAGTGTGGAGGGCTACAGCCTTATGTTTCCACACCTTTCCTTCTCGCTTGGCAGAAGCATCCGTAAGCCAAGAATTTGCTGACCGTTTGGGGGAAAAAGGAGGGGCTACTTTAATGACTGAG
This sequence comes from Coloeus monedula, assembly GCF_965178545.1. Lineage (NCBI taxonomy): Eukaryota > Metazoa > Chordata > Aves > Passeriformes > Corvidae > Coloeus > Coloeus monedula. The sequence goes on along the minus strand of NW_028120807.1, from coordinate 574,874 downwards.
GCAGGTTTGTCCTGGCTGCTACCCAAGTCTTCAGTTTCTTGGATTGCCAGATTTTTTACAGCTCCTTCAGTTCTTGAGAAGACGCTACAATCATGTTCAATCTGAGCATACCACTTCCTTACTGAGGTCCTCTGGGCCACCCCGTCACGTGGGGGTGGTGCCAGTAGAGACAGCCTTAATAACTTTGAAAGGGCCTCTCAAAACAATTGGTTGTTGTTGTGCAATCTTCTCCGCTTCTAGGAGAGCTAAGCTAACCACAAACAATCCTTTCTCCCAGGTAGTGCACCTTTTTTCAGCATCTTTAAAGCCACGGGAGTAAAAACCAACAGGCTTCGTCGGACCCTCAGGACCCCGCTGCCATATGTGTACTGACAACCCTGAGGAGACCGGAAAAGCATCTGTGGGATGAATAGGGCCCAGGGCTTGGTGAGGCTGTTGCTTCAAAAACCAACAATTGCAGTGCTTCTTCTTGGGAAGCACTCCATTCCCATTTTGTCCCTTTTCTTAACAAGTTGTAAAGAGGTCTGGCAATTATGGAAAATCTGGGATGTGTTTTCTCCGGAGCACTAATACACATCCTAAAGCATGTTGGAGATCTTTTTTGGATTCAGGCATTTTAATCTGATCTGAAGAGGTTAGGGTATCAGGTGGGATACGTGTCATACCTCCTTTCCACCAAATTCCCAACAATTTCACTTCATGTGAAGGGGTTTGGGTTTTTTCTGAGGGAATTTGCAAATCAAGGCTTTCTAAGTGGGAGGTTATTTTCTGTTGGGTATCTCTCACTTCTTCTATTTCATCTCCTCCCACAAGGGTCTCATCAGTGTGTTGATGAACAGCTAGATTGTCCGCTTTGGGTACTTTGTCGAACTCTTGGGCTAAAGCGTGATGAGCCAGGGTAGGAGAATGTTTGTACCCTTGGCGAAGCCTAGTGAAAGTGTGTTGCTGTCCTTGCCATGCGAAAGCAAAACGGTCCATATCTTCTGGCTGTAAAGGTGTCGTAAAAAACATGTCTTTGACATCTATAGGTGGCATGATTGAATGAGCCTTTTCTTGAATCAATGTTATGAATTCTGCTAGATTTGGGACTGCTGCTGTAAGAGGGTCTGTGTTAGCATTTAGCCTACGAAAATCTATTGTCAGCCTCCACTTCCCATTAGGATTTTGCACTGGCCACACCGGAGAATTGAAAGGAGAATGGGTATGAAGTATTACTCCTTGTTGTGGTAGCTCCTGTATCACTGGCTTGATACCCTCTTTGGCACCCAGGGGAAGGAGGTATTGTTTCACATTAGTTACTTTGCTGAATGGTAGGGAGGCTGCAGCTTGGAGCAGTCTGATGTTAAAATGTGGTGTGCCAAAAGACCACAGAAGACCCTCTGAGTCCTCCCACTGCCTCCTAGCAAGGGCATTCAGCCCTAATACATTGGTTGGAATATCTCCAATCACCCCATGGATGGAGAGTTGGTTTTCCTCTCCAGGCAAAGGGAGCTTGACTAAGGCCCCATTCATAGATTCTGTTTAAGTGCCCAAGGCACTTAAAACACCATATCGGTTCTTTGTTGGAACAATTCCACACCTCTGGGCATCTTTCTTTGTCAGCGCAGAAATTTGTGCCCCAGTGTCAATCAGAAAAGTTACAGGTGCCCGTTTAGGACTTGTAATAGCTGTGATCGTTATATCTCCCGTTTTATTTTTAGTGAGCATTCTCAGGTAGACCTATGCTCCGTTTCTTTGCCCACTGACAAGAAACAGAGGGTCTAGTTTCCCTGGTTTTGAGGAAGAATCTGTTCTGGCTCATTGGCCGGACTTTGAGGGAGAAGTGGCTTTGACTCACTGCCCAGATTCTGAGGGAGGAGGGGTGCACTGGGTTGAAGTGACGGATTGGGTAGAAGGGGCTTTTGGCAGTGCCAGTTAGACACTACCTTACTCAACTGATCAAGGGCTAAGCCATCCATCGCATTTCTGGGGACCCCCTTTTTGATACCTAATAAGCACCAATGCTGACGGTTAGGGATCTCTGGTTACATTCTTTGGTTTTTCACTATGAGGAGCCCTAATGTACCTGACACCTTTTGTTTTTTCTGATTTTTCCTCTGGGATTTTTATCGGTCCATATTTCCTACTGTAATTAATCAGATCTTCTTCAACCTCACTCCATGTCCAAACTTTGCAATCACCGGCAGGTGAATTTGATTGTGAACCTGGCGGCTGAGAGGGGGTTGAATATGGAGTAAACCCAGGATCGGTAGATGCAGTTTGGTCGCTCGGGTTTCCAAGGAATCTGTCCAACCTCTCTACAGGACCTGCAGCAGCTATGGTGTTTTGAAGGACAGCTGCTGTAGATTGGAGTGATTCTGGAAGGCCTCGAATTAAAGGGGTCATCAGTTCAGGTTTCACAGGTAATTGCGTGGGGGATTCATATCCAGGAGTTAATTTCCTTTCATGGATCATTTGCAGACAGGCGGCTTTGTGGACGCTTTCTAGAAGTTGATCAGGGGTACCAACTGTAGCGAAAGGGTCTCCCCTTTCTAAAGGATTGAGTCCCCCGGCCCAGAAAGCTGCGCGCTGAGTCAGCGACCATGTGTTACGTTTGTCTCCTGTTGTTAAGAGAACTCCATGTCCCCAGTATCCACTGGCCTCCTGTTCAGTGAATTGAATTTGGTCTCCTCCGGTGAGAGACACTTGGAAGACATATTCCGTCTCAGCTTCGTGGGGAAGCCGCCCGTACTCCTTTTTTAACTTCGCCAACTCAGGAGCAGTGTATGGTATTTGTTTAGTGGTGATATGCGGTTCAAAATCTTCATCATTGATATAATTATATTCTGTTTTAATTAGAGGTCTCATAGGAGGGCAGCAGTTTTCCCCACAATTTTTCACTAGCACTGGTTCTTCCTGGGGGTATATTTGGTTAATGTGAGGAGTTTTCTTTTCCTCTTTCTCTTTTGGTGAGTCAGCATTCTTTGAATTCTTAAAATATTCCTCCCTCAAAGCAGCCCGCAGCAAATGATTTTCATTCCTTTCTTCATCTGATTGTTCCTGTAAAATTTCCACTAGGTTTTGAAGGGAATCTGTGATTGCTTTCTCTTCACTACATCGCTTAAAGCAGTGATCTATAGCTGCTGTAAGGCATGCTCCTGAAACAGATTTAGGAGCAGATTATGGTTTTATTTTGGCCAAATTTAAACTTTGTCTCATGTTGGAATGAACATCTTCTATCAGTCACACTCTCCAAATTAAACCAGTTATTTTGAGCCCATTCTTCCCCTCCCGGAGAGGGCCGGGCATTATGTTTTGCTAGCAGAGCATAAAATGCAGCTTTATGATTTGCACTAGGGTTTTCAGTCATTTTATAAAGGGATCAAAACCACTACAGGGAGGTAAAAACCTAATTACACATTGCCACACAAACAGCTTCTCCGTGTCGCCCTTTGCTTCCCTGGGTGGGTGAAGAGACCAAAATCTGCCTGGGAGATACTCCTTAAGTTACTTACGGTTGTCTCTTCACTACACCAAGCAGTCCAAATTCACACACGCCCACCAAAACAGTTCCCCCTTTTACACTAAGAGATCTTTTTGTGAAAAATCTGAAGACAGAGCCCTCAGTTGAGTATGGGGTGCTTTTCACCTAGGCGTGTGCAGTTTGCGGGAAATTCGAGTCGCCCCCCTTGCTTTCTAGACACCGCTCACCCTTTGCGGGGTGTCGGGCTAGGTGCGGCTGCAGTGAAACGTCCTTCCCCTATTAGAGACTACACACAACCTTGCAACCCCTTCTGTCTGTCAGAAATCCTGTCCGTGATGCCAGTTTAATGTCACGATCTGCTAATAGAAGTGAGGGTCGTGATGGTTTGTTTACAGATCTCCGAGTGCAAAAGGACACAAGGGATTTCAGTTTTAATCACATTTTCACCTTTGTTAAGTACCCACAACATGGTAATGTGATAGAGGAGAGAAAGAGAGAGAGAGAGAGAAAGAAAAACAAAGTAAAAGAGTAGAGAGGAAGAAAGGGGGGGCAATGGCTACCAACAGATGAGACGAAGTCCTCGTGCTCTGCTGCCAATAGATTTGTCTTCTTTCCGTGGGGAGATCTCATCTCAGTTATTTCAGAAAGTCCCTTTATAGCCCTTTTTCGAAACGAGGGGCAACTGGCCAAGACCGTATCTATGTTTCGTAATAACAGTGCAGAACTAAAAGCTAGCCCTAACTATCCCAGGTACATACCAAGCATGCCTTTCTCCTATGCTAACTATGATTTACCAAAATATGAATATCGATCTAATATCGATATCCAACTGAGATGGACAAAAACTCTTAACAGTTTAGAGTTAGAAAGTGTATGTTTTATTTTTGCGTGGGATAGCTCCCTAAGTCGCAGGCCCTGATACAAGCAAACATGATACCTTTTATTTCCACGTATTATGAATATCCAAAATACAAAATGCGTATTCATGGTGTTGACACCTCCCATTCTCTGCTTTGTATGGAAATGAGCTTACATGTCATTAAGCATGCGTAGCGTGTGATCTGAATGGAGTCGGTGGTCTTGAATTGGGTCAGTGGTCCTAAGGAAGATGAAGTAACTCATCTTCCTCACTCTGACCTTTATGCCTTTCTGAGTTTTAACAATTCTAATTACTTTAGTGACCTCTAAGTTTCTTCTTGCGTGACTTTTGGATGGGCTCCCACAAAGGGAGGAAATTGGTAATTGTCTTTATTCTATACACCAACTTATCAATGTTTCTGCTCATTATTCTAAGCACAGCTAAACAAACATGCAAATGACAGATCATCAGTTCTGACTAAGGAAAATCCAAAACGTGGACAGCATCTCCCTTCTGCTGGAAGCCTTCAAGTTCACCACTGCAGTCTGCAGCCTACACAGATCATCTGAGGATTGTAAAAGTTCTCCAAGGAAGAACAAGAACAAGGCTAATGCATGCACACAAACGCTGATCAAAAGCACTTGATGCTCTTGGACAAAAAGATGTAACCTTCACTTTTGGAAAGACAAGGTGTCTATGGTTGTCTCCACAGTACTCGTAGGAAAAAATCCCTGAAGTTTTGTAAAACCTCTTTTCAGGGCTTTGTTAACTTCATTTTTGTTAAGAATTGGGGAACACAGAGAGACCTGTCACTTTTTTTGCAGAATGCCATAGAAACTGCTACACTCACCTCAACAACAGTCCAAATAACCTTCTCTGCAAATACTGACCATATGCAGTTCTGGTTGATACAAACCCCCATTACCTAAGAAAAGGAACAACTCGGCAAGCAGTTTGCAAAGATGAACAACTTAGCACGATTGCGGCTGATGACATGCCCTGACTTTTTTTACCTTCAGCTGTGGGTGCCGTACCTTCCTACCCTCGCACATGCCACTCCAAGCTGCTTGCGTGGAGCTCTCGCACCACCTATGCCAGCAACTGTGCCCAGCCGCCACTCTTCTTCAGCACCATCGCACCTACCACAAGGTAGCTGAATCAGAGGGAAAAGGAGGTCGCCAGTGGAGGGAAGTTGTTTCCCCTGACAGCTAAGCTCCAACTTTGGTGTCCCTTGTGTCCTCCCCAGGACGGGCGGGAAAACGCCTCGGCGGAGCGCAGCGCTGGGCGGGAGCGGCCGGCAGAGCACCGAGCGCGCTCCCCACTCCCTCCCGCCCGCGCCGCTGCGGAGACCCCGGCTTCGCCGGGATCGGCCACGTGCTGCACGGAGGGCAGCGCGGCAAAGGCGGTCGCCCCTCGTTACCCTAGGAAGGCCGGCCTCGGATCCCCGCTCTCTCCACCGGCACGGGCAGTGCCAGCAGACTGTCGCTGCGGCCGCCGCTGGCCGAAAGCCTCGCCGCGCACCGCCCGGCCGGCCCCGCCGCTCCGCGGGGTCACACGGCACCTGCCGTGGGCGGCAGCCGAGCGACAGCAAGCAGAAGCGCTCACCGCCGCGCCACTCGCCGCCCCGCCCGGGCGCTCCTCTCCTCGCGCTACCACCATGGCGCCGGCCCGCCCCGCCTTCCCCGTCGCCTGCGGCGCAACGCGGGTGCTCCGAGCCACGCAGCACGCGTGCGGCCGGGCCCTGCCGAGCCGCAGGCGGAGCCGGGGCACGGCCCGCGCGGGAGAGCTTCCGGCGAGGCTGGGCGGGCGGCGAGCGCGGCCGAGCGTGAACGCGCCAGGCGGGGTCGGCCGGCGGCGCGATGGGGAGCTAGATGGAGGCGGCAGCACCGCGCGGCATAAAAGAGCTGATCGTCCCGCAGCCGCCCGCTCCGCAGCCCCTCGGCTGCTGTCGAGAAGGGCCCCGGCCCTGGCCGCGCCGGTGGCGAGGTGGTTCCGCAGACCTCAGGCAGCCCTGGCGGGGCAGGGGAGCACTGCGAGCAGCCCCGGCGCCGCGCAGCCGTCTGTAACGCGCGGTGGGAGCCGCCGGCAACTATTTGACACCTCCCGGGGGGCTGGGGAGGAGCACGGAGACCACGCAGCAGGTCGCTGCCGTTAGGGAAAATTAATCCACCATGCCTGAGGTTGATGTCCGAAAAGGAGACAGAGGAGTCCTGCAACATTCTTCGACTACAGGGAGAGTCCATGGGGCTTTTCCCATGGGGTCTGTCAAACGGTTGCGGGATGCAGCCCCTTTTTTATGCCAAGTTCCCGGCCACAACGCCCTCTTCCTTTTCTCCACTGGCTGAGGTATTCGGGGGATACAGACTTCCGGAACTGCCTACTCTATGCCCTCCTCTAATATGCACCCCCCTTTTGGCATCGAAAAGAAAGAAAAAGAAACCATTCCTAATTCTATTAAGTCTTTGTTGCCTTGCTCTAGGTTCAGGAATTTAACACGGCCCTGATTAATCAACAGTCTCTGATGATTAGTAACAGTTCTAGAGAACTAATCGTTTCTTCTGTTACTTCACTCCCCATAAGTTCCTAGCCTTGTCTACAGGCCGATTCACACGGTCTGTTTGTAAAGACTCATCCATCTCATTCCTTTTAATCCCTCCTCTTTTTATTTGATCTGTATTTGTCTTTACAAACCTTAATTACCATTGATTTAATTTTTTCTTCTTGAGTCTTCTGGGCTTTTGCTATTATTTGCAGTGACACCCTTTTCTGTCATTTTGTAGTCGTTTCTGGATCAGGTAGGCATGGCTGCTACCTGCTGAAAGAGCTGCACCCAGCATGGTGTCACGTATGGTCAAAAGATTAGAGTTGCTATAGCATAGAAGAGGAGAAATGGCATTCATTTAGTGTTGGGGTCTCCCCCCCTGCCATGGAGCCCTGGGCGATGGGCCCTGGGGGGTAGACACGGGGTTTCCCTGCCCCTGGTCAGCTTCATTCCCCCTTGGTTGGTTTGTGTTCCCCGGTGTGGCCAAGGACGCTCGGGTCCCGTGACTGGGGGAGTTCCTGAGCAGAGCCCCGGCCATGGGGCTGGAGAAATAAAGACCTCTGAAACATCTACCACCAATCTGTCCATATCTACTTCTTTTCCACGGGATTCCTGGTTTGATATAGGCGTGTTACAGTAATCCCTGCTGTAACAATTTAGCCCATAGCTGGCCAGTTAGCCAGGAAAACATGTCCCATTACCATCCTTCCAACACTTGGACAGGTCCATGAGCTGAGGTTATTTCCTCTGTTATTTGTTTGACCATTTTCCGCTGTCATCTGCTTGCAAACAGCAGCTCGAGTCATTTAATTTCCCACAAACTCCTCCTTCTTCTGCTAACAGATCATCTAATACCATCCAATGTTGAAATACCGCTTTCCTCATTGAAGTGGGTTGCTCAGCAAGACGGTCAAGAGCTGTGGCTGGCTGGTTGGTAATTATTTCTGAGACAGCTTGTACCCTAATTATCTCATTCAAATGATAAATGGGTTGCCAGGCATCTGGGATGAATTCCTTAGGTTTCCAAGTGGCTGGTCCATCATGTTGCGTAACTTGTTCTGGTGGCCATTCATCTTTTCCCCGTTTTGGGGTGCTCCCTGCAGCCAAGGCTGCATCAGCTGACTGCTTTTCTCTAATTAAATCATCACAGATTTGGATTCCTAAGCGATTTCCCTGAATTTGTAGTAGCAAAAAGAACAATGGTCTAAGATATACACCATATCCCTGACCAGTTTGGAGGTAACCTGAGCTAAGCATGTTGGCCACAAATCCAATCATGTCCTTTCAAAGCCCGTGTTCCATTAGCAAAGGGGCCTTCCTACCCTTGGTCATCAATTGGTGGGTCAAAATACAGCAGGATTCCCGGGCCTAACGGTCCTCCAACAATAGCTGCCCCACCATAAGGGTCACAGCATTTGCATTTCCAAGCTCCCACACAGGGTTCCCATCTACATTTACATCTGCAAGTTGCTTGCTTGGATTTGGAGCAGAACTCACTAAAAGGCTTTGAGTTCCAATCCGCTGTTGCCATTCCCACTGATAATCACAAACAACATGTCTTCTACTTGTGGAATTTTTGTGGGGACAGCTTAAAAATAGGTGGTCCAAAAAACCCCTTGTCCCTCCCCATTGCTTTACAGGCTTCCAAATGTTTTTGGTAAGAACACCTTACGCAGCTACCATTAGTGAGCTGAACAGCTCTTTGATTGCAATTGTCTTGATATTTGGAACACTGGTAAGGAGGGCAATTGTGGGTCCAAACCCAATTGTTTAAAGCCAGAGGGAAAGTCAATTGACAAACGCCTTTTCCTACATAGACCCGCCCTGTCCTGTTTAGGCAATAAGTGCCTGTTGGAGAAGAATGAAGTGGCCATGGACTTCCTTCTTTGGCCCAAAATCCCATCCTATTGTGGCCCTCACATTGACCCACCATTTAGGTTCAGCTGGGCTAGCCAACCATGGCCACTCTTCAGATCCTCCTGGCCCTCCACAGAGCCAGCAATTGCTAAGGTGAAAAACTTTTGCTACTTCTTCTGCTAAGGCTGCAAATTGATTCTCCCACTCCTGGCCTAAACTTAGCTGACCATATAAAAGTAGAGTTATTAAGGAAAATGTTTTAATAGTGTGATCTAATTAGCTAGTCTAATTTTCCCGTTGTCTTCTGCAGCACCTGTGGCAATTGAAGACACAGAAACCACTTAACATAAAAGAATCCAGCAAGTATTAGCGCCCCAGTGAGTGGAGATTCTAGAGGAGGGATACCCATAGAGACTATTTCAGCAGGTGGTCTGTGGGTAGGCACGCAGGGCTTCCTCTGATGTCGAAGCACTGGCTACTGCTCCGGCCCACTCCTGCAGAGTGTCAGTCACAGCCTCCCGGCCTTCTCCTCCAGCTGAGATGTGCAAATCTCTGAGGCTTCAGAGACCTTGACCCGAGAGTGACGGGTCCACCTGTGTCCAGCTGTCTTCATGGCTGTTTCTGTCGTCAGTGACACTTGGAATGGGCCACGCCATTTCAGAACCACTGGCGCTTCTTTCTGCTCCTTAACTAGGACTCAATCTCCTGGTTGGATGTTACAAGCAGCAAAGTCCAAAGGTGGGGCTTGTGCCAGCTGAGCTTCCTGTTGAAGGGGTTTCACAAGAAGCAGTATCCTGGCCACAGATGGTTTTAAATATACATCACTTACCTCTACTCCCCCACTAGGTTGAGACTTAGCCGGGTAATTCATAACAACGACGGAAAGGGGGAGAACGGAATCTCTCTTCTGGCTCGGGCTCTCATTCTCGCCAAAGCCAATGTCCAAAGCCCTAGCCATGGCATCTTGGTTTCTATTACCAGCTTCAAAAGGTGTTTATTTCTCTATTCATTGTTTTCTACCCGAGCCGAGCTCTGGGGGTGCCAGGGCCTATGGAGGTTCCATTGTGTTCCTAAAGAAGCCAAAACCCCTTGAAGGATCTTTCCTGTAAAATAAGTTCCCCTATCTGAGTCTATTGCTTCTACAATGCTGTATCTTGGAATGATTTGTTCCAAAAATGCCTTAATACCTGATCCTGTCGTTGCTGAAGCAGTTGGAAATGCTTCTGGCCACCTTGCTAGCTGACATACCATTACCAGAAGACATGAAGCCTTCCCACTTGGGGCATCTCAGGAAAATCCACCTGGCATCTTTGGAAGGGACCTGCAGCCCAAGGCCTCCCTCCCCTGGCAAGTTCCTTTGTAACTTGGCTGTTTGCTTTAGCACAGATCAAGCAACCTTCAACAGCTCGTTCTGCCAGTCTAAAAAGACCCCCAGCAACATCCAGCATGAGGAAGGCTTCTGCCAATCCTCAGGAGGTGCAAGGACTCTCTTCACGGAGTTCTTTTAAGATTGGTAGGGCCAAAGCTTCTGGTATCTCTTGTTTGCCATCCCTTGTAAACCAAGTATTGCCTTTTTTCTCTGCCACACGGCTTTTAACTGTATCTCGAACTCCTCTGGGAGAAAAGACAGCTTCCCGGCCAGTGATGGAGTCACTGGGAGCAAAGGGGGCATCTTGGAGAGTTCTGGCAGAAGTGTTGCTTTCTGACTTTCTTCATCCACCAAAAAGGAGACAGAGGAGGCCTGTAACATTCTTCAACTACAGGGAGAGGCCATGGGGCTTTTGCCATGGAGTCTCTCAACTGATTGCGGGACGCAGCCCCCTTTTGATGCGAAGTTCCTGGCAACAGCACCCTCGGAGGTACTCGGGAATTACAGACTTCCGGAACTGCCTACTCTAGGCTCCCCTCTAATATGCACCCCCCTCTTGGTATGGAAAAGGAAGAAAACGAAACTATTCCTAATGCTATGAAGTCTTTGCTGCCTTGCTCTAGGTTCAGCAATTTAACACGGCCTTGGCTGAGCAACAGTCTCTGTCGATTAGTAACAGTTTCTAGAACTAAGACTTTCTTCTGTTACGCCCCTACCAGTAAATTCCTAGCCTTGTCTAAGGACGGATTCACACGGTCTCTTTGTAAAGACACATCTATGTTACTCCTTTCACTCCCACACCTTCTTGGCGGTGCGATGGCTCCCCCCGGCACAGCACCTGGCACAAAACCCCCCTATGCACATGCACACACACCTGCACTTACCCTGCACTCCGCTGCACACACACACACACCTCCCGCACACTAACACCCCCCTCCACATCCCCGCCATGCTACTTGCAGTTGCCCCGCCCCTGCCATCCCGGCCGGCTGGCAGCACTCACTCCTCACATGCTTCCCCATGCCTTGCGTTTCCTTGCTGCCCCCTCTGTAGCCTTCCCTCAACCTGCCTTTTCTCCCCTGCCTTGCATTGACTTGCTCACCCATCCCCCACCTGACTTCCTTTCACATTCGTCTAGGTCTGGCCTCACCTTTCCTTTTCCTTCTAGGACCCTCATTGCCCTGCCTCGCCTCGCCAAGCAAGGCCACACAGAGCAGTTGGTCCTGGCCGCTTTTGTGTACCAGCAGTCCTCGAATGTACTTCTCACCTGCCTTGCCTATCCTTGCCTGGCCTTGGCAACACAACACTTTCCTTGTCTTGCCCTGCTAGCTCTCTGGAGCCTTGCATTCCTTTGCACGTCCATGCCCCGCCCTTGACCTGCCTACTGCTTTCCTCCAGGGCCTTGGATTGCCGAGCCCTTCTTGTTTCTGCCTGGCCTTCCCATCAGTGGACTTCCCTTCCTACGGCCAGCCTTGCCTCTAACGTCTGGGCCTTCTCTTGCCTACCACTCCATTTGCTTTCCCCTCACTGCTCTGGCCTTGCTTACCTCTCCCTTGACTTGCCCACAATTGCCTGCACTTGCTTTGCAGGGCCTTGCCTGCATGGAAGGCGAGGGCAAGAGTGGTAGACAGGGCAAAGCAAAGCCAGCAAGTTGTAGGTAGTGCAAGGCAAGGCAGCAGAGGCAAAGGAAGCAGAGCAAGGGTAGCTTAAGAAGAACTAGACAAGGTACTGAAGGCAAGGCAAGGCCAAGAGACTCGGAGTGCCTTTCCTTGCCAAGGCAAGGACATAGTGCCAGTGTTGCTGGAGCAGATGTTAAGGTAGCATGGGGAGGAATAGTCCAGCAAGACATTTCTCTTCTGGCCCCTGGGCGTGTAGGGGCAACTGTTGGATCTATTCTATACTGGAGGTGGATCAGTGGATGGATGTGTTGTATTTTGGAGGAGGGGATGCCGTTTCTTTGGAGATGGGCTTGTAGTTGCTCTCTTTGGCAAGGAAAGCAGGTTTGGATGTGCACATCAGGTGCTCTTAGGGATTTTAAAGGCTTTTCCCAAGAGGCAGAGCTCTCTCTGGCTTAGAGCTGTTGAGCTGTCCGTGGGAATGCAAAGGCCAAGCTTGTAGGCCTTTTGTCCTGGTGCCTTTAGTGTGTGAGCAGTCCGTGGTGCCGTTGTCTTGGGATGCTGACTCTGGGAGAGGGAAGGCTTAGGATGGTAGCTAGAGCTGAGAAGGAAAGTGCTGAGAACAGCGTGTGTGCTGCTAGTTTGAGGGGTGCAGGTGAAGTTGCAGGCAGCAAGATCTTCCTCAGCCCGCACTGTTTTGAGCTCTGTTTTTGCCAGATGGTTTCAAGTTGGTGGGCAGAATCTGCGAGAGGGCAAAGATTGGTTTGGGCCAAAGAGGTTTGTCTGCCTCTTGGAGTGCGGTAGAAAGAAGAGTCCGCTCTTGGAAGGGGAAGATGAGGGAAATCTTTTTGTCCTGAGGTGCTGTTGATTTGAGTGCAGGGACGTTTGCAACTTGCCTCTGCCCTTGGGGTGCTTTCGAGCAGCGCCAGGCGCTTGGCCTTCTTTTGCAAGTTGTCAGCGCCATCGTGTGCTTGTTTCGAGGAGCGCTGACAGTGCCGGGGAAAAAGCCAAGCGCTTCGCTGGCGCCGCCCCAAGTCGTGTGCGGTTGCTGGAAGAGCTCCGCTGTGCATCCTGCCTCTTGGAGACACAAAAGAATGTGATCCTGCGCGTAGCGGGGAAGCAAGAGGAATCTTTTCATTGTTGGCTGTGCAGTTTCTAAGCGGCAAAAGTCAAGGCAGCTGCAGCACGGCCTCTTTCTTTCAGAACCTTTTCTGTGCCATCATGAACATGCTCAACATGCAACTCGCACCCACTGAACTGCATCAAAGGTCCTGGAGAGACGCACTTTCCTTCAAGCTCTAGCTACCATCCTACCCTCCACCTCTCGCCGATCGCAAAGCCCTTCCGAACATGCAGCAGCTGCACGCAGAGAACAAGTGCTAGAAGAAGGCGTTGGCCTTCAGAGTCCCTCTAAAGTCTGTAAACTAGGCGAAACATTGCAGTGACCAGCACTTTCTTTCGCAACTATCTATAGAGCGTCATCACATTCTCTCAGAGTGGCTAAGTCCACCCTTGCAGCACAGCAGCGTTTCCGGCCACAGTTCGGACTGAGAGATGGGCCAGGTGAGAAAGCATTTGTTGACTATCCCTCGTCTCTGGAAGACTTGATACTCGCAGCGCAATCACGTGCACACACCTTCAGTGTGGCCAAGTTCAAGCAGCTAGAGCTCACAGAGACGGGAAAGTCAGGAGAGAAGCCGTTCCAAAAGTACCGTGTACTTACAGCAGCATTCAAACTGTGCACAGCACTCTACAGCACTGTAGACCGTGGCTTCTCTGACAAGACGTGCCATCCCCATTGTTGGCTCTTGCAGCTCGCTTGCTAGCTGCTCTCCTGAAGAAAAGAACTAGGAGAAAAAGCCAATGCTGGGCTGCACCTTCCCCTTGCCTCACGTAAAGCCACTTCAACTCCCCGCTGCACTCTCTACTTCCCCTCTCCTTGGCATCGACCGCTGTGTTTTCTGCATCTCGGAGCCCAAAGGTAAGCGCCAGTGTTCCCAGGGATGCTTGGAAGAGGGAGAAGTAGTAGCACAAGTAGCTGCCGTTGAACTTCCTCCTTCTCAATGCTAACGTGAAGTCGGCAGGCAGGCGAGCGCCAGCCACGCTCCTTTCTCAGTTTGTACGCTGCGGACACGAGCCTGGTGCTCGGCGCCTTCGTTCGGCCTCTTTAGTAGCCATGTCGCGCTTTCATTCTGCCGGAGTCGAAGCGCCGTCTACTTGTGGCACAAAGAGCACCGTGCCGGCAGCCAAATGCTCCAGCCGATTGCTTCTGCCGACACACGCCTGGGCTATGCACTTTGCCTCTCAGCGACATACAGCTCTAAATGTAAAGGGAAAGATTCTCGGCTACGTCTGGCATAGAGAACAGCTTTAGTTCAACAGGCTTACCCAGAGCATGCCCCCGACGCGTGGCAACTTGTATTTGCACCACATTCCAGTCGCAGTCCTCTTTCCTTTACAGGCTGCACAACGCCGGCAGATGGCCCCTGCGCTCTGCACCTGCCTTCTCACTTCCAAGTAGCACCGCGCACATTCGAGCCTTGCAGGGAGAGAAGACGCGGCTAGGCGTCTCGCACAGAAGAACGTGGCAGGGCGAAAAGATGTTCTTCTTTTGTCTTCCTCGTCGCCCAGAGTGTGCTGCTGTGTTGAAAATCTTGGCCAGCGAAAAGCTACACCAGCAAGTATTTCTCTCCTGATGCATTGCGCTGAGCGAGAGCTGAGGAAAATCCTTGCACAGCACACTGTGGATGCGTGCAGTACACACGCTGAAGAGCGGCACGGCTAAAAGTCATCTCTGGGCTTCACTTCTGTCCAGAGCACAGAAGGCGAAGAACGAAGCAGCTGGGCACCGGCTGCATGTACATAGTGGAGCGAATTTCATATGTCCAGCCAAGAGCTGCTTCACAAACAGATTCAGCTGAGAATGCTCTGGCTGCTTCACAAAGGAAGGTGCTGTGTTGCACTCCTGGACACTACCTGGCCAGAAGCAGGTTCTTACACCTTCAATGCTGCAGAGTCCATGCAGCTGGAGCACAGGCAGAAGGACGCGTCCAGCTAGAAGGCGTTCTTCAAGTACCCCCCACTTCCAAGTAGCCTTGAAACTGAGCACAACACACTGCGGCTCGGCAGCTTCCTTCTCAGATAGACGTGCCGTCACACTATTCACTCTCGCAGCTCCGTTGCCCACTTGCAGCAGCTGCTCCCAAAGATAAAAACTCCAGAAGTAAAAGCCACTGCTGGACTGCCCTTTCCCCTTGCCTCACGTCAAGCACCAGAAACTGTCCGCTGCACTCTCGATTTCCATTCTCCGTCGCATCTACCACTGTAATGTCTGCATCTCGAAGCATAAACCCCGGCACAATTCTTTCCAGGGAAAGCTGGAAGAGAAATAGGTAGCAGCACAGGTAGCTGCAAGTTTCCGACTGCTAACATGAATCCGAAAACAAGCACTCGAGGCAGCCACGCTTCCTCTTGCAGCCTGTGCGATGCCCACAGCAGCTCCGTGCTCTGCCTTCGTTCTTACGCTCGTCGTAGCAGGTCGCGCTTTCGTTTTGCTGGAGACGAACCGTCGTCTACATCTCGCGCAGAGGGCACGGTGCCGGCAGCGAAATGCTGCAGGCTGCTGCTTCTGCCGAAACACGCCTGGGCTATGCAATTTCTCTCTAGCGCTAGGTAGCACAACATTCTGTCTGCGTTGTGGTCTTTATCTTTGCGGAAAGCTTCTCGGCTACGGCTCGCCCAGAGAACTGTTCCGGGACAATACATGTGTTTTATTACCCCTTCTCGCAAGAAGACTGTGGTGCTGCGTTGGAACTGTTGGCCAGTGAAAGGCTAATCCACCATGTGCTTCCCTCCTGATGCATTTTGCTGAGCGAGAGCTGAGGAAAATCCGTGCACTGCGCACTGTGGATGCGTGCAGTATACACGCAGAAGAGCGGCAAAGCTCCTAGTCATCGCACACACCAGCCCAGTGGCCTGGGGCTGCGTTCTTCTCCCTTACCGGCGCTGGACAGAACTGAAGCATTCAGCTTTGGCTCTCTTCAGTGTGTGTACTGCACGCGTCCACAGTGCGCAGTGCACGGATTTTCCTCAGCGCTACGTGCAAGTACAGCCTTTCTGCTTCGCAGAGCCCAACTGGCCGCACAAGCTCTCGCTCAGAGAAATGTGTCAGGAGAGAAGCACTTGCTGCATTAGCCTTCCGCTGGCCAACAGCTGCAACGCAGCACATAGTCTTACTGCGAGAAGGGGTAATAAAACGCACGCTTTCAGCACAGCAGCACAATCTGGGCGACGAGGAGGACAAAAGAAGAACACCTTTTCGTCTTTGCACGATTTTCTCTGCCACACATCTATCCACGTCTTTGCTCCCTGCAAGGCTCGAATGTGCGCGGTGCTACTTGGAAGTGAGAAGGCAGGTGCAGAGAAGCACTGCCATCTGCCGGCGCTGTGCAGGCTGTAAAGGAAAGAAAGACTACCCCTGGAATGTGGTGCAAATACAAGTTGCCACGCGTCGGGGTAAGCGCCGGGTAAACCCGTTGAACTAGAGCTGTTCTCGGCGCCAGACGTAGCTGAGACTCTTTCCCTTTACATTCAGGCTACAAAGCAAAGAGAATGTGGTGCTACCAAGGGCAGCGAAGGAAAGTGCACAGCCCAGGGGTGTTTCGGAAGAGACAGCAACCTGGAGCGTTTCTCTGGAGGGTTTCTCTGCCGGCGTGCCCTCTGTGCGACAAGATGACGACGGTTCGACGCCGGCAGAATGAAAAGAACGAAATGGTACGAAGAGCATAAGAATGAAGGCAGAAGCACGGAGCTGGTGTGTGCATAGCACAGGCTGCAAGAGGAAGCGTGGCTGCCACTCGCTTGTTTTCAGATTCGAATTAGCAGTTGAAAACAGAAAGTTCAACTTGCAGCTACATGTGCTGCTACCTATTTCTCTTCCAGCTTTCCCAGGAAAGAATTGTGCCGGGGTTTATGCTTCGAGATGCAGACATTACAGTGGTAGATGCGACGGAGAATGGGAATAGAGAGTGCAGCGGACAGTTTCTGGTGCTTGACGTGAGGCAAGGGGAAAGGGCAGTCCAGCAGTGGCTTTTCCTTCTGGAGTTTTTATCTTTGGGAGCAGCTGCTGCAAGTGGGCAACGGAGCTGCGAGAGTGAATAGTGTGAGAGAAGAAAGCTGCCGAGCCGCAGTGTGTTGTGCTCAGTTTCAAGGCTACTTGGAAGAGGGGGGTACTTGAAGAACGCCTTCTAGCTGGACGCGTCCTTCTGGGGGTGCTCGAGCTGCATGGACTCTGCAGCATTGAAGGTGTAAGAACCTGCTTCTGACCAGGTAGTGTCCAGGAGTGCAACACAGCACCTTCCTTTGTGAAGCAGCCAGAGCATTCTCAGCTGAATCTGCTTGTGAAGCAGCTCTTGGCTGGACATGTGAAATTCGCTCCACTGAGTACATGCAGCCGGTGCCCAGCTGCTTCGTTCTTCGCCTTCTGCGGTCTGGACAGAACTGAAGCCCAGCGATGCCTTTGAGCTTTGCCGCTCTTCAGCGCGAACACTGCACGCGGCCATAGTGCGCTCTGCACGGATTTTCCTCAGCTCGACGTGCAATCATTTCCTTGCTGTTTCACAGGGTCCAAATTGTCCGCGTAGCTCTCGCTCAGCGCAATGCGTCAGGAGAGAAACACTTGCTGGTGTAGCTTTTCGCTGGCCAAGACTTTCAACACAGCAGCACAATTCGGGCAAGAAGAAAGAGAAAGGAAAAATATATTTTCCCCCTGCCACGTTCTTCTGTGCGAGACGCCTATCCGCGTCTTCTCTCCCTGCAAGGCTCTGATGTGCGCGGTGCTACTTGGAAGTGAGAAGGCAGGTGCAGAGAGCACCGCGATCTGCCGGCGCTGTGCAGCCTGTAAAGGAAAGAGGACTGCGACTGGAATGTGGTGCAAATACAAGTTGCCACGCGTTGGGGACAAGCTCCGGTTAAGCCCGTTAAAATAAAGCTGTTCTCTGTGCCAGACGTAGCCGAGAATCTTTCCGTAAAGATGCTGGCTACAAAGCAAACAGAATGTGGTGTTACTTCAGCGCTAGAGAGAAATTGCATAGCCCAGGCGTGTTTCGGCAGAAGCAGCAGCCTGCAGCATCTGGCTGCCGGCACCATGCTCTCTGGGCGAGAAGTAGACGACGGTTCGTCTCCAGCAAAACGAAAGCGCGACCTGCTACGAAGGGCGTAAGAATGAAGGCAGAGCACGGAGCTGGTGTGTGCATCGCACAGGCTGCAAGAGGAAGCGTGGCTGCCTCGAGTGCTTGTTTTCGGATTCACGTTAGCAGCTCGAAACTTAAAGTTCAACTTGCAGCTACTTGTGCTGCTACCTATTCCTCTTCCAGCTTTGCCCTGGAAACAATTGCGGTTAGGTTTATGCTTCGCCATACGGCGGAGAAAGGAGAGTGCAGCGGACAGTTTCAGGTGCTTCACGTGAGGCAAGGGGAAAGGGCAGCCCAGCAGTGGCTTTTCCTTCTGGAGCTTTTATCTTTGGGAGCAGCTGCTGCAAGTGGGCAACGGAGCTGCGAGAGTGCATAGTGTGACGGCACGTCTATCTGAGAAGGAAGCTGCCGAGCCGCAGTGTGTTGTGCTCAGTTTCAAGGCTACTTGGAAGTGGGGGGTACTTGAAGAACGCCTTCTAGCTGGACGCGTCCTTCTGGGTGAGCTCCAGCTGCATGGACTCTGCAGCATTGAAGGTGTAAGAACCTGCTACTGGCCAGGTAGTGTCCAGGAGTGCAACACAGCACCTTCCTTTGTGAAGCAGCCAGAGCATTCTCAGCTGAATCTGCTTGTGAAGCAGCTCTTGGCTGGACATGTGAAATTCGCTCCACTGAGTACATGCAGCCGGTGCCCAGCTGCTTCGTTCTTCGCCTTCTGCGCTCTGGACAGAACTGAAGCCCAGCGATGACTTTTAGCCGTGCCGCTCTTCAGCGTGTGTACTGCACGCATCCACAGTGTGCTGTGCAAGGATTTTCCTCAGCTCTCGCTCAGCGCAATGCATCAGGAGAGAAACACTTGCTGGTGTAGCTTTTCGCTGGCCAAGACTTTCAACACAGCAGCACACTCTGGGCGACGAGGAAGACAAAAGAAGAACACCTTTTCGCCCTGCCACGTTCTTCTGGGCGAGACGCCTAGCCGCGTCTTCTCTCCCTGCAAGGCTCTTATGTGCGCGGTGCTACTTGGAAGTGAGAAGGCAGGTGCAGAGCGCAGGGGCCATCTGCCGGCGTTGTGCAGCCTGTAAAGGAAAGAGGACTGCGACTGGAATGTGGTGCAAATACAAGTTGCCACGCGTCGGGGGCATGCTCTGGGTAAGCCTGTTGAACTAAAGCTGTTCCCTGTGCCAGACGTAGCCGAGAATCTTTCCGTAAAGATGCTGGCTACAAAGCAAAGAGAATGTTTCACTACTTCAGCGCTAGAGAGAAATTGCATAGCCCAAGGTGTGTTTCGGCAGAAGCAGCAGCCTGCAGCATTTGGCTGCCGGCACCGTGCTCTCTGGGCGAGAAGTAGACGACGGTTCGTCTCCAGCAAAACGAAAGCGCGACCTGCTACGAAGGGCGTAAGAATGAAGGCAGAGCACGGAGCTGGTGTGTGCATCGCACAGGCTGCAAGAGGAAGCGTGGCTGCCTCGAGTGCTTGTTTTCGGATTCACGTTAGCAGCTCGAAACTTAAAGTTCAACTTGCAGCTACTTGTGCTGCTACCTATTTCTCTTCCAGCTTTGCCCTGGAAACAATTGCGGTTAGGTTTATGCTTCGCCATACGGCGGAGAAAGGAGAGTGCAGCGGACAGTTTCAGGTGCTTCACGTGAGGCAAGGGGAAAGGGCAGCCCAGCAGTGGCTTTTCCTTCTGGAGCTTTTATCTTTGGGAGCAGCTGCTGCAAGTGGGCAACGGAGCTGCGAGAGTGCATAGTGTGACGGCACGTCTATCTGAGAAGGAAGCTGCCGAGCCGCAGTGTGTTGTGCTCAGTTTCAAGGCTACTTGGAAGTGGGGGGTACTTGAAGAACGCCTTCTAGCTGGACGCGTCCTTCTGGGTGAGCTCCAGCTGCATGGACTCTGCAGCATTGAAGGTGTAAGAACCTGCTACTGGCCAGGTAGTGTCCAGGAGTGCAACACAGCACCTACCTTTGTGAAGCAGCCAGAGCATTCTCAGCTGAATCTGCTTGTGAAGCAGCTCTTGGCTGGACATGTGAAATTCGCTCCACTATGTACATGCAGCCGGTGCTCAGCTGCTTCGTTCTTCTCCTTCTGCTGTCTGGTCAGAACTGAAGCCCAGCGATGACTTTTAGCCGTGCCGCTCTTCAGCGTGTGTACTGCACGCATCCACAGTGTGCTGTGCAAGGATTTTCCTCACCTCTCGCTCAGCGCAATGCATCAGGAGAGAAACACTTGCTGGTGTAGCTTTTCGCTGGCCAAGACTTTCAACACAGCACCACACTCTGGGCGAAGAGGAAGACAAAAGAAGAACACCTTTTCGCCCTGCCACGTTCTTCTGTGCGAGACGCCTATCCGCGTCTTCTCTCCCTGCAAGGCTCGAATGTGCGCGGTGCTACTTGGAAGTGAGAAGGCAGGTGCAGAGCGCACGGCCATCTGCCGGCGTTGTGCAGCCTGTAAAGGAAAGAGGACTGCGACTGGAATGTGGTGCAAATACAAGTTGCCACGCGTCGGGGGCAAGCTCCGGCTAAGCCCGTTAAAATAAAGCTGTTCTCTGTGCCAGACTAGCCGTGAATCTTTCCGTAAAGATGCTGGCTACAAAGCAAAGAGAATGTTTCACTACTTCAGCGCTAGAGAGAAATTGCATAGCCCAGGCGTGTTTCGGCAGAAGCAGCAGCCTGCAGCATTTGGCTGCCGGCACCGTGCTCTCTGCGCGAGAAGTAGACGACGGTTCGTCTCAAGCAAAACGAAAGCGCGACCTGCTACGAAGGGCGTAAGAATGAAGGCAGAGCACGGAGCTGCTGTGGGCATCGCACAGGCTGCAAGAGGAAGCGTGGCTGCCTCGAGTGCTTGTTTTCGGATTCACGTTAGCAGTCGGAAACTTAATGTCCAACTTGCAGCTACTTGTGCTGCTACCTATTTCTCTTGCAGCTTTCCCTGGAAAGAACTGCGATTACGTTAATGTTTCGCCATACGGCGGAGAAAGGAAATAGAGAGTGCAGCGGACAGTTTCAGGTGCTTTACGTGAGGCAAGGGGAAAGGGCAGCCCAGCAGTTGCTTTTCCTTCTGGAGCCTTTTTCTTTGGGAGCAGCTGCTGCAAGTGGGCAACGGAGCTGCGAGAGTGAATAGTGTGACGGCACGTCTATCTGAGAAGGAAGCTGCCGAGCCGCAGTGTGTTGTGCTCAGTTTCAAGGCTACTTGGAAGAGGGGGGTACTTGAAGAACGCCTTCTAGCTGGACGCATCCTTCTGGGTGAGCTCCAGCTGCATGGACTCTGTAGCATTGAAGGTGTAAGAAACTGCTTCTTGCCGGGTAGTGTCCAGGAGTGCAACACAACGCCTTCCTTTGTGAAGCAGCCAGAGCATTCTCAGCTGAATCTGCTTGTGAAGCAGCTCTTGGCTGGACATTTGAAATTCGCTCCACTGAGTACATGCAGCCGGTGCCCAGCTGCTTCGTTCTTCGCCTTCTGTGCTCTGGACAGAAGTGAAGCCCAGAGATGACTTTCAGCCGTGCCGCTCTTCAGCGTGTGTACTGCACGCATCCACAGTGTGCTGTGCAAGGATTTTCCTCAGCTCTCGCTCAGCGCAATGCATCAGGAGAGAAACACTTGCTGGTGTAGCTTTTCGCTGGCCAAGACTTTCAACACAGCAGCACACTCTGGCCGACGAGGAAGACAAAAGAAGAACATTTTTTCGCCCTGCCACGTTCTTCTGTGCGAGACGCCTATCCGCGTCTTCTCTCCCTGCAAGGCTCGAATGTGCGCGGTGCTACTTGGAAGTGAGAAGGCAGGTGCAGAGCGCACGGGCGATCTGCCGGCGCTGTGCAGCCTGTAAAGGAAAGAGGACTGCGACTGGAATGTGGTGCAAATACAGGTTTCCACGCGTCCGGGGGCATGCTCTGGGTAAGCCCGTTGAACTAAAGCTGTTCTCTGTGCCAGACGTAGCCGAGAATCTTTCCCTTTACATTTAGAGCGAATGTGCTGCTGTATGTCGCTGAGAGGCAAAGTGCATAGCCCAGGCGTGTGTCGGCAGAAGCAGTCGGCTGGAGCATTTGGCTGCCGGCACCGTGCTCTCTGTGCCACAAGTAGACGGCGCTTCGACTCCGGCAGAATGAAAGCGCCACATGGCTACTAAAGAGGCCGAACGAAGGCGCCGAGCACCGGGCTCGTGTCCGCAGCGTCCAAACTGAGAAAGGAGCGTGGCTGGCGCTCGCCTGCCTGCCGACTTCACGTTAGCATTGAGAAGGAGGAAGTTCAACGGCAGCTACTTGTGCTACTACTTCTCCCTCTTCCAAGCATCCCTGGGAACACTGGCGCTTACCTTTGGGCTCCGAGATGCAGAAAACACAGCGGTCGATGCCAAGGAGAGGGGAAGTAGAGAGTGCAGCGGGGAGTTGAAGTGGCTTTACGTGAGGCAAGGGGAAGGTGCAGCCCAGCATTGGCTTTTTCTCCTAGTTCTTTTCTTCAGGAGAGCAGCTAGCAAGCGAGCTGCAAGAGCCAACAATGGGGATGGCACGTCTTGTCAGAGAAGCCACGGTCTACAGTGCTGTAGAGTGCTGTGCACAGTTTGAATGCTGCTGTAAGTACACGGTACTTTTGGAACGGCTTCTCTCCTGACTTTCCCGTCTCTGTGAGCTCTAGCTGCTTGAACTTGGCCACGCTGAAGGTGTGTGGACGTGATTGCGCTGCGAGTATCAAGTCTTCCAGAGACGAGGGATAGTCAACAAATGCTTTCTCACCTGGCCCATCTCTCAGTCCGAACTGTGGCCGGAAACGCTGCTATGCTGCAAGGGTGGACTTAGCCACTCTGAGAGAATGTGATGACGCTCTATAGATAGTTGCGAAGGAAAGTGCTGGTCACTGCAATGTTTCGCCTAGTTTACAGACTTTAGAGGGACTCTGAAGGCCAACGCCTTCTTCTAGCACTTGTTCTCTGCGTGCAGCTGCTGCATGTTCGGAAGGGCTTTGCGATCGGCGAGAGGTGGAGGGTAGGATGGTAGCTAGAGCTTGAAGGAAAGTGCGTCTCTCCAGGACCTTTGATGCAGTTCAGTGGGTGCGAGTTGCATGTTGAGCATGTTCATGATGGCACAGAAAAGGTTCTGAAAGATAGAGGCCGTGCTGCAGCTGCCTTGACTTTTGCCGCTTAGTAACTGCACAGCCAACAATGAAAAGATTCCTCTTGCTTCCCCGCTACGCGCAGGATCACATTCTTTTGTGTCTCCAAGAGGCAGGATGCACAGCGGAGCTCTTCCAGCAACTGCTCGCACACGACTGGGGCCGCGACGGCGAAGCGCTTGGCTTTTTCCCCGGCACTGTCAGCGCTCCTCGAAACAAGCACACGATGGCGCTGACGACTTGCAAAAGAAGGCCAAGCGCCTGGCGCGGCTCGAAAGCACCCCAAGGGCAGAGGCAAGTTGCAAACGTCCCTGCACTCAAATCAACAGCACCTCAGGACAAAAAGATTTCCCTCATCTTCCCCTTCCAAGAGCGGACTCTTCTTTCTACCGCACTCCAAGAGGCAGACAAACCTCTTTGGCCCAAACCAATCTTTGCCCTCTCGCAGATTCTGCCCACCAACTTGAAACCATCTGGCAAAAACAGAGCTCAAAACAGTGCGGGCTGAGGAAGATCTTGCTGCCTGCAACTTCAACTGCACCCCTCAAACTAGCAGCACACACGCTGTTCTCAGCACTTTCCTTCTCAGCTCTAGCTACCATCCTAAGCCTTCCCTCTCCCAGAGTCAGCATCCCAAGACAACGGCACCACGGACTGCTCACACACTAAAGGCACCAGGACAAAAGGCTCACAAGCTTGGCCTTTGCATTCCCACGGACAGCTCAACAGCTCTAAGCCAGAGAGAGCTCTGCCTCTTGGGAAAAGCCTTTAAAATCCCTAAGAGCACCTGATGTGCACATCCAAACCTGCTTTCCTTGCCAAAGAGAGCAACTACAAGCCCATCTCCAAAGAAACGGCATCCCCTCCTCCAAAATACAACACATCCATCCACTGATCCACCTCCAGTATTGAATAGATCCAACAATTGCCCCTACACGCCCAGGGGCCAGAAGAGAAATGTCTTGCTGGACTATTCCTCCCCATGCTACCTTAACATCTGCTCCAGCAACACTGGCACTATGTCCTTGCCTTGGCAAGGAAAGGCACTCCGAGTCTCTTGGCCTTGCCTTGCCTTCAGTACCTTGTCTAGTTCTTCTTAAGCTACCCTTGCTCTGCTTCCTTTGCCTCTGCTGCCTTGCCTTGCACTACCTACAACTTGCTGGCTTTGCTTTGCCCTGCCTACCACTCTTGCCCTCGCCTTCCATGCAGGCAAGGCGCTGCAAAGCAAGTGCAGGCAATTGTGGGCAAGTCAAGGGAGAGGTAAGCAAGGCCAGAGCAGTGAGGGGAAAGCAAATGGAGTGGTAGGCAAGAGAAGGCCCAGACGTTAGAGGCAAGGCTGGCCGTAGGAAGGAAAGTCCACTGATGGGAAGGCCAGGCAGAAACAGGAAGTGCTTGGCAAGTCAAGGCCTTGGAGGAAAGCGGTAGGCAGGTCAAGGGCGGGGCATGGACATGCAAAGGAATGCAAGGCTCCAGTGGGCTCCAGAGGGCTAGCAGGGCAAGACAAGGAAAGTGTTGTGTTGCCAAGGCAAGGCCAGGCAAGGCAGGTGAGAAGTACATTCGAGGACTGCTGGTACACAAAAGTGGCCAGGACCAAGTGCTTTGTGTGGCCTTGATCCCGCGTGGGTCATGTCTCCTCTGCACCTCAAAGACTTGAGCTACCTGCTTTCCTTTGTAGGCAAAAGAACTCTCATTCTGGTCCCCGAGCTCAAGGGCAAAATGTGAATTGCCCTTGCAAGATTCAAGACATGCAAGGATTGCTCCCAGACCAAGGCTGCCCATAGAGATGAGTGTGGCAACACGCGTCCTCCCCTGGTCTTCCTCTCCTGTGATCCTGAAACACGGGAGATGCTTGAGAGCTTTGAGATTCCTAGGAGGAGCAGAAAGGGCAGGGCAAGGCCATGAAATGTCATCGAAAAGGGGTCTTGAATTCCAGGTGGGGGAGGGGTGAGCAAGGTCATGCAAGGCAAGGGAGGGCTTCAAGGGCAGGGCAAGGCAAGTGGTGGCTTGGCGAGGCGAGGCGAGGCAAGGCAATGAGGGTCCTAGAAGGAAAAGGAAAGGTGAGGCCAGAGCTAGACGAATGTGAAAGGAAGTCAGGTGGGGGATGGGTGAGCAAGTCAATGCAAGGCAGGGGAGAAAAGGCAGGTTGAGGGAAGGCTACAGAGGGGGCAGCAAGGAAACGCAAGGCATGTGAGGAGTAAGTGCTGCCAGCCGGCCGGGATGGCAGGGGCGGGGCCACTGCAAGTAGCATGGCGGGGATGTGGAGGGGGGTGTTAGTGTGCGGGAGGTGGGTGTGTGTGTGTGTGCAGCGGAGTGCAGGGTAAGTGCAGGTGTGTGTGCATGTGCATAGGGGGGTTTTGTGCCAGGTGCTGTGCCGGGGGGAGCCATCGCACCGCCAAGAAGGTGTGGGAGTGAAAGGAGTAACATAGATGTGTCTTTACAAAGAGACCGTGTGAATCCGTCCTTAGACAAGGCTAGGAATTTACTGGTAGGGGCGTAACAGAAGAAAGTCTTAGTTCTAGAAACTGTTACTAATCGACAGAGACTGTTGCTCAGCCAAGGCCGTGTTAAATTGCTGAACCTAGAGCAAGGCAGCAAAGACTTCATAGCATTAGGAATAGTTTCGTTTTCTTCCTTTTCCATACCAAGAGGGGGGTGCATATTAGAGGGGAGCCTAGAGTAGGCAGTTCCGGAAGTCTGTAATTCCCGAGTACCTCCGAGGGTGCTGTTGCCAGGAACTTCGCATCAAAAGGGGGCTGCGTCCCGCAATCAGTTGAGAGACTCCATGGCAAAAGCCCCATGGCCTCTCCCTGTAGTTGAAGAATGTTACAGGCCTCCTCTGTCTTCTTTTTGGTGGATGAAGAAAGTCAGAAAGCAACACTTCTGCCAGAACTCTCCAAGATGCCCCCTTTGCTCCCAGTGACTCCATCACTGGCCGGGAAGCTGTCTTTTCTCCCAGAGGAATTCGAGATACAGTTAAAAGCCGTGTGGCAGAGAAAAAAGGCAATACTTGGTTTACAAGGGATGGCAAACAAGAGATACCAGAAGCTTTGGCCCTACCAATATTAAAAGAACTCCGTGAAGAGAGTCCTTGCACCTCCTGAGGATTGGCAGAAGCCTTCCTCATGCTGGATGTTGCTGGGGGTCTTTTTAGACTGGCAGAATGAGCTGTTGAAGGTTGCTTGATCTGTGCTAAAGCAAACAGCCAAGTTACAAAGGAACTTGCCAGGGGAGGGAGGCCTTGGGCTGCAGGTCCCTTCCAAAGATGCCAGGTGGATTTTCCTGAGATGCCCCAAGTGGGAAGGCTTCATGTCTTCTGGTAATGGTATGTCAGCTAGCAAGGTGGCCAGAAGCATTTCCAACTGCTTCAGCAACGACAGGATCAGGTATTAAGGCATTTTTGGAACAAATCATTCCAAGATACAGCATTGTAGAAGCAATAGACTCAGATAGGGAAACTCATTTGACAGGAAAGATCCTTCAAGGGGTTTTGGCTTCTTTAGGAACACAATGGCACCTCCATAGGCCCTGGCACCCCCAGAGCTCGGCTCGGGTAGAAAACAATGAATAGAGAAATAAACACCTTTTGAAGCTGGTAATAGAAACCAAGATGCCATGGCTAGGGCTTTGGACATTGGCTTTGGCGAGAATGAGAGCCCGAGCCAGAAGAGAGATTCCGTTCTCCCCCTTTCCGTCGTTGTTATGAATTACCCGGCTAAGTCTCAACCTAGTGGGGGAGTAGAGGTAAGTGATGTATATTTAAAACCATCTGTGGCCAGGATACTGCTTCTTGTGAAACCCCTTCAACAGGAAGCTCAGCTGGCACAAGCCCCACCTTTGGACTTTGCTGCTTGTAACATCCAACCAGGAGATTGAGTCCTAGTTAAGGAGCAGAAAGAAGCGCCAGTGGTTCTGAAATGGCGTGGCCCATTCCAAGTGTCACTGACGACAGAAACAGCCATGAAGACAGCTGGACACAGGTGGACCCGTCACTCTCGGGTCAAGGTCTCTGAAGCCTCAGAGATTTGCACATCTCAGCTGGAGGAGAAGGCCGGGAGGCTGTGACTGACACTCTGCAGGAGTGGGCCGGAGCAGTAGCCAGTGCTTCGACATCAGAGGAAGCCCTGCGTGCCTACCCACAGACCACCTGCTGAAATAGTCTCTATGCGCATCCCTCCTCTAGAATCTCCACTCACTGGGGCGCTAATACTTGCAGCCATTGTTTCACGTTAACTAGTTTCTGTGTCTTCAATTGCCACAGGTGCTGCAGAAGACAATGGGAAAATTAGACTAGCTAATTAGATCACACTATTAAAACATTTTCCTTAATAACTCTACTTTTATATGGTCAGCTAAGTTTAGGCCAGGAGTGGGAGAATCAATTTGCAGCCTTAGCAGAAGAAGTAGCAAAAGTTTTTCACCTTAGCAATTGCTGGCTCTGTGGAGGGCCAGGAGGATCTGAAGAGTGGCCATGGTTGGCTAGCCCAGCTGAACCTAAATGGTGGGTCAATGTGAGGGCCACAATAGGATGGGATTTTGGGCCAAAGAAGGAAGTCCATGGCCACTTCATTCTTCTCCAACAGGCACTTATTGCCTAAACAGGACAGGGCGGGTCTATGTAGGAAAAGGCGTTTGTCAATTGACTTTCCCTCTGGCTTTAAACAATTGGGTTTGAACCCACAATTGCCCTCCTTACAATTGTTCCAAATATCAAGACAATTGCAATCAAAGAGCTGTTCAGCTCACTAATGGTAGCTGCGTAAGGTGTTCTTACCAAAAACATTTGGAAGCCTGTAAAGCAATGGGGAGGGACAAGGGGTTTTTTGGACCACCTATTTTTAAGCTGTCCCCACAAAAATTCCACAAGTAGAAGACATGTTGTTTGTGATTATCAGTGGGAATGGCAACAGCGGATTGGAACTCAAAGCCTTTTAGTGAGTTTTGCTCCAAATCCAAGCAAGCAACTTGCAGATGTAAATGTAGATGGGAACCCTGTGTGGGAGCTTGGAAATGCAAATGCTGTGACCCTTATGGTGGGGCAGCTATTGTTGGAGGACCGTTAGGCCAGGGAAACCCGCAGTATTTTGACCTACCAATTGATGACCAAGGGTAGGAAGGCCCCTTTGCTAATGGAACACGGGCTTTGAAAGGACATGATTGGATTTGTGGCCAACATGCTTAGCTCAGGTTACCTCCAAACTGGTCAGGGATATGGTGTATATCTTAGACCATTGTTCTTTTTGCTACTACAAATTCAGGGAAATCGCTTAGGAATCCAAATCTGTGATGATTTAATTAGAGAAAAGCAGTCAGCTGATGCAGCCTTGGCTGCAGGGAGCACCCCAAAACGGGGAAAAGATGAATGGCCACCAGAACAAGTTACGCAACATGATGGACCAGCCACTTGGAAACCTAAGGAATTCATCCCAGATGCCTGGCAACCCATTTATCATTTGAATGAGATAATTAGGGTACACGCTGTCTCAGAAATAATTACCAACCAGCCAGCCACAGCTCTTGACCGTCTTGCTGAGCAACCCACTTCAATGAGGAAAGTGGCATTTTCAACATTGGATGGTATTAGATTATCTGTTAGCAGAAGAAGGAGGAGTTTGTGGGAAATTAAATGACTTGAGCTGCTGTTTGCAAGCAGATGACAGCGGAAAAGTGGTCAAATAACAGAGGAAATAACCTCAGCTCATGGACCTGTCCAAGTGTTGAAAAGATGGTAATGGGACATGTTTTCATGGTTAACTGGCCAGCTATGGGCTAAATGAATACCATTTCTCCTCTTCTATGCTATAGCAACTCTAATCTTTTGACCATGCGTGACACCATGCTGGGTGCAGCTCTTTCAGCAGGTGGTCAAGGGGATGCTGCTAGCAGCCATGCCTACCTGATCCAGAAATGACTACAAAAGGACAGAAGAGGATGTCACTGCAAATAATAGCAAAAGCCCAGAAGACTCAAGAAGAAAAAATTAAATCAATGGTAATTAAGGTTTGTAAAGACAACTACAGATTAAATAAAAAAAGGAGGGATTAAAAGGAATGAGATGGATGAGTCTTTACAAACAGACCGTGTGAATTGGCCTGTAGACAAGGCTAGGAACTTATGGGAAGTGAAGTAACAGAAGAAAGTATTAGTTCTCTAGAACTGTTACTAATCATCAGAGACTGTTGATTAATCAAGGCCGTGTTAAATTCCTGAACCTAGAGCAAGGCAACAAAGACTTAATAGCATTAGAAATGTTTTTTTTTCTTCCTTTTCGATGCCAAAAGGGGGGTGCATATTAGAGGGGGACATAGAGTAGGCAGTTCTGGAAGTCTGTATCTCCCGAATACCTCAGCCAGTGGGGAAAAGGAAGAGGGTGCTGTGGCTGGGAACTTGACATCAAAAGGGGGCTGCATCCCGCAACCGTTTGACAGACCCCATGGGAAAAGCCCCATGGACTCTCCCTGTAGTCGAAGAATGTTGCAGGACTCCTCTGTCTCCTTTTCGGACATCAACCTCAGGCATGGTGGATTAATTTTCCCTAACGGCAGCGACCTGCTGCGTGGTCTCCGTGCTCCTCCCCAGCCCCCCGGGAGGTGTCAAATAGTTGCCGGCGGCTCCCACCGCGCGTTACAGACGGCTGCGCGGCGCCGGGGCTGCTCGCAGTGCTCCCCTGCCCCGCCAGGGCTGCCTGAGGTCTGCGGAGCCACCTCGCCACCGGCGCGGCCAGGGCCGGGGCCCTTCTCGACAGCAGCCGAGGGGCTGCGGAGCGGGCGGCTGCGGGACGATCAGCTCTTTTATGCCGCGCGGTGCTGCCGCCTCCATCTAGCTCCCCATCGCGCCGCCGGCCGACCCCGCCTGGCGCGTTCACGCTCGGCCGCGCTCGCCGCCCGCCCAGCCTCGCCGGAAGCTCTCCCGCGCGGGCCGTGCCCCGGCTCCGCCTGCGGCTCGGCAGGGCCCGGCCGCACGCGTGCTGCGTGGCTCGGAGCACCCGCGTTGCGCCGCAGGCGACGGGGAAGGCGGGGCGGGCCGGCGCCATGGTGGTAGCGCGAGGAGAGGAGCGCCCGGGAGGGGCGGCGAGTGGCGCGGCCGTGAGCGCTTCTGCTTGCTGTCGCTCGGCTGCCGCCCACGGCAGGTGCCGTGTGACCCCGCGGAGCGGCGGGGCCGGCCGGGCGGTGCGCGGCGAGGCTTTCGGCCAGCGGCGGCCGCAGCGACAGTCTGCCGGCACTGCCCGTGCCGGTGGAGAGAGCGGGGATCCGAGGCCGGCCTTCCTAGGCTAACGAGGGGCGACCGCCTTTGCCGCGCTGCCCTCCGTGCAGCACGTGGCCGATTCCGGCGAAGCCGGGGTCTCCGCAGCGGCGCGGGCGGGAGGGAGTGGGGAGCGCGCTCGGTGCTCTGCCGGCCGCTCCCGCCCAGCGCTGCGCTCCGCCGAGGCGTTTTCCTGCCTATCCTGGGAAGGACATAAGGGACACCAAAGTTGGAGCTTAGCTGTCAGGGGGAACAACTTCCCTCCATTGGCGACCTTCTTTTCCCTCTGATTCAGCTACCCTGTGGTAGGTGCGATGGTGCTGAAGAAGGGTGGCGGCTTGGCACAGTTGCTGGCATAGGTGGTGCGAGAGCTCCACGCAAGCAGCTTGGAGTGGCATGTGTGAGGGTAGGAAGGTACGGCACCCACAGCTGAAGGTAAAAAAAGTCAGGGCATGTCACCAGCCGCAATCGTGCTAAGTTGTTCATCTTTGCAAAGTGCTTGCCGAGTTGTTCCTTTTCTTAGGTAATGGGGGTTTGTATCAACCAGAACTGCATATGGTCAGTATTTGCAGAGAAGGTTATGTGAACTGTTGTTGAAGTGAGTGTAGCAGTTTCTATGGCATTCTGCAAAAAAAGTGACAGGTCTCTCTGTGTTCCCCAATTCTTAACAAAAATGAAGTTCACAAAGCCCTGAAAAGAGGTTTTACAAAACTTCAGGGATTTTTTCCTACGAGTACTGTGGAGACAACCATAGTCACCTTGTCTTTCCAAAAGTGAAGGTTACATCTTTTTGTCCAAGAGCATCAAGTGCTTTTGATCAGCGTTTGTGTGCATGCATTAGCCTTGTTCTTGTTCTTCCTTGGAGAACTTTTACAATCCTCAGATGATCTGTGTAGGCTGCAGACTGCAGTGGTGAACTTGAAGGCTTCCAGCAGAAGGGAGATGCTGTCCACGTTTTGGATTTTCCTTAGTCTGAACCTTCAATGTCCAAGGCTTCACTTTTCAAGCAGTTGGAAGAGCTCCAAATGAAGATATGAACAGGTCTTAATTGACCTTGTCACCGCCTCAGTTCGTCAGGTAATGCTGCGCACTGGATTTAATTGCCTAGTGCAAGATGTGCTAAAAATATGTAAGAGTATCTCCTCGATTACCCTCCCAGAAGGGTTTGAATGGAGAACAAGGAGTTCCGAAGACAGGTATTTGGTGTACGAGAAGTAGAACTTAGTGGATTGCAGGGCACTGCATGCACAAATGTCTAAGGAGGATCCATCTTTTTATGCCCCATCTATGCTTGTTCTCATTTGAACTCCTGAACATTCTGGAGGTTGGTTTTGTTAGGGTTGTGGCTGGGGAAGGGGTGGTGGTGGGGGAGGGGTGGGTGTTGTTTCTGATCTTTTTAATTTCCAGGATAGTGTACAAAGAACTTGTGCCCACAACCAGCAGTATGAAGCAATGCAGGTATAAAAGAAGGTCACCGAAATGTCGGATAATATGAATCTGAAAGCGCTTCAGTATTTTACCCAGGAGTTTCACTGCAACAAGGTGATTGTCCTTGACAGAAATGTAGTGGCAGGCTTATGCCATGCTAGAAGTGATGACCTTTCTCTGCCCCAAATTGACCAGCAAGATCTTTTGGCTCTTGATTGAAACCCCTGAGCCAGCTGTGTTTCAGGCTGCAGAAGCTGCAGGTGTTGTGGCAGACGCGGGGTGCAGCCCTGCCTGCCGGTCCCGACCTGGCGCATGCCGGTGGCAGCCGTCAGCGCCTGGGGTCCCCTGGAAGGGGGATTTAATCATTTCTTCTCTAGCATTTGCTTGTGTTTTGTCAAGATTCTTTAATTCACTAAATAGTAAATTTAAAAAATTAGCTGAATGATAATAATTTTGAAGTCTTCTGAGGCAGAACTGGGAAGGTTAGAACATATTTGTATGATTTCAAATATGTATAAATTCTTAAATGACAAACGTTAACAAACTGTCAATGCAAGCAATTATGGTGACACTTTACATTTCATTGGTTTTCATGCAGCTCCATCCCATGTGTTGGTAGGTTCTTAAAAAGTGAAAATTTGGCCCACTAGAGCGATTATTAAAAAGAAGTACAACTCCTTGGGGCTAACACAAAGGGACAGCGTCCACGTGAGTAAATGGTTATCACATTTAGATGTGATTCTGCTGCTTGCACTTTCTCTGCCCTCAAACTGCTTTCTTTATCGTCAATGCAGGGATGTTTGACATTCTTAGAAAAGAGAAAAGAAACAGATTTCCTCAAAAAAAAAAAAAAAAAAAAAGCCAGGTGAAATTAATGCAATGTTAATTGCATTAATTTATTCAGGTGGAGTTTTAGTTTTTATTCTATGAAGTGCTTGTTGCACCACTTTTGTTGTTTCCCACAGATTTGGAGTGGGATTTCCTCCAGTTGATTGTTCAGCAGAGGGAGTGAGACTGCCTTCAAAAGTTTTGCAGGAGTTGCATCTGTGAATCGGGCACGTGAGTTGCCTTTTTTTTTCCCCCCAGATTTTCGTAGGCTTCTGTTTTTCACCGTGGATCAGTTCACCTTGGATCAGTTTGCTCTTTTTGTTCCAGTGATTTTTTCTTTTGGACATGTGTCACGATCCGTTAATACAAGTAAGGGTCGTGATGGTTTGTTTACAGATCTCCGAGTGCAAAAGGACACAAGGGATTTCAGTTTTAATCAAAACAGTGCACCTTTGTTAAGTACCCACAACACAGTAATGCGATAGAGGAGAGAAAGAGAGAGAGAGAGAAAGAAAAACAAAGTAAAAGAGTAGAGAGGAAGAAAGGGGGGGTAATGGCTACCAACGGATGAGATGAAGTCCTCGTGCTCTGCTGCCAATAGATTTGTCTTCTTTCCGTGGGGAGATCTCATCTCAGTTATTTCAGAAAGTCCCTTTATAGGCCTTTTTTGAAACGAGGGGCAACTGGCCAAGACCATATCTGTGTTTCGTAATAACATTGCAAAACTAAAAGCTAGCCCTAACTATCCCAGGTACATACCAAGCATGCCTTTCTCCTATGCTAACTATACTGCCTGCTATGGTTTGCGGCCTAGCAGCGTTAGCGCGTCTACTTCTGGCATGAGTTTAGCAGTGCTCTCGCTTCTGCTTTCTAGCTGTATCCCCACATCTCGCCCTTTTCCCCAAGAGGTGGGGCAAATCTACAGCCGTTGTTATGAGGCCCGTTGCTTCGGGAAACAGGTACAGGACAGGTGTAGAGGACAGGTCATTCCTTTCCGCTTCAGCGCAGTCCTTCCCGCCTGGGCAGCAAGAACGGCGCAGTCCACTGTGACCTGCACAAATTTCCTCAGGAATGCGTACCAGTTCCCAGCGAGCACACCTGCAGGCAACAGTTGGCAGACATCCCACCTTAGGCAGGTCGGAACTCCTGTGTTTAGCCTCTGTTCTCGGCGATGATCGTGAGGCAGATGAGGGATCTTCAGACCGTCTCTTACACCACCCCATGACTCACGATTGTCATCAGGAGAGCTCCATCAGCACGATTTCGTAGTGTTGTTGCGAAGTCTTCAGGACTCGTTAATGTTGGTAGCATATCCCAGAAAAGGGTAGAGAAAATAAGAAAAGAGAAAGAAAAGGAAAAAGAAGGAATAAGTAATTTTTAATCAAAATACACATGTAATTTTTAATCATGTCTTATCTTATTTTAATACTCATGTAGTTCATCTTGTGTCAATAACCTTAGGGGTGTCCACAGTGGATGGGATAGTGTCCAAATTGTGCACATCTATTACAGATGTCAACCGTTTCATCATTCTGCAATTCATGATGTGTAAGATTGCTGATAAAACAAACCCAATCAAAACTAAAATCAAGAGAACAAGGATGGGATGACACAATTTGTTCAGGACACCTGTAGCAGTAGGTGAGCACCCAAAAGGAGTATCCCACCAGCTGTGTCCAGCATCTTTCTTTCCTCTGTCTAGAAAACAATGTGTTTCTTTCCCATTGTGATCAACAGTTACCAAGGTTTTCTGTCTGTTTTTCTTGATCTTTTCCAAAATTCCAATGAAATCCTGGTGAAGCAACAAGTGCTTTACCTAAGTAAGGTTCATCCCAGTGGGGGTAGGCAATAATTGGTGGATCACTGTGTAATTGGACTGTAAAATACAATAAGAAGTAAGTGGGGCTAAATAAGAGAAATCACATCCTGTGCTTTTAGTCAAGTTACAAACACAAGAATTTGAATGAGTTTTAGTATCTACAACTAAATTTTCTAGAAATACCTTATCACATGCAGTTCTTAAGCATGCACATCCATTGCCTATATACACAAGCAGTGTTTCAGGAATCTTGTTAGGATGAATTTCAAAAGGACAGATATTTTGTTCTGTGTCCAAACAAATGTCTTGAGGTCTAATTGCACTGCTTTCACAGATAAACCCTTGTTGTTCTCGGACAATACAAGTGTCCAAATTAACAGTTTGCCACTTCTTCCCAGTTTGACGGGCCCATTCTCTGTGCTGGAAAGGGTAGAGAATAGCTGCATCATGGTTCAGCCCTAATGCAATGATAGGGACTATCCAATGCACTGAAGCATTACGTATGGTTAGTACAAAGGCTGTGGCTGTGTTTGTGATGGGATTGTAGGTAAAATTCACTAAATTCCACCAGGATTGGAATTCTCTTTCAAAATCAGTGGCACCGTCCCAGATTATGTTCCGAATTTCAGTAGGAAAAGTGCCTTCTTTGCCTTCTCTTGAAGTTGAGGCAGCAACGGACTGCATCCACAATTGAGCCTGGACGCAGCTGAGAGCCAAAGAAATGTTGTTTTGCGTAGCACGGAGCATGCCAATTATCAATTTGTGGTCATTCACATTTACCTTTTCTCAATTTGGTAATATGTTTGATAACAACCGCTGATGGGTTGTTGTATTTTAGTCAAATCTGTAGTTGTGGCAGCCAATTTATTCATTAGCACTTCTGAATCAATACTATTTAAGATTCCCAATCCTGTTCCCACAATGCCGGTTATGTCTCCTTGCGTCCGTTTCTTAGAAGGGTTCCGCTTTTGCAACCCGGTTGTCTGCCCCTTGAAGGAAGTCTGCAGAAAAGGTGAACAAGCTGGCTGAATTTCTGAGACATTGTTTTGCACCAGCAACTTGACTTGTTTAAGGGACCATGCCGGATTGAGCAATAGTTGTTGTTGGCCTGTTTTTGTGATTATACGTGGTCCAATTTCAAAAATTCTCGGGCTTAGCATGACCGGTGGTTGGGTGGTAGGTATTGCAACATCGACTTTGAGTTCCCCCCAGTATTTTGTATTGTTTTTACCACACGTGACTTTATGGGGAAATTGTACAGCAATTAAGGTTTAGCCAACAATCTTGATTTTGAATTTCACCAAACAAAACACGGCCATGAGGTCCAATGCTATAACTGTGTACAGGTTCGGTAAAAAATTCAGCAATTAATCCACATCGTATTGTAACATCGTCACCTCGGGTTACCATAAAGGGTGGAGAAACTTTATTCTTGTCATCTAACACAAGGGGAGTACTTATACCGTGGTATGTGATTACTGCACTCAGTATGGGCTTTGCTGCGGCGTTTATTTTGAATTTATAAGTTAAACCTGTCAGACTTGGCTGATCTGCCGGGTTATTTTGCCAATTGCATGTTGCATAGGTCGGTTTGGTTAGAGGAAAGTTATACCAGCAGTCAGTTAGTTTGTTTCTGCGAAGCTTTGTGATTTCCACATTGTTGGTACTGGGGCCTAAGGTGTAGTTACCGACATTCTTCTGACAACCACACAGGATGAAGGGGGTTTGTTTGTCACACACCCACTCCGTTGTAGGGCAGAGTTTGGCCGTAATGTTGGGGTGCAAATCACTTTTCCCATCTGGTTTTAGAAAATTTCCAGCGATTGCAATGGTGGAAGCTTTCTTGTAAAGAGATCCTTCTACTTTTCTGCATCCTACCTTAATTTGTTCACCTCTTGTTCCTTTTAAGATTCTAGTCCAATCCTTCAAGTCCCATCCCCATTCACTTGGATGGTATACCCCAGAGTCGTGCAGTGCTACAGTGGCTAGGTTTGGGCAACGATCTCTGGGATAGGATCCTAGAGCACTAGTGTACCTAATGGTAGCTTCAGACCATGGCCACTCAGCTGGTTTTTGGCCCTGGTGTTGTGGTAGGATGCAGAAAAGTATCACTAGTCTTATCATGGTTTATGTGCTCTTCTTCATGTCCCTCGGAGTTCTTCTGTGAAAAGTGAACACAACAGAGTCTGCCACCAAAAGGCAGAAAATTAGAATGATGGAATTATGCAGCGTGTATGTATCCGATGCTCTCTCCCTAGGGCATCAGAGGCTAGCCATGCATATTTATTCAGAGGGCGTTTTAGCACTAGTGGTACTTCTCCTACGGTAGGGAGATCTACCGAAACAGGTTGTCCAGGGTAGTGTGCAGGATTCTTAGGATCATTTGGTCCCTGCAGTGAGAGAATTATGCTTGGAGCTGTTGGGAAAAAGACAGTGATTTTGGGACACCCGTTTACCCCCCATCTATCATTCACACCTTTCACAGCTTCCCATAGCCGAACATCCCAATTTCCCTCCTGTGGTTTCAAAAGTCCTTTCAAGAGACCATTGGTCCTTTCTACAATGCCGTTAGCTTGAGGGTAGTAAGGAGTGTGAAAAGTCCGTTTAATCCCTTCACCTTTTGCCCAGTCCTGTACAACTTTGGCAGTAAAGTGAGACCCGTGATCAGATTGAATTTCTTGTGGTTTTGGGAAAGTTCCAAACCATGCCTGCAATGCTTGAACAGTATGATCTCCTGTAGCTCTTTTAAAAGCATTGGCCTGGACTAACCCAGATATCATCTCTACTCCTACCAGCCCAAAGTGTTTACTTCCTGACTTTTTAAAGGGGCCGATATAATCTACCTGCCACGCTTCCCATAAGCCTTTACCCTTTCTTAAATGCAGAGGGTCATCTTCCAAAGGGTGTCTTTCTAGCCGTCTGCGACGTTGTTCACAGGCTGACATGCATGTTTTACACATTTCTCTGGTAACAGACCAACCGCAAGCAAGGGCTTCTTTGTACAAATCTTTTGCACCTGTGCGTTGTCTTTTTACATGCAACCATTCTAAGAAGTGCTCCCAGTCCTCTGTAATTTGATCTTTTTTCACAGGACTTAGTCTTGCTAATTCGTCAGCTCTAGTGTTCCACTCTCCTGCTGGATTTCCATCTGTCTGGTGAGAGGCTACCCACTCCACGGCAAAATTCCCTGGACTTGCAATACTGAGAATTTCTTGCTACTTTTCCTTTTGCCATACTGGGATTCTGTTAACTTCACAATCCTTTTGCTGCCAAAAAGGAAGCCACTCAGTCCATCCCTTAAACACAGCATAGGAATAATCGGTGTAGATACAGACAGGAGAAGTATTCTGTGCCTCACGTTGGAAAACACTCCAAACAGCTATCAGCTTGCCAACTTGGGCACTGCCTTCCCCCTCTGTGATAATTCCTTCACCTGAGGAAGTGTGGAGGGCTACAGCCTTATGTTTCCACACCTTTCCTTCTCGCTTGGCAGAAGCATCCGTAAGCCAAGAATTTGCTGACCGTTTGGGGGAAAAAGGAGGGGCTACTTTAATGACTGAGGCAGGTTTGTCCTGGCTGCTACCCAAGTCTTCAGTTTCTTGGATTGCCAGATTTTTTACAGCTCCTTCAGTTCTTGAGAAGACGCTACAATCATGTTCAATCTGAGCATACCACTTCCTTACTGAGGTCCTCTGGGCCACCCCGTCAGGTGGGGGTGGTGCCAGTAGAGACAGCCTTAATAACTTTGAAAGGGCCTCTCAAAACAATTGGTTGTTGTTGTGCAATCTTCTCCGCTTCTAGGAGAGCTAAGCTAACCACAAACAATCCTTTCTCCCAGGTAGTGTACCTTTTTTCAGCATCTTTAAAGCCACGGGAGTAAAAACCAAGAGGCTTCGTCGGACCCTCAGGACCCCGCTGCCATATGTGTACTGACAACCCTGAGGAGACCTGAAAAGCATCTGTGGGATGAATAGGGCCCAGGGCTTGGTGAGGCTGTTGCTTCAAAAACCAACAATTTCAGTGCTTCTTCTTGGGAAGCACTCCATTCCCATTTTGTCCCTTTTCTTAACAAGTTGTAAAGAGGTCTGGCAATTATGGAAAATCTGGGATGTGTTTTCTCCGGAGCACTAATACACATCCTAAAGCATGTTGGAGATCTTTTTTGGATTCAGGCATTTTAATCTGATCTGAAGAGGTTAGGGTATCAGGTGGGATACGTGTCATACCTCCTTTCCACCAAATTCCCAACAATTTCACTTCATGTGAAGGGGTTTGGGTTTTTTCTGAGGGAATTTGCAAATCAAGGCTTTCTAAGTGGGAGGTTATTTTCTGTTGGGTATCTCTCACTTCTTCTATTTCATCTCCTCCCACAAGGGTCTCATCAGTGTGTTGATGAACAGCTAGATTGTCCGCTTTGGGTACTTTTTCGAACTCTTGGGCTAAAGCGTGATGAGCCAGGGTAGGAGAATGTTTGTACCCTTGGCGAAGCCTAGTGAAAGTGTGTTGCTGTCCTTGCCATGCGAAAGCAAAACGGTCCATATCTTCTGGCTGTAAAGGTGTCGTAAAAAACATGTCTTTGACATCTATAGGTGGCATGATTGAATGAGCCTTTTCTTGAATCAATGTTATGAATTCTGCTAGATTTGGGACTGCTGCTGTAAGAGGGTCTGTGTTAGCATTTAGCCTACGAAAATCTATTGTCAGCCTCCACTTCCCATTAGGATTTTGCACTGGCCACACCGGAGAATTGAAAGGAGAATGGGTATTAAGTATTACTCCTTGTTGTGGTAGCTCCTGTATCACTGGCTTGATACCCTCTTTGGCACCCAGGGGAAGGAGGTATTGTTTCACATTAGTTACTTTGCTGAATGGTAGGGAGGCTGCAGCTTGGAGCAGTCTGATGTTAAAATGTGGTGTGCCAAAAGACCACAGAAGACCCTCTGAGTCCTCCCACTGCCTCCTAGCAAGGGCATTCAGCCCTAATACATTGGTTGGAATATCTCCAATCACCCCATGGATGGAGAGTTGGTTTTCCTCTCCAGGCAAAGGGAGCTTGACTAAGGCCCCATTCATAGATTCTGTTTAAGTGCCCAAGGCACTTAAAACACCATATCGGTTCTTTGTTGGAACAATTCCACACCTCTGGGCATCTTTCTTTGTCAGCGCAGAAATTTGTGCCCCAGTGTCAATCAGAAAAGTTACAGGTGCCCGTTTAGGACTTGTAATAGCTGTGATCGTTATATCTCCCGTTTTATTTTTAGTGAGCATTCTCAGGTAGACCTATGCTCCGTTTCTTTGCCCACTGACAAGAAACAGAGGGTCTAGTTTCCCTGGTTTTGAGGAAGAATCTGTTCTGGCTCATTGGCCGGACTTTGAGGGAGAAGTGGCTTTGACTCACTGCCCAGATTCTGAGGGAGGAGGGGTGCACTGGGTTGAAGTGACGGATTGGGTAGAAGGGGCTTTTGGCAGTGCCAGTTAGACACTACCTTACTCAACTGATCAAGGGCTAAGCCATCCATCGCATTTCTGGGGACCCCCTTTTTGATACCTAATAAGCACCACTGCTGACGGTTAGGGATCTCTGGTTACATTCTTTGGTTTTTCACTATGAGGAGCCCTAATGTACCTGACACCTTTTGTTTTTTCTGATTTTTCCTCTGGGATTTTTATCGGTCCATATTTCCTACTGTAATTAATCAGATCTTCTTCAACCTCACTCCATGTCCAAACTTTGCAATCACCGGCAGGTGAATTTGATTGTGAACCTGGCGGCTGAGAGGGGGTTGAATATGGAGTAAACCCAGGATCGGTAGATGCAGTTTGGTCGCTCGGGTTTCCAAGGAATCTGTCCAACCTCTCTACAGGACCTGCAGCAGCTATGGTGTTTTGAAGGACAGCTGCTGTAGATTGGAGTGATTCTGGAAGGCCTCGAATTAAAGGGGTCATCAGTTCAGGTTTCACAGGTAATTGCGTGGGGGATTCATATCCAGGAGTTAATTTCCTTTCATGGATCATTTGCAGACAGGCGGCTTTGTGGACGCTTTCTAGAAGTTGATCAGGGGTACCAACTGTAGCGAAAGGGTCTCCCCTTTCTAAAGGATTGAGTCCCCCGGCCCAGAAAGCTGCGCGCTGAGTCAGCGACCATGTGTTACGTTTGTCTCCTGTTGTTAAGAGAACTCCATGTCCCCAGTATCCACTGGCCTCCTGTTC
Organism: Coloeus monedula; assembly: GCF_965178545.1. NCBI lineage: Eukaryota > Metazoa > Chordata > Aves > Passeriformes > Corvidae > Coloeus > Coloeus monedula. The sequence continues at coordinate 534,354 of NW_028120807.1, read as the reverse complement.
AGTGAATTGAATTTGGTCTCCTCCGGTGAGAGACACTTGGAAGACATATTCCGTCTCAGCTTCGTGGGGAAGCCGCCCGTACTCCTTTTTTAACTTCGCCAACTCAGGAGCAGTGTATGGTATTTGTTTAGTGGTGATATGCGGTTCAAAATCTTCATCATTGATATAATTATATTCTGTTTTAATTAGAGGTCTCATAGGAGGGCAGCAGTTTTCCCCACAATTTTTCACTAGCACTGGTTCTTCCTGGGGGTATATTTGGTTAATGTGAGGAGTTTTCTTTTCCTCTTTCTCTTTTGGTGAGTCAGCATTCTTTGAATTCTTAAAATATTCCTCCCTCAAAGCAGCCCGCAGCAAATGATTTTCATTCCTTTCTTCATCTGATTGTTCCTGTAAAATTTCCACTAGGTTTTGAAGGGAATCTGTGATTGCTTTCTCTTCACTACATCGCTTAAAGCAGTGATCTATAGCTGCTGTAAGGCATGCTCCTGAAACAGATTTAGGAGCAGATTATGGTTTTATTTTGGCCAAATTTAAACTTTGTCTCATGTTGGAATGAACATCTTCTATCAGTCACACTCTCCAAATTAAACCAGTTATTTTGAGCCCATTCTTCCCCTCCCGGAGAGGGCCGGGCATTATGTTTTGCTAGCAGAGCATAAAATGCAGCTTTATGATTTGCACTAGGGTTTTCAGTCATTTTATAAAGGGATCAAAACCACTACAGGGAGGTAAAAACCTAATTACACATTGCCACACAAACAGCTTCTCCGTGTCGCCCTTCGCTTCCCTGGGTGGGTGAAGAGACCAAAATCTGCCTGGGAGATACTCCTTAAGTTACTTACAGTTGTCTCTTCACTACACCAAGCAGTCCAAATTCACACACGCCCACCAAAACAGTTCCCCCTTTTACACTAAGAGATCTTTTGGTGAAAAATCTGAAGACAGAGCCCTCAGTTGAGTATGGGGTGCTTTTCACCTAGGCGTGTGCAGTTTGCGGGAAATTCGAGTCGCCCCCCTTGCTTTCTAGACACCGCTCACCCTTTGCGGGGTGTCGGGCTAGGTGCGGCTGGAGTGAAACATCCTTCCCCTATTAGAGACTACACACAACCTTGCAACCCCTTCTGTCTGTCAGAAATCCTGTCCGTGATGCCAGTTTAATGTCACGATCTGCTAATAGAAGTGAGGGTCGTGATGGTTTGTTTACAGATCTCCGAGTGCAAAAGGACACAAGGGATTTCAGTTTTAATCACATTTTCACCTTTGTTAAGTACCCACAACATGGTAATGTGATAGAGGAGAGAAAGAGAGAGAGAGAGAGAAAGAAAAACAAAGTAAAAGAGTAGAGAGGAAGAAAGGGGGGGCAATGGCTACCAACAGATGAGACGAAGTCCTCGTGCTCTGCTGCCAATAGATTTGTCTTCTTTCCGTGGGGAGATCTCATCTCAGTTATTTCAGAAAGTCCCTTTATAGCCCTTTTTCGAAATGAGGGGCAACTGGCCAAGACCGTATCTATGTTTCGTAATAACAGTGCAGAACTAAAAGCTAGCCCTAACTATCCCAGGTACATACCAAGCATGCCTTTCTCCTATGTTAACTATGATTTACCAAAATATGAATATCGATCTAATATCGATATCCAACTGAGATGGACAAAAACTCTTAACAGTTTAGAGTTAGAAAGTGTATGTTTTATTTTTGCGTGGGATAGCTCCCTAAGTTGCAGGCCCTGATACAAGCAAACATGATACCTTTTATTTCCACGTATTATGAATATCCAAAATACAAAATGCGTATTCATGGTGTTGACACCTCCCATTCTCCGCTTTGTATGGAAATGAGCTTACATGTCATTAAGCATGCGTAGCGTGTGATCTGAATGGAGTCGGTGGTCTTGAATTGGGTCAGTGGTCCTAAGGAAGATGAAGTAACTCATCTTCCTCACTCTGACCTTTATGCCTTTCTGAGTTTTAACAATTCTAATTACTTTAGTGACCTCTAAGTTTCTTCTTGCGTGACTTTTGGATGGGCTCCCACAAAGGGAGGAAATTGGTAATTGTCTTTATTCTATACACCAACTTATCAATGTTTCTGCTCATTATTCTAAGCACAGCTAAACAAACATGCAAATGACAGATCATCAGTTCAGACTAAGGAAAATCCAAAACGTGGACAGCATCTCCCTACTGCTGGAAGCCTTCAAGTTCACCACTGCAGTCTGCAGCCTACACAGATCATCTGAGGATTGTAAAAGTTCTCCAAGGAAGAACAAGAACAAGGCTAATGCATGCACACAAACGCTGATCAAAAGCACTTGATGCTCTTGGACAAAAAGATGTAACCTTCACTTTTGGAAAGACAAGGTGTCTATGGTTGTCTCCACAGTACTCGTAGGAAAAAATCCCTGAAGTTTTGTAAAACCTCTTTTCAGGGCTTTGTGAACTTCATTTTTGTTAAGAATTGGGGAACACAGAGAGACCTGTCACTTTTTTTGCAGAATGCCATAGAAACTGCTACACTCACCTCAACAACAGTCCAAATAACCTTCTCTGCAAATACTGACCATATGCAGTTCTGGTTGATACAAACCCCCATTACCTAAGAAAAGGAACAACTCGGCAAGCAGTTTGCAAAGATGAACAACTTAGCACGACTGCGGCTGATGACATGCCCTGACTTTTTTTACCTTCAGCTGTGGGTGCCGTACCTTCCTACCCTCACACATGCCACTCAAAGCTGCTTGCGTGGAGCTCTCGCACCACCTATGCCAGCAACTGTGCCCAGCCGCCACTCTTCTTCAGCACCATCGCACCTACCACAAGGTAGCTGAATCAGAGGGAAAAGGAGGTCGCCAGTGGAGGGAAGTTGTTCCCCCTGACAGCTAAGCTCCAACTTTGGTGTCCCTTGTGTCCTCCCCAGGACTTGCGGGAAAACGCCTCGGCGGAGCGCAGCGCTGGGCGGGAGCGGCCGGCAGAGCACCGAGCGCGCTCCCCACTCCCTCCCGCCCGCGCCGCTGCGGAGACCCCGGCTTCGCCGGGATCGGCCACGTGCTGCACGGAGGGCAGCGCGGCAAAGGCGGTCGCCCCTCGTTACCCTAGGAAGGCCGGCCTCGGATCCCCGCTCTCTCCACCGGCACGGGCAGTGCCGGCAGACTGTCGCTGCGGCCGCCGCTGGCCGAAAGCCTCGCCGCGCACCGCCCGGCCGGCCCCGCCGCTCCGCGGGGTCACACGGCACCTGCCGTGGGCGGCAGCCGAGCGACAGCAAGCAGAAGCGCTCACCGCCGCGCCACTCGCCGCCCCGCCCGGGCGCTCCTCTCCTCGCGCTACCACCATGGCGCCGGCCCGCCCCGCCTTCCCCGTCGCCTGCGGCGCAACGCGGGTGCTCCGAGCCACGCAGCACGCGTGCGGCCGGGCCCTGCCGAGCCGCAGGCGGAGCCGGGGCACTGCCCGGGCGGGAGCGCTTCCGGCGAGGCTGGGCGGGCGGCGAGCGCGGCCGAGCGTGAACGCGCCAGGCGGGGTCGGCCGGCGGCGCGATGGGGAGCTAGATGGAGGCGGCAGCACCGCGCGGCATAAAAGAGCTGATCGTCCCGCAGCCGCCCGCTCCGCAGCCCCTCGGCTGCTGTCGAGAAGGGCCCCGGCCCTGGCCGCGCCGGTGGCGAGGTGGCTCCGCAGACCTCAGGCAGCCCTGGCGGGGCAGGGGAGCACTGCGAGCAGCCCCGGCGCCGCGCAGCCGTCTGTAACGCGCGGTGGGAGCCGCCGGCAACTATTTGACACCTCCCGGGGGGCTGGGGAGGAGCACGGAGACCACGCAGCAGGTCGCTGCCGTTAGGGAAAATTAATCCACCATGCCTGAGGTTGATGTCCGAAAAGGAGACAGAGGAGTCCTGCAACATTCTTCGACTACAGGGAGAGTCCATGGGGCTTTTCCCATGGGGTCTGTCAAACGGTTGCGGGATGCAGCCCCTTTTTTATGCCAAGTTCCCGGCCACAACGCCCTCTTCCTTTTCTCCACTGGCTGAGGTATTAGGGGGATACAGACTTCCGGAACTGCCTACTCTATGCCCTCCTCTAATATGCACCCCCCTTTTGGCATCGAAAAGAAAGAAAAAGAAACCATTCCTAATTCTATTAAGTCTTTGTTGCCTTGCTCTAGGTTCAGGAATTTAACACGGCCCTGATTAATCAACAGTCTCTGATGATTAGTAACAGTTCTAGAGAACTAATCGTTTCTTCTGTTACTTCACTCCGCATAAGTTCCTAGCCTTGTCTACAGGCCGATTCACACGGTCTGTTTGTAAAGACTCATCCATCTCATTCCTTTTAATCCCTCCTCTTTTTATTTGATCTGTATTTGTCTTTACAAACCTTAATTACCATTGATTTAATTTTTTCTTCTTGAGTCTTCTGGGCTTTTGCTATTATTTGCAGTGACACCCTTTTCTGTCATTTTGTAGTCGTTTCTGGATCAGGTAGGCATGGCTGCTACCTGCTGAAAGAGCTGCACCCAGCATGGTGTCACGTATGGTCAAAAGATTAGAGTTGCTATAGCATAGAAGAGGAGAAATGGCATTCATTTAGTGTTGGGGTCTCCCCCCCTGCCATGGAGCCCTGGGCGATGGGCCCTGGGGGGTAGACACGGGGTTTCCCTGCCCCTGGTCAGCTTCATTCCCCCTTGGTTGGTTTGTGTTCCCCGGTGTGGCCAAGGACGCTCGGGTCCCGTGACTGGGGGAGTTCCTGAGCAGAGCCCCGGCCATGGGGCTGGAGAAATAAAGACCTCTGAAACATCTACCACCAATCTGTCCATATCTACTTCTTTTCCACGGGATTCCTGGTTTGATATAGGCGTGTTACAGTAATCCCTGCTGTAACAATTTAGCCCATAGCTGGCCAGTTAGCCAGGAAAACATGTCCCATTACCATCCTTCCAACACTTGGACAGGTCCATGAGCTGAGGTTATTTCCTCTGTTATTTGTTTGACCATTTTCCGCTGTCATCTGCTTGCAAACAGCAGCTCGAGTCATTTAATTTCCCACAAACTCCTCCTTCTTCTGCTAACAGATCATCTAATACCATCCAATGTTGAAATACCGCTTTCCTCATTGAAGTGGGTTGCTCAGCAAGACGGTCAAGAGCTGTGGCTGGCTGGTTGGTAATTATTTCTGAGACAGCGTGTACCCTAATTATCTCATTCAAATGATAAATGGGTTGCCAGGCATCTGGGATTAATTCCTTAGGTTTCCAAGTGGCTGGTCCATCATGTTGCGTAACTTGTTCTGGTGGCCATTCATCTTTTCCCCGTTTTGGGGTGCTCCCTGCAGCCAAGGCTGCATCAGCTGACTGCTTTTCTCTAATTAAATCATCACAGATTTGGATTCCTAAGCGATTTCCCTGAATTTGTAGTAGCAAAAAGAACAATGGTCTAAGATATACACCATATCCCTGACCAGTTTGGAGGTAACCTGAGCTAAGCATGTTGGCCACAAATCCAATCATGTCCTTTCAAAGCCCGTGTTCCATTAGCAAAGGGGCCTTCCTACCCTTGGTCATCAATTGCTGGGTCAAAATACAGCAGGATTCCCTGGCCTAACGGTCCTCCAACAATAGCTGCCCCACCATAAGGGTCACAGCATTTGCATTTCCAAGCTCCCACACAGGGTTCCCATCTACATTTACATCTGCAAGTTGCTTGCTTGGATTTGGAGCAGAACTCACTAAAAGGCTTTGAGTTCCAATCCGCTGTTGCCATTCCCACTGATAATCACAAACAACATGTCTTCTACTTGTGGAATTTTTGTGGGGACAGCTTAAAAATAGGTGGTCCAAAAAACCCCTTGTCCCTCCCCATTGCTTTACAGGCTTCCAAATGTTTTTGGTAAGAACACCTTACGCAGCTACCATTAGTGAGCTGAACAGCTCTTTGATTGCAATTGTCTTGATATTTGGAACACTGGTAAGGAGGGCAATTGTGGGTCCAAACCCAATTGTTTAAAGCCAGAGGGAAAGTCAATTGACAAATGCCTTTTCCTACATAGACCCGCCCTGTCCTGTTTAGGCAATAAGTGCCTGTTGGAGAAGAATGAAGTGGCCATGGACTTCCTTCTTTGGCCCAAAATCCCATCCTATTGTGGCCCTCACATTGACCCACCATTTAGGTTCAGCTGGGCTAGCCAACCATGGCCACTCTTCAGATCCTCCTGGCCCTCCACAGAGCCAGCAATTGCTAAGGTGAAAAACTTTTGCTACTTCTTCTGCTAAGGCTGCAAATTGATTCTCCCACTCCTGGCCTAAACTTAGCTGACCATATAAAAGTAGAGTTATTAAGGAAAATGTTTTAATAGTGTGATCTAATTAGCTAGTCTAATTTTCCCGTTGTCTTCTGCAGCACCTGTGGCAATTGAAGACACAGAAACCACTTAACATAAAAGAATCCAGCAAGTATTAGCGCCCCAGTGAGTGGAGATTCTAGAGGAGGGATGCGCATAGAGACTATTTCAGCAGGTGGTCTGTGGGTAGGCACGCAGGGCTTCCTCTGATGTCGAAGCACTGGCTACTGCTCCGGCCCACTCCTGCAGAGTGTCAGTCACAGCCTCCCGGCCTTCTCCTCCAGCTGAGATGTGCAAATCTCTGAGGCTTCAGAGACCTTGACCCGAGAGTGACGGGTCCACCTGTGTCCAGCTGTCTTCATGGCTGTTTCTGTCGTCAGTGACACTTGGAATGGGCCACGCCATTTCAGAACCACTGGCGCTTCTTTCTGCTCCTTAACTAGGACTCAATCTCCTGGTTGGATGTTACAAGCAGCAAAGTCCAAAGGTGGGGCTTGTGCCAGCTGAGCTTCCTGTTGAAGGGGTTTCACAAGAAGCAGTATCCTGGCCACAGATGGTTTTAAATATACATCACTTACCTCTACTCCCCCACTAGGTTGAGACTTAGCCGGGTAATTCATAAGAACGACGGAAAGGGGGAGAACGGAATCCCTCTTCTGGGTCGGGCTCTCATTCTCACCAAAGCCAATGTCCAAAGCCCTAGCCATGGCATCTTGGTTTCTATTACCAGCTTCAAAAGGTGTTTATTTCTCTATTCATTGTTTTCTACCCGAGCCGAGCTCTGGGGGTGCCAGGGCCTATGGAGGTTCCATTGTGTTCCTAAAGAAGCCAAAACCCCTTGAAGGATCTTTCCTGTAAAATGAGTTCCCCTATCTGAGTCTATTGCTTCTACAATGCTGTATCTTGGAAAGATTTGTTCCAAAAATGCCTTAATACCTGATGCTGTCGTTGCTGAAGCAGTTGGAAATGCTTCTGGCCACCTTGCTAGCTGACATACCATTACCAGAAGACATGAAGCCTTCCCACTTGGGGCATCTCAGGAAAATCCACCTGGCATCTTTGGAAGGGACCTGCAGCCCAAGGCCTCCCTCCCCTGGCAAGTTCCTTTGTAACTTGGCTGTTTGCTTTAGCACAGATCAAGCAACCTTCAACAGCTCGTTCTGCCAGTCTAAAAAGACCCCCAGCAACATCCAGCATGAGGAAGGCTTCTGCCAATCCTCAGGAGGTGCAAGGACTCTCTTCACGGAGTTCTTTTAATATTGGTAGGGCCAAAGCTTCTGGTATCTCTTGTTTGCCATCCCTTGTAAACCAAGTATTGCCTTTTTTCTCTGCCACACGGCTTTTAACTGTATCTCGAACTCCTCTGGGAGAAAAGACAGCTTCCCGGCCAGTGATGGAGTCACTGGGAGCAAAGGGGGCATCTTGGAGAGTTCTGGCAGAAGTGTTGCTTTCTGACTTTCTTCATCCACCAAAAAGGAGACAGAGGAGGCCTGTAACATTCTTCAACTACAGGGAGAGGCCATGGGGCTTTTGCCATGGAGTCTCTCAACTGATTGCGGGACGCAGCCCCCTTTTGATGCGAAGTTCCTGGCAACAGCACCCTCGGAGGTACTCGGGAATTACAGACTTCCGGAACTGCCTACTCTAGGCTCCCCTCTAATATGCACCCCCCTCTTGGTATGGAAAAGGAAGAAAACGAAACTATTCCTAATGCTATTAAGTCTTTGCTGCCTTGCTCTAGGTTCAGCAATTTAACACGGCCTTGGCTGAGCAACAGTCTCTGTCGATTAGTAACAGTTTCTAGAACTAAGACTTTCTTCTGTTACGCCCCTACCAGTAAATTCCTAGCCTTGTCTAAGGACGGATTCACACGGTCTCTTTGTAAAGACACATCTATGTTACTCCTTTCACTCCCACACCTTCTTGGCGGTGGGATGGCTCCCCCCGGCACAGCACCTGGCACAAAACCCCCCTATGCACATGCACACACACCTGCACTTACCCTGCACTCCGCTGCACACACACACACACACACACACCTCCCGCACACTAACACCCCCCTCCACATCCCCGCCATGCTACTTGCAGTTGCCCCGCCCCTGCCATCCCAGCCGGCTGGCAGCACTCACTCCTCACATGCTTCCCCATGCCTTGCGTTTCCTTGCTGCCCTCTCTGTAGCCTTCCCTCAACCTGCCTTTTCTCCCCTGCCTTGCATTGACTTGCTCACCCATCCCCCACCTGACTTCCTTTCACATTCGTCTAGGTCTGGCCTCACCTTTCCTTTTCCTTCTAGGACCCTCATTGCCCTGCCTCGCCTCGCCAAGCAAGGCCACACAGAGCAGTTGGTCCTGGCCGCTTTTGTGTACCAGCAGTCCTCGAATGTACTTCTCACCTGCCTTGCCTATCCTTGCCTGGCCTTGGCAACACAACAGTTTCCTTGTCTTGCCCTGCTAGCTCTCTGGAGCCTTGCATTCCTTTGCACGTCCATGCCCCGCCCTTGACCTGCCTACTGCTTTCCTCCAGGGCCTTGGATTGCTGAGCCCTTCTTGTTTCTGCCTGGCCTTCCCATCAGTGGACTTCCCTTCCTACGGCCAGCCTTGCCTCTAACGTCTGGGCCTTCTCTTGCCTACCACTCCATTTGCTTTCCCCTCACTGCTCTGGCCTTGCTTACCTCTCCCTTGACTTGCCCACAATTGCCTGCACTTGCTTTGCAGCGCCTTGCCTGCATGGAAGGCGAGGGCAAGAGTAGTAGGCAGGGCAAAGCAAAGCCAGCAAGTTGTAGGTAGTGCAAGGCAAGGCAGCAGAGGCAAAGGAAGCAGAGCAAGGGTAGCTTAAGAAGAACTAGACAAGGTACTGAAGGCAAGGCAAGGCCAAGAGACTCGGAGTGCCTTTCCTTGCCAAGGCAAGGACATAGTGCCAGTGTTGCTGGAGCAGATGTTAAGGTAGCATGGGGAGGAATAGTCCAGCAAGACATTTCTCTTCTGGCCCCTGGGCGTGTAGGGGCAACTGTTGGATCTAATCTATACTGGAGGTGGATCAGTGGATGGATGTGTTGTATTTTGGAGGAGGGGATGCCGTTTCTTTGGAGATGGGCTTGTAGTTGCTCTCTTTGGCAAGGAAAGCAGGTTTGGATGTGCACATCAGGTGCTCTTAGGGATTTTAAAGGCTTTTCCCAAGAGGCAGAGCTCTCTCTGGCTTAGAGCTGTTGAGCTGTCCGTGGGAATGCAAAGGCCAAGCTTGTAGGCCTTTTGTCCTGGTGCCTTTAGTGTGTGAGCAGTCCGTGGTGCCGTTGTCTTGGGATGCTGACTCTGGGAGAGGGAAGGCTTAGGATGGTAGCTAGAGCTGAGAAGGAAAGTGCTGAGAACAGCGTGTGTGCTGCTAGTTTGAGGGGTGCAGGTGAAGTTGCAGGCAGCAAGATCTTCCTCAGCCCGCACTGTTTTGAGCTCTGTTTTTGCCAGATGGTTTCAAGTTGGTGGGCAGAATCTGCGAGAGGGCAAAGATTGGTTTGGGCCAAAGAGGTTTGTCTGCCTCTTGGAGTGCGGTAGAAAGAAGAGTCCGCTCTTGGAAGGGGAAGATGAGGGAAATCTTTTTGTCCTGATGTGCTGTTGATTTGAGTGCAGGGACGTTTGCAACTTGCCTCTGCCCTTGGGGTGCTTTCGAGCAGCGCCAGGCGCTTGGCCTTCTTTTGCAAGTTGTCAGCGCCATCGTGTGCTTGTTTCGAGGAGCGCTGACAGTGCCGGGGAAAAAGCCAAGCGCTTCGCTGGCGCCGCCCCAAGTCGTGTGCGAGCAGTTGCTGGAAGAGCTCCGCTGTGCATCCTGCCTCTTGGAGACACAAAAGAATGTGATCCTGCGCGTAGCGGGGAAGCAAGAGGAATCTTTTCATTGTTGGCTGTGCAGTTTCTAAGCGGCAAAAGTCAAGGCAGCTGCAGCACGGCCTCTTTCTTTCAGAACCTTTTCTGTGCCATCATGAACATGCTCAACATGCAACTCGCACCCACTGAACTGCATCAAAGGTCCTGGAGAGACGCACTTTCCTTCAAGCTCTAGCTACCATCCTACCCTCCACCTCTCGCCGATCCCAAAGCCCTTCCGAACATGCAGCAGCTGCACGCAGAGAACAAGTGCTAGAAGAAGGCGTTGGCCTTCAGAGTCCCTCTAAAGTCTGTAAACTAGGCGAAACATTGCAGTGACCAGCACTTTCCTTCGCAACTATCTATAGAGCGTCATCACATTCTCTCAGAGTGGCTAAGTCCACCCTTGCAGCACAGCAGCGTTTCCGGCCACAGTTCGGACTGAGAGATGGGCCAGGTGAGAAAGCATTTGTTGACTATCCCTCGTCTCTGGAAGACTTGATACTCGCAGCGCAATCACGTCCACACACCTTCAGCGTGGCCAAGTTCAAGCAGCTAGAGCTCACAGAGACGGGAGAGTCAGGAGAGAAGCCGTTCCAAAAGTACCGTGTACTTAGGGCAGCATTCAAACTGTGCACAGCACTCTACAACACTGTAGACCGTGGCTTCTCTGACAAGACGTGCCATCCCCATTGTTGGCTCTTGCAGCTCGCTTGCTAGCTGCTCTCCTGAAGAAAAGAACTAGGAGAAAAAGCCAATGCTGGGCTGCACCTTCCCCTTGCCTCACGTAAAGCCACTTCAACTCCCCGCTGCACTCTCTACTTCCCCTCTCCTTGGCATCGACCGCTGTGTTTTCTGCATCTCGGAGCCCAAAGGTAAGCGCCAGTGTTCCCAGGGATGCTTGGAAGAGGGAGAAGTAGTAGCACAAGTAGCTGCCGTTGAACTTCCTCCTTCTCAATGCTAACGTGAAGTCGGCAGGCAGGCGAGCGCCAGCCACGCTCCTTTCTCAGTTTGGACGCTGCGGACACGAGCCTGGTGCTCGGCGCCTTCGTTCGGCCTCTTTAGTAGCCATGTCGCGCTTTCATTCTGCCGGAGTCGAAGCGTCGTCTACTTGTGGCACAAAGAGCACCGTGCCGGCAGCCAAATGCTCCAGCCGATTGCTTCTGCCGACACACGCCTGGGCTATGCACTTTGCCTCTCAGCGACATACAGCTCTAAATGTAAAGGGAAAGATTCTCGGCTACGTCTGGCATAGAGAACAGCTTTAGTTCAACAGGCTTACCCAGAGCATGCCCCCGACGCGTGGCAACTTGTATTTGCACCACATTCCAGTCGCAGTCCTCTTTCCTTTACAGGCTGCACAACGCCGGCAGATGGCCCCTGCGCTCTGCACCTGCCTTCTCACTTCCAAGTAGCACCGCGCACATTCGAGCCTTGCAGGGAGAGAAGACGCGGCTAAGCGTCTCGCCCAGAAGAACGTGGCAGGGCGAAAAGATGTTCTTCTTTTGTCTTCCTCGTCGCCCAGAGTGTGGTGCTGTGTTGAAAATCTTGGCCAGCGAAAAGCTACACCAGCAAGTATTTCTCTCCTGATGCATTGCGCTGAGCGAGAGCTGAGGAAAATCCTTGCACAGCACACTGTGGATGCGTGCAGTACACACGCTGAAGAGCGGCACGGCTAAAAGTCATCTCTGGGCTTCACTTCTGTCCAGAGCACAGAAGGCGAAGAACAAAGCAGCTGGGCACCGGCTGCATGTACATAGTGGAGCGAATTTCACATGTCCAGCCAAGAGCTGCTTCACAAACAGATTCAGCTGAGAATGCTCTGGCTGCTTCACAAAGGAAGGTGCTGTGTTGCACTCCTGGACACTACCTGGCCAGAAGCAGGTTCTTACACCTTCAATGCTGCAGAGTCCATGCAGCTGGAGCACAGGCAGAAGGACGCGTCCAGCTAGAAGGCGTTCTTCAAGTACCCCCCTCTTCCAAGTAGCCTTGAAACTGAGCACAACACACTGCGGCTCGGCAGCTTCCTTCTCAGATAGACGTGCCGTCACACTATTCACTCTCGCAGCTCCGTTGCCCACTTGCAGCAGCTGCTCCCAAAGATAAAAACTCCAGAAGTAAAAGCCACTGCTGGACTGCCCTTTCCCCTTGCCTCACGTCAAGCACCAGAAACTGTCCGCTGCACTCTCGATTTCCATTCTCCGTCGCATCTACCACTGTAATGTCTGCATCTCGAAGCATAAACTTGGGCACAATTCTTTCCAGGGAAAGCTGGAAGAGAAATAGGTAGCAGCACATGTAGCTGCAAGTTTCCGACTGCTAACATGAATCCGAAAACAAGCACTCGAGGCAGCCACGCTTCCTCTTGCAGCCTGTGCGATGCCCACAGCAGCTCCGTGCTCTGCCTTCGTTCTTACGCTCGTCGTAGCAGGTCGCGCTTTCGTTTTGCTGGAGACGACCCGTCGTCTACATCTCGCGCAGAGGGCACGGTGCCGGCAGCGAAATGCTGCAGGCTGCTGCTTCTGCCGAAACACGCCTGGGCTATGCAATTTCTCTCTAGCGCTAGGTAGCACAACATTCTGTCTGCGTTGTGGTCTTTATCTTAAGGGAAAGATTCTCGGCTACGGCTCGCCCAGAGAACTGTTCCGGGACAATACATGTGTTTTATTACCCCTTCTCGCAAGAAGACTGTGGTGCTGCGTTGGAACTGTTGGCCAGTGAAAGGCTAATCCACCATGTGCTTCCCTCCTAATGCATTTTGCTGAGCGAGAGCTGAGGAAAATCCGTGCACTGCGCACTGTGGATGCGTGCAGTATACACGCAGAAGAGCGGCAAAGCTCCTAGTCATCGCACACACCAGCCCAGTGGCCTGGGGCTGCGTTCTTCTCCCTTACCGGCGCTGGACAGAACTGAAGCATTCAGCTTTGGCTCTCTTCAGTGTGTGTACTGCACGCGTCCACAGTGCGCAGTGCACGGATTTTCCTCAGCGCTACGTGCAAGTACAGCCTTTCTGCTTCGCAGAGCCCAACTGGCCGCACAAGCTCTCGCTCAGAGAAATGTGTCAGGAGAGAAGCACTTGCTGCATTAGCCTTCCGCTGGCCAACAGTTGCAACGCAGCACATAGTCTTACTGCGAGAAGGGGTAATAAAACGCACGCTTTCAGCACAGCAGCACAATCTGGGCGACGAGGAGGACAAAAGAAGAACACCTTTTCGTCTTTGCACGATTTTCTCTGCCACACATCTATCCACGTCTTTGCTCCCTGCAAGGCTCGAATGTGCGCGGTGCTACTTGGAAGTGAGAAGGCAGGTGCAGAGAAGCACTGCCATCTGCCGGCGCTGTGCAGGCTGTAAAGGAAAGAAAGACTACCCCTGGAATGTGGTGCAAATACAAGTTCCCACGCGTCGGGGTAAGCGCCGGGTAAACCCGTTGAACTAGAGCTGTTCTCGGCGCCAGACGTAGCTGAGACTCTTTCCCTTTACATTCAGGCTACAAAGCAAAGAGAATGTGGTGCTACCAAGGGCAGCGAAGGAAAGTGCACAGCCCAGGGGTGTTTCGGAAGAGACAGCAACCTGGAGCGTTTCTCTGGAGGGTTTCTCTGCCGGCGTGCCCTCTGTGCGACAAGATGACGACGGTTCGACGCCGGCAGAATGAAAAGAACGAAATGGTACGAAGAGCATAAGAATGAAGGCAGAAGCACGGAGCTGGTGTGTGCATAGCACAGGCTGCAAGAGGAAGCGTGGCTGCCACTCGCTTGTTTTCAGATTCGAATTAGCAGTTGAAAACAGAAAGTTCAACTTGCAGCTACATGTGCTGCTACCTATTTCTCTTCCAGCTTTCCCAGGAAAGAATTGTGCCGGGGTTTATGCTTCGAGATGCAGACATTACAGTGGTAGATGCGACGGAGAATGGGAATAGAGAGTGCAGCGGACAGTTTCAGGTGCTTGACGTGAGGCAAGGGGAAAGGGCAGTCCAGCAGTGGCTTTTCCTTCTGGAGTTTTTATCTTTGGGAGCAGCTGCTGCAAGTGGGCAACGGAGCTGCAAGAGTGAATAGTGTGAGAGAAGAAAGCTGCCGAGCCGCAGTGTGTTGTGCTCAGTTTCAAGGCTACTTGGAAGAGGGGGGTACTTGAAGAACGCCTTCCAGCTGGACGAGTCCTTCTGGGGGTGCTCGAGCTGCATGGACTCTGCAGCATTGAAGGTGTAAGAACCTGCTTCTGACCAGGTAGTGTCCAGGAGTGCAACACAGCACCTTCCTTTGTGAAGCAGCCAGAGCATTCTCAGCTGAATCTGCTTGTGAAGCAGCTCTTGGCTGGACATGTGAAATTCGCTCCACTGAGTACATGCAGCCGGTGCCCAGCTGCTTCGTTCTTCGCCTTCTGCGGTCTGGACAGAACTGAAGCCCAGCGATGCCTTTGAGCTTTGCCGCTCTTCAGCGCGAACACTGCACGCGGCCATAGTGCGCTCTGCACGGATTTTCCTCAGCTCGACGTGCAATCATTTCCTTGCTGTTTCACAGGGTCCAAATTGTCCGCGTAGCTCTCGCTCAGCGAAATGCGTCAGGAGAGAAACACTTGCTGGTGTAGCTTTTCGCTGGCCAAGACTTTCAACACAGCAGCACAATTCGGGCAAGAAGAAAGAGAAAGGAAGAATATATTTTCCCCCTGCCACGTTCTTCTGTGCGAGACGCCTATCCGCGTCTTCTCTCCCTGCAAGGCTCTGATGTGCGCGGTGCTACTTGGAAGTGAGAAGGCAGGTGCAGAGAGCACCGCGATCTGCCGGCGCTGTGCAGCCTGTAAAGGAAAGAGGACTGCGACTGGAATGTGGTGCAAATACAAGTTGCCACGCGTTGGGGACAAGCTCCGGTTAAGCCCGTTAAAATAAAGCTGTTCTCTGTGCCAGACGTAGCCGAGAATCTTTCCGTAAAGATGCTGGCTACAAAGCAAACAGAATGTGGTGTTACTTCAGCGCTAGAGAGAAATTGCATAGCCCAGGCGTGTTTCGGCAGAAGCAGCAGCCTGCAGCATCTGGCTGCCGGCACCATGCTCTCTGGGCGAGAAGTAGACGACGGTTCGTCTCCAGCAAAACGAAAGCGCGACCTGCTACGAAGGGCGTAAGAACGAAGGCAGAGCACGGAGCTGGTGTGTGCATCGCACAGGCTGCAAGAGGAAGCGTGGCTGCCTCGAGTGCTTGTTTTCGGATTCACGTTAGCAGCTCGAAACTTAAAGTTCAACTTGCAGCTACTTGTGCTGCTACCTATTTCTCTTCCAGCTTTGCCCTGGAAACAATTGCGGTTAGGTTTATGCTTCGCCATACGGCGGAGAAAGGAGAGTGCAGCGGACAGTTTCAGGTGCTTCACGTGAGGCAAGGGGAAAGGGCAGCCCAGCAGTGGCTTTTCCTTCTGGAGCTTTTATCTTTGGGAGCAGCTGCTGCAAGTGGGCAACGGAGCTGCGAGAGTGCATAGTGTGACGGCACGTCTATCTGAGAAGGAAGCTGCCGAGCCGCAGTGTGTTGTGCTCAGTTTCAAGGCTACTTGGAAGTGGGGGGTACTTGAAGAACGCCTTCTAGCTGGACGCGTCCTTCTGGGTGAGCTCCAGCTGCATGGACTCTGCAGCATTGAAGGTGTAAGAACCTGCTACTGGCCAGGTAGTGTCCAGGAGTGCAACACAGCACCTTCCTTTGTGAAGCAGCCAGAGCATTCTCAGCTGAATCTGCTTGTGAAGCAGCTCTTGGCTGGACATGTGAAATTCGCTCCACTGAGTACATGCAGCCGGTGCCCAGCTGCTTCGTTCTTCGCCTTCTGCGCTCTGGACAGAACTGAAGCCCAGCGATGCCTTTGAGCTTTGCCGCTCTTCAGCGTGTGTACTGCACGCATCCACAGTGTGCTGTGCAAGGATTTTCCTCAGCTCTCGCTCAGCGCAATGCATCAGGAGAGAAACACTTGCTGGTGTAGCTTTTCGCTGGCCAAGACTTTCAACACAGCAGCACACTCTGGCCGACGAGGAAGACAAAAGAAGAACACCTTTTCGCCCTGCCACGTTCTTCTGTGCGAGACGCCTAGCCGCGTCTTCTCTCCCTGCAAGGCTCGAATGTGCGCGGTGCTACTTGGAAGTGAGAAGGCAGGTGCAGAGCGCAGGGGCCATCTGCCGGCGTTGTGCAGCCTGTAAAGGAAAGAGGACTGCGACTGGAATGTGGTGCAAATACAAGTTGCCACGCGTCGGGGCAAGCTCCGGCTAAGCCGGTTAAAATAAAGCTGTTCCCTGTGCCAGACGTAGCCGAGAATCTTTCCGTAAAGATGCTGGCTACAAAGCAAAGAGAATGTTTCACTACTTCAGCGCTAGAGAGAAATTGCATAGCCCAAGGTGTGTTTCGGCAGAAGCAGCAGCCTGCAGCATTTGGCTGCCGGCACCGTGCTCTCTGCGCGAGAAGTAGACGACGGTTCGTCTCCAGCAAAACGAAAGCGCGACCTGCTACGAAGGGCGTAAGAATGAAGGCAGAGCACGGAGCTGGTGTGTGCATCGCACAGGCTGCAAGAGGAAGCGTGGCTGCCTCGAGTGCTTGTTTTCGGATTCACGTTAGCAGCTCGAAACTTAAAGTTCAACTTGCAGCTACTTGTGCTGCTACCTATTTCTCTTCCAGCTTTGCCCGGGAAACAATTGCGGTTAGGTTTATGCTTCGCCATACGGCGGAGAAAGGAGAGTGCAGCGGACAGTTTCAGGTGCTTCACGTGAGGCAAGGGGAAAGGGCAGCCCAGCAGTGGCTTTTCCTTCTGGAGCTTTTATCTTTGGGAGCAGCTGCTGCAAGTGGGCAACGGAGCTGCGAGAGTGCATAGTGTGACGGCACGTCTATCTGAGAAGGAAGCTGCCGAGCCGCAGTGTGTTGTGCTCAGTTTCAAGGCTACTTGGAAGTGGGGGGTACTTGAAGAACGCCTTCTAGCTGGACGCGTCCTTCTGGGTGAGCTCCAGCTGCATGGACTCTGCAGCATTGAAGGTGTAAGAACCTGCTACTGGCCAGGTAGTGTCCAGGAGTGCAACACAGCACCTACCTTTGTGAAGCAGCCAGAGCATTCTCAGCTGAATCTGCTTGTGAAGCAGCTCTTGGCTGGACATGTGAAATTCGCTCCACTATGTACATGCAGCCGGTGCTCAGCTGCTTCGTTCTTCTCCTTCTGCTGTCTGGTCAGAACTGAAGCCCAGCGATGACTTTTAGCCGTGCCGCTCTTCAGCGTGTGTACTGCACGCATCCACAGTGTGCTGTGCAAGGATTTTCCTCAGCTCTCGCTCAGCGCAATGCATCAGGAGAGAAACACTTGCTGGTGTAGCTTTTCGCTGGCCAAGACTTTCAACACAGCACCACACTCTGGGCGAAGAGGAAGACAAAAGAAGAACACCTTTTCGCCCTGCCACGTTCTTCTGTGCGAGACGCCTATCCGCGTCTTCTCTCCCTGCAAGGCTCGAATGTGCGCGGTGCTACTTGGAAGTGAGAAGGCAGGTGCAGAGCGCACGGCCATCTGCCGGCGTTGTGCAGCCTGTAAAGGAAAGAGGACTGCGACTGGAATGTGGTGCAAATACAAGTTGCCACGCGTCGGGGGCAAGCTCCAGCTAAGCCCGTTAAAATAAAGCTGTTCTCTGTGCCAGACTAGCCGTGAATCTTTCCGTAAAGATGCTGGCTACAAAGCAAACAGAATGTGGTACTACTTCAGCGCTAGAGAGAAATTGCATAGCCCAGGCGTGTTTCGGCAGAAGCAGCAGCCTGCAGCATTTGGCCGCCGGCACCGTGCTCTCTGCGCGAGAAGTAGACGACGGTTCGTCTCAAGCAAAACGAAAGCGCGACCTGCTACGACGAGCGTAAGAATGAAGGCAGAGCACGGAGCTGCTGTGGGCATCGCACAGGCTGCAAGAGGAAGCGTGGCTGCCTCGAGTGCTTGTTTTCGGATTCACGTTAGCAGTCGGAAACTTAATGTCCAACTTGCAGTTACTTGTGCTGCTACCTATTTCTCTAGCAGCTTTCCCTGGAAAGAACTGCGATTACGTTAATGTTTCGCCATACGGCGGAGAAAGGAAATCGAGAGTGCAGCGGACAGTTTCAGGTGCTTGACGTGAGGCAAGGGGAAAGGGCAGCCCAGCAGTTGCTTTTCCTTCTGGAGCCTTTTTCTTTGGGAGCAGCTGCTGCAAGTGGGCAACGGAGCTGCGAGAGTGCATAGTGTGACGGCACGTCTATCTGAGAAGGAAGCTGCCGAGCCGCAGTGTGTTGTGCTCAGTTTCAAGGCTACTTGGAAGAGGGGGGTACTTGAAGAACGCCTTCTAGCTGGACGCATCCTTCTGGGGGTGCTCCAGCTGCATGGACTCTGTAGCATTGAAGGTGTAAGAAACTGCTTCTTGCCGGGTAGTGTCCAGGAGTGCAACACAACGCCTTCCTTTGTGAAGCAGCCAGAGCATTCTCAGCTGAATCTGCTTGTGAAGCAGCTCTTGGCTGGACATTTGAAATTCGCTCCACTGAGTACATGCAGCCGGTGCCCAGCTGCTTCGTTCTTCGCCTTCTGTGCTCTGGACAGAAGTGAAGCCCAGAGATGACTTTCAGCCGTGCCGCTCTTCAGCGTGTGTACTGCACGCATCCACAGTGTGCTGTGCAAGGATTTTCCTCAGCTCTCGCTCAGCGCAATGCATCAGGAGAGAAACACTTGCTGGTGTAGCTTTTCGCTGGCCAAGACTTTCAACACAGCAGCACACTCTGGCCGACGAGGAAGACAAAAGAAGAACATCTTTTCGCCCTGCCACGTTCTTCTGGGCGAGACGCCTAGCCGCGTCTTCTCTCCCTGCAAGGCTCGAATGTGCGCGGTGCTACTTGGAAGTGAGAAGGCAGGTGCAGAGCGCACGGGCGATCTGCCGGCGCTGTGCAGCCTGTAAAGGAAAGAGGACTGCGACTGGAATGTGGTGCAAATACAGGTTTCCACGCGTCCGGGGGCATGCTCTGGGTAAGCCCGTTGAACTAAAGCTGTTCTCTGTGCCAGACGTAGCCGAGAATCTTTCCCTTTACATTTAGAGCGAATGTGCTGCTGTATGTCGCTGAGAGGCAAAGTGCATAGCCCAGGCGTGTGTCGGCAGAAGCAGTCGGCTGGAGCATTTGGCTGCCGGCACCGTGCTCTCTGTGCCACAAGTAGACGGCGCTTCGACTCCGGCAGAATGAAAGCGCCACATGGCTACTAAAGAGGCCGAACGAAGGCGCCGAGCACCGGGCTCGTGTCCGCAGCGTCCAAACTGAGAAAGGAGCGTGGCTGGCGCTCGCCTGCCTGCCGACTTCACGTTAGCATTGAGAAGGAGGAAGTTCAACGGCAGCTACTTGTGCTACTACTTCTCCCTCTTCCAAGCATCCCTGGGAACACTGGCGCTTACCTTTGGGCTCCGAGATGCAGAAAACACAGCGGTCGATGCCAAGGAGAGGGGAAGTAGAGAGTGCAGCGGGGAGTTGAAGTGGCTTTACGTGAGGCAAGGGGAAGGTGCAGCCCAGCATTGGCTTTTTCTCCTAGTTCTTTTCTTCAGGAGAGCAGCTAGCAAGCGAGCTGCAAGAGCCAACAATGGGGATGGCACGTCTTGTCAGAGAAGCCACGGTCTACAGTGCTGTAGAGTGCTGTGCACAGTTTGAATGCTGCTGTAAGTACACGGTACTTTTGGAACGGCTTCTCTCCTGACTTTCCCGTCTCTGTGAGCTCTAGCTGCTTGAACTTGGCCACGCTGAAGGTGTGTGGACGTGATTGCGCTGCGAGTATCAAGTCTTCCAGAGACGAGGGATAGTCAACAAATGCTTTCTCACCTGGCCCATCTCTCAGTCCGAACTGTGGCCGGAAACGCTGCTGTGCTGCAAGGGTGGACTTAGCCACTCTGAGAGAATGTGATGACGCTCTATAGATAGTTGCGAAGGAAAGTGCTGGTCACTGCAATGTTTCGCCTAGTTTACAGACTTTAGAGGGACTCTGAAGGCCAACGCCTTCTTCTAGCACTTGTTCTCTGCGTGCAGCTGCTGCATGTTCGGAAGGGCTTTGGGATCGGCGAGAGGTGGAGGGTAGGATGGTAGCTAGAGCTTGAAGGAAAGTGCGTCTCTCCAGGACCTTTGATGCAGTTCAGTGGGTGCGAGTTGCATGTTGAGCATGTTCATGATGGCACAGAAAAGGTTCTGAAAGATAGAGGCCGTGCTGCAGCTGCCTTGACTTTTGCCGCTTAGAAACTGCACAGCCAACAATGAAAAGATTCCTCTTGCTTCCCCGCTACGCGCAGGATCACATTCTTTTGTGTCTCCAAGAGGCAGGATGCACAGCGGAGCTCTTCCAGCAACTGCTCGCACACGACTGGGGCCGCGACGGCGAAGCGCTTGGCTTTTTCCCCGGCACTGTCAGCGCTCCTCGAAACAAGCACACGATGGCGCTGACGACTTGCAAAAGAAGGCCAAGCGCCTGGCGCGGCTCGAAAGCACCCCAAGGGCAGAGGCAAGTTGCAAACGTCCCTGCACTCAAATCAACAGCACCTCAGGACAAAAAGATTTCCCTCATCTTCCCCTTCCAAGAGCGGACTCTTCTTTCTACCGCACTCCAAGAGGCAGACAAACCTCTTTGGCCCAAACCAATCTTTGCCCTCTCGCAGATTCTGCCCACCAACTTGAAACCATCTGGCAAAAACAGAGCTCAAAACAGTGCGGGCTGAGGAAGATCTTGCTGCCTGCAACTTCAACTGCACCCCTCAAACTAGCAGCACACACGCTGTTCTCAGCACTTTCCTTCTCAGCTCTAGCTACCATCCTAAGCCTTCCCTCTCCCAGAGTCAGCATCCCAAGACAACGGCACCACGGACTGCTCACACACTAAAGGCACCAGGACAAAAGGCTCACAAGCTTGGCCTTTGCATTCCCACGGACAGCTCAACAGCTCTAAGCCAGAGAGAGCTCTGCCTCTTGGGAAAAGCCTTTAAAATCCCTAAGAGCACCTGATGTGCACATCCAAACCTGCTTTCCTTGCCAAAGAGAGCAACTACAAGCCCATCTCCAAAGAAACGGCATCCCCTCCTCCAAAATACAACACATCCATCCACTGATCCACCTCCAGTATAGAATAGATCCAACAATTGCCCCTACACTCCCAGGGGCCAGAAGAGAAATGTCTTGCTGGACTATTCCTCCCCATGCTACCTTAACATCTGCTCCAGCAACACTGGCACTATGTCCTTGCCTTGGCAAGGAAAGGCACTCCGAGTCTCTTGGCCTTGCCTTGCCTTCAGTACCTTGTCTAGTTCTTCTTAAGCTACCCTTGCTCTGCTTCCTTTGCCTCTGCTGCCTTGCCTTGCACTACCTACAACTTGCTGGCTTTGCTTTGCCCTGCCTACCACTCTTGCCCTCGCCTTCCATGCAGGCAAGGCGCTGCAAAGCAAGTGCAGGCAATTGTGGGCAAGTCAAGGGAGAGGTAAGCAAGGCCAGAGCAGTGAGGGGAAAGCAAATGGAGTGGTAGGCAAGAGAAGGCCCAGACGTTAGAGGCAAGGCTGGCCGTAGGAAGGAAAGTCCACTGATGGGAAGGCCAGGCAGAAACAGGAAGTGCTTGGCAAGTCAAGGCCTTGGAGGAAAGCGGTAGGCAGGTCAAGGGCGGGGCATGGACATGCAAAGGAATGCAAGGCTCCAGTGGGCTCCAGAGGGCTAGCAGGGCAAGACAAGGAAAGTGTTGTGTTGCCAAGGCAAGGCCAGGCAAGGCAGGTGAGAAGTACATTCGAGGACTGCTGGTACACAAAAGTGGCCAGGACCAAGTGCTTTGTGTGGCCTTGATCCCGCGTGGGTCATGTCTCCTCTGCACCTCAAAGACTTGAGCTACCTGCTTTCCTTTGTAGGCAAAAGAACTCTCATTCTGGTCCCCGAGCTCAAGGGCAAAATGTGAATTGCCCTTGCAAGATTCAAGACATGCAAGGATTGCTCCCAGACCAAGGCTGCCCATAGAGATGAGTGTGGCAACACGCGTCCTCCCCTGGTCTTCCTCTCCTGTGATCCTGAAACACGGGAGATGCTTGAGAGCTTTGAGATTCCTAGGAGGAGCAGAAAGGGCAGGGCAAGGCCATGAAATGTCATCGAAAAGGGGTCTTGAATTCCAGGTGGGGGAGGGGTGAGCAAGGTCATGCAAGGCAAGGGAGGGCTTCAAGGGCAGGGCAAGGCAAGTGGTGGCTTGGCGAGGCGAGGCGAGGCAAGGCAATGAGGGTCCTAGAAGGAAAAGGAAAGGTGAGGCCAGAGCTAGACGAATGTGAAAGGAAGTCAGGTGGGGGATGGGTGAGCAAGTCAATGCAAGGCAGGGGAGAAAAGGCAGGTTGAGGGAAGGCTACAGAGGGGGCAGCAAGGAAACGCAAGGCATGTGAGGAGTGAGTGCTGCAGCCGGCCGGGATGGCAGGGGCGGGGCCACTGCAAGTAGCATGGCGGGGATGTGGAGGGGGGTGTTAGTGTGCGGGAGGTGGGTGTGTGTGTGTGCAGCGGAGTGCAGGGTAAGTGCAGGTGTGTGTGCATGTGCATAGGGGGGTTTTGTGCCAGGTGCTGTGCCGGGGGGAGCCATCCCACCGCCAAGAAGGTGTGGGAGTGAAAGGAGTAACATAGATGTGTCTTTACAAAGAGACCGTGTGAATCCGTCCTTAGACAAGGCTAGGAATTTACTGGTAGGGGCGTAACAGAAGAAAGTCTTAGTTCTAGAAACTGTTACTAATCGACAGAGACTGTTGCTCAGCCAAGGCCGTGTTAAATTGCTGAACCTAGAGCAAGGCAGCAAAGACTTCATAGCATTAGGAATAGTTTCGTTTTCTTCCTTTTCCATACCAAGAGGGGGGTGCATATTAGAGGGGAGCCTAGAGTAGGCAGTTCCGGAAGTCTGTAATTCCCGAGTACCTCCGAGGGTGCTGTTGCCAGGAACTTCGCATCAAAAGGGGGCTGCGTCCCGCAATCAGTTGAGAGACTCCATGGCAAAAGCCCCATGGCCTCTCCCTGTAGTTGAAGAATGTTACAGGCCTCCTCTGTCTTCTTTTTGGTGGATGAAGAAAGTCAGAAAGCAACACTTCTGCCAGAACTCTCCAAGATGCCCCCTTTGCTCCCAGTGACTCCATCACTGGCCGGGAAGCTGTCTTTTCTCCCAGAGGAATTCGAGATACAGTTAAAAGCCGTGTGGCAGAGAAAAAAGGCAATACTTGGTTTACAAGGGATGGCAAACAAGAGATACCAGAAGCTTTGGCCCTACCAATATTAAAAGAACTCCGTGAAGAGAGTCCTTGCACCTCCTGAGGATTGGCAGAAGCCTTCCTCATGCTGGATGTTGCTGGGGGTCTTTTTAGACTGGCAGAACGAGCTGTTGAAGGTTGCTTGATCTGTGCTAAAGCAAACAGCCAAGTTACAAAGGAACTTGCCAGGGGAGGGAGGCCTTGGGCTGCAGGTCCCTTCCAAAGATGCCAGGTGGATTTTCCTGAGATGCCCCAAGTGGGAAGGCTTCATGTCTTCTGGTAATGGTATGTCAGCTAGCAAGGTGGCCAGAAGCATTTCCAACTGCTTCAGCAACGACAGCATCAGGTATTAAGGCATTTTTGGAACAAATCATTCCAAGATACAGCATTGTAGAAGCAATAGACTCAGATAGGGAAACTCATTTGACAGGAAAGATCCTTCAAGGGGTTTTGGCTTCTTTAGGAACACAATGGCACCTCCATAGGCCCTGGCACCCCCAGAGCTCGGCTCGGGTAGAAAACAATGAATAGAGAAATAAACACCTTTTGAAGCTGGTAATAGAAACCAAGATGCCATGGCTAGGGCTTTGGACATTGGCTTTGGCGAGAATGAGAGCCCGAGCCAGAAGAGAGATTCCGTTCTCCCCCTTTCCGTCGTTGTTATGAATTACCCGGCTAAGTCTCAACCTAGTGGGGGAGTAGAGGTAAGTGATGTATATTTAAAACCATCTGTGGCCAGGATACTGCTTCTTGTGAAACCCCTTCAACAGGAAGCTCAGCTGGCACAAGCCCCACCTTTGGACTTTGCTGCTTGTAACATCCAACCAGGAGATTGAGTCCTAGTTAAGGAGCAGAAAGAAGCGCCAGTGGTTCTGAAATGGCGTGGCCCATTCCAAGTGTCACTGACGACAGAAACAGCCATGAAGACAGCTGGACACAGGTGGACCCGTCACTCTCGGGTCAAGGTCTCTGAAGCCTCAGAGATTTGCACATCTCAGCTGGAGGAGAAGGCCGGGAGGCTGTGACTGACACTCTGCAGGAGTGGGCCGGAGCAGTAGCCAGTGCTTCGACATCAGAGGAAGCCCTGCGTGCCTACCCACAGACCACCTGCTGAAATAGTCTCTATGCGCATCCCTCCTCTAGAATCTCCACTCACTGGGGCGCTAATACTTGCAGCCATTGTTTCACGTTAACTAGTTTCTGTGTCTTCAATTGCCACAGGTGCTGCAGAAGACAATGGGAAAATTAGACTAGCTAATTAGATCACACTATTAAAACATTTTCCTTAATAACTCTACTTTTATATGGTCAGCTAAGTTTAGGCCAGGAGTGGGAGAATCAATTTGCAGCCTTAGCAGAAGAAGTAGCAAAAGTTTTTCACCTTAGCAATTGCTGGCTCTGTGGAGGGCCAGGAGGATCTGAAGAGTGGCCATGGTTGGCTAGCCCAGCTGAACCTAAATGGTGGGTCAATGTGAGGGCCACAATAGGATGGGATTTTGGGCCAAAGAAGGAAGTCCATGGCCACTTCATTCTTCTCCAACAGGCACTTATTGCCTAAACAGGACAGGGTGGGTCTATGTAGGAAAAGGCGTTTGTCAATTGACTTTCCCTCTGGCTTTAAACAATTGGGTTTGAACCCACAATTGCCCTCCTTACAATTGTTCCAAATATCAAGACAATTGCAATCAAAGAGCTGTTCAGCTCACTAATGGTAGCTGCGTAAGGTGTTCTTACCAAAAACATTTGGAAGCCTGTAAAGCAATGGGGAGGGACAAGGGGTTTTTTGGACCACCTATTTTTAAGCTGTCCCCACAAAAATCCCACAAGTAGAAGACATGTTGTTTGTGATTATCAGTGGGAATGGCAACAGCGGATTGGAACTCAAAGCCTTTTAGTGAGTTTTGCTCCAAATCCAAGCAAGCAACTTGCAGATGTAAATGTAGATGGGAACCCTGTGTGGGAGCTTGGAAATGCAAATGCTGTGACCCTTATGGTGGGGCAGCTATTGTTGGAGGACCGTTAGGCCAGGGAAACCCGCAGTATTTTGACCTACCAATTGATGACTAAGGGTAGGAAGGCCCCTTTGCTAATGGAACACGGGCTTTGAAAGGACATGATTGGATTTGTGGCCAACATGCTTAGCTCAGGTTACCTCCAAACTGGTCAGGGATATGGTGTATATCTTAGACCATTGTTCTTTTTGCTACTACAAATTCAGGGAAATCGCTTAGGAATCCAAATCTGTGATGATTTAATTAGAGAAAAGCAGTCAGCTGATGCAGCCTTGGCTGCAGGGAGCACCCCAAAACGGGGAAAAGATGAATGGCCACCAGAACAAGTTACGCAACATGATGGACCAGCCACTTGGAAACCTAAGGAATTCATCCCAGATGCCTGGGAACCCATTTATCATTTGAATGAGATAATTAGGGTACACGCTGTCTCAGAAATAATTACCAACCAGCCAGCCACAGCTCTTGACCGTCTTGCTGAGCAACCCACTTCAATGAGGAAAGTGGCATTTTCAACATTGGATGGTATTAGATTATCTGTTAGCAGAAGAAGGAGGAGTTTGTGGGAAATTAAATGACTTGAGCTGCTGTTTGCAAGCAGATGACAGCGGAAAAGTGGTCAAATAACAGAGGAAATAACCTCAGCTCATGGACCTGTCCAAGTGTTGAAAAGATGGTAATGGGACATGTTTTCATGGTTAACTGGCCAGCTATGGGCTAAATGAATACCATTTCTCCTCTTCTATGCTATAGCAACTCTAATCTTTTGACCATATGTGACACCATGCTGGGTGCAGCTCTTTCAGCAGGTGGTCAAGGGGATGCTGCTAGCAGCCATGCCTACCTGATCCAGAAATGACTACAAAAGGACAGAAGAGGATGTCACTGCAAATAATAGCAAAAGCCCAGAAGACTCAAGAAGAAAAAATTAAATCAATGGTAATTAAGGTTTGTAAAGACAACTACAGATTAAATAAAAAAAGGAGGGATTAAAAGGAATGAGATGGATGAGTCTTTACAAACAGACCGTGTGAATTGGCCTGTAGACAAGGCTAGGAACTTATGGGAAGTGAAGTAACAGAAGAAAGTATTAGTTCTCTAGAACTGTTACTAATCATCAGAGACTGTTGATTAATCAAGGCCGTGTTAAATTCCTGAACCTAGAGCAAGGCAACAAAGACTTAATAGCATTAGAAATGTTTTTTTTTCTTCCTTTTCGATGCCAAAAGGGGGGTGCATATTAGAGGGGGACATAGAGTAGGCAGTTCTGGAAGTCTGTATCTCCCGAATACCTCAGCCAGTGGGGAAAAGGAAGAGGGTGCTGTGGCTGGGAACTTGACATCAAAAGGGGGCTGCATCCCGCAACCGTTTGACAGACCCCATGGGAAAAGCCCCATGGACTCTCCCTGTAGTCGAAGAATGTTGCAGGACTCCTCTGTCTCCTTTTCGGACATCAACCTCAGGCATGGTGGATTAATTTTCCCTAACGGCAGCGACCTGCTGCGTGGTCTCCGTGCTCCTCCCCAGCCCCCCGGGAGGTGTCAAATAGTTGCCGGCGGCTCCCACCGCGCGTTACAGACGGCTGCGCGGCGCCGGGGCTGCTCGCAGTGCTCCCCTGCCCCGCCAGGGCTGCCTGAGGTCTGCGGAGCCACCTCGCCACCGGCGCGGCCAGGGCCGGGGCCCTTCTCGACAGCAGCCGAGGGGCTGCGGAGCGGGCGGCTGCGGGACGATCAGCTCTTTTATGCCGCGCGGTGCTGCCGCCTCCATCTAGCTCCCCATCGCGCCGCCGGCCGACCCCGCCTGGCGCGTTCACGCTCGGCCGCGCTCGCCGCCCGCCCAGCCTCGCCGGAAGCTCTCCCGCGCGGGCCGTGCCCCGGCTCCGCCTGCGGCTCGGCAGGGCCCGGCCGCACGCGTGCTGCGTGGCTCGGAGCACCCGCGTTGCGCCGCAGGCGACGGGGAAGGCGGGGCGGGCCGGCGCCATGGTGGTAGCGCGAGGAGAGGAGCGCCCGGGCGGGGCGGCGAGTGGCGCGGCCGTGAGCGCTTCTGCTTGCTGTCGCTCGGCTGCCGCCCACGGCAGGTGCCGTGTGACCCCGCGGAGCGGCGGGGCCGGCCGGGCGGTGCGCGGCGAGGCTTTCGGCCAGCGGCGGCCGCAGCGACAGTCTGCTGGCACTGCCCGTGCCGGTGGAGAGAGCGGGGATCCGAGGCCGGCCTTCCTAGGGTAACGAGGGGCGACCGCCTTTGCCGCGCTGCCCTCCGTGCAGCACGTGGCCGATTCCGGCGAAGCCGGGGTCTCCGCAGCGGCGCGGGCGGGAGGGAGTGGGGAGCGCGCTCGGTGCTCTGCCGGCCGCTCCCGCCCAGCGCTGCGCTCCGCCGAGGCGTTTTCCTGCCTATCCTGGGAAGGACATAAGGGACACCAAAGTTGGAGCTTAGCTGTCAGGGGGAACAACTTCCCTCCATTGGCGACCTTCTTTTCCCTCTGATTCAGCTACCTTGTGGTAGGTGCGATGGTGCTGAAGAAGGGTGGCGGCTTGGCACAGTTGCTGGCATAGGTGGTGCGAGAGCTCCACGCAAGCAGCTTGGAGTGGCATGTGTGAGGGTAGGAAGGTACGGCACCCACAGCTGAAGGTAAAAAAAGTCAGGGCATGTCATCAGCCGCAATCGTGCTAAGTTGTTCATCTTTGCAAAGTGCTTGCCGAGTTGTTCCTTTTCTTAGGTAATGGGGGTTTGTATCAACCAGAACTGCATATGGTCAGTATTTGCAGAGAAGGTTACGTGAACTGTTGTTGAAGTGAGTGTAGCAGTTTCTATGGCATTCTGCAAAAAAAGTGACAGGTCTCTCTGTGTTCCCCAATTCTTAACAAAAATGAAGTTCACAAAGCCCTGAAAAGAGGTTTTACAAAACTTCAGGGATTTTTTCCTACGAGTACTGTGGAGACAACCATAGTCACCTTGTCTTTCCAAAAGTGAAGGTTACATCTTTTTGTCCAAGAGCATCAAGTGCTTTTGATCAGCGTTTGTGTGCATGCATTAGCCTTGTTCTTGTTCTTCCTTGGAGAACTTTTACAATCCTCAGATGATCTGTGTAGGCTGCAGACTGCAGTGGTGAACTTGAAGGCTTCCAGCAGAAGGGAGATGCTGTCCACGTTTTGGATTTTCCTTAGTCTGAACCTTCAATGTCCAAGGCTTCACTTTTCAAGCAGTTGGAAGAGCTCCAAATGAAGATATGAACAGGTCTTAATTGACCTTGTCACCGCCTCAGTTGGTCAGGTAATGCTGCGCACTGGATTTAATTGCCTAGTGCAAGATGTGCTAAAAATATGTAAGAGTATCTCCTCGATTACCCTCCCAGAAGGGTTTGAATGGAGAACAAGGAGTTCC
The DNA here is from genome assembly GCF_965178545.1 of Coloeus monedula. Classification (NCBI taxonomy): domain Eukaryota; kingdom Metazoa; phylum Chordata; class Aves; order Passeriformes; family Corvidae; genus Coloeus; species Coloeus monedula. The sequence goes on along the minus strand of NW_028120807.1, from coordinate 505,572 downwards.
GAAGACAGGTATTTGGTGTACGAGAAGTAGAACTTAGTGGATTGCAGGGCACTGCATGCACAAATGTCTAAGGAGGATCCATCTTTTTATGCCCCATCTATGCTTGTTCTCATTTGAACTCCTGAACATTCTGGAGGTTGGTTTTGTTAGGGTTGTGGCTGGGGAAGGGGTGGTGGTGGGGGAGGGGTGGGTGTTGTTTCTGATCTTTTTAATTTCCAGGATAGTGTACAAAGAACTTGTGCCCACAACCAGCAGTATGAAGCAATGCAGGTATAAAAGAAGGTCACCGAAATGTCGGATAATATGAATCTGAAAGCGCTTCAGTATTTTACCCAGGAGTTTCACTGCAACAAGGTGATTGTCCTTGACAGAAATGTAGTGGCAGGCTTATGCCATGCTAGAAGTGATGACCTTTCTCTGCCCCAAATTGACCAGCAAGATCTTTTGGCTCTTGATTGAAACCCCTGAGCCAGCTGTGTTTCAGGCTGCAGAAGCTGCAGGTGTTGTGGCAGACGCGGGGTGCAGCCCTGCCTGCCGGTCCCGACCTGGCGCACGCCGGTGGCAGCCGTCAGCGCCTGGGGTCCCCTGGAAGGGGGATTTAATCATTTCTTCTCTAGCATTTGCTTGTGTTTTGTCAAGATTCTTTAATTCACTAAATAGTAAATTTAAAAAATTAGCTGAATGATAATAATTTTGAAGTCTTCTGAGGCAGAACTGGGAAGGTTAGAACATATTTGTATGATTTCAAATATGTATAAATTCTTAAATGACAAACGTTAACAAACTGTCAATGCAAGCAATTATGGTGACACTTTACATTTCATTGGTTTTCATGCAGCTCCATCCCATGTGTTGGTAGGTTCTTAAAAAGTGAAAATTTGGCCCACTAGACCGATTATTAAAAAGAAGTACAACTCCTTGGGGCTAACACAAAGGGACAGCGTCCACGTGAGTAAATGGTTATCACATTTAGATGTGATTCTGCTGCTTGCACTTTCTCTGCCCTCAAACTGCTTTCTTTATCGTCAATGCAGGGATGTTTGACATTCTTAGAAAAGAGAAAAGAAACAGATTTCCTCAAAAAAAAAAAAAAAAAAAAAAAAAGCCAGGTGAAATTAATGCAATGTTAATTGCATTAATTTATTCAGGTGGAGTTTTAGTTTTTATTCTATGAAGTGCTTGTTGCACCACTTTTGTTGTTTCCCACAGATTTGGAGTGGGATTTCCTCCAGTTGATTGTTCAGCAGAGGGAGTGAGACTGCCTTCAAAAGTTTTGCAGGAGTTGCATCTGTGAATCGGGCACGTGAGTTGCCTTTTTTTTTCCCCCCAGATTTTCGTAGGCTTCTGTTTTTCACCGTGGATCAGTTCACCTTGGATCAGTTTGCTCTTTTTGTTCCAGTGATTTTTTCTTTTGGACATGTGTCACGATCCGTTAATACAAGTAAGGGTCGTGATGGTTTGTTTACAGATCTCCGAGTGCAAAAGGACACAAGGGATTTCAGTTTTAATCAAAACAGTGCACCTTTGTTAAGTACCCACAACACAGTAATGCGATAGAGGAGAGAAAGAGAGAGAGAGAGAAAGAAAAACAAAGTAAAAGAGTAGAGAGGAAGAAAGGGGGGGTAATGGCTACCAACGGATGAGATGAAGTCCTCGTGCTCTGCTGCCAATAGATTTGTCTTCTTTCCGTGGGGAGATCTCATCTCAGTTATTTCAGAAAGTCCCTTTATAGGCCTTTTTTGAAACGAGGGGCAACTGGCCAAGACCATATCTGTGTTTCGTAATAACATTGCAAAACTAAAAGCTAGCCCTAACTATCCCAGGTACATACCAAGCATGCCTTTCTCCTATGCTAACTATACTGCCTGCTATGGTTTGCGGCCTAGCAGCGTTAGCGCGTCTACTTCTGGCATGAGTTTAGCAGTGCTCTCGCTTCTGCTTTCTAGCTGTATCCCCACATCTCGCCCTTTTCCCCAAGAGGTGGGGCAAATCTACAGCCGTTGTTATGAGGCCCGTTGCTTCGGGAAACAGGTACAGGACAGGTGTAGAGGACAGGTCATTCCTTTCCGCTTCAGCGCAGTCCTTCCCGCCTGGGCAGCAAGAACGGCGCAGTCCACTGTGACCTGCACAAATTTCCTCAGGAATGCGTACCAGTTCCCAGCGAGCACACCTGCAGGCAACAGTTGGCAGACATCCCACCTTAGGCAGGTCGGAACTCCTGTGTTTAGCCTCTGTTCTCGGCGATGATCGTGAGGCAGATGAGGGATCTTCAGACCGTCTCTTACACCACCCCATGACTCACGATTGTCATCAGGAGAGCTCCATCAGCACGATTTCGTAGTGTTGTTGCGAAGTCTTCAGGACTCGTTAATGTTGGTAGCATATCCCAGAAAAGGGTAGAGAAAATAAGAAAAGAGAAAGAAAAGGAAAAAGAAGGAATAAGTAATTTTTAATCAAAATACACATGTAATTTTTAATCATGTCTTATCTTATTTTAATACTCATGTAGTTCATCTTGTGTCAATAACCTTAGGGGTGTCCACAGTGGATGGGATAGTGTCCAAATTGTGCACATCTATTACAGATGTCAACCGTTTCATCATTCTGCAATTCATGATGTGTAAGATTGCTGATAAAACAAACCCAATCAAAACTAAAATCAAGAGAACAAGGATGGGATGACACAATTTGTTCAGGACACCTGTAGCAGTAGGTGAGCACCCAAAAGGAGTATCCCACCAGCTGTGTCCAGCATCTTTCTTTCCTCTGTCTAGAAAACAATGTGTTTCTTTCCCATTGTGATCAACAGTTACCAAGGTTTTCTGTCTGTTTTTCTTGATCTTTTCCAAAATTCCAATGAAATCCTGGTGAAGCAACAAGTGCTTTACCTAAGTAAGGTTCATCCCAGTGGGGGTAGGCAATAATTGGTGGATCACTGTGTAATTGGACTGTAAAATACAATAAGAAGTAAGTGGGGCTAAATAAGAGAAATCACATCCTGTGCTTTTAGTCAAGTTACAAACACAAGAATTTGAATGAGTTTTAGTATCTACAACTAAATTTTCTAGAAATACCTTATCACATGCAGTTCTTAAGCATGCACATCCATTGCCTATATACACAAGCAGTGTTTCAGGAATCTTGTTAGGATGAATTTCAAAAGGACAGCTATTTTGTTCTGTGTCCAAACAAATGTCTTGAGGTCTAATTGCACTGCTTTCACAGATAAACCCTTGTTGTTCTCGGACAATACAAGTGTCCAAATTAACAGTTTGCCACTTCTTACCAGTTTGACGGGCCCATTCTCTGTGCTGGAAAGGGTAGAGAATAGCTGCATCATGGTTCAGCCCTAATGCAATGATAGGGACTATCCAATGCACTGAAGCATTACGTATGGTTAGTACAAAGGCTGTGGCTGTGTTTGTGATGGGATTGTAGGTAAAATTCACTAAATTCCACCAGGATTGGAATTCTCTTTCAAAATCAGTGGCACCGTCCCAGATTATTTTCCGAATTTCAGTAGGAAAAGTGCCTTCTTTGCCTTCTCTTGAAGTTGAGGCAGCAACGGACTGCATCCACAATTGAGCCTGGACGCAGCTGAGAGCCAAAGAAATGTTGTTTTGCGTAGCACGGAGCATGCCAATTATCAATTTGTGGTCATTCACATTTACCTTTTCTCAATTTGGTAATATGTTTGATAACAACCGCTGATGGCTTGTTGTATTTTAGTCAAATCTGTAGTTGTGGCAGCCAATTTATTCATTAGCACTTCTGAATCAATACTATTTAAGATTCCCAATCCTGTTCCCACAATGCCGGTTATGTCTCCTTGCGTCCGTTTCTTAGAAGGGTTCCGCTTTTGCAACCCGGTTGTCTGCCCCTTGAAGGAAGTCTGCAGAAAAGGTGAACAAGCTGGCTGAATTTCTGAGACATTGTTTTGCACCAGCAACTTGACTTGTTTAAGGGACCATGCCGGATTGAGCAATAGTTGTTGTTGGCCTGTTTTTGTGATTATACGTGGTCCAATTTCAAAAATTCTCGGGCTTAGCATGACCGGTGGTTGGGTGGTAGGTATTGCAACATCGACTTTGAGTTCCCCCCAGTATTTTGTATTGTTTTTACCACACGTGACTTTATGGGGAAATTGTACAGCAATTAAGGTTTAGCCAACAATCTTGATTTTGAATTTCACCAAACAAAACACGGCCATGAGGTCCAATGCTATAACTGTGTACAGGTTCGGTAAAAAATTCAGCAATTAATCCACATCGTATTGTAACATCGTCACCTCGGGTTACCATAAAGGGTGGAGAAACTTTATTCTTGTCATCTAACACAAGGGGAGTACTTATACCGTGGTATGTGATTACTGCACTCAGTATGGGCTTTGCTGCGGCGTTTATTTTGAATTTATAAGTTAAACCTGTCAGACTTGGCTGATCTGCCGGGTTATTTTGCCAATTGCATGTTGCATAGGTTGGTTTGGTTAGAGGAAAGTTATACCAGCAGTCAGTTAGTTTGTTTCTGCGAAGCTTTGTGATTTCCACATTGTTGGTACTGGGGCCTAAGGTGTAGTTACCGACATTCTTCTGACAACCACACAGGATGAAGGGGGTTTGTTTGTCACACACCCACTCCGTTGTAGGGCAGAGTTTGGCCGTAATGTTGGGGTGCAAATCACTTTTCCCATCTGGTTTTAGAAAATTTCCAGCGATTGCAATGGTGGAAGCTTTCTTGTAAAGAGATCCTTCTACTTTTCTGCATCCTACCTTAATTTGTTCACCTCTTGTTCCTTTTAAGATTCTAGTCCAATCCTTCAAGTCCCATCCCCATTCACTTGGATGGTATACCCCAGAGTCGTGCAGTGCTACAGTGGCTAGGTTTGGGCAACGATCTCTGGGATAGGATCCTAGAGCACTAGTGTACCTAATGGTAGCTTCAGACCATGGCCACTCAGCTGGTTTTTGGCCCTGGTGTTGTGGTAGGATGCAGAAAAGTATCACTAGTCTTATCATGGTTTATGTGCTCTTCTTCATGTCCCTCGGAGTTCTTCTGTGAAAAGTGAACACAACAGAGTCTGCCACCAAAAGGCAGAAAATTAGAATGATGGAATTATGCAGCGTGTATGTATCCGATGCTCTCTCCCTAGGGCATCAGAGGCTAGCCATGCATATTTATTCAGAGGGCGTTTTAGCACTAGTGGTACTTCTCCTACGGTAGGGAGATCTACCGAAACAGGTTGTCCAGGGTAGTGTGCAGGATTCTTAGGATCATTTGGTCCCTGCAGTGAGAGAATTATGCTTGGAGCTGTTGGGAAAAAGACAGTGATTTTGGGACACCCGTTTACCCCCCATCTATCATTCACACCTTTCACAGCTTCCCATAGCCGAACATCCCAATTTCCCTCCTGTGGTTTCAAAAGTCCTTTCAAGAGACCATTGGTCCTTTCTACAATGCCGTTAGCTTGAGGGTAGTAAGGAGTGTGAAAAGTCCGTTTAATCCCTTCACCTTTTGCCCAGTCCTGTACAACTTTGGCAGTAAAGTGAGACCCGTGATCAGATTGAATTTCTTGTGGTTTTGGGAAAGTTCCAAACCATGCCTGCAATGCTTGAACAGTATGATCTCCTGTAGCTCTTTTAAAAGCATTGGCCTGGACTAACCCAGATATCATCTCTACTCCTACCAGCCCAAAGTGTTTACTTCCTGACTTTTTAAAGGGGCCGATATAATCTACCTGCCACGCTTCCCGTAAGCCTTTACCCTTTCTTAAATGCAGAGGGTCATCTTCCAAAGGGTGTCTTTCTAGCCGTCTGCGACGTTGTTCACAGGCTGACATGCATGTTTTACACATTTCTCTGGTAACAGACCAACCGCAAGCAAGGGCTTCTTTGTACAAATCTTTTGCACCTGTGCGTTGTCTTTTTACATGCAACCATTCTAAGAAGTGCTCCCAGTCCTCTGTAATTTGATCTTTTTTCACAGGACTTAGTCTTGCTAATTCGTCAGCTCTAGTGTTCCACTCTCCTGCTGGATTTCCATCTGTCTGGTGAGAGGCTACCCACTCCACGGCAAAATTCCCTGGACTTGCAATACTGAGAATTTCTTGCTACTTTTCCTTTTGCCATACTGGGATTCTGTTAACTTCACAATCCTTTTGCTGCCAAAAAGGAAGCCACTCAGTCCATCCCTTAAACACAGCATAGGAATAATCGGTGTAGATACAGACAGGAGAAGTATTCTGTGCCTCACGTTGGAAAACACTCCAAACAGCTATCAGCTTGCCAACTTGGGCACTGCCTTCCCCCTCTGTGATAATTCCTTCACCTGAGGAAGTGTGGAGGGCTACAGCCTTATGTTTCCACACCTTTCCTTCTCGCTTGGCAGAAGCATCCGTAAGCCAAGAATTTGCTGACCGTTTGGGGGAAAAAGGAGGGGCTACTTTAATGACTGAGGCAGGTTTGTCCTGGCTGCTACCCAAGTCTTCAGTTTCTTGGATTGCCAGATTTTTTACAGCTCCTTCAGTTCTTGAGAAGACGCTACAATCATGTTCAATCTGAGCATACCACTTCCTTACTGAGGTCCTCTGGGCCACCCCGTCAGGTGGGGGTGGTGCCAGTAGAGACAGCCTTAATAACTTTGAAAGGGCCTCTCAAAACAATTGGTTGTTGTTGTGCAATCTTCTCCGCTTCTAGGAGAGCTAAGCTAACCACAAACAATCCTTTCTCCCAGGTAGTGTACCTTTTTTCAGCATCTTTAAAGCCACGGGAGTAAAAACCAAGAGGCTTCGTCGGACCCTCAGGACCCCGCTGCCATATGTGTACTGACAACCCTGAGGAGACCTGAAAAGCATCTGTGGGATGAATAGGGCCCAGGGCTTGGTGAGGCTGTTGCTTCAAAAACCAACAATTGCCGTGCTTCTTCTTGGGAAGCACTCCATTCCCATTTTGTCCCTTTTCTTAACAAGTTGTAAAGAGGTCTGGCAATTATGGAAAATCTGGGATGTGTTTTCTCCGGAGCACTAATACACATCCTAAAGCATGTTGGAGATCTTTTTTGGATTCAGGCATTTTAATCTGATCTGAAGAGGTTAGGGTATCAGGTGGGATACGTGTCATACCTCCTTTCCACCAAATTCCCAACAATTTCACTTCATGTGAAGGGGTTTGGGTTTTTTCTGAGGGAATTTGCAAATCAAGGCTTTCTAAGTGGGAGGTTATTTTCTGTTGGGTATCTCTCACTTCTTCTATTTCATCTCCTCCCACAAGGGTCTCATCAGTGTGTTGATGAACAGCTAGATTGTCCGCTTTGGGTACTTTTTCGAACTCTTGGGCTAAAGCGTGATGAGCCAGGGTAGGAGAATGTTTGTACCCTTGGCGAAGCCTAGTGAAAGTGTGTTGCTGTCCTTGCCATGCGAAAGCAAAACGGTCCATATCTTCTGGCTGTAAAGGTGTCGTAAAAAACATGTCTTTGACATCTATAGGTGGCATGATTGAATGAGCCTTTTCTTGAATCAATGTTATGAATTCTGCTAGATTTGGGACTGCTGCTGTAAGAGGGTCTGTGTTAGCATTTAGCCTACGAAAATCTATTGTCAGCCTCCACTTCCCATTAGGATTTTGCACTGGCCACACCGGAGAATTGAAAGAAGAATGGGTATTAAGTATTACTCCTTGTTGTGGTAGCTCCTGTATCACTGGCTTGATACCCTCTTTGGCACCCAGGGGAAGGAGGTATTGTTTCACATTAGTTACTTTGCTGAATGGTAGGGAGGCTGCAGCTTGGAGCAGGCTGATGTTAAAATGTGGTGTGCCAAAAGACCACAGAAGACCCTCTGAGTCCTCCCACTGCCTCCTAGCAAGGGCATTCAGCCCTAATACATTGGTTGGAATATCTCCAATCACCCCATGGATGGAGAGTTGGTTTTCCTCTCCAGGCAAAGGGAGCTTGACTAAGGCCCCATTCATAGATTCTGTTGTTGTGCCCAAGGCACTTAAAACACCATATCGGTTCTTTGTTGGAACAATTCCACACCTCTGGGCATCTTTCTTTGTCAGCGCAGAAATTTGTGCCCCAGTGTCAATCAGAAAAGTTACAGGTGCCCGTTTAGGACTTGTAATAGCTGTGATCGTTATATCTCCCGTTTTATTTTTAGTGAGCATTCTCAGGTAGACCTATGCTCCGTTTCTTTGCCCACTGACAAGAAACAGAGGGTCTAGTTTCCCTGGTTTTGAGGAAGAATCTGTTCTGGCTCATTGGCCGGACTTTGAGGGAGAAGTGGCTTTGACTCACTGCCCAGATTCTGAGGGAGGAGGGGTGCACTGGGTTGAAGTGACGGATTGGGTAGAAGGGGCTTTTGGCAGTGCCAGTTAGACACTACCTTACTCAACTGATCAAGGGCTAAGCCATCCATCGCATTTCTGGGGACCCCCTTTTTGATACCTAATAAGCACCACTGCTGACGGTTAGGGATCTCTGGTTACATTCTTTGGTTTTTCACTATGAGGAGCCCTAATGTGCCTGACACCTTTTGTTTTTTCTGATTTTTCCTCTGGGATTTTTATCGGTCCATATTTCCTACTGTAATTAATCAGATCTTCTTCAACCTCACTCCATGTCCAAACTTTGCAATCACCGGCAGGTGAATTTGATTGTGAACCTGGCGGCTGAGAGGGGGTTGAATATGGAGTAAACCCAGGATCGGTAGACGCAGTTTGGTCGCTCGGGTTTCCAAGGAATCTGTCCAACCTCTCTACAGGACCTGCAGCAGCTATGGTGTTTTGAAGGACAGCTGCTGTAGATTGGAGTGATTCTGGAAGGCCTCGAATTAAAGGGGTCATCAGTTCAGGTTTCACAGGTAATTGCGTGGGGGATTCATATCCAGGAGTTAATTTCCTTTCATGGATCATTTGCAGACAGGCGGCTTTGTGGACGCTTTCTAGAAGTTGATCAGGGGTACCAACTGTAGCGAAAGGGTCTCCCCTTTCTAAAGGATTGAGTCCCCCGGCCCAGAAAGCTGCGCGCTGAGTCAGCGACCATGTGTTACGTTTGTCTCCTGTTGTTAAGAGAACTCCATGTCCCCAGTATCCACTGGCCTCCTGTTCAGTGAATTGAATTTGGTCTCCTCCGGTGAGAGACACTTGGAAGACATATTCCGTCTCAGCTTCGTGGGGAAGCCGCCCGTACTCCTTTTTTAACTTCGCCAACTCAGGAGCAGTGTATGGTATTTGTTTAGTGGTGATATGCGGTTCAAAATCTTCATCATTGATATAATTATATTCTGTTTTAATTAGAGGTCTCATAGGAGGGCAGCAGTTTTCCCCACAATTTTTCACTAGCACTGGTTCTTCCTGGGGGTATATTTGGTTAATGTGAGGAGTTTTCTTTTCCTCTTTCTCTTTTGGTGAGTCAGCATTCTTTGAATTCTTAAAATATTCCTCCCTCAAAGCAGCCCGCAGCAAATGATTTTCATTCCTTTCTTCATCTGATTGTTCCTGTAAAATTTCCACTAGGTTTTGAAGGGAATCTGTGATTGCTTTCTCTTCACTACATCGCTTAAAGCAGTGATCTATAGCTGCTGTAAGGCATGCTCCTGAAACAGATTTAGGAGCAGATTATGGTTTTATTTTGTCCAAATTTAAACTTTGTCTCATGTTGGAATGAACATCTTCTATCAGTCACACTCTCCAAATTAAACCAGTTATTTTGAGCCCATTCTTCCCCTCCCGGAGAGGGCCGGGCATTATGTTTTGCTAGCAGAGCATAAAATGCAGCTTTATGATTTGCACTAGGGTTTTCAGTCATTTTATAAAGGGATCAAAACCACTACAGGGAGGTAAAAACCTAATTACACATTGCCACACAAACAGCTTCTCCGTGTCGCCCTTCGCTTCCCTGGGTGGGTGAAGAGACCAAAATCTGCCTGGGAGATACTCCTTAAGTTACTTACAGTTGTCTCTTCACTACACCAAGCAGTCCAAATTCACACACGCCCACCAAAACAGTTCCCCCTTTTACACTAAGAGATCTTTTTGTGAAAAATCTGAAGACAGAGCCCTCAGTTGAGTATGGGGTGCTTTTCACCTAGGCGTGTGCAGTTTGCGGGAAATTCGAGTCGCCCCCCTTGCTTTCTAGACACCGCTCACCCTTTGCGGGGTGTCGGGCTAGGTGCGGCTGGAGTGAAACGTCCTTCCCCTATTAGAGACTACACACAACCTTGCAACCCCTTCTGTCTGTCAGAAATCCTGTCCGTGATGCCAGTTTAATGTCACGATCTGCTAATAGAAGTGAGGGTCGTGATGGTTTGTTTACAGATCTCCGAGTGCAAAAGGACACAAGGGATTTCAGTTTTAATCACATTTTCACCTTTGTTAAGTACCCACAACATGGTAATGTGATAGAGGAGAGAAAGAGAGAGAGAGAGAGAAAGAAAAACAAAGTAAAAGAGTAGAGAGGAAGAAAGGGGGGGCAATGGCTACCAACAGATGAGACGAAGTCCTCGTGCTCTGCTGCCAATAGATTTGTCTTCTTTCCGTGGGGAGATCTCATCTCAGTTATTTCAGAAAGTCCCTTTATAGCCCTTTTTCGAAACGAGGGGCAACTGGCCAAGACCGTATCTATGTTTCGTAATAACAGTGCAGAACTAAAAGCTAGCCCTAACTATCCCAGGTACATACCAAGCATGCCTTTCTCCTATGTTAACTATGATTTACCAAAATATGAATATCGATCTAATATCGATATCCAACTGAGATGGACAAAAACTCTTAACAGTTTAGAGTTAGAAAGTGTATGTTTTATTTTTGCGTGGGATAGCTCCCTAAGTTGCAGGCCCTGATACAAGCAAACATGATACCTTTTATTTCCACGTATTATGAATATCCAAAATACAAAATGCGTATTCATGGTGTTGACACCTCCCATTCTCCGCTTTGTATGGAAATGAGCTTACATGTCATTAAGCATGCGTAGCGTGTGATCTGAATGGAGTCGGTGGTCTTGAATTGGGTCAGTGGTCCTAAGGAAGATGAAGTAACTCATCTTCCTCACTCTGACCTTTATGCCTTTCTGAGTTTTAACAATTCTAATTACTTTAGTGACCTCTAAGTTTCTTCTTGCGTGACTTTTGGATGGGCTCCCACAAAGGGAGGAAATTGGTAATTGTCTTTATTCTATTCACCAACTTATCAATGTTTCTGCTCATTATTCTAAGCACAGCTAAACAAACATGCAAATGACAGATCATCAGTTCAGACTAAGGAAAATCCAAAACGTGGACAGCATCTCCCTACTGCTGGAAGCCTTCAAGTTCACCACTGCAGTCTGCAGCCTACACAGATCATCTGAGGATTGTAAAAGTTCTCCAAGGAAGAACAAGAACAAGGCTAATGCATGCACACAAACGCTGATCAAAAGCACTTGATGCTCTTGGACAAAAAGATGTAACCTTCACTTTTGGAAAGACAAGGTGTCTATGGTTGTCTCCACAGTACTCGTAGGAAAAAATCCCTGAAGTTTTGTAAAACCTCTTTTCAGGGCTTTGTGAACTTCATTTTTGTTAAGAATTGGGGAACACAGAGAGACCTGTCACTTTTTTTGCAGAATGCCATAGAAACTGCTACACTCACCTCAACAACAGTCCAAATAACCTTCTCTGCAAATACTGACCATATGCAGTTCTGGTTGATACAAACCCCCATTACCTAAGAAAAGGAACAACTCGGCAAGCAGTTTGCAAAGATGAACAACTTAGCACGACTGCGGCTGATGACATGCCCTGACTTTTTTTACCTTCAGCTGTGGGTGCCGTACCTTCCTACCCTCACACATGCCACTCCAAGCTGCTTGCGTGGAGCTCTCGCACCACCTATGCCAGCAACTGTGCCCAGCCGCCACTCTTCTTCAGCACCATCGCACCTACCACAAGGTAGCTGAATCAGAGGGAAAAGGAGGTCGCCAGTGGAGGGAAGTTGTTTCCCCTGACAGCTAAGCTCCAACTTTGGTGTCCCTTGTGTCCTCCCCAGGACTTGCGGGAAAACGCCTCGGCGGAGCGCAGCGCTGGGCGGGAGCGGCCGGCAGAGCACCGAGCGCGCTCCCCACTCCCTCCCGCCCGCGCCGCTGCGGAGACCCCGGCTTCGCCGGAATCGGCCACGTGCTGCACGGAGGGCAGCGCGGCAAAGGCGGTCGCCCCTCGTTACCCTAGGAAGGCCGGCCTCGGATCCCCGCTCTCTCCACCGGCACGGGCAGTGCCAGCAGACTGTCGCTGCGGCCGCCGCTGGCCGAAAGCCTCGCCGCGCACCGCCCGGCCGGCCCCGCCGCTCCGCGGGGTCACACGGCACCTGCCGTGGGCGGCAGCCGAGCGACAGCAAGCAGAAGCGCTCACGGCCGCGCCACTCGCCGCCCCGCCCGGGCGCTCCTCTCCTCGCGCTACCACCATGGCGCCGGCCCGCCCCGCCTTCCCCGTCGCCTGCGGCGCAACGCGGGTGCTCCGAGCCACGCAGCACGCGTGCGGCCGGGCCCTGCCGAGCCGCAGGCGGAGCCGGGGCACGGCCCGCGCGGGAGAGCTTCCGGCGAGGCTGGGCGGGCGGCGAGCGCGGCCGAGCGTGAACGCGCCAGGCGGGGTCGGCCGGCGGCGCGATGGGGAGCTAGATGGAGGCGGCAGCACCGCGCGGCATAAAAGAGCTGATCGTCCCGCAGCCGCCCGCTCCGCAGCCCCTCGGCTGCTGTCGAGAAGGGCCCCGGCCCTGGCCGCGCCGGTGGCGAGGTGGCTCCGCAGACCTCAGGCAGCCCTGGCGGGGCAGGGGAGCACTGCGAGCAGCCCCGGCGCCGCGCAGCCGTCTGTAACGCGCGGTGGGAGCCGCCGGCAACTATTTGACACCTCCCGGGGGGCTGGGGAGGAGCACGGAGACCACGCAGCAGGTCGCTGCCGTTAGGGAAAATTAATCCACCATGCCTGAGGTTGATGTCCGAAAAGGAGACAGAGGAGTCCTGCAACATTCTTCGACTACAGGGAGAGTCCATGGGGCTTTTCCCATGGGGTCTGTCAAACGGTTGCGGGATGCAGCCCCTTTTTTATGCCAAGTTCCCGGCCACAACGCCCTCTTCCTTTTCTCCACTGGCTGAGGTATTAGGGGGATACAGACTTCCGGAACTGCCTACTCTATGCCCTCCTCTAATATGCACCCCCCTTTTGGCATCGAAAAGAAAGAAAAAGAAACCATTCCTAATTCTATTAAGTCTTTGTTGCCTTGCTCTAGGTTCAGGAATTTAACACGGCCCTGATTAATCAACAGTCTCTGATGATTAGTAACAGTTCTAGAGAACTAATCGTTTCTTCTGTTACTTCACTCCCCATAAGTTCCTAGCCTTGTCTACAGGCCGATTCACACGGTCTGTTTGTAAAGACTCATCCATCTCATTCCTTTTAATCCCTCCTCTTTTTATTTGATCTGTATTTGTCTTTACAAACCTTAATTACCATTGATTTAATTTTTTCTTCTTGAGTCTTCTGGCTTTTGCTATTATTTGCAGTGACATCCTTTTCTGTCATTTTGTAGTCGTTTCTGGATCAGGTAGGCATGGCTGCTACCTGCTGAAAGAGCTGCACCCAGCATGGTGTCACGTATGGTCAAAAGATTAGAGTTGCTATAGCATAGAAGAGGAGAAATGGCATTCATTTAGTGTTGGGGTCTCCCCCCCTGCCATGGAGCCCTGGGCGATGGGCCCTGGGGGGTAGACACGGGGTTTCCCTGCCCCTGGTCAGCTTCATTCCCCCTTGGTTGGTTTGTGTTCCCCGGTGTGGCCAAGGACCCTCGGGTCCCGTGACTGGGGGAGTTCCTGAGCAGAGCCCCGGCCATGGGGCTGGAGAAATAAAGACCTCTGAAACATCTACCACCAATCTGTCCATATCTACTTCTTTTCCACGGGATTCCTGGTTTGATATAGGCGTGTTACAGTAATCCCTGCTGTAACAATTTAGCCCATAGCTGGCCAGTTAGCCAGGAAAACATGTCCCATTACCATCCTTCCAACACTTGGACAGGTCCATGAGCTGAGGTTATTTCCTCTGTTATTTGTTTGACCATTTTCCGCTGTCATCTGCTTGCAAACAGCAGCTCGAGTCATTTAATTTCCCACAAACTCCTCCTTCTTCTGCTAACAGATCATCTAATACCATCCAATGTTGAAATACCGCTTTCCTCATTGAAGTGGGTTGCTCAGCAAGACGGTCAAGAGCTGTGGCTGGCTGGTTGGTAATTATTTCTGAGACAGCTTGTACCCTAATTATCTCATTCAAATGATAAATGGGTTGCCAGGCATCTGGGATGAATTCCTTAGGTTTCCAAGTGGCTGGTCCATCATGTTGCGTAACTTGTTCTGGTGGCCATTCATCTTTTCCCCGTTTTGGGGTGCTCCCTGCAGCCAAGGCTGCATCAGCTGACTGCTTTTCTCTAATTAAATCATCACAGATTTGGATTCCTAAGCGATTTCCCTGAATTTGTAGTAGCAAAAAGAACAATGGTCTAAGATATACACCATATCCCTGACCAGTTTGGAGGTAACCTGAGCTAAGCATGTTGGCCACAAATCCAATCATGTCCTTTCAAAGCCCGTGTTCCATTAGCAAAGGGGCCTTCCTACCCTTGGTCATCAATTGGTGGGTCAAAATACAGCAGGATTCCCGGGCCTAACGGTCCTCCAACAATAGCTGCCCCACCATAAGGGTCACAGCATTTGCATTTCCAAGCTCCCACACAGGGTTCCCATCTACATTTACATCTGCAAGTTGCTTGCTTGGATTTGGAGCAGAACTCACTAAAAGGCTTTGAGTTCCAATCCGCTGTTGCCATTCCCACTGATAATCACAAACAACATGTCTTCTACTTGTGGAATTTTTGTGGGGACAGCTTAAAAATAGGTGGTCCAAAAAACCCCTTGTCCCTCCCCATTGCTTTACAGGCTTCCAAATGTTTTTGGTAAGAACACCTTACGCAGCTACCATTAGTGAGCTGAACAGCTCTTTGATTGCAATTGTCTTGATATTTGGAACACTGGTAAGGAGGGCAATTGTGGGTCCAAACCCAATTGTTTAAAGCCAGAGGGAAAGTCAATTGACAAACGCCTTTTCCTACATAGACCCGCCCTGTCCTGTTTAGGCAATAAGTGCCTGTTGGAGAAGAATGAAGTGGCCATGGACTTCCTTCTTTGGCCCAAAATCCCATCCTATTGTGGCCCTCACATTGACCCACCATTTAGGTTCAGCTGGGCTAGCCAACCATGGCCACTCTTCAGATCCTCCTGGCCCTCCACAGAGCCAGCAATTGCTAAGGTGAAAAACTTTTGCTACTTCTTCTGCTAAGGCTGCAAATTGATTCTCCCACTCCTGGCCTAAACTTAGCTGACCATATAAAAGTAGAGTTATTAAGGAAAATGTTTTAATAGTGTGATCTAATTAGCTAGTCTAATTTTCCCGTTGTCTTCTGCAGCACCTGTGGCAATTGAAGACACAGAAACCACTTAACATAAAAGAATCCAGCAAGTATTAGCGCCCCAGTGAGTGGAGATTCTAGAGGAGGGATGCGCATAGAGACTATTTCAGCAGGTGGTCTGTGGGTAGGCACGCAGGGCTTCCTCTGATGTCGAAGCACTGGCTACTGCTCCGGCCCACTCCTGCAGAGTGTCAGTCACAGCCTCCCGGCCTTCTCCTCCAGCTGAGATGTGCAAATCTCTGAGGCTTCAGAGACCTTGACCCGAGAGTGACGGGTCCACCTGTGTCCAGCTGTCTTCATGGCTGTTTCTGTCGTCAGTGACACTTGGAATGGGCCACGCCATTTCAGAACCACTGGCGCTTCTTTCTGCTCCTTAACTAGGACTCAATCTCCTGGTTGGATGTTACAAGCAGCAAAGTCCAAAGGTGGGGCTTGTGCCAGCTGAGCTTCCTGTTGAAGGGGTTTCACAAGAAGCAGTATCCTGGCCACAGATGGTTTTAAATATACATCACTTACCTCTACTCCCCCACTAGGTTGAGACTTAGCCGGGTAATTCATAACAACGACGGAAAGGGGGAGAATGGAATCTCTCTTCTGGCTCGGGCTCTCATTCTCGCCAAAGCCAATGTCCAAAGCCCTAGCCATGGCATCTTGGTTTCTATTACCAGCTTCAAAAGGTGTTTATTTCTCTAGTCATTGTTTTCTACCCGAGCCGAGCTCTGGGGGTGCCAGGGCCTATGGAGGTTCCATTGTGTTCCTAAAGAAGCCAAAACCCCTTGAAGGATCTTTCCTGTAAAATGAGTTCCCCTATCTGAGTCTATTGCTTCTACAATGCTGTATCTTGGAATGATTTGTTCCAAAAATGCCTTAATACCTGATGCTGTCGTTGCTGAAGCAGTTGGAAATGCTTCTGGCCACCTTGCTAGCTGACATACCATTACCAGAAGAGATGAAGCCTTCCCACTTGGGGCATCTCAGGAAAATCCACCTGGCATCTTTGGAAGGGACCTGCAGCCCAAGGCCTCCCTCCCCTGGCAAGTTCCTTTGTAACTTGGCTGTTTGCTTTAGCACAGATCAAGCAACCTTCAACAGCTCGTTCTGCCAGTCTAAAAAGACCCCCAGCAACATCCAGCATGAGGAAGGCTTCTGCCAATCCTCAGGAGGTGCAAGGACTCTCTTCACGGAGTTCTTTTAATATTGGTAGGGCCAAAGCTTCTGGTATCTCTTGTTTGCCATCCCTTGTAAACCAAGTATTGCCTTTTTTCTCTGCCACACGGCTTTTAACTGTATCTCGAACTCCTCTGGGAGAAAAGACAGCTTCCCGGCCAGTGATGGAGTCACTGGGAGCAAAGGGGGCATCTTGGAGAGTTCTGGCAGAAGTGTTGCTTTCTGACTTTCTTCATCCACCAAAAAGGAGACAGAGGAGGCCTGTAACATTCTTCAACTACAGGGAGAGGCCATGGGGCTTTTGCCATGGAGTCTCTCAACTGATTGCGGGACGCAGCCCCCTTTTGATGCAAAGTTCCTGGCAACAGCACCCTCGGAGGTACTCGGGAATTACAGACTTCCGGAACTGCCTACTCTAGGCTCCCCTCTAATATGCACCCCCCTCTTGGTATGGAAAAGGAAGAAAACGAAACTATTCCTAATGCTATGAAGTCTTTGCTGCCTTGCTCTAGGTTCAGCAATTTAACACGGCCTTGGCTGAGCAACAGTCTCTGTCGATTAGTAACAGTTTCTAGAACTAAGACTTTCTTCTGTTACGCCCCTACCAGTAAATTCCTAGCCTTGTCTAAGGACGGATTCACACGGTCTCTTTGTAAAGACACATCTATGTTACTCCTTTCACTCCCACACCTTCTTGGCGGTGCGATGGCTCCCCCCGGCACAGCACCTGGCACAAAACCCCCCTATGCACATGCACACACACCTGCACTTACCCTGCACTCCGCTGCACACACACACACACACCTCCCGCACACTAACACCCCCCTCCACATCCCCGCCATGCTACTTGCAGTTGCCCCGCCCCTGCCATCCCAGCCGGCTGGCAGCACTCACTCCTCACATGCTTCCCCATGCCTTGCGTTTCCTTGCTGCCCTCTCTGTAGCCTTCCCTCAACCTGCCTTTTCTCCCCTGCCTTGCATTGACTTGCTCACCCATCCCCCACCTGACTTCCTTTCACATTCGTCTAGGTCTGGCCTCACCTTTCCTTTTCCTTCTAGGACCCTCATTGCCCTGCCTCGCCTCGCCAAGCAAGGCCACACAGAGCAGTTGGTCCTGGCCGCTTTTGTGTACCAGCAGTCCTCGAATGTACTTCTCACCTGCCTTGCCTATCCTTGCCTGGCCTTGGCAACACAACAGTTTCCTTGTCTTGCCCTGCTAGCTCTCTGGAGCCTTGCATTCCTTTGCACGTCCATGCCCCGCCCTTGACCTGCCTACTGCTTTCCTCCAGGGCCTTGGATTGCTGAGCCCTTCTTGTTTCTGCCTGGCCTTCCCATCAGTGGACTTCCCTTCCTACGGCCAGCCTTGCCTCTAATGTCTGGGCCTTCTCTTGCCTACCACTCCATTTGCTTTCCCCTCACTGCTCTGGCCTTGCTTACCTCTCCCTTGACTTGCCCACAATTGCCTGCACTTGCTTTGCAGCGCCTTGCCTGCATGGAAGGCGAGGGCAAGAGTAGTAGGCAGGGCAAAGCAAAGCCAGCAAGTTGTAGGTAGTGCAAGGCAAGGCAGCAGAGGCAAAGGAAGCAGAGCAAGGGTAGCTTAAGAAGAACTAGACAAGGTACTGAAGGCAAGGCAAGGCCAAGAGACTCGGAGTGCCTTTCCTTGCCAAGGCAAGGACATAGTGCCAGTGTTGCTGGAGCAGATGTTAAGGTAGCATGGGGAGGAATAGTCCAGCAAGACATTTCTCTTCTGGCCCCTGGGCGTGTAGGGGCAACTGTTGGATCTATTCTATACTGGAGGTGGATCAGTGGATGGATGTGTTGTATTTTGGAGGAGGGGATGCCGTTTCTTTGGAGATGGGCTTGTAGTTGCTCTCTTTGGCAAGGAAAGCAGGTTTGGATGTGCACATCAGGTGCTCTTAGGGATTTTAAAGGCTTTTCCCAAGAGGCAGAGCTCTCTCTGGCTTAGAGCTGTTGAGCTGTCCGTGGGAATGCAAAGGCCAAGCTTGTAGGCCTTTTGTCCTGGTGCCTTTAGTGTGTGAGCAGTCCGTGGTGCCGTTGTCTTGGGATGCTGACTCTGGGAGAGGGAAGGCTTAGGATGGTAGCTAGAGCTGAGAAGGAAAGTGCTGAGAACAGCGTGTGTGCTGCTAGTTTGAGGGGTGCAGTTGAAGTTGCAGGCAGCAAGATCTTCCTCAGCCCGCACTGTTTTGAGCTCTGTTTTTGCCAGATGGTTTCAAGTTGGTGGGCAGAATCTGCGAGAGGGCAAAGATTGGTTTGGGCCAAAGAGGTTTGTCTGCCTCTTGGAGTGCGGTAGAAAGAAGAGTCCGCTCTTGGAAGGGGAAGATGAGGGAAATCTTTTTGTCCTGAGGTGCTGTTGATTTGAGTGCAGGGACGTTTGCAACTTGCCTCTGCCCTTGGGGTGCTTTCGAGCAGCGCCAGGCGCTTGGCCTTCTTTTGCAAGTTGTCAGCGCCATCGTGTGCTTGTTTCGAGGAGCGCTGACAGTGCCGGGGAAAAAGCCAAGCGCTTCGCTGGCGCCGCCCCAAGTCGTGTGCGAGCAGTTGCTGGAAGAGCTCCGCTGTGCATCCTGCCTCTTGGAGACACAAAAGAATGTGATCCTGCGCGTAGCGGGGAAGCAAGAGGAATCTTTTCATTGTTGGCTGTGCAGTTTCTAAGCGGCAAAAGTCAAGGCAGCTGCAGCACGGCCTCTTTCTTTCAGAACCTTTTCTGTGCCATCATGAACATGCTCAACATGCAACTCGCACCCACTGAACTGCATCAAAGGTCCTGGAGAGACGCACTTTCCTTCAAGCTCTAGCTACCATCCTACCCTCCACCTCTCGCCGATCCCAAAGCCCTTCCGAACATGCAGCAGCTGCACGCAGAGAACAAGTGCTAGAAGAAGGCGTTGGCCTTCAGAGTCCCTCTAAAGTCTGTAAACTAGGCGAAACATTGCAGTGACCAGCACTTTCCTTCGCAACTATCTATAGAGCGTCATCACATTCTCTCAGAGTGGCTAAGTCCACCCTTGCAGCACAGCAGCGTTTCCGGCCACAGTTCGGACTGAGAGATGGGCCAGGTGAGAAAGCATTTGTTGACTATCCCTCGTCTCTGGAAGACTTGATACTCGCAGCGCAATCACGTCCACACACCTTCAGCGTGGCCAAGTTCAAGCAGCTAGAGCTCACAGAGACGGGAAAGTCAGGAGAGAAGCCGTTCCAAAAGTACCGTGTACTTAGGGCAGCATTCAAACTGTGCACAGCACTCTACAACACTGTAGACCGTGGCTTCTCTGACAAGACGTGCCATCCCCATTGTTGGCTCCTGCAGCTCGCTTGCTAGCTGCTCTCCTGAA
This sequence comes from Coloeus monedula, assembly GCF_965178545.1. NCBI lineage: Eukaryota > Metazoa > Chordata > Aves > Passeriformes > Corvidae > Coloeus > Coloeus monedula. The sequence goes on along the minus strand of NW_028120807.1, from coordinate 485,570 downwards.
GAAAAGAACTAGGAGAAAAAGCCAATGCTGGGCTGCACCTTCCCCTTGCCTCACGTAAAGCCACTTCAACTCCCCGCTGCACTCTCTACTTCCCCTCTCCTTGGCATCGACCGCTGTGTTTTCTGCATCTCGGAGCCCAAAGGTAAGCGCCAGTGTTCCCAGGGATGCTTGGAAGAGGGAGAAGTAGTAGCACAAGTAGCTGCCGTTGAACTTCCTCCTTCTCAATGCTAACGTGAAGTCGGCAGGCAGGCGAGCGCCAGCCACGCTCCTTTCTCAGTTTGGACGCTGCGGACACGAGCCTGGTGCTCGGCGCCTTCGTTCGGCCTCTTTAGTAGCCATGTCGCGCTTTCATTCTGCCGGAGTCGAAGCGTCGTCTACTTGTGGCACAAAGAGCACCGTGCCGGCAGCCAAATGCTCCAGCCGATTGCTTCTGCCGACACACGCCTGGGCTATGCACTTTGCCTCTCAGCGACATACAGCTCTAAATGTAAAGGGAAAGATTCTCGGCTACGTCTGGCATAGAGAACAGCTTTAGTTCAACAGGCTTACCCAGAGCATGCCCCCGACGCGTGGCAACTTGTATTTGCACCACATTCCAGTCGCAGTCCTCTTTCCTTTACAGGCTGCACAACGCCGGCAGATGGCCCCTGCGCTCTGCACCTGCCTTCTCACTTCCAAGTAGCACCGCGCACATTCGAGCCTTGCAGGGAGAGAAGACGCGGCTAAGCGTCTCGCACAGAAGAACGTGGCAGGGCGAAAAGATGTTCTTCTTTTGTCTTCCTCGTCGCCCAGAGTGTGCTGCTGTGTTGAAAGTCTTGGCCAGCGAAAAGCTACACCAGCAAGTGTTTCTCTCCTGATGCATTGCGCTGAGCGAGAGCTGAGGAAAATCCTTGCACAGCACACTGTGGATGCGTGCAGTACACACGCTGAAGAGCGGCACGGCTAAAAGTCATCTCTGGGCTTCACTTCTGTCCAGAGCACAGAAGGCGAAGAACAAAGCAGCTGGGCACCGGCTGCATGTACATAGTGGAGCGAATTTCACATGTCCAGCCAAGAGCTGCTTCACAAACAGATTCAGCTGAGAATGCTCTGGCTGCTTCACAAAGGAAGGTGCTGTGTTGCACTCCTGGACACTACCTGGCCAGAAGCAGGTTCTTACACCTTCAATGCTGCAGAGTCCATGCAGCTGGAGCACAGGCAGAAGGACGCGTCCAGCTAGAAGGCGTTCTTCAAGTACCCCCCTCTTCCAAGTAGCCTTGAAACTGAGCACAACACACTGCGGCTCGGCAGCTTCCTTCTCAGATAGACGTGCCGTCACACTATTCACTCTCGCAGCTCCGTTGCCCACTTGCAGCAGCTGCTCCCAAAGATAAAAACTCCAGAAGTAAAAGCCACTGCTGGACTGCCCTTTCCCCTTGCCTCACGTCAAGCACCAGAAACTGTCCGCTGCACTCTCGATTTCCATTCTCCGTCGCATCTACCACTGTAATGTCTGCATCTCGAAGCATAAACCCCGGCACAATTCTTTCCAGGGAAAGCTGGAAGAGAAATAGGTAGCAGCACAGGTAGCTGCAAGTTTCCGACTGCTAACATGAATCCGAAAACAAGCACTCGAGGCAGCCACGCTTCCTCTTGCAGCCTGTGCGATGCCCACAGCAGCTCCGTGCTCTGCCTTCGTTCTTACGCTCGTCGTAGCAGGTCGCGCTTTCGTTTTGCTGGAGACGAACCGTCGTCTACATCTCGCGCAGAGGGCACGGTGCCGGCAGCGAAATGCTGCAGGCTGCTGCTTCTGCCGAAACACGCCTGGGCTATGCAATTTCTCTCTAGCGCTAGGTAGCACAACATTCTGTCTGCGTTGTGGTCTTTATCTTTGCGGAAAGCTTCTCGGCTACGGCTCGCCCAGAGAACTGTTCCGGGACAATACATGTGTTTTATTACCCCTTCTCGCAAGAAGACTGTGGTGCTGCGTTGGAACTGTTGGCCAGTGAAAGGCTAATCCACCATGTGCTTCCCTCCTGATGCATTTTGCTGAGCGAGAGCTGAGGAAAATCCGTGCACTGCGCACTGTGGATGCGTGCAGTATACACGCAGAAGAGCGGCAAAGCTCCTAGTCATCGCACACACCAGCCCAGTGGCCTGGGGCTGCGTTCTTCTCCCTTACCGGCGCTGGACAGAACTGAAGCATTCAGCTTTGGCTCTCTTCAGTGTGTGTACTGCACGCGTCCACAGTGCGCAGTGCACGGATTTTCCTCAGCGCTACGTGCAAGTACAGCCTTTCTGCTTCGCAGAGCCCAACTGGCCGCACAAGCTCTCGCTCAGAGAAATGTGTCAGGAGAGAAGCACTTGCTGCATTAGCCTTCCGCTGGCCAACAGTTGCAACGCAGCACATAGTCTTACTGCGAGAAGGGGTAATAAAACGCACGCTTTCAGCACAGCAGCACAATCTGGGCGACGAGGAGGACAAAAGAAGAACACCTTTTCGTCTTTGCACGATTTTCTCTGCCACACATCTATCCACGTCTTTGCTCCCTGCAAGGCTCGAATGTGCGCGGTGCTACTTGGAAGTGAGAAGGCAGGTGCAGAGAAGCACTGCCATCTGCCGGCGCTGTGCAGGCTGTAAAGGAAAGAAAGACTACCCCTGGAATGTGGTGCAAATACAAGTTGCCACGCGTCGGGGTAAGCGCCGGGTAAACCCGTTGAACTAGAGCTGTTCTCGGCGCCAGACGTAGCTGAGACTCTTTCCCTTTACATTCAGGCTACAAAGCAAAGAGAATGTGGTGCTACCAAGGGCAGCGAAGGAAAGTGCACAGCCCAGGGGTGTTTCGGAAGAGACAGCAACCTGGAGCGTTTCTCTGGAGGGTTTCTCTGCCGGCGTGCCCTCTGTGCGACAAGATGACGACGGTTCGACGCCGGCAGAATGAAAAGAACGAAATGGTACGAAGAGCATAAGAATGAAGGCAGAAGCACGGAGCTGGTGTGTGCATAGCACAGGCTGCAAGAGGAAGCGTGGCTGCCACTCGCTTGTTTTCAGATTCGAATTAGCAGTTGAAAACAGAAAGTTCAACTTGCAGCTACATGTGCTGCTACCTATTTCTCTTCCAGCTTTCCCAGGAAAGAATTGTGCCGGGGTTTATGCTTCGAGATGCAGACATTACAGTGGTAGATGCGACGGAGAATGGGAATAGAGAGTGCAGCGGACAGTTTCTGGTGCTTGACGTGAGGCAAGGGGAAAGGGCAGTCCAGCAGTGGCTTTTCCTTCTGGAGTTTTTATCTTTGGGAGCAGCTGCTGCAAGTGGGCAACGGAGCTGCAAGAGTGAATAGTGTGAGAGAAGAAAGCGGCCGAGCCGCAGTGTGTTGTGCTCAGTTTCAAGGCTACTTGGAAGAGGGGGGTACTTGAAGAACGCCTTCCAGCTGGACGAGTCCTTCTGGGGGTGCTCGAGCTGCATGGACTCTGCAGCATTGAAGGTGTAAGAACCTGCTTCTGACCAGGTAGTGTCCAGGAGTGCAACACAGCACCTTCCTTTGTGAAGCAGCCAGAGCATTCTCAGCTGAATCTGCTTGTGAAGCAGCTCTTGGCTGGACATGTGAAATTCGCTCCACTGAGTACATGCAGCCGGTGCCCAGCTGCTTCGTTCTTCGCCTTCTGCGCTCTGGACAGAACTGAAGCCCAGCGATGACTTTTAGCCGTGCCGCTCTTCAGCGTGTGTACTGCACGCATCCACAGTGTGCTGTGCAAGGATTTTCCTCAGCTCTCGCTCAGCGCAATGCATCAGGAGAGAAACACTTGCTGGTGTAGCTTTTCGCTGGCCAAGACTTTCAACACAGCAGCACACTCTGGCCGACGAGGAAGACAAAAGAAGAACACCTTTTCGCCCTGCCACGTTCTTCTGGGCGAGACGCCTAGCCGCGTCTTCTCTCCCTGCAAGGCTCGAATGTGCGCGGTGCTACTTGGAAGTGAGAAGGCAGGTGCAGAGAAGCACTGCCATCTGCCGGCGTTGTGCAGCCTGTAAAGGAAAGAGGACTGCCACTGGAATGTGGTGCAAATACAAGTTGCCACGCGTCGGGGGCAAGCTCCAGCTAAGCCCGTTAAAATAAAGCTGTTCCCTGTGCCAGACGTAGCCGAGAATCTTTCCGTAAAGATGCTGGCTACAAAGCAAAGAGAATGTTTCACTACTTCAGCGCTAGAGAGAAATTGCATAGCCCAAGGTGTGTTTCGGCAGAAGCAGCAGCCTGCAGCATTTGGCTGCCGGCACCGTGCTCTCTGCGCGAGAAGTAGACGACGGTTCGTCTCCAGCAAAACGAAAGCGCGACCTGCTACGAAGGGCGTAAGAATGAAGGCAGAGCACGGAGCTGGTGTGTGCATCGCACAGGCTGCAAGAGGAAGCGTGGCTGCCTCGAGTGCTTGTTTTCGGATTCACGTTAGCAGCTCGAAACTTAAAGTTCAACTTGCAGCTACTTGTGCTGCTACCTATTCCTCTTCCAGCTTTGCCCTGGAAACAATTGCGGTTAGGTTTATGCTTCGCCATACGGCGGAGAAAGGAGAGTGCAGCGGACAGTTTCAGGTGCTTCACGTGAGGCAAGGGGAAAGGGCAGCCCAGCAGTGGCTTTTCCTTCTGGAGCTTTTATCTTTGGGAGCAGCTGCTGCAAGTGGGCAACGGAGCTGCGAGAGTGCATAGTGTGACGGCACGTCTATCTGAGAAGGAAGCTGCCGAGCCGCAGTGTGTTGTGCTCAGTTTCAAGGCTACTTGGAAGTGGGGGGTACTTGAAGAACGCCTTCTAGCTGGACGCGTCCTTCTGGGTGAGCTCCAGCTGCATGGACTCTGCAGCATTGAAGGTGTAAGAACCTGCTACTGGCCAGGTAGTGTCCAGGAGTGCAACACAGCACCTACCTTTGTGAAGCAGCCAGAGCATTCTCAGCTGAATCTGCTTGTGAAGCAGCTCTTGGCTGGACATGTGAAATTCGCTCCACTATGTACATGCAGCCGGTGCTCAGCTGCTTCGTTCTTCTCCTTCTGCTGTCTGGTCAGAACTGAAGCCCAGCGATGACTTTTAGCCGTGCCGCTCTTCAGCGTGTGTACTGCACGCATCCACAGTGTGCTGTGCAAGGATTTTCCTCAGCTCTCGCTCAGCGCAATGCATCAGGAGAGAAACACTTGCTGGTGTAGCTTTTCGCTGGCCAAGACTTTCAACACAGCACCACACTCTGGGCGAAGAGGAAGACAAAAGAAGAACAGCTTTTCGCCCTGCCACGTTCTTCTGTGCGAGACGCCTAGCCGCGTCTTCTCTCCCTGCAAGGCTCGAATGTGCGCGGTGCTACTTGGAAGTGAGAAGGCAGGTGCAGAGCGCACGGCCATCTGCCGGCGTTGTGCAGCCTGTAAAGGAAAGAGGACTGCGACTGGAATGTGGTGCAAATACAAGTTGCCACGCGTCGGGGGCAAGCTCCAGCTAAGCCCGTTAAAATAAAGCTGTTCTCTGTGCCAGACTAGCCGTGAATCTTTCCGTAAAGATGCTGGCTACAAAGCAAACAGAATGTGGTACTACTTCAGCGCTAGAGAGAAATTGCATAGCCCAGGCGTGTTTCGGCAGAAGCAGCAGCCTGCAGCATTTGGCTGCCGGCACCGTGCTCTCTGCGCGAGAAGTAGACGACGGATCGTCTCCAGCAAAACGAAAGCGCGACCTGCTACGAAGGGCGTAAGAATGAAGGCAGAGCACGGAGCTGCTGTGGGCATCGCACAGGCTGCAAGAGGAAGCGTGGCTGCCTCGAGTGCTTGTTTTCGGATTCACGTTAGCAGTCGGAAACTTAATGTCCAACTTGCAGTTACTTGTGCTGCTACCTATTTCTCTTGCAGCTTTCCCTGGAAAGAACTGCGATTACGTTAATGTTTCGCCATACGGCGGAGAAAGGAAATCGAGAGTGCAGCGGACAGTTTCAGGTGCTTGACGTGAGGCAAGGGGAAAGGGCAGCCCAGCAGTTGCTTTTCCTTCTGGAGCCTTTTTCTTTGGGAGCAGCTGCTGCAAGTGGGCAACGGAGCTGCGAGAGTGAATAGTGTGACGGCACGTCTATCTGAGAAGGAAGCTGCCGAGCCGCAGTGTGTTGTGCTCAGTTTCAAGGCTACTTGGAAGAGGGGGGTACTTGAAGAACGCCTTCTAGCTGGACGCATCCTTCTGGGGGTGCTCCAGCTGCATGGACTCTGTAGCATTGAAGGTGTAAGAAACTGCTTCTTGCCGGGTAGTGTCCAGGAGTGCAACACAACGCCTTCCTTTGTGAAGCAGCCAGAGCATTCTCAGCTGAATCTGCTTGTGAAGCAGCTCTTGGCTGGACATTTGAAATTCGCTCCACTGAGTACATGCAGCCGGTGCCCAGCTGCTTCGTTCTTCGCCTTCTGTGCTCTGGACAGAAGTGAAGCCCAGAGATGACTTTCAGCCGTGCCGCTCTTCAGCGTGTGTACTGCACGCATCCACAGTGTGCTGTGCAAGGATTTTCCTCAGCTCTCGCTCAGCGCAATGCATCAGGAGAGAAACACTTGCTGGTGTAGCTTTTCGCTGGCCAAGACTTTCAACACAGCACCACACTCTGGCCGACGAGGAAGACAAAAGAAGAACATCTTTTCGCCCTGCCACGTTCTTCTGGGCGAGACGCCTAGCCGCGTCTTCTCTCCCTGCAAGGCTCGAATGTGCGCGGTGCTACTTGGAAGTGAGAAGGCAGGTGCAGAGCGCACGGGCGATCTGCCGGCGCTGTGCAGCCTGTAAAGGAAAGAGGACTGCGACTGGAATGTGGTGCAAATACAGGTTTCCACGCGTCCGGGGGCATGCTCTGGGTAAGCCCGTTGAACTAAAGCTGTTCTCTGTGCCAGACGTAGCCGAGAATCTTTCCCTTTACATTTAGAGCGAATGTGCTGCTGTATGTCGCTGAGAGGCAAAGTGCATAGCCCAGGCGTGTGTCGGCAGAAGCAGTCGGCTGGAGCATTTGGCTGCCGGCACCGTGCTCTCTGTGCCACAAGTAGACGGCGCTTCGACTCCGGCAGAATGAAAGCGCGACATGGCTACTAAAGAGGCCGAACGAAGGCGCCGAGCACCGGGCTCGTGTCCGCAGCGTCCAAACTGAGAAAGGAGCGTGGCTGGCGCTCGCCTGCCTGCCGACTTCACGTTAGCATTGAGAAGGAGGAAGTTCAACGGCAGCTACTTGTGCTACTACTTCTCCCTCTTCCAAGCATCCCTGGGAACACTGGCGCTTACCTTTGGGCTCCGAGATGCAGAAAACACAGCGGTCGATGCCAAGGAGAGGGGAAGTAGAGAGTGCAGCGGGGAGTTGAAGTGGCTTTACGTGAGGCAAGGGGAAGGTGCAGCCCAGCATTGGCTTTTTCTCCTAGTTCTTTTCTTCAGGAGAGCAGCTAGCAAGCGAGCTGCAAGAGCCAACAATGGGGATGGCACGTCTTGTCAGAGAAGCCACGGTCTACAGTGCTGTAGAGTGCTGTGCACAGTTTGAATGCTGCTGTAAGTACACGGTACTTTTGGAACGGCTTCTCTCCTGACTTTCCCGTCTCTGTGAGCTCTAGCTGCTTGAACTTGGCCACGCTGAAGGTGTGTGGACGTGATTGTGCTGCGAGTATCAAGTCTTCCAGAGACGAGGGATAGTCAACAAATGCTTTCTCACCTGGCCCATCTCTCAGTCCGAACTGTGGCCGGAAACGCTGCTATGCTGCAAGGGTGGACTTAGCCACTCTGAGAGAATGTGATGACGCTCTGTAGATAGTTGCGAAGGAAAGTGCTGGTCACTGCAATGTTTCGCCTAGTTTACAGACTTTAGAGGGACTCTGAAGGCCAACGCCTTCTTCTAGCACTTGTTCTCTGCGTGCAGCTGCTGCATGTTCGGAAGGGCTTTGGGATCGGCGAGAGGTGGAGGGTAGGATGGTAGCTAGAGCTTGAAGGAAAGTGCGTCTCTCCAGGACCTTTGATGCAGTTCAGTGGGTGCGAGTTGCATGTTGAGCATGTTCATGATGGCACAGAAAAGGTTCTGAAAGATAGAGGCCGTGCTGCAGCTGCCTTGACTTTTGCCGCTTAGAAACTGCACAGCCAACAATGAAAAGATTCCTCTTGCTTCCCCGCTACGCGCAGGATCACATTCTTTTGTGTCTCCAAGAGGCAGGATGCACAGCGGAGCTCTTCCAGCAACTGCTCGCACACGACTGGGGCCGCGACGGCGAAGCGCTTGGCTTTTTCCCCGGCACTGTCAGCGCTCCTCGAAACAAGCACACGATGGCGCTGACGACTTGCAAAAGAAGGCCAAGCGCCTGGCGCGGCTCGAAAGCACCCCAAGGGCAGAGGCAAGTTGCAAACGTCCCTGCACTCAAATCAACAGCACCTCAGGACAAAAAGATTTCCCTCATCTTCCCCTTCCAAGAGCGGACTCTTCTTTCTACCGCACTCCAAGAGGCAGACAAACCTCTTTGGCCCAAACCAATCTTTGCCCTCTCGCAGATTCTGCCCACCAACTTGAAACCATCTGGCAAAAACAGAGCTCAAAACAGTGCGGGCTGAGGAAGATCTTGCTGCCTGCAACTTCAACTGCACCCCTCAAACTAGCAGCACACACGCTGTTCTCAGCACTTTCCTTCTCAGCTCTAGCTACCATCCTAAGCCTTCCCTCTCCCAGAGTCAGCATCCCAAGACAACGGCACCACGGACTGCTCACACACTAAAGGCACCAGGACAAAAGGCTCACAAGCTTGGCCTTTGCATTCCCACGGACAGCTCAACAGCTCTAAGCCAGAGAGAGCTCTGCCTCTTGGGAAAAGCCTTTAAAATCCCTAAGAGCACCTGATGTGCACATCCAAACCTGCTTTCCTTGCCAAAGAGAGCAACTACAAGCCCATCTCCAAAGAAACGGCATCCCCTCCTCCAAAATACAACACATCCATCCACTGATCCACCTCCAGTATTGAATAGATCCAACAATTGCCCCTACACGCCCAGGGGCCAGAAGAGAAATGTCTTGCTGGACTATTCCTCCCCATGCTACCTTAACATCTGCTCCAGCAACACTGGCACTATGTCCTTGCCTTGGCAAGGAAAGGCACTCCGAGTCTCTTGGCCTTGCCTTGCCTTCAGTACCTTGTCTAGTTCTTCTTAAGCTACCCTTGCTCTGCTTCCTTTGCCTCTGCTGCCTTGCCTTGCACTACCTACAACTTGCTGGCTTTGCTTTGCCCTGCCTACCACTCTTGCCCTCGCCTTCCATGCAGGCAAGGCGCTGCAAAGCAAGTGCAGGCAATTGTGGGCAAGTCAAGGGAGAGGTAAGCAAGGCCAGAGCAGTGAGGGGAAAGCAAATGGAGTGGTAGGCAAGAGAAGGCCCAGACGTTAGAGGCAAGGCTGGCCGTAGGAAGGAAAGTCCACTGATGGGAAGGCCAGGCAGAAACAGGAAGTGCTTGGCAAGTCAAGGCCTTGGAGGAAAGCGGTAGGCAGGTCAAGGGCGGGGCATGGACATGCAAAGGAATGCAAGGCTCCAGTGGGCTCCAGAGGGCTAGCAGGGCAAGACAAGGAAAGTGTTGTGTTGCCAAGGCAAGGCCAGGCAAGGCAGGTGAGAAGTACATTCGAGGACTGCTGGTACACAAAAGTGGCCAGGACCAAGTGCTTTGTGTGGCCTTGATCCCGCGTGGGTCATGTCTCCTCTGCACCTCAAAGACTTGAGCTACCTGCTTTCCTTTGTAGGCAAAAGAACTCTCATTCTGGTCCCCGAGCTCAAGGGCAAAATGTGAATTGCCCTTGCAAGATTCAAGACATGCAAGGATTGCTCCCAGACCAAGGCTGCCCATAGAGATGAGGGTGGCAACACGCGTCCTCCCCTGGTCTTCCTCTCCTGTGATCCTGAAACACGGGAGATGCTTGAGAGCTTTGAGATTCCTAGGAGGAGCAGAAAGGGCAGGGCAAGGCCATGAAATGTCATCGAAAAGGGGTCTTGAATTCCAGGTGGGGGAGGGGTGAGCAAGGTCATGCAAGGCAAGGGAGGGCTTCAAGGGCAGGGCAAGGCAAGTGGTGGCTTGGCGAGGCGAGGCGAGGCAAGGCAATGAGGGTCCTAGAAGGAAAAGGAAAGGTGAGGCCAGACCTAGACGAATGTGAAAGGAAGTCAGGTGGGGGATGGGTGAGCAAGTCAATGCAAGGCAGGGGAGAAAAGGCAGGTTGAGGGAAGGCTACAGAGGGGGCAGCAAGGAAACGCAAGGCATGTGAGGAGTGAGTGCTGCCAGCCGGCCGGGATGGCAGGGGCGGGGCCACTGCAAGTAGCATGGCGGGGATGTGGAGGGGGGTGTTAGTGTGCGGGAGGTGGGTGTGTGTGTGTGCAGCGGAGTGCAGGGTAAGTGCAGGTGTGTGTGCATGTGCATAGGGGGGTTTTGTGCCAGGTGCTGTGCCGGGGGGAGCCATCGCACCGCCAAGAAGGTGTGGGAGTGAAAGGAGTAACATAGATGTGTCTTTACAAAGAGACCGTGTGAATCCGTCCTTAGACAAGGCTAGGAATTTACTGGTAGGGGCGTAACAGAAGAAAGTCTTAGTTCTAGAAACTGTTACTAATCGACAGAGACTGTTGCTCAGCCAAGGCCGTGTTAAATTGCTGAACCTAGAGCAAGGCAGCAAAGACTTCATAGCATTAGGAATAGTTTCGTTTTCTTCCTTTTCCATACCAAGAGGGGGGTGCATATTAGAGGGGAGCCTAGAGTAGGCAGTTCCGGAAGTCTGTAATTCCCGAGTACCTCCGAGGGTGCTGTTGCCAGGAACTTCGCATCAAAAGGGGGCTGCGTCCCGCAATCAGTTGAGAGACTCCATGGCAAAAGCCCCATGGCCTCTCCCTGTAGTTGAAGAATGTTACAGGCCTCCTCTGTCTTCTTTTTGGTGGATGAAGAAAGTCAGAAAGCAACACTTCTGCCAGAACTCTCCAAGATGCCCCCTTTGCTCCCAGTGACTCCATCACTGGCCGGGAAGCTGTCTTTTCTCCCAGAGGAATTCGAGATACAGTTAAAAGCCGTGTGGCAGAGAAAAAAGGCAATACTTGGTTTACAAGGGATGGCAAACAAGAGATACCAGAAGCTTTGGCCCTACCAATATTAAAAGAACTCCGTGAAGAGAGTCCTTGCACCTCCTGAGGATTGGCAGAAGCCTTCCTCATGCTGGATGTTGCTGGGGGTCTTTTTAGACTGGCAGAACGAGCTGTTGAAGGTTGCTTGATCTGTGCTAAAGCAAACAGCCAAGTTACAAAGGAACTTGCCAGGGGAGGGAGGCCTTGGGCTGCAGGTCCCTTCCAAAGATGCCAGGTGGATTTTCCTGAGATGCCCCAAGTGGGAAGGCTTCATGTCTTCTGGTAATGGTATGTCAGCTAGCAAGGTGGCCAGAAGCATTTCCAACTGCTTCAGCAACGACAGGATCAGGTATTAAGGCATTTTTGGAACAAATCATTCCAAGATACAGCATTGTAGAAGCAATAGACTCAGATAGGGAAACTCATTTGACAGGAAAGATCCTTCAAGGGGTTTTGGCTTCTTTAGGAACACAATGGCACCTCCATAGGCCCTGGCACCCCCAGAGCTCGGCTCGGGTAGAAAACAATGAATAGAGAAATAAACACCTTTTGAAGCTGGTAATAGAAACCAAGATGCCATGGCTAGGGCTTTGGACATTGGCTTTGGCGAGAATGAGAGCCCGAGCCAGAAGAGAGATTCCGTTCTCCCCCTTTCCGTCGTTGTTATGAATTACCCGGCTAAGTCTCAACCTAGTGGGGGAGTAGAGGTAAGTGATGTATATTTAAAACCATCTGTGGCCAGGATACTGCTTCTTGTGAAACCCCTTCAACAGGAAGCTCAGCTGGCACAAGCCCCACCTTTGGACTTTGCTGCTTGTAACATCCAACCAGGAGATTGAGTCCTAGTTAAGGAGCAGAAAGAAGCGCCAGTGGTTCTGAAATGGCGTGGCCCATTCCAAGTGTCACTGACGACAGAAACAGCCATGAAGACAGCTGGACACAGGTGGACCCGTCACTCTCGGGTCAAGGTCTCTGAAGCCTCAGAGATTTGCACATCTCAGCTGGAGGAGAAGGCCGGGAGGCTGTGACTGACACTCTGCAGGAGTGGGCCGGAGCAGTAGCCAGTGCTTCGACATCAGAGGAAGCCCTGCGTGCCTACCCACAGACCACCTGCTGAAATAGTCTCTATGCGCATCCCTCCTCTAGAATCTCCACTCACTGGGGCGCTAATACTTGCAGCCATTGTTTCACGTTAACTAGTTTCTGTGTCTTCAATTGCCACAGGTGCTGCAGAAGACAATGGGAAAATTAGACTAGCTAATTAGATCACACTATTAAAACATTTTCCTTAATAACTCTACTTTTATATGGTCAGCTAAGTTTAGGCCAGGAGTGGGAGAATCAATTTGCAGCCTTAGCAGAAGAAGTAGCAAAAGTTTTTCACCTTAGCAATTGCTGGCTCTGTGGAGGGCCAGGAGGATCTGAAGAGTGGCCATGGTTGGCTAGCCCAGCTGAACCTAAATGGTGGGTCAATGTGAGGGCCACAATAGGATGGGATTTTGGGCCAAAGAAGGAAGTCCATGGCCACTTCATTCTTCTCCAACAGGCACTTATTGCCTAAACAGGACAGGGTGGGTCTATGTAGGAAAAGGCGTTTGTCAATTGACTTTCCCTCTGGCTTTAAACAATTGGGTTTGAACCCACAATTGCCCTCCTTACAATTGTTCCAAATATCAAGACAATTGCAATCAAAGAGCTGTTCAGCTCACTAATGGTAGCTGCGTAAGGTGTTCTTACCAAAAACATTTGGAAGCCTGTAAAGCAATGGGGAGGGACAAGGGGTTTTTTGGACCACCTATTTTTAAGCTGTCCCCACAAAAATCCCACAAGTAGAAGACATGTTGTTTGTGATTATCAGTGGGAATGGCAACAGCGGATTGGAACTCAAAGCCTTTTAGTGAGTTTTGCTCCAAATCCAAGCAAGCAACTTGCAGATGTAAATGTAGATGGGAACCCTGTGTGGGAGCTTGGAAATGCAAATGCTGTGACCCTTATGGTGGGGCAGCTATTGTTGGAGGACCGTTAGGCCAGGGAAACCCGCAGTATTTTGACCCACCAATTGATGACCAAGGGTAGGAAGGCCCCTTTGCTAATGGAACACGGGCTTTGAAAGGACATGATTGGATTTGTGGCCAACATGCTTAGCTCAGGTTACCTCCAAACTGGTCAGGGATATGGTGTATATCTTAGACCATTGTTCTTTTTGCTACTACAAATTCAGGGAAATCGCTTAGGAATCCAAATCTGTGATGATTTAATTAGAGAAAAGCAGTCAGCTGATGCAGCCTTGGCTGCAGGGAGCACCCCAAAACGGGGAAAAGATGAATGGCCACCAGAACAAGTTATGCAACATGATGGACCAGCCACTTGGAAACCTAAGGAATTCATCCCAGATGCCTGGGAACCCATTTATCATTTGAATGAGATAATTAGGGTACACGCTGTCTCAGAAATAATTACCAACCAGCCAGCCACAGCTCTTGACCGTCTTGCTGAGCAACCCACTTCAATGAGGAAAGTGGCATTTTCAACATTGGATGGTATTAGATGATCTGTTAGCAGAAGAAGGAGGAGTTTGTGGGAAATTAAATGACTTGAGCTGCTGTTTGCAAGCAGATGACAGCGGAAAAGTGGTCAAATAACAGAGGAAATAACCTCAGCTCATGGACCTGTCCAAGTGTTGAAAAGATGGTAATGGGACATGTTTTCATGGTTAACTGGCCAGCTCTGGGCTAAATGAATACCATTTCTCCTCTTCTATGCTATAGCAACTCTAATCTTTTGACCATGCGTGACACCATGCTGGGTGCAGCTCTTTCAGCAGGTGGTCAAGGGGATGCTGCTAGCAGCCATGCCTACCTGATCCAGAAATGACTACAAAAGGACAGAAGAGGATGTCACTGCAAATAATAGCAAAAGCCCAGAAGACTCAAGAAGAAAAAATTAAATCAATGGTAATTAAGGTTTGTAAAGACAACTACAGATTAAATAAAAAAAGGAGGGATTAAAAGGAATGAGATGGATGAGTCTTTACAAACAGACCGTGTGAATTGGCCTGTAGACAAGGCTAGGAACTTACGGGAAGTGAAGTAACAGAAGAAAGTATTAGTTCTCTAGAACTGTTACTAATCATCAGAGACTGTTGATTAATCAAGGCCGTGTTAAATTCCTGAACCTAGAGCAAGGCAACAAAGACTTAATAGCATTAGAAATGTTTTTTTTTCTTCCTTTTCGATGCCAAAAGGGGGGTGCATATTAGAGGAGGGCATAGAGTAGGCAGTTCTGGAAGTCTGTATCTCCCGAATACCTCAGCCAGTGGGGAAAAGGAAGAGGGTGCTGTGGCTGGGAACTTGACATCAAAAGGGGGCTGCATCCCGCAACCGTTTGACAGACCCCATGGGAAAAGCCCCATGGACTCTCCCTGTAGTCGAAGAATGTTGCAGGACTCCTCTGTCTCCTTTTCGGACATCAACCTCAGGCATGGTGGATTAATTTTCCCTAACGGCAGCGACCTGCTGCGTGGTCTCCGTGCTCCTCCCCAGCCCCCCGGGAGGTGTCAAATAGTTGCCGGCGGCTCCCACCGCGCGTTACAGACGGCTGCGCGGCGCCGGGGCTGCTCGCAGTGCTCCCCTGCCCCGCCAGGGCTGCCTGAGGTCTGCGGAGCCACCTCGCCACCGGCGCGGCCAGGGCCGGGGCCCTTCTCGACAGCAGCCGAGGGGCTGCGGAGCGGGCGGCTGCGGGACGATCAGCTCTTTTATGCCGCGCGGTGCTGCCGCCTCCATCTAGCTCCCCATCGCGCCGCCGGCCGACCCCGCCTGGCGCGTTCACGCTCGGCCGCGCTCGCCGCCCGCCCAGCCTCGCCGGAAGCTCTCCCGCGCGGGCCGTGCCCCGGCTCCGCCTGCGGCTCGGCAGGGCCCGGCCGCACGCGTGCTGCGTGGCTCGGAGCACCCGCGTTGCGCCGCAGGCGACGGGGAAGGCGGGGCGGGCCGGCGCCATGGTGGTAGCGCGAGGAGAGGAGCGCCCGGGCGGGGCGGCGAGTGGCGCGGCCGTGAGCGCTTCTGCTTGCTGTCGCTCGGCTGCCGCCCACGGCAGGTGCCGTGTGACCCCGCGGAGCGGCGGGGCCGGCCGGGCGGTGCGCGGCGAGGCTTTCGGCCAGCGGCGGCCGCAGCGACAGTCTGCTGGCACTGCCCGTGCCGGTGGAGAGAGCGGGGATCCGAGGCCGGCCTTCCTAGGGTAACGAGGGGCGACCGCCTTTGCCGCGCTGCCCTCCGTGCAGCACGTGGCCGATTCCGGCGAACCCGGGGTCTCCGCAGCGGCGCGGGCGGGAGGGAGTGGGGAGCGCGCTCGGTGCTCTGCCGGCCGCTCCCGCCCAGCGCTGCGCTCCGCCGAGGCGTTTTCCTGCCTATCCTGGGAAGGACATAAGGGACACCAAAGTTGGAGCTTAGCTGTCAGGGGGAACAACTTCCCTCCATTGGCGACCTTCTTTTCCCTCTGATTCAGCTACCTTGTGGTAGGTGCGATGGTGCTGAAGAAGAGTGGCGGCTGGGCACAGTTGCTGGCATAGGTGGTGCGAGAGCTCCACGCAAGCAGCTTGGAGTGGCATGTGTGAGGGTAGGAAGGTACGGCACCCACAGCTGAAGGTAAAAAAAGTCAGGGCATGTCATCAGCCGCAATCGTGCTAAGTTGTTCATCTTTGCAAACTGCTTGCCGAGTTGTTCCTTTTCTTAGGTAATGGGGGTTTGTATCAACCAGAACTGCATATGGTCAGTATTTGCAGAGAAGGTTACGTGAACTGTTGTTGAAGTGAGTGTAGCAGTTTCTATGGCATTCTGCAAAAAAAGTGACAGGTCTCTCTGTGTTCCCCAATTCTTAACAAAAATGAAGTTCACAAAGCCCTGAAAAGAGGTTTTACAAAACTTCAGGGATTTTTTCCTACGAGTACTGTGGAGACAACCATAGTCACCTTGTCTTTCCAAAAGTGAAGGTTACATCTTTTTGTCCAAGAGCATCAAGTGCTTTTGATCAGCGTTTGTGTGCATGCATTAGCCTTGTTCTTGTTCTTCCTTGGAGAACTTTTACAATCCTCAGATGATCTGTGTAGGCTGCAGACTGCAGTGGTGAACTTGAAGGCTTCCAGCAGAAGGGAGATGCTGTCCACGTTTTGGATTTTCCTTAGTCTGAACCTTCAATGTCCAAGGCTTCACTTTTCAAGCAGTTGGAAGAGCTCCAAATGAAGATATGAACAGGTCTTAATTGACCTTGTCACCGCCTCAGTTCGTCAGGTAATGCTGCGCACTGGATTTAATTGCCTAGTGCAAGATGTGCTAAAAATATGTAAGAGTATCTCCTCGATTAGCCTCCCAGAAGGGTTTGAATGGAGAACAAGGAGTTCCGAAGACAGGTATTTGGTGTACGAGAAGTAGAACTTAGTGGATTGCAGGGCACTGCATGCACAAACGTCTAAGGAGGATCCATCTTTTTATGCCCCATCTATGCTTGTTCTCATTTGAACTCCTGAACATTCTGGAGGTTGGTTTTGTTAGGGTTGTGGCTGGGGAAGGGGTGGTGGTGGGGGAGGGGTGGGTGTTGTTTCTGATCTTTTTAATTTCCAGGATAGTGTACAAAGAACTTGTGCCCACAACCAGCAGTATGAAGCAATGCAGGTATAAAAGAAGGTCACCGAAATGTCGGATAATATGAATCTGAAAGCGCTTCAGTATTTTACCCAGGAGTTTCACTGCAACAAGGTGATTGTCCTTGACAGAAATGTAGTGGCAGGCTTATGCCATGCTAGAAGTGATGACCTTTCTCTGCCCCAAATTGACCAGCAAGATCTTTTGGCTCTTGATTGAAACCCCTGAGCCAGCTGTGTTTCAGGCTGCAGAAGCTGCAGGTGTTGTGGCAGACGCGGGGTGCAGCCCTGCCTGCCGGTCCCGACCTGGCGCACGCCGGTGGCAGCCGTCAGCGCCTGGGGTCCCCTGGAAGGGGGATTTAATCATTTCTTCTCTAGCATTTGCTTGTGTTTTGTCAAGATTCTTTAATTCACTAAATAGTAAATTTAAAAAATTAGCTGAATGATAATAATTTTGAAGTCTTCTGAGGCAGAACTGGGAAGGTTAGAACATATTTGTATGATTTCAAATATGTATAAATTCTTAAATGACAAACGTTAACAAACTGTCAATGCAAGCAATTATGGTGACACTTTACATTTCATTGGTTTTCATGCAGCTCCATCCCATGTGTTGGTAGGTTCTTAAAAAGTGAAAATTTGGCCCACTAGACCGATTATTAAAAAGAAGTACAACTCCTTGGGGCTAACACAAAGGGACAGCGTCCACGTGAGTAAATGGTTATCACATTTAGATGTGATTCTGCTGCTTGCACTTTCTCTGCCCTCAAACTGCTTTCTTTATCGTCAATGCAGGGATGTTTGACATTCTTAGAAAAGAGAAAAGAAACAGATTTCCTCAAAAAAAAAAAAAAAAAAAAAAAAAGCCAGGTGAAATTAATGCAATGTTAATTGCATTAATTTATTCAGGTGGAGTTTTAGTTTTTATTCTATGAAGTGCTTGTTGCACCACTTTTGTTGTTTCCCACAGATTTGGAGTGGGATTTCCTCCAGTTGATTGTTCAGCAGAGGGAGTGAGACTGCCTTCAAAAGTTTTGCAGGAGTTGCATCTGTGAATCGGGCACGTGAGTTGCCTTTTTTTTTCCCCCCAGATTTTCGTAGGCTTCTGTTTTTCACCGTGGATCAGTTCACCTTGGATCAGTTTGCTCTTTTTGTTCCAGTGATTTTTTCTTTTGGACATGTGTCACGATCCGTTAATACAAGTAAGGGTCGTGATGGTTTGTTTACAGATCTCCGAGTGCAAAAGGACACAAGGGATTTCAGTTTTAATCAAAACAGTGCACCTTTGTTAAGTACCCACAACACAGTAATGCGATAGAGGAGAGAAAGAGAGAGAGAGAGAAAGAAAAACAAAGTAAAAGAGTAGAGAGGAAGAAAGGGGGGGTAATGGCTACCAACGGATGAGATGAAGTCCTCGTGCTCTGCTGCCAATAGATTTGTCTTCTTTCCGTGGGGAGATCTCATCTCAGTTATTTCAGAAAGTCCCTTTATAGGCCTTTTTTGAAACGAGGGGCAACTGGCCAAGACCATATCTGTGTTTCGTAATAACATTGCAAAACTGAAAGCTAGCCCTAACTATCCCAGGTACATACCAAGCATGCCTTTCTCCTATGCTAACTATACTGCCTGCTATGGTTTGCGGCCTAGCAGCGTTAGCGCGTCTACTTCTGGCATGAGTTTAGCAGTGCTCTCGCTTCTGCTTTCTAGCTGTATCCCCACATCTCGCCCTTTTCCCCAAGAGGTGGGGCAAATCTACAGCCGTTGTTATGAGGCCCGTTGCTTCGGGAAACAGGTACAGGACAGGTGTAGAGGACAGGTCATTCCTTTCCGCTTCAGCGCAGTCCTTCCCGCCTGGGCAGCAAGAACGGCGCAGTCCACTGTGACCTGCACAAATTTCCTCAGGAATGCGTACCAGTTCCCAGCGAGCACACCTGCAGGCAACAGTTGGCAGACATCCCACCTTAGGCAGGTCGGAACTCCTGTGTTTAGCCTCTGTTCTCGGCGATGATCGTGAGGCAGATGAGGGATCTTCAGACCGTCTCTTACACCACCCCATGACTCACGATTGTCATCAGGAGAGCTCCATCAGCACGATTTCGTAGTGTTGTTGCGAAGTCTTCAGGACTCGTTAATGTTGGTAGCATATCCCAGAAAAGGGTAGAGAAAATAAGAAAAGAGAAAGAAAAGGAAAAAGAAGGAATAAGTAATTTTTAATCAAAATACACATGTAATTTTTAATCATGTCTTATCTTATTTTAATACTCATGTAGTTCATCTTGTGTCAATAACCTTAGGGGTGTCCACAGTGGATGGGATAGTGTCCAAATTGTGCACATCTATTACAGATGTCAACCGTTTCATCATTCTGCAATTCATGATGTGTAAGATTGCTGATAAAACAAACCCAATCAAAACTAAAATCAAGAGAACAAGGATGGGATGACACAATTTGTTCAGGACACCTGTAGCAGTAGGTGAGCACCCAAAAGGAGTATCCCACCAGCTGTGTCCAGCATCTTTCTTTCCTCTGTCTAGAAAACAATGTGTTTCTTTCCCATTGTGATCAACAGTTACCAAGGTTTTCTGTCTGTTTTTCTTGATCTTTTCCAAAATTCCAATGAAATCCTGGTGAAGCAACAAGTGCTTTACCTAAGTAAGGTTCATCCCAGTGGGGGTAGGCAATAATTGGTGGATCACTGTGTAATTGGACTGTAAAATACAATAAGAAGTAAGTGGGGCTAAATAAGAGAAATCACATCCTGTGCTTTTAGTCAAGTTACAAACACAAGAATTTGAATGAGTTTTAGTATCTACAACTAAATTTTCTAGAAATACCTTATCACATGCAGTTCTTAAGCATGCACATCCATTGCCTATATACACAAGCAGTGTTTCAGGAATCTTGTTAGGATGAATTTCAAAAGGACAGCTATTTTGTTCTGTGTCCAAACAAATGTCTTGAGGTCTAATTGCACTGCTTTCACAGATAAACCCTTGTTGTTCTCGGACAATACAAGTGTCCAAATTAACAGTTTGCCACTTCTTACCAGTTTGACGGGCCCATTCTCTGTGCTGGAAAGGGTAGAGAATAGCTGCATCATGGTTCAGCCCTAATGCAATGATAGGGACTATCCAATGCACTGAAGCATTACGTATGGTTAGTACAAAGGCTGTGGCTGTGTTTGTGATGGGATTGTAGGTAAAATTCACTAAATTCCACCAGGATTGGAATTCTCTTTCAAAATCAGTGGCACCGTCCCAGATTATTTTCCGAATTTCAGTAGGAAAAGTGCCTTCTTTGCCTTCTCTTGAAGTTGAGGCAGCAACGGACTGCATCCACAATTGAGCCTGGACGCAGCTGAGAGCCAAAGAAATGTTGTTTTGCGTAGCACGGAGCATGCCAATTATCAATTTGTGGTCATTCACATTTACCTTTTCTCAATTTGGTAATATGTTTGATAACAACCGCTGATGGCTTGTTGTATTTTAGTCAAATCTGTAGTTGTGGCAGCCAATTTATTCATTAGCACTTCTGAATCAATACTATTTAAGATTCCCAATCCTGTTCCCACAATGCCGGTTATGTCTCCTTGCGTCCGTTTCTTAGAAGGGTTCCGCTTTTGCAACCCGGTTGTCTGCCCCTTGAAGGAAGTCTGCAGAAAAGGTGAACAAGCTGGCTGAATTTCTGAGACATTGTTTTGCACCAGCAACTTGACTTGTTTAAGGGACCATGCCGGATTGAGCAATAGTTGTTGTTGGCCAGTTTTTGTGATTATACGTGGTCCAATTTCAAAAATTCTCGGGCTTAGCATGACCGGTGGTTGGGTGGTAGGTATTGCAACATCGACTTTGAGTTCCCCCCAGTATTTTGTATTGTTTTTACCACACGTGACTTTATGGGGAAATTGTACAGCAATTAAGGTTTAGCCAACAATCTTGATTTTGAATTTCACCAAACAAAACACGGCCATGAGGTCCAATGCTATAACTGTGTACAGGTTCGGTAAAAAATTCAGCAATTAATCCACATCGTATTGTAACATCGTCACCTCGGGTTACCATAAAGGGTGGAGAAACTTTATTCTTGTCATCTAACACAAGGGGAGTACTTATACCGTGGTATGTGATTACTGCACTCAGTATGGGCTTTGCTGCGGCGTTTATTTTGAATTTATAAGTTAAACCTGTCAGACTTGGCTGATCTGCCGGGTTATTTTGCCAATTGCATGTTGCATAGGTTGGTTTGGTTAGAGGAAAGTTATACCAGCAGTCAGTTAGTTTGTTTCTGCGAAGCTTTGTGATTTCCACATTGTTGGTACTGGGGCCTAAGGTGTAGTTACCGACATTCTTCTGACAACCACACAGGATGAAGGGGGTTTGTTTGTCACACACCCACTCCGTTGTAGGGCAGAGTTTGGCCGTAATGTTGGGGTGCAAATCACTTTTCCCATCTGGTTTTAGAAAATTTCCAGCGATTGCAATGGTGGAAGCTTTCTTGTAAAGAGATCCTTCTACTTTTCTGCATCCTACCTTAATTTGTTCACCTCTTGTTCCTTTTAAGATTCTAGTCCAATCCTTCAAGTCCCATCCCCATTCACTTGGATGGTATACCCCAGAGTCGTGCAGTGCTACAGTGGCTAGGTTTGGGCAACGATCTCTGGGATAGGATCCTAGAGCACTAGTGTACCTAATGGTAGCTTCAGACCATGGCCACTCAGCTGGTTTTTGGCCCTGGTGTTGTGGTAGGATGCAGAAAAGTATCACTAGTCTTATCATGGTTTATGTGCTCTTCTTCATGTCCCTCGGAGTTCTTCTGTGAAAAGTGAACACAACAGAGTCTGCCACCAAAAGGCAGAAAATTAGAATGATGGAATTATGCAGCGTGTATGTATCCGATGCTCTCTCCCTAGGGCATCAGAGGCTAGCCATGCATATTTATTCAGAGGGCGTTTTAGCACTAGTGGTACTTCTCCTACGGTAGGGAGATCTACCGAAACAGGTTGTCCAGGGTAGTGTGCAGGATTCTTAGGATCATTTGGTCCCTGCAGTGAGAGAATTATGCTTGGAGCTGTTGGGAAAAAGACAGTGATTTTGGGACACCCGTTTACCCCCCATCTATCATTCACACCTTTCACAGCTTCCCATAGCCGAACATCCCAATTTCCCTCCTGTGGTTTCAAAAGTCCTTTCAAGAGACCATTGGTCCTTTCTACAATGCCGTTAGCTTGAGGGTAGTAAGGAGTGTGAAAAGTCCGTTTAATCCCTTCACCTTTTGCCCAGTCCTGTACAACTTTGGCAGTAAAGTGAGACCCGTGATCAGATTGAATTTCTTGTGGTTTTGGGAAAGTTCCAAACCATGCCTGCAATGCTTGAACAGTATGATCTCCTGTAGCTCTTTTAAAAGCATTGGCCTGGACTAACCCAGATATCATCTCTACTCCTACCAGCCCAAAGTGTTTACTTCCTGACTTTTTAAAGGGGCCGATATAATCTACCTGCCACGCTTCCCGTAAGCCTTTACCCTTTCTTAAATGCAGAGGGTCATCTTCCAAAGGGTGTCTTTCTAGCCGTCTGCGACGTTGTTCACAGGCTGACATGCATGTTTTACACATTTCTCTGGTAACAGACCAACCGCGAGCAAGGGCTTCTTTGTACAAATCTTTTGCACCTGTGCGTTGTCTTTTTACATGCAACCATTCTAAGAAGTGCTCCCAGTCCTCTGTAATTTGATCTTTTTTCACAGGACTTAGTCTTGCTAATTCGTCAGCTCTAGTGTTCCACTCTCCTGCTGGATTTCCATCTGTCTGGTGAGAGGCTACCCACTCCACGGCAAAATTCCCTGGACTTGCAATACTGAGAATTTCTTGCTACTTTTCCTTTTGCCATACTGGGATTCTGTTAACTTCACAATCCTTTTGCTGCCAAAAAGGAAGCCACTCAGTCCATCCCTTAAACACAGCATAGGAATAATCGGTGTAGATACAGACAGGAGAAGTATTCTGTGCCTCACGTTGGAAAACACTCCAAACAGCTATCAGCTTGCCAACTTGGGCACTGCCTTCCCCCTCTGTGATAATTCCTTCACCTGAGGAAGTGTGGAGGGCTACAGCCTTATGTTTCCACACCTTTCCTTCTCGCTTGGCAGAAGCATCCGTAAGCCAAGAATTTGCTGACCGTTTGGGGGAAAAAGGAGGGGCTACTTTAATGACTGAGGCAGGTTTGTCCTGGCTGCTACCCAAGTCTTCAGTTTCTTGGATTGCCAGATTTTTTACAGCTCCTTCAGTTCTTGAGAAGACGCTACAATCATGTTCAATCTGAGCATACCACTTCCTTACTGAGGTCCTCTGGGCCACCCCGTCAGGTGGGGGTGGTGCCAGTAGAGACAGCCTTAATAACTTTGAAAGGGCCTCTCAAAACAATTGGTTGTTGTTGTGCAATCTTCTCCGCTTCTAGGAGAGCTAAGCTAACCACAAACAATCCTTTCTCCCAGGTAGTGTACCTTTTTTCAGCATCTTTAAAGCCACGGGAGTAAAAACCAAGAGGCTTCGTCGGACCCTCAGGACCCCGCTGCCATATGTGTACTGACAACCCTGAGGAGACCTGAAAAGCATCTGTGGGATGAATAGGGCCCAGGGCTTGGTGAGGCTGTTGCTTCAAAAACCAACAATTGCCGTGCTTCTTCTTGGGAAGCACTCCATTCCCATTTTGTCCCTTTTCTTAACAAGTTGTAAAGAGGTCTGGCAATTATGGAAAATCTGGGATGTGTTTTCTCCGGAGCACTAATACACATCCTAAAGCATGTTGGAGATCTTTTTTGGATTCAGGCATTTTAATCTGATCTGAAGAGGTTAGGGTATCAGGTGGGATACGTGTCATACCTCCTTTCCACCAAATTCCCAACAATTTCACTTCATGTGAAGGGGTTTGGGTTTTTTCTGAGGGAATTTGCAAATCAAGGCTTTCTAAGTGGGAGGTTATTTTCTGTTGGGTATCTCTCACTTCTTCTATTTCATCTCCTCCCACAAGGGTCTCATCAGTGTGTTGATGAACAGCTAGATTGTCCGCTTTGGGTACTTTTTCGAACTCTTGGGCTAAAGCGTGATGAGCCAGGGTAGGAGAATGTTTGTACCCTTGGCGAAGCCTAGTGAAAGTGTGTTGCTGTCCTTGCCATGCGAAAGCAAAACGGTCCATATCTTCTGGCTGTAAAGGTGTCGTAAAAAACATGTCTTTGACATCTATAGGTGGCATGATTGAATGAGCCTTTTCTTGAATCAATGTTATGAATTCTGCTAGATTTGGGACTGCTGCTGTAAGAGGGTCTGTGTTAGCATTTAGCCTACGAAAATCTATTGTCAGCCTCCACTTCCCATTAGGATTTTGCACTGGCCACACCGGAGAATTGAAAGAAGAATGGGTATTAAGTATTACTCCTTGTTGTGGTAGCTCCTGTATCACTGGCTTGATACCCTCTTTGGCACCCAGGGGAAGGAGGTATTGTTTCACATTAGTTACTTTGCTGAATGGTAGGGAGGCTGCAGCTTGGAGCAGGCTGATGTTAAAATGTGGTGTGCCAAAAGACCACAGAAGACCCTCTGAGTCCTCCCACTGCCTCCTAGCAAGGGCATTCAGCCCTAATACATTGGTTGGAATATCTCCAATCACCCCATGGATGGAGAGTTGGTTTTCCTCTCCAGGCAAAGGGAGCTTGACTAAGGCCCCATTCATAGATTCTGTTTAAGTGCCCAAGGCACTTAAAACACCATATCGGTTCTTTGTTGGAACAATTCCACACCTCTGGGCATCTTTCTTTGTCAGCGCAGAAATTTGTGCCCCAGTGTCAATCAGAAAAGTTACAGGTGCCCGTTTAGGACTTGTAATAGCTGTGATCGTTATATCTCCCGTTTTATTTTTAGTGAGCATTCTCAGGTAGACCTATGCTCCGTTTCTTTGCCCACTGACAAGAAACAGAGGGTCTAGTTTCCCTGGTTTTGAGGAAGAATCTGTTCTGGCTCATTGGCCGGACTTTGAGGGAGAAGTGGCTTTGACTCACTGCCCAGATTCTGAGGGAGGAGGGGTGCACTGGGTTGAAGTGACGGATTGGGTAGAAGGGGCTTTTGGCAGTGCCAGTTAGACACTACCTTACTCAACTGATCAAGGGCTAAGCCATCCATCGCATTTCTGGGGACCCCCTTTTTGATACCTAATAAGCACCAATGCTGACGGTTAGGGATCTCTGGTTACATTCTTTGGTTTTTCACTATGAGGAGCCCTAATGTACCTGACACCTTTTGTTTTTTCTGATTTTTCCTCTGGGATTTTTATCGGTCCATATTTCCTACTGTAATGAATCAGATCTTCTTCAACCTCACTCCATGTCCAAACTTTGCAATCACCGGCAGGTGAATTTGATTGTGAACCTGGCGGCTGAGAGGGGGTTGAATATGGAGTAAACCCAGGATCGGTAGATGCAGTTTGGTCGCTCGGGTTTCCAAGGAATCTGTCCAACCTCTCTACAGGACCTGCAGCAGCTATGGTGTTTTGAAGGACAGCTGCTGTAGATTGGAGTGATTCTGGAAGGCCTCGAATTAAAGGGGTCATCAGTTCAGGTTTCACAGGTAATTGCGTGGGGGATTCATATCCAGGAGTTAATTTCCTTTCATGGATCATTTGCAGACAGGCGGCTTTGTGGACGCTTTCTAGAAGTTGATCAGGGGTACCAACTGTAGCGAAAGGGTCTCCCCTTTCTAAAGGATTGAGTCCCCCGGCCCAGAAAGCTGCGCGCTGAGTCAGCGACCATGTGTTACGTTTGTCTCCTGTTGTTAAGAGAACTCCATGTCCCCAGTATCCACTGGCCTCCTGTTCAGTGAATTGAATTTGGTCTCCTCCGGTGAGAGACACTTGGAAGACATATTCCGTCTCAGCTTCGTGGGGAAGCCGCCCGTACTCCTTTTTTAACTTCGCCAACTCAGGAGCAGTGTATGGTATTTGTTTAGTGGTGATATGCGGTTCAAAATCTTCATCATTGATATAATTATATTCTGTTTTAATTAGAGGTCTCATAGGAGGGCAGCAGTTTTCCCCACAATTTTTCACTAGCACTGGTTCTTCCTGGGGGTATATTTGGTTAATGTGAGGAGTTTTCTTTTCCTCTTTCTCTTTTGGTGAGTCAGCATTCTTTGAATTCTTAAAATATTCCTCCCTCAAAGCAGCCCGCAGCAAATGATTTTCATTCCTTTCTTCATCTGATTGTTCCTGTAAAATTTCCACTAGGTTTTGAAGGGAATCTGTGATTGCTTTCTCTTCACTACATCGCTTAAAGCAGTGATCTATAGCTGCTGTAAGGCATGCTCCTGAAACAGATTTAGGAGCAGATTATGGTTTTATTTTGGCCAAATTTAAACTTTGTCTCATGTTGGAATGAACATCTTCTATCAGTCACACTCTCCAAATTAAACCAGTTATTTTGAGCCCATTCTTCCCCTCCCGGAGAGGGCCGGGCATTATGTTTTGCTAGCAGAGCATAAAATGCAGCTTTATGATTTGCACTAGGGTTTTCAGTCATTTTATAAAGGGATCAAAACCACTACAGGGAGGTAAAAACCTAATTACACATTGCCACACAAACAGCTTCTCCGTGTCGCCCTTCGCTTCCCTGGGTGGGTGAAGAGACCAAAATCTGCCTGGGAGATACTCCTTAAGTTACTTACAGTTGTCTCTTCACTACACCAAGCAGTCCAAATTCACACACGCCCACCAAAACAGTTCCCCCTTTTACACTAAGAGATCTTTTGGTGAAAAATCTGAAGACAGAGCCCTCAGTTGAGTATGGGGTGCTTTTCACCTAGGCGTGTGCAGTTTGCGGGAAATTCGAGTCGCCCCCCTTGCTTTCTAGACACCGCTCACCCTTTGCGGGGTGTCGGGCTAGGTGCGGCTGGAGTGAAACGTCCTTCCCCTATTAGAGACTACACACAACCTTGCAACCCCTTCTGTCTGTCAGAAATCCTGTCCGTGATGCCAGTTTAATGTCACGATCTGCTAATAGAAGTGAGGGTCGTGATGGTTTGTTTACAGATCTCCGAGTGCAAAAGGACACAAGGGATTTCAGTTTTAATCACATTTTCACCTTTGTTAAGTACCCACAACATGGTAATGTGATAGAGGAGAGAAAGAGAGAGAGAGAGAGAAAGAAAAACAAAGTAAAAGAGTAGAGAGGAAGAAAGGGGGGGCAATGGCTACCAACAGATGAGACGAAGTCCTCGTGCTCTGCTGCCAATAGATTTGTCTTCTTTCCGTGGGGAGATCTCATCTCAGTTATTTCAGAAAGTCCCTTTATAGCCCTTTTTCGAAACGAGGGGCAACTGGCCAAGACCGTATCTATGTTTCGTAATAACAGTGCAGAACTAAAAGCTAGCCCTAACTATCCCAGGTACATACCAAGCATGCCTTTCTCCTATGCTAACTATGATTTACCAAAATATGAATATCGATTTAATATCGATATCCAACTGAGATGGACAAAAACTCTTAACAGTTTAGAGTTAGAAAGTGTATGTTTTATTTTTGCGTGGGATAGCTCCCTAAGTTGCAGGCCCTGATACAAGCAAACATGATACCTTTTATTTCCACGTATTATGAATATCCAAAATACAAAATGCGTATTCATGGTGTTGACACCTCCCATTCTCCGCTTTGTATGGAAATGAGCTTACATGTCATTAAGCATGCGTAGCGTGTGATCTGAATGGAGTCGGTGGTCTTGAATTGGGTCAGTGGTCCTAAGGAAGATGAAGTAACTCATCTTCCTCACTCTGACCTTTATGCCTTTCTGAGTTTTAACAATTCTAATTACTTTAGTGACCTCTAAGTTTCTTCTTGCGTGACTTTTGGATGGGCTCCCACAAAGGGAGGAAATTGGTAATTGTCTTTATTCTATACACCAACTTATCAATGTTTCTGCTCATTATTCTAAGCACAGCAAAACAAACATGCAAATGACAGATCATCAGTTCAGACTAAGGAAAATCCAAAACGTGGACAGCATCTCCCTTCTGCTGGAAGCCTTCAAGTTCACCACTGCAGTCTGCAGCCTACACAGATCATCTGAGGATTGTAAAAGTTCTCCAAGGAAGAACAAGAACAAGGCTAATGCATGCACACAAACGCTGATCAAAAGCACTTGATGCTCTTGGACAAAAAGATGTAACCTTCACTTTTGGAAAGACAAGGTGACTATGGTTGTCTCCACAGTACTCGTAGGAAAAAATCCCTGAAGTTTTGTAAAACCTCTTTTCAGGGCTTTGTGAACTTCATTTTTGTTAAGAATTGGGGAACACAGAGAGACCTGTCACTTTTTTTGCAGAATGCCATAGAAACTGCTACACTCACCTCAACAACAGTCCAAATAACCTTCTCTGCAAATACTGACCATATGCAGTTCTGGTTGATACAAACCCCCATTACCTAAGAAAAGGAACAACTCGGCAAGCAGTTTGCAAAGATGAACAACTTAGCACGACTGCGGCTGATGACATGCCCTGACTTTTTTTACCTTCAGCTGTGGGTGCCGTACCTTCCTACCCTCACACATGCCACTCCAAGCTGCTTGCGTGGAGCTCTCGCACCACCTATGCCAGCAACTGTGCCCAGCCGCCACTCTTCTTCAGCACCATCGCACCTACCACAAGGTAGCTGAATCAGAGGGAAAAGGAGGTCGCCAGTGGAGGGAAGTTGTTTCCCCTGACAGCTAAGCTCCAACTTTGGTGTCCCTTGTGTCCTCCCCAGGACTTGCGGGAAAACGCCTCGGCGGAGCGCAGCGCTGGGCGGGAGCGGCCGGCAGAGCACCGAGCGCGCTCCCCACTCCCTCCCGCCCGCGCCGCTGCGGAGACCCCGGCTTCGCCGGAATCGGCCACGTGCTGCACGGAGGGCAGCGCGGCAAAGGCGGTCGCCCCTCGTTACCCTAGGAAGGCCGGCCTCGGATCCCCGCTCTCTCCACCGGCACGGGCAGTGCCAGCAGACTGTCGCTGCGGCCGCCGCTGGCCGAAAGCCTCGCCGCGCACCGCCCGGCCGGCCCCGCCGCTCCGCGGGGTCACACGGCACCTGCCGTGGGCGGCAGCCGAGCGACAGCAAGCAGAAGCGCTCACGGCCGCGCCACTCGCCGCCCCTCCCGGGCGCTCCTCTCCTCGCGCTACCACCATGGCGCCGGCCCGCCCCGCCTTCCCCGTCGCCTGCGGCGCAACGCGGGTGCTCCGAGCCACGCAGCACGCGTGCGGCCGGGCCCTGCCGAGCCGCAGGCGGAGCCGGGGCACGGCCCGCGCGGGAGAGCTTCCGGCGAGGCTGGGCGGGCGGCGAGCGCGGCCGAGCGTGAACGCGCCAGGCGGGGTCGGCCGGCGGCGCGATGGGGAGCTAGATGGAGGCGGCAGCACCGCGCGGCATAAAAGAGCTGATCGTCCCGCAGCCGCCCGCTCCGCAGCCCCTCGGCTGCTGTCGAGAAGGGCCCCGGCCCTGGCCGCGCCGGTGGCGAGGTGGCTCCGCAGACCTCAGGCAGCCCTGGCGGGGCAGGGGAGCACTGCGAGCAGCCCCGGCGCCGCGCAGCCGTCTGTAACGCGCGGTGGGAGCCGCCGGCAACTATTTGACACCTCCCGGGGGGCTGGGGAGGAGCACGGAGACCACGCAGCAGGTCGCTGCCGTTAGGGAAAATTAATCCACCATGCCTGAGGTTGATGTCCGAAAAGGAGACAGAGGAGTCCTGCAACATTCTTCGACTACAGGGAGAGTCCATGGGGCTTTTCCCATGGGGTCTGTCAAACGGTTGCGGGATGCAGCCCCTTTTTTATGCCAAGTTCCCGGCCACAACGCCCTCTTCCTTTTCTCCACTGGCTGAGGTATTAGGGGGATACAGACTTCCGGAACTGCCTACTCTATGCCCTCCTCTAATATGCACCCCCCTTTTGGCATCGAAAAGAAAGAAAAAGAAACCATTCCTAATTCTATTAAGTCTTTGTTGCCTTGCTCTAGGTTCAGGAATTTAACACGGCCCTGATTAATCAACAGTCTCTGATGATTAGTAACAGTTCTAGAGAACTAATCGTTTCTTCTGTTACTTCACTCCCCATAAGTTCCTAGCCTTGTCTACAGGCCGATTCACACGGTCTGTTTGTAAAGACTCATCCATCTCATTCCTTTTAATCCCTCCTCTTTTTATTTGATCTGTATTTGTCTTTACAAACCTTAATTACCATTGATTTAATTTTTTCTTCTTGAGTCTTCTGGGCTTTTGCTATTATTTGCAGTGACATCCTTTTCTGTCATTTTGTAGTCGTTTCTGGATCAGGTAGGCATGGCTGCTACCTGCTGAAAGAGCTGCACCCAGCATGGTGTCACGTATGGTCAAAAGATTAGAGTTGCTATAGCATAGAAGAGGAGAAATGGCATTCATTTAGTGTTGGGGTCTCCCCCCCCTGCCATGGAGCCCTGGGCGATGGGCCCTGGGGGGTAGACACGGGGTTTCCCTGCCCCTGGTCAGCTTCATTCCCCCTTGGTTGGTTTGTGTTCCCCGGTGTGGCCAAGGACCCTCGGGTCCCGTGACTGGGGGAGTTCCTGAGCAGAGCCCCGGCCATGGGGCTGGAGAAATAAAGACCTCTGAAACATCTACCACCAATCTCTCCATATCTACTTCTTTTCCACGGGATTCCTGGTTTGATATAGGCGTGTTACAGTAATCCCTGCTGTAACAATTTAGCCCATAGCTGGCCAGTTAGCCAGGAAAACATGTCCCATTACCATCCTTCCAACACTTGGACAGGTCCATGAGCTGAGGTTATTTCCTCTGTTATTTGTTTGACCATTTTCCGCTGTCATCTGCTTGCAAACAGCAGCTCGAGTCATTTAATTTCCCACAAACTCCTCCTTCTTCTGCTAACAGATAATCTAATACCATCCAATGTTGAAATACCGCTTTCCTCATTGAAGTGGATTGCTCAGCAAGACGGTCAAGAGCTGTGGCTGGCTGGTTGGTAATTATTTCTGAGACAGCTTGTACCCTAATTATCTCATTCAAATGATAAATGGGTTCCCAGGCATCTGGGATTAATTCCTTAGGTTTCCAAGTGGCTGGTCCATCATGTTGCGTAACTTGTTCTGGTGGCCATTCATCTTTTCCCCGTTTTGGGGTGCTCCCTGCAGCCAAGGCTGCATCAGCTGACTGCTTTTCTCTAATTAAATCATCACAGATTTGGATTCCTAAGCGATTTCCCTGAATTTGTAGTAGCAAAAAGAACAATGGTCTAAGATATACACCATATCCCTGACCAGTTTGGAGGTAACCTGAGCTAAGCATGTTGGCCACAAATCCAATCATGTCCTTTCAAAGCCCGTGTTCCATTAGCAAAGGGGCCTTCCTACCCTTGGTCATCAATTGCTGGGTCAAAATACAGCAGGATTCCCGGGCCTAACGGTCCTCCAACAATAGCTGCCCCACCATAAGGGTCACAGCATTTGCATTTCCAAGCTCCCACACAGGGTTCCCATCTACATTTACATCTGCAAGTTGCTTGCTTGGATTTGGAGCAGAACTCACTAAAAGGCTTTGAGTTCCAATCCGCTGTTGCCATTCCCACTGATAATCACAAACAACATGTCTTCTACTTGTGGAATTTTTGTGGGGACAGCTTAAAAATAGGTGGTCCAAAAAACCCCTTGTCCCTCCCCATTGCTTTACAGGCTTCCAAATGTTTTTGGTAAGAACACCTTACGCAGCTACCATTAGTGAGCTGAACAGCTCTTTGATTGCAATTGTCTTGATATTTGGAACACTGGTAAGGAGGGCAATTGTGGGTCCAAACCCAATTGTTTAAAGCCAGAGGGAAAGTCAATTGACAAACGCCTTTTCCTACATAGACCCGCCCTGTCCTGTTTAGGCAATAAGTGCCTGTTGGAGAAGAATGAAGTGGCCATGGACTTCCTTCTTTGGCCCAAAATCCCATCCTATTGTGGCCCTCACATTGACCCACCATTTAGGTTCAGCTGGGCTAGCCAACCATGGCCACTCTTCAGATCCTCCTGGCCCTCCACAGAGCCAGCAATTGCTAAGGTGAAAAACTTTTGCTACTTCTTCTGCTAAGGCTGCAAATTGATTCTCCCACTCCTGGCCTAAACTTAGCTGACCATATAAAAGTAGAGTTATTAAGGAAAATGTTTTAATAGTGTGATCTAATTAGCTAGTCTAATTTTCCCGTTGTCTTCTGCAGCACCTGTGGCAATTGAAGACACAGAAACCACTTAACATAAAAGAATCCAGCAAGTATTAGCGCCCCAGTGAGTGGAGATTCTAGAGGAGGGATGCACATAGAGACTATTTCAGCAGGTGGTCTGTGGGTAGGCACGCAGGGCTTCCTCTGATGTCGAAGCACTGGCTACTGCTCCGGCCCACTCCTGCAGAGTGTCAGTCACAGCCTCCCGGCCTTCTCCTCCAGCTGAGATGTGCAAATCTCTGAGGCTTCAGAGACCTTGACCCGAGAGTGACGGGTCCACCTGTGTCCAGCTGTCTTCATGGCTGTTTCTGTCGTCAGTGACACTTGGAATGGGCCACGCCATTTCAGAACCACTGGCGCTTCTTTCTGCTCCTTAACTAGGACTCAATCTCCTGGTTGGATGTTACAAGCAGCAAAGTCCAAAGGTGGGGCTTGTGCCAGCTGAGCTTCCTGTTGAAGGGGTTTCACAAGAAGCAGTATCCTGGCCACAGATGGTTTTAAATATACATCACTTACCTCTACTCCCCCACTAGGTTGAGACTTAGCCGGGTAATTCATAACAACGACGGAAAGGGGGAGAATGGAATCTCTCTTCTGGCTCGGGCTCTCATTCTCGCCAAAGCCAATGTCCAAAGCCCTAGCCATGGCATCTTGGTTTCTATTACCAGCTTCAAAAGGTGTTTATTTCTCTAGTCATTGTTTTCTACCCGAGCCGAGCTCTGGGGGTGCCAGGGCCTATGGAGGTTCCATTGTGTTCCTAAAGAAGCCAAAACCCCTTGAAGGATCTTTCCTGTAAAATGAGTTCCCCTATCTGAGTCTATTGCTTCTACAATGCTGTATCTTGGAAAGATTTGTTCCAAAAATGCCTTAATACCTGATGCTGTCGTTGCTGAAGCAGTTGGAAATGCTTCTGGCCACCTTGCTAGCTGACATACCATTACCAGAAGAGATGAAGCCTTCCCACTTGGGGCATCTCAGGAAAATCCACCTGGCATCTTTGGAAGGGACCTGCAGCCCAAGGCCTCCCTCCCCTGGCAAGTTTCTTTGTAACTTGGCTGTTTGCTTTAGCACAGATCAAGCAACCTTCAACAGCTCGTTCTGCCAGTCTAAAAAGACCCCCAGCAACATCCAGCATGAGGAAGGCTTCTGCCAATCCTCAGGAGGTGCAAGGACTCTCTTCACGGAGTTCTTTTAATATTGGTAGGGCCAAAGCTTCTGGTATCTCTTGTTTGCCATCCCTTGTAAACCAAGTATTGCCTTTTTTCTCTGCCACACGGCTTTTAACTGTATCTCGAACTCCTCTGGGAGAAAAGACAGCTTCCCGGCCAGTGATGGAGTCACTGCGAGCAAAGGGGGCATCTTGGAGAGTTCTGGCAGAAGTGTTGCTTTCTGACTTTCTTCATCCACCAAAAAGGAGACAGAGGAGGCCTGTAACATTCTTCAACTACAGGGAGAGGCCATGGGGCTTTTGCCATGGAGTCTCTCAACTGATTGCGGGACGCAGCCCCCTTTTGATGCGAAGTTCCTGGCAACAGCACCCTCGGAGGTACTCGGGAATTACAGACTTCCGGAACTGCCTACTCTAGGCTCCCCTCTAATATGCACCCCCCTCTTGGTATGGAAAAGGAAGAAAACGAAACTATTCCTAATGCTATGAAGTCTTTGCTGCCTTGCTCTAGGTTCAGCAATTTAACACGGCCTTGGCTGAGCAACAGTCTCTGTCGATTAGTAACAGTTTCTAGAACTAAGACTTTCTTCTGTTACGCCCCTACCAGTAAATTCCTAGCCTTGTCTAAGGACGGATTCACACGGTCTCTTTGTAAAGACACATCTATGTTACTCCTTTCACTCCCACACCTTCTTGGCGGTGCGATGGCTCCCCCCGGCACAGCACCTGGCACAAAACCCCCCTATGCACATGCACACACACCTGCACTTACCCTGCACTCCGCTGCACACACACACACCCACCTCCCGCACACTAACACCCCCCTCCACATCCCCGCCATGCTACTTGCAGTTGCCCCGCCCCTGCCATCCCAGCCGGCTGGCAGCACTCACTCCTCACATGCTTCCCCATGCCTTGCGTTTCCTTGCTGCCCTCTCTGTAGCCTTCCCTCAACCTACCTTTTCTCCCCTGCCTTGCATTGACTTGCTCACCCATCCCCCACCTGACTTCCTTTCACATTCGTCTAGGTCTGGCCTCACCTTTCCTTTTCCTTCTAGGACCCTCATTGCCCTGCCTCGCCTCGCCAAGCAAGGCCACACAGAGCACTTGGTCCTGGCCGCTTTTGTGTACCAGCAGTCCTCGAATGTACTTCTCACCTGCCTTGCCTATCCTTGCCTGGCCTTGGCAACACAACACTTTCCTTGTCTTGCCCTGCTAGCTCTCTGGAGCCTTGCATTCCTTTGCACGTCCATGCCCCGCCCTTGACCTGCCTACTGCTTTCCTCCAGGGCCTTGGATTGCTGAGCCCTTCTTGTTTCTGCCTGGCCTTCCCATCAGTGGACTTCCCTTCCTACGGCCAGCCTTGCCTCTAACGTCTGGGCCTTCTCTTGCCTACCACTCCATTTGCTTTCCCCTCACTGCTCTGGCCTTGCTTACCTCTCCCTTGACTTGCCCACAATTGCCTGCACTTGCTTTGCAGCGCCTTGCCTGCATGGAAGGCGAGGGCAAGAGTAGTAGGCAGGGCAAAGCAAAGCCAGCAAGTTGTAGGTAGTGCAAGGCAAGGCAGCAGAGGCAAAGGAAGCAGAGCAAGGGTAGCTTAAGAAGAACTAGACAAGGTACTGAAGGCAAGGCAAGGCCAAGAGACTCGGAGTGCCTTTCCTTGCCAAGGCAAGGACATAGTGCCAGTGTTGCTGGAGCAGATGTTAAGGTAGCATGGGGAGGAATAGTCCAGCAAGACATTTCTCTTCTGGCCCCTGGGCGTGTAGGGGCAACTGTTGGATCTATTCTATACTGGAGGTGGATCAGTGGATGGATGTGTTGTATTTTGGAGGAGGGGATGCCGTTTCTTTGGAGATGGGCTTGTAGTTGCTCTCTTTGGCAAGGAAAGCAGGTTTGGATGTGCACATCAGGTGCTCTTAGGGATTTTAAAGGCTTTTCCCAAGAGGCAGAGCTCTCTCTGGCTTAGAGCTGTTGAGCTGTCCGTGGGAATGCAAAGGCCAAGCTTGTAGGCCTTTTGTCCTGGTGCCTTTAGTGTGTGAGCAGTCCGTGGTGCCGTTGTCTTGGGATGCTGACTCTGGGAGAGGGAAGGCTTAGGATGGTAGCTAGAGCTGAGAAGGAAAGTGCTGAGAACAGCGTGTGTGCTGCTAGTTTGAGGGGTGCAGTTGAAGTTGCAGGCAGCAAGATCTTCCTCAGCCCGCACTGTTTTGAGCTCTGTTTTTGCCAGATGGTTTCAAGTTGGTGGGCAGAATCTGCGAGAGGGCAAAGATTGGTTTGGGCCAAAGAGGTTTGTCTGCCTCTTGGAGTGCGGTAGAAAGAAGAGTCCGCTCTTGGAAGGGGAAGATGAGGGAAATCTTTTTGTCCTGAGGTGCTGTTGATTTGAGTGCAGGGACGTTTGCAACTTGCCTCTGCCCTTGGGGTGCTTTCGAGCAGCGCCAGGCGCTTGGCCTTCTTTTGCAAGTTGTCAGCGCCATCGTGTGCTTGTTTCGAGGAGCGCTGACAGTGCCGGGGAAAAAGCCAAGCGCTTCGCTGGCGCCGCCCCAAGTCGTGTGCGAGCAGTTGCTGGAAGAGCTCCGCTGTGCATCCTGCCTCTTGGAGACACAAAAGAATGTGATCCTGCGCGTAGCGGGGAAGCAAGAGGAATCTTTTCATTGTTGGCTGTGCAGTTTCTAAGCGGCAAAAGTCAAGGCAGCTGCAGCACGGCCTCTTTCTTTCAGAACCTTTTCTGTGCCATCATGAACATGCTCAACATGCAACTCGCACCCACTGAACTGCATCAAAGGTCCTGGAGAGACGCACTTTCCTTCAAGCTCTAGCTACCATCCTACCCTCCACCTCTCGCCGATCCCAAAGCCCTTCCGAACATGCAGCAGCTGCACGCAGAGAACAAGTGCTAGAAGAAGGCGTTGGCCTTCAGAGTCCCTCTAAAGTCTGTAAACTAGGCGAAACATTGCAGTGACCAGCACTTTCCTTCGCAACTATCTATAGAGCGTCATCACATTCTCTCAGAGTGGCTAAGTCCACCCTTGCAGCACAGCAGCGTTTCCGGCCACAGTTCGGACTGAGAGATGGGCCAGGTGAGAAAGCATTTGTTGACTATCCCTCGTCTCTGGAAGACTTGATACTCGCAGCGCAATCACGTCCACACACCTTCAGCGTGGCCAAGTTCAAGCAGCTAGAGCTCACAGAGACGGGAAAGTCAGGAGAGAAGCCGTTCCAAAAGTACCGTGTACTTAGGGCAGCATTCAAACTGTGCACAGCACTCTACAACACTGTAGACCGTGGCTTCTCTGACAAGACGTGCCATCCCCATTGTTGGCTCTTGCAGCTCGCTTGCTAGCTGCTCTCCTGAAGAAAAGAACTAGGAGAAAAAGCCAATGCTGGGCTGCACCTTCCCCTTGCCTCACGTAAAGCCACTTCAACTCCCCGCTGCACTCTCTACTTCCCCTCTCCTTGGCATCGACCGCTGTGTTTTCTGCATCTCGGAGCCCAAAGGTAAGCGCCAGTGTTCCCAGGGATGCTTGGAAGAGGGAGAAGTAGTAGCACAAGTAGCTGCCGTTGAACTTCCTCCTTCTCAATGCTAACGTGAAGTCGGCAGGCAGGCGAGCGCCAGCCACGCTCCTTTCTCAGTTTGTACGCTGCGGACACGAGCCTGGTGCTCGGCGCCTTCGTTCGGCCTCTTTAGTAGCCATGTCGCGCTTTCATTCTGCCGGAGTCGAAGCGTCGTCTACTTGTGGCACAAAGAGCACCGTGCCGGCAGCCAAATGCTCCAGCCGATTGCTTCTGCCGACACACGCCTGGGCTATGCACTTTGCCTCTCAGCGACATACAGCTCTAAATGTAAAGGGAAAGATTCTCGGCTACGTCTGGCATAGAGAACAGCTTTAGTTCAACAGGCTTACCCAGAGCATGCCCCCGACGCGTGGCAACTTGTATTTGCACCACATTCCAGTCGCAGTCCTCTTTCCTTTACAGGCTGCACAACGCCGGCAGATGGCCCGTGTGCTCTGCACCTGCCTTCTCACTTCCAAGTAGCACCGCGCACATTCGAGCCTTGCAGGGAGAGAAGACGCGGCTAAGCGTCTCGCCCAGAAGAACGTGGCAGGGCGAAAAGATGTTCTTCTTTTGTCTTCCTCGTCGCCCAGAGTGTGCTGCTGTGTTGAAAGTCTTGGCCAGCGAAAAGCTACACCAGCAAGTGTTTCTCTCCTGATGCATTGCGCTGAGCGAGAGCTGAGGAAAATCCTTGCACAGCACACTGTGGATGCGTGCAGTACACACGCTGAAGAGCGGCACGGCTAAAAGTCATCTCTGGGCTTCACTTCTGTCCAGAGCACAGAAGGCGAAGAACGAAGCAGCTGGGCACCGGCTGCATGTACTCAGTGGAGCGAATTTCATATGTCCAGCCAAGAGCTGCTTCACAAACAGATTCAGCTGAGAATGCTCTGGCTGCTTCACAAAGGAAGGTGCTGTGTTGCACTCCTGGACACTACCTGGTCAGAAGCAGGTTCTTACACCTTCAATGCTGCAGAGTCCATGCAGCTGGAGCTCACCCAGAAGGACGCGTCCAGCTAGAAGGCGTTCTTCAAGTACCCCCCTCTTCCAAGTAGCCTTGAAACTGAGCACAACACACTGCGGCTCGGCAGCTTCCTTCTCAGATAGACGTGCCGTCACACTATTCACTCTCGCAGCTCCGTTGCCCACTTGCAGCAGCTGCTCCCAAAGATAAAAACTCCAGAAGTAAAAGCCACTGCTGGACTGCCCTTTCCCCTTGCCTCACGTCAAGCACCAGAAACTGTCCGCTGCACTCTCGATTTCCATTCTCCGTCGCATCTACCACTGTAATGTCTGCATCTCGAAGCATAAACCCCGGCACAATTCTTTCCAGGGAAAGCTGGAAGAGAAATAGGTAGCAGCACAGGTAGCTGCAAGTTTCCGACTGCTAACATGAATCCGAAAACAAGCACTCGAGGCAGCCACGCTTCCTCTTGCAGCCTGTGCGATGCCCACAGCAGCTCCGTGCTCTGCCTTCGTTCTTACGCTCGTCGTAGCAGGTCGCGCTTTCGTTTTGCTGGAGACGACCCGTCGTCTACATCTCGCGCAGAGGGCACGGTGCCGGCAGCGAAATGCTGCAGGCTGCTGCTTCTGCCGAAACACGCCTGGGCTATGCAATTTCTCTCTAGCGCTAGGTAGCACAACATTCTGTCTGCGTTGTGGTCTTTATCTTTGCGGAAAGCTTCTCGGCTACGGCTCGCCCAGAGAACTGTTCCGGGACAATACATGTGTTTTATTACCCCTTCTCGCAAGAAGACTGTGGTGCTGCGTTGGAACTGTTGGCCAGTGAAAGGCTAATCCACCATGTGCTTCCCTCCTGATGCATTTTGCTGAGCGAGAGCTGAGGAAAATCCGTGCACTGCGCACTGTGGATGCGTGCAGTATACACGCAGAAGAGCGGCAAAGCTCCTAGTCATCGCACACACCAGCCCAGTGGCCTGGGGCTGCGTTCTTCTCCCTTACCGGCGCTGGACAGAACTGAAGCATTCAGCTTTGGCTCTCTTCAGTGTGTGTACTGCACGCGTCCACAGTGCGCAGTGCACGGATTTTCCTCAGCGCTACGTGCAAGTACAGCCTTTCTGCTTCGCAGAGCCCAACTGGCCGCACAAGCTCTCGCTCAGAGAAATGTGTCAGGAGAGAAGCACTTGCTGCATTAGCCTTCCGCTGGCCAACAGCTGCAACGCAGCACATAGTCTTACTGCGAGAAGGGGTAATAAAACGCACGCTTTCAGCACAGCAGCACAATCTGGGCGACGAGGAGGACAAAAGAAGAACACCTTTTCGTCTTTGCACGATTTTCTCTGCCACACATCTATCCACGTCTTTGCTCCCTGCAAGGCTCTAATGTGCGCGGTGCTACTTGGAAGTGAGAAGGCAGGTGCAGAGAAGCACTGCCATCTGCCGGCGCTGTGCAGGCTGTAAAGGAAAGAAAGACTACCCCTGGAATGTGGTGCAAATACAAGTTGCCACGCGTCGGGGTAAGCGCCGGGTAAACCCGTTGAACTAGAGCTGTTCTCGGCGCCAGACGTAGCTGAGACTCTTTCCCTTTACATTCAGGCT
This sequence comes from Coloeus monedula, assembly GCF_965178545.1. Taxonomy (NCBI): domain Eukaryota; kingdom Metazoa; phylum Chordata; class Aves; order Passeriformes; family Corvidae; genus Coloeus; species Coloeus monedula. The sequence goes on along the minus strand of NW_028120807.1, from coordinate 446,353 downwards.
ACAAAGCAAAGAGAATGTGGTGCTACCAAGGGCAGCGAAGGAAAGTGCACAGCCCAGGTGTGTTTCGGAAGAGACAGCAACCTGGAGCGTTTCTCTGGAGGGTTTCTCTGCCGGCGTGCCCTCTGTGCGACAAGATGACGACGGTTCGACGCCGGCAGAATGAAAAGAACGAAATGGTACGAAGAGCATAAGAATGAAGGCAGAAGCACGGAGCTGGTGTGTGCATAGCACAGGCTGCAAGAGGAAGCGTGGCTGCCACTCGCTTGTTTTCAGATTCGAATTAGCAGTTGAAAACAGAAAGTTCAACTTGCAGCTACATGTGCTGCTACCTATTTCTCTTCCAGCTTTCCCAGGAAAGAATTGTGCCGGGGTTTATGCTTCGAGATGCAGACATTACAGTGGTAGATGCGACGGAGAATGGGAATAGAGAGTGCAGCGGACAGTTTCTGGTGCTTGACGTGAGGCAAGGGGAAAGGGCAGTCCAGCAGTGGCTTTTACTTGTGGAGTTTTTATCTTTGGGAGCAGCTGCTGCAAGTGGGCAACGGAGCTGCAAGAGTGAATAGTGTGAGAGAAGAAAGCTGCCGAGCCGCAGTGTGTTGTGCTCAGTTTCAAGGCTACTTGGAAGAGGGGGGTACTTGAAGAACGCCTTCCAGCTGGACGAGTCCTTCTGGGGGTGCTCGAGCTGCATGGACTCTGCAGCATTGAAGGTGTAAGAACCTGCTTCTGACCAGGTAGTGTCCAGGAGTGCAACACAGCACCTTCCTTTGTGAAGCAGCCAGAGCATTCTCAGCTGAATCTGCTTGTGAAGCAGCTCTTGGCTGGACATGTGAAATTCGCTCCACTGAGTACATGCAGCCGGTGCCCAGCTGCTTCGTTCTTCGCCTTCTGCTGTCTGGACAGAACTGAAGCCCAGCGATGCCTTTGAGCTTTGCCGCTCTTCAGCGCGAACACTGCACGCGGCCATAGTGCGCTCTGCACGGATTTTCCTCAGCTCGACGTGCAATCATTTCCTTGCTGTTTCACAGGGTCCAAATTGTCCGCGTAGCTCTCGCTCAGCGAAATGCGTCAGGAGAGAAACACTTGCTGGAGTAGCTTTTCGCTGGCCAAGACTTTCAACACAGCAGCACAATTCGGGCAAGAAGAAAGAGAAAGGAAGAATATATTTTCGCCCTGCCACGTTCTTCTGTGCGAGACGCCTATCCGCGTCTTCTCTCCCTGCAAGGCTCGAATGTGCGCGGTGCTACTTGGAAGTGAGAAGGCAGGTGCAGAGAGCACCGCGATCTGACGGCGCTGTGCAGCCTGTAAAGGAAAGAGGACTGCGACTGGAATGTGGTGCAAATACAAGTTGCCACGCGTTGGGGACAAGCTCCGGTTAAGCCCGTTAAAATAAAGCTGTTCTCTTTGCCAGACGTAGCCGAGAATCTTTCCGTAAAGATGCTGGCTACAAAGCAAACAGAATGTGGTGTTACTTCAGCGCTAGAGAGAAATTGCATAGCCCAGGCGTGTTTCGGCAGAAGCAGCAGCCTGCAGCATCTGGCTGCCGGCACCATGCTCTCTGGGCGAGAAGTAGACGACGGTTCGTCTCCAGCAAAACGAAAGCGCGACCTGCTACGAAGGGCGTAAGAATGAAGGCAGAGCACGGAGCTGGTGTGTGCATCGCACAGGCTGCAAGAGGAAGCGTGGCTGCCTCGAGTGCTTGTTTTCGGATTCACGTTAGCAGCTCGAAACTTAAAGTTCAACTTGCAGCTACTTGTGCTGCTACCTATTCCTCTTCCAGCTTTGCCCTGGAAACAATTGCGGTTAGGTTTATGCTTCGCCATACGGCGGAGAAAGGAGAGTGCAGCGGACAGTTTCAGGTGCTTCACGTGAGGCAAGGGGAAAGGGCAGCCCAGCAGTGGCTTTTCCTTCTGGAGTTTTTATCTTTGGGAGCAGCTGCTGCAAGTGGGCAACGGAGCTGCGAGAGTGCATAGTGTGACGGCACGTCTATCTGAGAAGGAAGCTGCCGAGCCGCAGTGTGTTGTGCTCAGTTTCAAGGCTACTTGGAAGAGGGGGGTACTTGAAGAACGCCTTCTAGCTGGACGCGTCCTTCTGGGTGAGCTCCAGCTGCATGGACTCTGCAGCATTGAAGGTGTAAGAACCTGCTTCTGGCCAGGTAGTGTCCAGGAGTGCAACACAGCACCTTCCTTTGTGAAGCAGCCAGAGCATTCTCAGCTGAATCTGCTTGTGAAGCAGCTCTTGGCTGGACATGTGAAATTCGCTCCACGATGTACATGCAGCCGGTGCCCAGCTGCTTCGTTCTTCGCCTTCTGCTGTCTGGACAGAACTGAAGCCCAGCGATGACTTTTAGCCGTGCCGCTCTTCAGCGTGTGTACTGCACGCATCCACAGTGCGCTGTGCAAGGATTTTCCTCAGCTCTCGCTCAGCGCAATGCGTCAGGAGAGAAACACTTGCTGGAGTAGCTTTTCGCTGGCCAAGACTTTCAACACAGCAGCACACTCTGGCCGACGAGGAAGACAAAAGAAGAACACCTTTTCGCCCTGCCACGTTCTTCTGGGCGAGACGCCTATCCGCGTCTTCTCTCCCTGCAAGGCTCGAATGTGCGCGGTGCTACTTGGAAGTGAGAAGGCAGGTGCAGAGCGCACGGGCGATCTGCCGGCGCTGTGCAGCCTGTAAAGGAAAGAGGACTGCGACTGGAATGTGGTGCAAATACAGGTTTCCACGCGTCCGGGGGCATGCTCTGGGTAAGCCCGTTGAACTAAAGCTGTTCTCTGTGCCAGACGTAGCCGAGAATCTTTCCCTTTACATTTAGAGCGAATGTGCTGCTGTATGTCGCTGAGAGGCAAAGTGCATAGCCCAGGCGTGTGTCGGCAGAAGCAGTCGGCTGGAGCATTTGGCTGCCGGCACCGTGCTCTTTGTGCCACAAGTAGACGGCGCTTCGACTCCGGCAGAATGAAAGCGCGACATGGCTACTAAAGAGGCCGAACGAAGGCGCCGAGCACCGGGCTCGTGTCCGCAGCGTACAAACTGAGAAAGGAGCGTGGCTGGCGCTCGCCTGCCTGCCGACTTCACGTTAGCATTGAGAAGGAGGAAGTTCAACGGCAGCTACTTGTGCTACTACTTCTCCCTCTTCCAAGCATCCCTGGGAGCACTGGCGCTTACCTTTGGGCTCCGAGATGCAGAAAACCCAGTGGTCGATGCCAAGGAGAGGGGAAGTAGAGAGTGCAGCGGGGAGTTGAAGTGGCTTTACGTGAGGCAAGGGGAAGGTGCAGCCCAGCATTGGCTTTTCCTCCTAGTTCTTTTCTTCAGGAGAGCAGCTAGCAAGCGAGCTGCGAGAGCCAACAATGGGGATGGCACGTCTTGTCAGAGAAGCCACGGTCTACAGTGCTGTAGAGTGCTGTGCACAGTTTGAATGCTGCCCTAAGTACACGGTACTTTTGGAACGGCTTCTCCCCTGACTCTCCCGTCTCTGTGAGCTCTAGCTGCTTGAACTTGGCCACACTGAAGGTGTGTGGACGTGATTGTGCTGCGAGTATCAAGTCTTCCAGAGACGAGGGATAGTCAACAAATGCTTTCTCACCTGGCCCATCTCTCAGTCCGAACTGTGGCCGGAAACGCTGCTGTGCTGCAAGGGTGGACTTAGCCACTCTGAGAGAATGTGATGACGCTCTGTAGATAGTTGCGAAGGAAAGTGCTGGTCACTGCAATGTTTCGCCTAGTTTACAGACTTTAGAGGGACTCTGAAGGCCAACGCCTTCTTCTAGCACTTGTTCTCTGCGTGCAGCTGCTGCATGTTCGGAAGGGCTTTGCGATCGGCGAGAGGTGGAGGGTAGGATGGTAGCTAGAGCTTGAAGGAAAGTGCGTCTCTCCAGGACCTTTGATGCAGTTCAGTGGGTGCGAGTTGCATGTTGAGCATGTTCATGATGGCACAGAAAAGGTTCTGAAAGATAGAGGCCGTGCTGCAGCTGCCTTGACTTTTGCCGCTTAGTAACTGCACAGCCAACAATGAAAGGATTCCTCTTGCTTCCCCGCTACGCGCAGGATCACATTCTTTTGTGTCTCCAAGAGGCAGGATGCACAGCGGAGCTCTTCCAGCAACTGCTCGCACACGACTGGGGCCGCGACGGCGAAGCGCTTGGCTTTTTCCCCGGCACTGTCAGCGCTCCTCGAAACAAGCACACGATGGCGCTGACGACTTGCAAAAGAAGGCCAAGCGCCTGGCGCGGCTCGAAAGCACCCCAAGGGCAGAGGCAAGTTGCAAACGTCCCTGCACTCAAATCAACAGCACCTCAGGACAAAAAGATTTCCCTCATCTTCCCCTTCCAAGAGCGGACTCTTCTTTCTACCGCACTCCAAGAGGCAGACAAACCTCTTTGGCCCAAACCAATCTTTGCCCTCTCGCAGATTCTGCCCACCAACTTGAAACCATCTGGCAAAAACAGAGCTCAAAACAGTGCGGGCTGAGGAAGATCTTGCTGCCTGCAACTTCAACTGCACCCCTCAAACTAGCAGCACACACGCTGTTCTCAGCACTTTCCTTCTCAGCTCTAGCTACCATCCTAAGCCTTCCCTCTCCCAGAGTCAGCATCCCAAGACAACGGCACCACGGACTGCTCACACACTAAAGGCACCAGGACAAAAGGCTCACAAGCTTGGCCTTTGCATTCCCACGGACAGCTCAACAGCTCTAAGCCAGAGAGAGCTCTGCCTCTTGGGAAAAGCCTTTAAAATCCCTAAGAGCACCTGATGTGCACATCCAAACCTGCTTTCCTTGCCAAAGAGAGCAACTACAAGCCCATCTCCAAAGAAACGGCATCCCCTCCTCCAAAATACAACACATCCATCCACTGATCCACCTCCAGTATTGAATAGATCCAACAATTGCCCCTACACTCCCAGGGGCCAGAAGAGAAATGTCTTGCTGGACTATTCCTCCCCATGCTACCTTACCATCTGCTCCAGCAACACTGGCACTATGTCCTTGCCTTGGCAAGGAAAGGCACTCCGAGTCTCTTGGCCTTGCCTTGCCTTCAGTACCTTGTCTAGTTCTTCTTAAGCTACCCTTGCTCTGCTTCCTTTGCCTCTGCTGCCTTGCCTTGCACTACCTACAACTTGCTGGCTTTGCTTTGCCCTGCCTACCACTCTTGCCCTCGCCTTCCATGCAGGCAAGGCGCTGCAAAGCAAGTGCAGGCAATTGTGGGCAAGTCAAGGGAGAGGTAAGCAAGGCCAGAGCAGTGAGGGGAAAGCAAATGGAGTGGTAGGCAAGAGAAGGCCCAGACGTTAGAGGCAAGGCTGGCCGTAGGAAGGGAAGTCCACTGATGGGAAGGCCAGGCAGAAACAGGAAGTGCTTGGCAAGTCAAGGCCTTGGAGGAAAGCGGTAGGCAGGTCAAGGGCGGGGCATGGACGTGCAAAGGAATGCAAGGCTCCAGAGGGCTCCAGAGGGCTAGCAGGGCAAGACAAGGAAACTGTTGTGTTGCCAAGGCAAGGCCAGGCAAGGCAGGTGAGAAGTACATTCGAGGACTGCTGGTACACAAAAGTGGCCAGGACCAAGTGCTTTGTGTGGCCTTGATCCCGCGTGGGTCATGTCTCCTCTGCACCTCAAAGACTTGAGCTACCTGCTTTCCTTTGTAGGCAAAAGAACTCTCATTCTGGTCCCCGAGCTCAAGGGCAAAATGTGAATTGCCCTTGCAAGATTCAAGACATGCAAGGATTGCTCCCAGACCAAGGCTGCCCATAGAGATGAGTGTGGCAACACGCGTCCTCCCCTGGTCTTCCTCTCCTGTGATCCTGAAACACGGGAGATGCTTGAGAGCTTTGAGATTCCTAGGAGGAGCAGAAAGGGCAGGGCAAGGCCATGAAATGTCATCGAAAAGGGGTCTTGAATTCCAGGTGGGGGAGGGGTGAGCAAGGTCATGCAAGGCAAGGGAGGGCTTCAAGGGCAGGGCAAGGCAAGTGGTGGCTTGGCGAGGCGAGGCGAGGCAAGGCAATGAGGGTCCTAGAAGGAAAAGGAAAGGTGAGGCCAGAGCTAGACGAATGTGAAAGGAAGTCAGGTGGGGGATGGGTGAGCAAGTCAATGCAAGGCAGGGGAGAAAAGGCAGGTTGAGGGAAGGCTACAGAGGGGGCAGCAAGGAAACGCAAGGCATGTGAGGAGTGAGTGCTGCCAGCCGGCCGGGATGGCAGGGGCGGGGCCACTGCAAGTAGCATGGCGGGGATGTGGAGGGGGGTGTTAGTGTGCGGGAGGTGGGTGTGTGTGTGTGCAGCGGAGTGCAGGGTAAGTGCAGGTGTGTGTGCATGTGCATAGGGGGGTTTTGTGCCAGGTGCTGTGCCGGGGGGAGCCATCCCACCGCCAAGAAGGTGTGGGAGTGAAAGGAGTAACATAGATGTGTCTTTACAAAGAGACCGTGTGAATCCGTCCTTAGACAAGGCTAGGAATTTACTGGTAGGGGCGTAACAGAAGAAAGTCTTAGTTCTAGAAACTGTTACTAATCGACAGAGACTGTTGCTCAGCCAAGGCCGTGTTAAATTGCTGAACCTAGAGCAAGGCAGCAAAGACTTCATAGCATTAGGAATAGTTTCGTTTTCTTCCTTTTCCATACCAAGAGGGGGGTGCATATTAGAGGGGAGCCTAGAGTAGGCAGTTCCGGAAGTCTGTAATTCCCGAGTACCTCCGAGGGTGCTGTTGCCAGGAACTTCGCATCAAAAGGGGGCTGCGTCCCGCAATCAGTTGAGAGACTCCATGGCAAAAGCCCCATGGCCTCTCCCTGTAGTTGAAGAATGTTACAGGCCTCCTCTGTCTCCTTTTTGGTGGATGAAGAAAGTCAGAAAGCAACACTTCTGCCAGAACTCTCCAAGATGCCCCCTTTGCTCGCAGTGACTCCATCACTGGCCGGGAAGCTGTCTTTTCTCCCAGAGGAATTCGAGATACAGTTAAAAGCCGTGTGGCAGAGAAAAAAGGCAATACTTGGTTTACAAGGGATGGCAAACAAGAGATACCAGAAGCTTTGGCCCTACCAATATTAAAAGAACTCCGTGAAGAGAGTCCTTGCACCTCCTGAGGATTGGCAGAAGCCTTCCTCATGCTGGATGGTGCTGGGGGTCTTTTTAGACTGGCCGAACGAGCTGTTGAAGGTTGCTTGATCTGTGCTAAAGCAAACAGCCAAGTTACAAAGGAACTTGCCAGGGGAGGGAGGCCTTGGGCTGCAGGTCCCTTCCAAAGATGCCAGGTGGATTTTCCTGAGATGCCCCAAGTGGGAAGGCTTCATGTCTTCTGGTAATGGTATGTCAGCTAGCAAGGTGGCCAGAAGCATTTCCAACTGCTTCAGCAACGACAGGATCAGGTATTAAGGCATTTTTGGAACAAATCATTCCAAGATACAGCATTGTAGAAGCAATAGACTCAGATAGGGAAACTCATTTGACAGGAAAGATCCTTCAAGGGGTTTTGGCTTCTTTAGGAACACAATGGCACCTCCATAGGCCCTGGCACCCCCAGAGCTCGGCTCGGGTAGAAAACAATGACTAGAGAAATAAACACCTTTTGAAGCTGGTAATAGAAACCAAGATGCCATGGCTAGGGCTTTGGACATTGGCTTTGGCGAGAATGAGAGCCCGAGCCAGAAGAGAGATTCCGTTCTCCCCCTTTCCGTCGTTGTTATGAATTACCCGGCTAAGTCTCAACCTAGTGGGGGAGTAGAGGTAAGTGATGTATATTTAAAACCATCTGTGGCCAGGATACTGCTTCTTGTGAAACCCCTTCAACAGGAAGCTCAGCTGGCACAAGCCCCACCTTTGGACTTTGCTGCTTGTAACATCCAACCAGGAGATTGAGTCCTAGTTAAGGAGCAGAAAGAAGCGCCAGTGGTTCTGAAATGGCGTGGCCCATTCCAAGTGTCACTGACGACAGAAACAGCCATGAAGACAGCTGGACACAGGTGGACCCGTCACTCTCGGGTCAAGGTCTCTGAAGCCTCAGGGATTTGCACATCTCAGCTGGAGGAGAAGGCCGGGAGGCTGTGACTGACACTCTGCAGGAGTGGGCCGGAGCAGTAGCCAGTGCTTCGACATCAGAGGAAGCCCTGCGTGCCTACCCACAGACCACCTGCTGAAATAGTCTCTATGCGCATCCCTCCTCTAGAATCTCCACTCACTGGGGCGCTAATACTTGCAGCCATTGTTTCACGTTAACTAGTTTCTGTGTCTTCAATTGCCACAGGTGCTGCAGAAGACAATGGGAAAATTAGACTAGCTAATTAGATCACACTATTAAAACATTTTCCTTAATAACTCTACTTTTATATGGTCAGCTAAGTTTAGGCCAGGAGTGGGAGAATCAATTTGCAGCCTTAGCAGAAGAAGTAGCAAAAGTTTTTCACCTTAGCAATTGCTGGCTCTGTGGAAGGCCAGGAGGATCTGAAGAGTGGCCATGGTTGGCTAGCCCAGCTGAACCTAAATGGTGGGTCAATGTGAGGGCCACAATAGGATGGGATTTGGGGCCAAAGAAGGAAGTCCATGGCCACTTCATTCTTCTCCAACAGGCACTTATTGCCTAAACAGGACAGGGTGGGTCTATGTAGGAAAAGGCGTTTGTCAATTGACTTTCCCTCTGGCTTTAAACAATTGGGTTTGAACCCACAATTGCCCTCCTTACAATTGTTCCAAATATCAAGACAATTGCAATCAAAGAGCTGTTCAGCTCACTAATGGTAGCTGCGTAAGGTGTTCTTACCACACTTACCAAAACATTTGGAAGCCTGTAAAGCAATGTGGAGGGACAAGGGGTTTTTTTGACCACCTATTTTTAAGCTGTCCCCACAAAAATCCCACAAGTAGAAGACATGTTGTTTGTGATTATCAGTGGGAATGGCAACAGCGGATTGGAACTCAAAGCCTTTTAGTGAGTTCTGCTCCAAATCCAAGCAAGCAACTTGCAGATGTAAATGTAGATGGGAACCCTGTGTGGGAGCTTGGAAATGCAAATGCTGTGACCCTTATGGTGGGGCAGCTATTGTTGGAGGACCGTTAGGCCAGGGAAACCCGCAGTATTTTGACCCACCAATTGATGACCAAGGGTAGGAAGGCCCCTTTGCTAATGGAACACGGGCTTTGAAAGGACATGATTGGATTTGTGGCCAACATGCTTAGCTCAGGTTACCTCCAAACTGGTCAGGGATATGGTGTATATCTTAGACCATTGTTCTTTTTGCTACTACAAATTCAGGGAAATCGCTTAGGAATCCAAATCTGTGATGATTTAATTCGAGAAAAGCAGTCAGCTGATGCAGCCTTGGCTGCAGGGAGCACCCCAAAACGGGGAAAAGATGAATGGCCACCAGAAGAAGTTACGCAACATGATGGACCAGCCACTTGGAAACCTAAGGAATTCATCCCAGATGCCTGGGAACCCATTTATCATTTGAATGAGATAATTAGGTTACAAGCTGTCAGAAATAATTACCAACCAGCCAGCCACAGCTCTTGACCGTCTTGCTGAGCAACCCACTTCAATGAGGAAAGCGGTATTTCAACATTGGATGGTATTAGATTATCTGTTAGCAGAAGAAGGAGGAGTTTGTGGGAAATTAAATGACTCGAGCTGCAGTTTGCAAGCAGATGACAGCGGAAAAGTGGTCAAACAAATAACAGAGGAAATAACCTCAGCTCATGGACCTGTCCAAGTGTTGAAAGGATGGTAATGGGACATGTTTTCCTGGCTAACTGGCCAGCTATGGGCTAAATTGTTACAGCAGGGATTACTGTAACACGCCTATATGAAACCAGGAATCCCGTGGAAAAGAAGTAGATATGGACAGATTGGTGGTAGATGTTTCAGAGGTCTTTATTTCTCCAGCCACATGGCCGGGGCTCTGCTCAGGAACTCCCCCAGTCATGGGACCCGAGGGTCCTTGGCCACACCGGGGAACACAAACCAACCAAGGGGGAATGAAGCTGACCAGGGGCAGGGAAACCCCGTGTCTCCCCCCCAGGGCCCATCGCCCAGGGCTCCATGGCAGGGGGGGAGACCCCAACACTAAATGAATACCATTTCTCCTCTTCTATGCTATAGCAACTCTAATCTTTTGACCATACGTGACACCATGCTGGGTGCAGCTCTTTCAGCAGGTAGCAGCCATGCCTACCTGATCCAGAAACGACTACAAAAGGACAGAAGAGGATGTCACTGCAAATAATAGCAAAAGCCAAGAAGACTCAAGAAGAAAAAATTAAATCAATGGTAATTAAGGTTTGTAAAGACAAATACAGATTAAATAAAAAAAGGAGGGATTAAAAGGAATGAGATGGATGAGTCTTTACAAACAGACCGTGTGAATTGGCCTGTAGACAAGGCTAGGAACTTATGCGGAGTGAAGTAACAGAGGAAAGTATTAGTTCTCTAGAACTGTTACTAATCATCAGAGACTGTTGATTAATCAAGGCCGTGTTAAATTCCTGAACCTAGAGCAAGGCAACAAAGACTTAATAGCATTAGAAATGGTTTCTTTTTCTTTCTTTTCGATGCCAAAAGGGGGGTGCATATTAGAGGAGGGCATAGAGTAGGCAGTTCTGGAAGTCTGTATCTCCCGAATACCTCAGCCAGTGGGGAAAAGGAAGAGGGTGCTGTGGCTGGGAACTTGACATCAAAAGGGGGCTGCATCCCGCAACCGTTTGACAGACCCCATGGGAAAAGCCCCAGGGACTCTCCCTGTAGTCGAAGAATGTCGCAGGACTCCTCTGTCTCCTTTTCGGACATCAACCTCAGGCATGGTGGATTAATTTTCCCTAACGGCAGCGACCTGCTGCGTGGTCTCCGTGCTCTTCCCCAGCCCCCCGGGAGGTGCAAAATAGTTCCCGGCGGCTCTCACCGCGCGTTACAGACGGCTGCGCGGCGCCGGGGCTGCTCGCAGTGCTCCCCTGCCCTGCCAGGGCTGCCTGAGGTCTGCGGAGCCACCTCGCCACCGGCGCGGCCAGGGCCGGGGCCCTTCTCGACAGCAGCCGAGGGGCTGCGGAGCGGGCGGCTGCGGGACGATCAGCTCTTTTATGCCGCGCGGTGCTGCCGCCTCCATCTAGCTCCCCATCGCGCCGCCGGCCGACCCCGCCTGGCGCGTTCACGCTCGGCCGCGCTCGCCGCCCGCCCAGCCTCGCCGGAAGCTCTCCCGCGCGGGCCGTGCCCCGGCTCCGCCTGCGGCTCGGCAGGGCCCGGCCGCACGCGTGCTGCGTGGCTCGGAGCACCCGCGTTGCGCCGCAGGCGACGGGGAAGGCGGGGCGGGCCGGCGCCGTCGTGGTAGCGCGAGGAGAGGAGCGCCCGGGCGGGGCGGCGAGTGGCGCGGCGGTGAGCGCTTCTGCTTGCTGTCGCTCGGCTGCCGCCCACGGCAGGTGCCGTGTGACCCCGCGGAGCGGCGGGGCCGGCCGGGCGGTGCGCGGCGAGGCTTTCGGCCAGCGGCGGCCGCAGCGACAGTCTGCTGGCACTGCCCGTGCCGGTGGAGAGAGCGGGGATCCGAGGCCGGCCTTCCTAGGGTAACGAGGGGCGACCGCCTTTGCCGCGCTGCCCTCCGTGCAGCACGTGGCCGATTCCGGCGAAGCCGGGGTCTCCGCAGCGGCGCGGGCGGGAGGGAGTGGGGAGCGCGCTCGGTGCTCTGCCGGCCGCTCCCGCCCAGCGCTGCGCTCCGCCGAGGCGTTTTCCCGCCCGTTTTGGGGAGGACACAAGGGACACCAAAGTTGGAGCTTAGCTGTCAGGGGGAACAACTTCCCTCCATTGGCGACCTCCTTTTCCCTCTGATTCAGCTACCTTGTGGTAGGTGCGATGGTGCTGAAGAAGAGTGGCGGCTTGGCACAGTTGCTGGCATAGGTGGTGCGAGAGCTCCACGCAAGCAGCTTGGAGTGGCATGTGCGAGGGTAGGAAGGTACGGCACCCACAGCTGAAGGTAAAAAAAGTCAGGGCATGTCATCAGCCGCAATCGTGCTAAGTTGTTCATCTTTGCAAACTGCTTGCCGAGTTGTTCCTTTTCTTAGGTAATGGGGGTTTGTATCAACCAGAACTGCATATGGTCAGTATTTGCAGAGAAGGTTACGTGGACTGTTGTTGAGGTGAGTGTAGCAGTTTCTATGGCATTCTGCAAAAAAAGTGACAGGTCTCTCTGCGTTCCCCAATTCTTAACAAAAATGAAGTTAACAAAGCCCTGAAAAGAGGTTTTACAAAACTTCAGGGATTTTTTCCTACGAGTACTGTGGAGACAACCATAGTCACCTTGTCTTTCCAAAAGTGAAGGTTACATCTTTTTGTCCAAGAGCATCAAGTGCTTTTGATCAGCGTTTGTGTGCATGCATTAGCCTTGTTCTTGTTCTTCCTTGGAGAACTTTTACAATCCTCAGATGATCTGTGTAGGCTGCAGACTGCAGTGGTGAACTTGAAGGCTTCCAGCAGAAGGGAGATGCTGTCCACGTTTTGGATTTTCCTTAGTCTGAACTGATGATCTGTCATTTGCATGTTTGTTTAGCTGTGCTTAGAATAATGAGCAGAAACATTGATAAGTTGGTGTCTAGAATAAAGACAATTACCAATTTCCTCCCTTTGTGGGAGCCCATCCAAAAGTCACGCAAGAAGAAACTTCGAGGTCACTAAAGTAATTAGAATTGTTAAAACTCAGAAAGGCATAAAGGTCAGAGTGAGGAAGATGAGTTACTTCATCTTCCTTAGGACCACTGACCCAATTCAAGACCACCGACTCCATTCAGATCACACGCTACGCATGCTTAATGACATGTAAGCTCATTTCCATACAAAGCGGAGAATGGGAGGTGCCAACACTATGAATACGCATTTTGTATTTTGGATATTCATAATACGTGGAAATAAAAGGTATCATGTTTGCTTGTATCAGGGCCTGCGACTTAGGGAGCTATCCCACGCAAAAATAAAACCATACACTTTCTAACTCTAAACTGTTAAGAGTTTTTGTCCATCTCAGTTGGATATCGATATTAGATCGATATTCATATTTTGGTAAATCATAGTTAGCATAGGAGAAAGGCATGCTTGGTATGTACCTGGGATAGTTAGGGCTAGCTTTTAGTTCTGCAATGTTATTACGAAACACAGATACGGTCTTGGCCAGTTGCCCCTCGTTTCGAAACAGGGCTATAAAGGGACTTTCTGAAATAACTGAGATAAGATCTCCCCACGGAAAGAAGACAAATCTATTGGCAGCAGAGCACGAGGACTTCGTCTCATCTGTTGGTAGCCATTGCCCCCCCTTTCTTCCTCTCTACTCTTTTACTTTGTTTTTCTTTCTCTCTCTCTCTCTCTTTCTCTCCTCTATCACATTACCATGTTGTGGGTACTTAACAAAGGTGAATAGGTGATTAAAACTGAAATCCCTTGTGTCCTTTTGCACTCGGAGATCTGTAAACAAACCATCACGACCCTCACTTCTATTAGCAGATCGTGACATTAAACTGGCATCACGGACAGGATTTCTGACAGACAGAAGGGGTTGCAAGGTTGTGTGTAGTCTGTAATAGGGGAAGGACGTTTCACTCCAGCCGCACCTAGCCCGACACCCCGCAAAGGAGGAGCGGTGTCTAGAAAGCAAGGGGGACGACTCGAATTTCCCACAAACTGCACACGCCTAGGTGAAAAGCACCCCATACTCAACTGAGGGCTCTGTCTTCAGATTTTTCACCAAAAGATCTCTTAGTGTAAAAGGGGGAACTGTTTTGGTGGGCGTGTGTGAATTTGGACTGCTTGGTGTAGCGAAGAGACAACCGTAAGTAACTTAAGGAGTACCTCCCAGGCAGATTTTGGTCTCTTCACCCACCCAGGGAAGCGAAGGGCGACACGGCGAAGCTGTTTGTGTGGCAATGTGTAATTAGGTTTTTACCTCCCTGTAGTGGTTTTGATCCCTTTATAAAATGACTGAAAACCCTAGTGCAAATCATAAAGCTGCATTTTATGCTCTGCTAGCAAAACATAATGCCCGGCCCTCTCCGGGAGGGGAAGAATGGGCTCAAAATAACTGGTTTAATTTGGAGTGTGACTGATAGAATATGTTCATTCCAACATGAGACAAAGTTTAAATTTGGCCAAAATAAAACCATAATCTGCTCCTAAATCTGTTTCAGGAGCATGCCTTACAGCAGCTATAGATCACTGCTTTAAGCGATGTAGTGAAGAGAAAGCAATCACAGATTCCCTTCAAAACCTAGTGGAAATTTTACAGGAACAATCAGATGAAGAAAGGAATGAAAATCATTTGCTGCGGGCTGCTTTGAGGGAGGAATATTTTAAGAATTCAAAGAATGCTGACTCACCAAAAGAGAAAGAGGAAAAGAAAACTCCTCACATTAACCAAATATACCCCCAGGAAGAACTAGTGCTAGTGAAAAATTGTGGGGAAAACTGCTGCCCTCCTATGGGACCTCTAATTAAAACAGAATATAATTATATCAATGATGAAGATTTTGAACCGCATATCACCACTAAACAAATACCATACACTGCTCCTGAGTTGGCGAAGTTAAAAAAGGAGTACGGGCGGCTTCCCCACGAAGCTGAGACGGAATATGCCTTCCAAGTGTCTCTCACCGGAGGAGACCAAATTCAATTCACTGAACAGGAGGCCAGTGGATACTGGGGACATGGAGTTCTCTTAACAACAGGAGACAAACGTAACACATGGTCGCTGACTCAGCGCGCAGCTTTCTGGGCTGGGGGACTCAATCCTTTAGAAAGGGGAGACCCTTTTGCTACAGTTGGTACCCCTGATCAACTTCTAGAAAGCGTCCACAAAGCCGCCTGTCTGCAAATGATCCATGAAAGGAAATTAACTCCTGGATATGAATCCCCCATGCAATTACCTGTGAAACCTGAACTGATGACCCCTTTAATTCGAGGCTTTCCAGAATCACTCAAATCTACAGCAGCTGTCCTTCAAAAAACCATAGCTGCTGCAGGTCCTGTAGAGAGGTTGGACAGATTCCTTGGAAACCCGAGCGACCAAACTGCATCTACCGATCCTGGGTTTACTCCATATTCAACCCCCTCTCAGCCGCCAGGTTCACAATCAAATTCACCTGCCGGTGATTGCAAAGTTTGGACATGGAGTGAGGTTGAAGAAGATCTGATTAATTACAGTAGGAAATATGGACCGATAAAAATCCCAGAGGAAAAATCAGAAAAAACAAAAGGTGTCAGGCACATTAGGGCTCCTCATAGTGAAAAACCAAAGAATGTAACCAGAGATCCCTAACCGTCAGCATTGGTGCTTATTAGGTATCAAAAAGGGGGTCCCCAGAAATGCGATGGATGGCTTAGCCCTTGATCAGTTGAGTAAGGTAGTGTCTAACTGGCACTGCCAAAAGCCCCTTCTACCGAATCAGTCACTTCAACCCAGTGCACCCCTCCTCCCTCAGAATCTGGGCAGTGAGTCAAAGCCACTTCTCCCTCAAAGTCCGGCCAATGAGCCAGAACAGATTCTTCCTCAAAACCAGGGAAACTAGACCCTCTGTTTCTTGTCAGTGGGCAAAGAAACGGAGCATAGGTCTACCTGAGAATGCTCACTAAAAATAAAACGGGAGATATAATGATCACAGCTATTACAAGTCCTAAACGGGCACCTGTAACTTTTCTGATTGACACTGGGGCACAAATTTCTGCGCTGACAAAGAAAGATGCCCAGAGGTGTGGAATTGTTCCAACAAAGAACCGATATTGTGTTTTAAGTGCCTTGGGCACAACAACAGAATCTATGAATGGGGCCTTAGTCAAGCTCCCTTTGCCTGGAGAGGAAAACCAACTCTCCGTCCATGGGGTGATTGGAGATATTCCAACCAATTTATTAGGGCTGAATGCCCTTGCTAGGAGGCAGTGGGAGGACTCAGAGGGTCTTCTGTGGTCTTTTGGCACACCACATTTTAACATCAGCCTGCTCCAAGCTGCAGCCTCCCTACCATTCAGCAAAGTAACTAATGTGAAACAATACCTCCTTCCCCTGGGTGCCAAAGAGGGTATCAAGCCAGTGATACAGGAGCTACGACAACAAGGAGTAATACTTCATACCCATTCTCCTTTCAATTCTCCGGTGTGGCCAGTGCAAAATCCTAATGGGAAGTGGAGGCTGACAATAGATTTTCGTAGGCTAAATGCTAACACAGACCCTCTTACAGCAGCAGTCCCAAATCTAGCAGAATTCATAACATTGATTCAAGAAAAGGCTCATTCAATCATGCCACCTGTAGATGTCAAAGACATGTTTTTTACGACACCTTTACAGCCAGAAGATATGGACCGTTTTGCTTTCGCATGGCAAGGACAGCAACGCACTTTCACTAGGCTTCCCCAAGGGTACAAACATTCTCCTACCCTGGCTCATCACGCTTTAGCCCAAGAGTTCGACAAAGTACCCAAAGCGGACAATCTAGCTGTTCATCAACACACTGATGAGACCCTTGTGGGAGGAGATGAAATAGAAGAAGTGAGAGATACCCAACAGAAAATAACCTCCCACTTAGAAAGCCTTGATTTGCAAATTCCCTCAGAAAAAACCCAAACCCCTTCACATGAAGTGAAATTGTTGGGAATTTGGTGGAAAGGAGGTATGACACGTATCCCACCTGATACCCTAACCTCTTCAGATCAGATTAAAATGCCTGAATCCAAAAAAGATCTCCAACATGCTTTAGGATGTGTATTAGTGCTCCGGAGAAAACACATCCCAGATTTTCCATAATTGCCAGACCTCTTTACAACTTGTTAAGAAAAGGGACAAAATGGGAATGGAGTGCTTCCCAAGAAGAAGCACGGCAATTGTTGGTTTTTGAAGCAACAGCCTCACCAAGCCCTGGGCCCTATTCATCCCACAGATGCTTTTCAGGTCTCCTCAGGGTTGTCAGTACACATATGGCAGCGGGGTCCTGAGGGTCCGACGAAGCCTCTTGGTTTTTACTCCCGTGGCTTTAAAGATGCTGAAAAAAGGTACACTACCTGGGAGAAAGGATTGTTTGTGGTTAGCTTAGCTCTCCTAGAAGCGGAGAAGATTGCACAACAACAACCAATTGTTTTGAGAGGCCCTTTCAAAGTTATTAAGGCTGTCTCTACTGGCACCACCCCCACCTGACGGGGTGGCCCAGAGGACCTCAGTAAGGAAGTGGTATGCTCAGATTGAACATGATTGTAGCGTCTTCTCAAGAACTGAAGGAGCTGTAAAAAATCTGGCAATCCAAGAAACTGAAAACTTGGGTAGCAGCCAGGACAAACCTGCCTCAGTCATTAGAGTAGCCCCTCCTTTTTCCCCCAAACGGTCAGCAAATTCTTGGCTTACGGATGCTTCTGCCAAGCGAGAAGGAAAGGTGTGGAAACATAAGGCTGTAGCCCTCCACACTTCCTCAGGTGAAGGAATTATCACAGAGGGGGAAGGCAGTGCCCAAGTTGGCAAGCTGATAGCTGTTTGGAGTGTTTTCCAACGTGAGGCACAGAATACTTCTCCTGTCTGTATCTACACCGATTATTCCTATGCTGTGTTTAAGGGATGGACTGAGTGGCTTCCTTTTTGGCAGCAAAAGGATTGTGAAGTTAACAGAATCCCAGTATGGCAAAAGGAAAAGTAGCAAGAAATTCTAAGTATTGCAAGTCCAGGGAATTTGGCCGTGGAGTGGGTAGCCTCTCAGCAGACAGATGGAAATCCAGCAGGAGAGTGGAACACTAGAGCTGACGAATTAGCAAGACTAAGTCCTGTGAAAAAAGATCAAATTACAGAGGACTGGGAGCACTTCTTAGAATGGTTGCATGTAAAAAGACAACGCACAGGTGCAAAAGATTTGTACAAAGAAGCCCTTGCTCGCGGTTGGTCTGTTACCAGAGAAATGTGTAAAACATGCATGTCAGCCTGTGAACAACGTCGCAGACGGCTAGAAAGACACCCTTTGGAAGATGACCCTCTGCATTTAAGAAAGGGTAAAGGCTTACGGGAAGCGTGGCAGGTAGATTATATCGGCCCCTTTAAAAAGTCAGGAAGTAAACACTTTGGGCTGGTAGGAGTAGAGATGATATCTGGGTTAGTCCAGGCCAATGCTTTTAAAAGAGCTACAGGAGATCATACTGTTCAAGCATTGCAGGCATGGTTTGGAACTTTCCCAAAACCACAAGAAATTCAATCTGATCATGGGTCTCACTTTACTGCCAAAGTTGTACAGGACTGGGCAAAAGGTGAAGGGATTAAACGGACTTTTCACACTCCTTACTACCCTCAAGCTAACGGCATCGTAGAAAGGACCAATGGTCTCTTGAAAGGACTTTTGAAACCACAGGAGGGAAATTGGGATGTTTGGCTATGGGAAGCTGTGAAAGGTGTGAATGATAGATGGGGGGTAAACGGGTGTCCCAAAATCACTGTCTTTTTCCCAACAGCTCCAAGCATAATTCTCTCACTGCAGGGACCAAATGATCCTAAGAATCCTGCACACTACCCTGGACAACCTGTTTCGGTAGATCTCCCTACCGTAGGAGAAGTACCACTAGTGCTAAAACGCCCTCTGAATAAATATGCATGGCTAGCCTCTGATGCCCTAGGGAGAGAGCATCGGATACATACACGCTGCATCATTCCATCATTCTAATTTTCTGCCTTTTGGTGGCAGACTCTGTTGTGTTCACTTTTCACAGAAGAACTCCGAGGGACATGAAGAAGAGCACATAAACCATGATAAGACTAGTGATACTTTTCTGCATCCTACCACAACACCAGGGCCAAAAACCAGCTGAGTGGCCATGGTCTGAAGCTACCATTAGGTACACTAGTGCTCTAGGATCCTATCCCAGAGATCGTTGCCCAAACCTAGCCACTGTAGCACTGCACGACTCTGAGGTATACCGTCCAAGTGAATGGGGATGGGACTTGAAGGATTGGACTAGAATCCTAAAAGGAACAAGAGGGGAAAAAATTAAGGTAGGATGCAGAAAAGTAGAAGGATCTCTTTACCAGAAAGCTTCCACCATTGCAATCGCTGGAAATTTTCTAAAACCAGATGGGAAAAGTGATTTGCACCCCAACATTACGGCCAAACTCTGCCCTACAACGGAGTGGGTGTGTGACAAACAAACCCCCTTCATCCTGTGTGGTTGTCAGAAGAATGTCGGTAACTACACCTTAGGCCCCAGTACCAACAATGTTGAAATCACAAAGCTTCGCAGAAACAAACTAACTGACTGCTGGTATAACTTTCCTCTAACCAAACCGACCTATGCAACATGCAATTGGCAAAATAACCCGGCAGATCAGCCAAGTCTGACAGGTTTAACTTATAAATTCAAAATAAACGCCGCAGCAAAGCCCATACTGAGTGCAGTAATCACATACCACGGTATAAGTACCCCCCTTGTGTTAGATGACAAGAATAAAGTTTCTCCACCCTTTATGGTAACCCGAGGTGACGATGTTACAATACGATGTGGATTAATTGCTGAATGTTTTACCGAACCTGTACACAGTTATAGCATTGGACCTCATGGCCGTGTTTTGTTTGGTGAAATTCAAAATCAAGATTGTTGGCTAAACCTTAATTGCTGTACAATTTCCCCATAAAGTCACGTGTGGTAAAAACAATACAAAATACTGGGGGGAACTCAAAGTCGATGTTGCAATACCTACCACCCAACCACCGGTCATGCTAAGCCCGAGAATTTTTGAAATTGGACCACGTATAATCACAAAAACAGGCCAACAACAACTATTGCTCAATCCGGCATGCTCCCTTAAACAAGTCAAGTTGCTGATGCAAAACAATGTCTCAGAAATTCAGCCAGCTTGTTCACCTTTTCTGCAGACTTCCTTCAAGGGGCAGACAACCGGGTTGCAAAAGCGGAACCCTTCTAAGAAACGGACGCAAAGAGACATAACCGGCGTTGTGGGAACAGGATTGGGAATCTTAAATAGTATTGATTCAGAAGTGCTAATGAATAAATTGGCTGCCACAACTACAGATTTGACTAAAATACAACAAGCCATCAGCGGTTGTTATCAAACATATTACCAAATTGAGAAAAGGTAAATGTGAATGACCACAAATTGATAATTGGCATGCTCCGTGCTACGCAAAACAACATTTCTTTGGCTCTCAGCTGCGTCCAGGCTCAATTGTGGATGCAGTCCGTTGCTGCCTCAATTGCAAGAGAAGGCAAAGAAGGCACTTTTCCTACTGAAATTCGGAACATAATCTGGGACGGTGCCACTGATTTTGAAAGAGAATTCCAATCCTGGTGGAATTTAGTGAATTTTACCTACAATCCCATCACAAACACAGCCACAGCCTTTGTACTAACCATACGTAATGCTTCAGTGCATTGGATAGTCCCTATCATTGCATTAGGGCTGAACCATGATGCAGCTATTCTCTACCCTTTCCAGCACAGAGAATGGGCCCGTCAAACTGGTAAGAAGTGGCAAACTGTTAATTTGGAAACTTGTATTGTCCGAGAACAACAAGGGTTTATCTGTGAAAGCAGTGCAATTAGACCTCAAGACATTTGTTTGGACACAGAACAAAATAGCTGTCCTTTTGAAATTCATCCTAACAAGATTCCTGAAACACTGCTTGTGTATATAGGCAATGGATGTGCATGCTTAAGAACTGCATGTGATAAGGTATTTCTAGAAAATTTAGTTGTAGATACTAAAACTCATTCAAATTCTTGTCTTTGTAACTTGACTAAAAGCACAGGATGTGATTTCTCTTATTTAGCCCCACTTACTTCTTATTGTATTTTACAGTCCAATTACACAGTGATCCACCAATTATTGCCTACCCCCACTGGGATGAACCTTACTTAGGTAAAGCACTTGTTGCTTCACCAGGATTTCATTGGAATTTTGGAAAAGATCAAGAAAAACAGACAGAAAACCTTGGTAACTGTTGATCACAATGGGAAAGAAACACATTGTTTTCTAGACAGAGGAAAGAAAGATGCTGGACACAGCTGGTGGGATACTCCTTTTGGGTGCTCACCTACTGCTACAGGTGTCCTGAACAAATTGTGTCATCCCATCCTTGTTCTCTTGATTTTAGTTTTGATTGGGTTTGTTTTATCAGCAATCTTACACATCATGAATTGCAGAATGATGAAACGGTTGACATCTGTAATAGATGTGCACAATTTGGACACTATCCCATCCACTGTGGACACCCCTAAGGTTATTGACACAAGATGAACTACATGAGTATTAAAATAAGATAAGACATGATTAAAAATTACAGGTGTATTTTGATTAAAAATTACTTATTCCTTCTTTTTCCTTTTCTTTCTCTTTTCTTATTTTCTCTACCCTTTTCTGGGATATGCTACCAACATTAACGAGTCCTGAAGACTTCGCAACAACACTACGAAATCGTGCTGATGGAGCTCTCCTGATGACAATCGTGAGTCATGGGGTGGTGTAAGAGACGGTCTGAAGATCCCTCATCTGCCTCACGATCATCGCCGAGGACAGAGGCTAAACACAGGAGTTCCGACCTGCCTAAGGTGGGATGTCTGCCAACTGTTGCCTGCAGGTGTGCCCGCTGGGAACTGGTACGCATTCCTGAGGAAATTTGTGCAGGTCACAGTGGACTGCGCCGTTCTTGCTGCCCAGGCGGGAAGGACTGCGCTGAAGCGGAAAGGAATGACCTGTCCTCTACACCTGTCCTGTACCTGTTTCCCAAAGCAACGAGCCTCATAACAACGGCTGTAGATTTGCCCCACCTCTTGGGGAAAAGGGCGAGATGTGGGGATACAGCTAGAAAGCAGAAGCGAGAGCACTGCTAAACTCATGCCAGAAGTAGACGCGCTAACGCTGTTAGGCCGCAAACCATAGCAGGCAGTATAGTTAGCATAGGAGAAAGGCATGCTTGGTATGTACCTGGGATAGTTAGGGCTAGCTTTTAGTTCTGCAATGTTATTACGAAACACAGATATGGTCTTGGCCAGTTGGCCCTCGTTTCGAAACAGGGCTATAAAGGGACTTTCTGAAATAACTGAGATGAGATCTCCCCACGGAAAGAAGACAAATCTATTGGCAGCAGAGCACGAGGACTTCATCTCATCCGTTGGTAGCCATTACCCCCCCTTTCTTCCTCTCTACTCTTTTACTTTGTTTTTCTTTCTCTCTCTCTCTCTTTCTCTCCTCTATCGCATTACCGTGTTGTGGGTACTTAACAAAGGTGCACTGTTTTGATTAAAACTGAAATCCCTTGTGTCCTTTTGCACTCGGAGATCTGTAAACAAACCATCACGACCCTTACTTGTATTAACGGATCGTGACACATGTCCAAAAGAAAAAATCACTGGAACAAAAAGAGCAAACTGATCCAAGGTGAACTGATCCACGGTGAAAAACAGAAGCCTACGAAAATCTGGGGGGGAAAAAAAAAGGCAACTCACGTGCCCGATTCACAGATGCAACTCCTGCAAAACTTTTGAAGGCAGTCTCACTCCCTCTGCTGAACAATCAACTGGAGGAAATCCCACTCCAAATCTGTGGGAAACAACAAAAGTGGTGCAACAAGCACTTCATAGAATAAAAACTAAAACTCCACCTGAATAAATTAATGCAATTAACATTGCATTAATTTCACCTGGCTTTTTTTTTTTTTTTTTTTTTTTTTTGAGGAAATCTGTTTCTTTTCTCTTTTCTAAGAATGTCAAACATCCCTGCATTGACGATAAAGAAAGCAGTTTGAGGGCAGAGAAAGTGCAAGCAGCAGAATCACATCTAAATGTGATAACCATTTACTCACGTGGACGCTGTCCCTTTGTGTTAGCCCCAAGGAGTTGTACTTCTTTTTAATAATCGGTCTAGTGGGCCAAATTTTCACTTTTTAAGAACCTACCAACACATGGGATGGAGCTGCATGAAAACCAATGAAATGTAAAGTGTCACCATAATTGCTTGCATTGTCAGTTTGTTAACGTTTGTCATTTAAGAATTTCTACATATTTGAAATCATACAAATATGTTCTAACCTTCCCAGTTCTGCCTCAGAAGACTTCAAAATTATTATCATTCAGCTAATTTTTTAAATTTACTATTTAGTGAATGAAAGAATCTTGACAAAACACAAGCAAATGCTAGAGAAGAAATGATTAAATCCCCCTTCCAGGGGACCCCAGGCGCTGACGGCTGCCACCGGCGTGCGCCAGGTCGGGACCGGCAGGCAGGGCTGCACCCCGCGTCTGCCACAACACCTGCAGCTTCTGCAGCCTGAAACACAGCTGGCTCAGGGGTTTCAATCAAGAGCCAAAAGATCTTGCTGGTCAATTTGGGGCAGAGAAAGGTCATCACTTCTAGCATGGCATAAGCCTGCCACTACATTTCTGTGAAGGACAATCACCTTGTTGCAGTGAAACTCCTGGGTAAAATACTGAAGCGCTTTCAGATTCATATTATCCGACATTTCGGTGACCTTCTTTTATACCTGCATTGCTTCATACTGCTGGTTGTGGGCACAAGTTCTTTGTACACTATCCTGGAAATTAAAAAGATCAGAAACAACACCCACCCCTCCCCCACCACCACCCCTTCCCCAGCCACAACCCTAACAAAACCAACCTCCAGAATGTTCAAGAGTTCAAATGAGAACAAGCATAGATGGGGCATAAAAAGATGGATCCTCCTTAGACATTTGTGCATGCAGTGCCCTGCAATCCACTAAGTTCTACTTCTCGTACACCAAATACCTGTCTTCGGAACTCCTTGTTCTCCATTCAAACCCTTCTGGGAGGGTAATCGAGGAGATACTCTTACATATTTTTAGCACATCTTGCACTAGGCAATTAAATCCAGTGCGCAGCATTACCTGACGAACTGAGGCGGTGACAAGGTCAATTAAGACCTGTTCATATCTTCATTTGGAGCTCTTCCAACTGCTTGAAAAGTGAAGCCTTGGACATTGAAGGTTCAGACTAAGGAAAATCCAAAACGTGGACAGCATCTCCCTTCTGCTGGAAGCCTTCAAGTTCACCACTGCAGTCTGCAGCCTACACAGATCATCTGAGGATTGTAAAAGTTCTCCAAGGAAGAACAAGAACAAGGCTAATGCATGCACACAAACGCTGATCAAAAGCACTTGATGCTCTTGGACAAAAAGATGTAACCTTCACTTTTGGAAAGACAAGGTGACTATGGCTGTCTCCACAGTACTCGTAGGAAAAAATCCCTGAAGTTTTGTAAAACCTCTTTTCAGGGCTTTGTTAACTTCAATTTGTTAAGAATTGGGGAACACAGAGAGACCTGTCACTTTTTTTGCAGAATGCCATAGAAACTGCTACACTCACTTCAACAACAGTCCACGTAACCTTCTCTGCAAATACTGACCATATGCAGTTCTGGTTGATACAAACCCCCATTACCTAAGAAAAGGAACAACTCGGCAAGCAGTTTGCAAAGATGAACAACTTAGCACGATTGCGGCTGATGACATGCCCTGACTTTTTTTACCTTCAGCTGTGGGTGCCGTACCTTCCTACCCTCGCACATGCCACTCAAAGCTGCTTGCGTGGAGCTCTCGCACCACCTATGCCAGCAACTGTGCCAAGCCGCCACCCTTCTTCAGCACCATCGCACCTACCACAAGGTAGCTGAATCAGAGGGAAAAGGAGGTCGCCAATGGAGGGAAGTTGTTCCCCCTGACAGCTAAGCTCCGACTCCGGGGTCCCTTATGTCCTTCCCAGGATAGGCAGGAAAACGCCTCGGCGGAGCGCAGCGCTGGGCGGGAGCGGCCGGCAGAGCACCGAGCGCGCTCCCCACTCCCTCCCGCCCGCGCCGCTGCGGAGACCCCGGCTTCGCCGGAATCGGCCACGTGCTGCACGGAGGGCAGCGCGGCAAAGGCGGTCGCCCCTCGTTACCCTAGGAAGGCCGGCCTCGGATCCCCGCTCTCTCCGCCGGCACGGGCAGTGCCAGCAGACTGTCGCTGCGGCCGCCGCTGGCCGAAAGCCTCGCCGCGCACCGCCCGGCCGGCCCCGCCGCTCCGCGGGGTCACACGGCACCTGCCGTGGGCGGCAGCCGAGCGACAGCAAGCAGAAGCGCTCACCGCCGCGCCACTCGCCGCCCCGCCCGGGCGCTCCTCTCCTCGCGCTACCACCATGGCGCCGGCCCGCCCCGCCTTCCCCGTCGCCTGCGGCGCAACGCGGGTGCTCCGAGCCACGCAGCACGCGTGCGGCCGGGCCCTGCCGAGCCGCAGGCGGAGCCGGGGCACGGCCCGCGCGGGAGAGCTTCCGGCGAGGCTGGGCGGGCGGCGAGCGCGGCCGAGCGTGAACGCGCCAGGCGGGGTCGGCCGGCGGCGCGATGGGGAGCTAGATGGAGGCGGCAGCACCGCGCGGCATAAAAGAGCTGATCGTCCCGCAGCCGCCCGCTCCGCAGCCCCTCGGCTGCTGTCGAGAAGGGCCCCGGCCCTGGCCGCGCCGGTGGCGAGGTGGCTCCGCAGACCTCAGGCCGCCCTGGCGGGGCAGGGGAGCACTGCGAGCAGCCCCGGCGCCGCGCAGCCGTCTGTAACGCGCGGTGACAGCCGCCGGGAACTATTTTGCAACTCCCGGGGGGCTGGGGAGGAGCACGGAGACCACGCAGCAGGTCGCTGCCGTTGGGGAAAATTAATCCACCATGCCTGAGGTTGATGTCCGAAAAGGAGACAGAGGAGTCCTGCAACATTCTTCGACTACAGGGAGAGTCCCTGGGGCTTTTCCCATGGGGTCTGTCAAACGGTTGCGGGATGCAGCCCCTTTTTTATGCCAAGTTCCCGGCCACAACGCCCTCTTCCTTTTCTCCACTGGCTGAGGTATTAGGGGGATACAGACTTCCGGAACTGCCTACTCTATGCCCTCCTCTAATATGCACCCCCCTTTTGGCATCGAAAAGGAAGAAAAAAAACCATTCCTAATTCTATTACGTCTTTGTTGCCTTGCTCTAGGTTCAGGAATTTAACACGGCCTTGATTAATCAACAGTCTCTGATGATTAGTAACAGTTCTAGAGAACTAATCGTTTCTTCTGTTACTTCACTCCGCATAAGTTCCTAGCCTTGTCTACAGGCCAATTCACACGGTCTGTTTGTAAAGACTCATCCATCTCATTCCTTTTAATCCCTCCTCTTTTTATTTGATCTGTATTTGTCTTTACAAACCTTAATTACCATTGATTTAATTTTTTCTTCTTGAGTCTTCTGGGCTTTTGCTATTATTTGCAGTGACATCCTTTTCTGTCCTTTTGTAGTCATTTCTGGATCAGGTAGGCATGGCTGCTAGCAGCATCCCCTTGACCACCTGCTGAAAGAGCTGCACCCAGCATGGTGTCACGCATGGTCAAAAGATTAGAGTTGCTATAGCATAGAAGAGGAGAAATGGTATTCATTTAGCCCAGAGCTGGCCAGTTAACCATGAAAACATGTCCCATTACCATCTTTTCAACACTTGGACAGGTCCATGAGCTGAGGTTATTTCCTCTGTTATTTGACCACTTTTCCGCTGTCATCTGCTTGCAAACAGCAGCTCGAGTCATTTAATTTCCCACAAACTCCTCCTTCTTCTGCTAACAGATAATCTAATACCATCCAATGTTGAAAATGCCACTTTCCTCATTGAAGTGGGTTGCTCAGCAAGACGGTCAAGAGCTGTGGCTGGCTGGTTGGTAATTATTTCTGAGACAGCTTGTACCCTAATTATCTCATTCAAATGATAAATGGGTTCCCAGGCATCTGGGATTAATTCCTTAGGTTTCCAAGGGGCTGGTCCATCATGTTGCGTAACTTGTTCTGGTGGCCATTCATCTTTTCCCCGTTTTGGGGTGCTCCCTGCAGCCAAGGCTGCATCAGCTGACTGCTTTTCTCTAATTAAATCATCACAGATTTGGATTCCTAAGCGATTTCCCTGAATTTGTAGTAGCAAAAAGAACAACGGTCTAATATACCCCAGGGATATACCATATCCCTGACCAGTTTGGAGGTAACCTGAGCTAAGCATGTTGGCCACAAATCCAATCATGTCCTTTCAAAGCCCGTGTTCCATTAGCAAAGGGGCCTTCCTACCCTTGGTCATCAATTGGTGGGTCAAAATACTGCGGGTTTCCCTGGCCTAACGGTCCTCCAACAATAGCTGCCCCACCATAAGGGTCACAGCATTTGCATTTCCAAGCTCCCACACAGGGTTCCCATCTACATTTACATCTGCAAGTTGCTTGCTTGGATTTGGAGCAGAACTCACTAAAAGGCTTTGAGTTCCAATCCGCTGTTGCCATTCCCACTGATAATCACAAACAACATGTCTTCTACTTGTGGGATTTTTGTGGGGACAGCTTAAAAATAGGTGGTCAAAAAAACCCCTTGTCCCTCCGCATTGCTTTACAGGCTTCCAAATGTTTTTGGTAAGAACACCTTACGCAGCTACCATTAGTGAGCTGAACAGCTCTTTGATTGCAGTTGTCTTGATATTTGGAACAATTGTAAGGAGGGCAATTGTGGGTCCAAACCCAATTGTTTAAAGCCAGAGGGAAAGTCAATTGACAAACGCCTTTTCCTACATAGACCCACCCTGTCCTGTTTAGGCAATAAGTGCCTGTTGGAGAAGAATGAAGTGGCCATGGACTTCCTTCTTTGGCCCCAAATCCCATCCTATTGTGGCCCTCACATTGACCCACCATTTAGGTTCAGCTGGGCTAGCCAACCATGGCCACTCTTCAGATCCTCCTGGCCTTCCACAGAGCCAGCAATTGCTAAGGTGAAAAACTTTTGCTACTTCTTCTGCTAAGGCTGCAAATTGATTCTCCCACTCCTGGCCTAAACTTAGCTGACCATATAAAAGTAGAGTTATTCAGGAAAATGTTTTAATAGTGTGATCTAATTAGCTAGTCTAATTTTCCCGTTGTCTTCTGCACCATCTGTGGCAATTGAAGACACAGAAACTACTTAACGTGAAACAAAGGCTGCAAGTATTAGCGCCCCAGTGAGTGGAGATTCTAGAGGAGGGATACCCATAGAGACTATTTCAGCAGGTGGTCTGTGGGTAGGCATGCAGGGCTTCCTCTGATGTCGAAGCACTGGCCCACTCCTGCAGAGTGTCACAGCCTCCCAGCCTTCTCCTCCAGCTGAGATGTGCAAATCTCTGAGGCTTCAGAGACCTTGACCCGAGAGTGACGGGTCCACCTGTGTCCAGCTGTCTTCATGGCTGTTTCTGTCGTCAGTGACACTTGGAATGGGCCACGCCATTTCAGAACCACTGGCGCTTCTTTCTGCTCCTTAACTAGGACTCAATCTCCTGGTTGGATGTTACAAGCAGCAAAGTCCAAAGGTGGGGCTTGTGCCAGCTGAGCTTCCTGTTGAAGGGGTTTCACAAGAAGCAGTATCCTGGCCACAGATGGTTTTAAATATACATCACTTACCTCTACTCCCCCACTAGGTTGAGACTTAGCCGGGTAATTCATAACAACGACGGAAAGGGGGAGAACGGAATCCCTCTTCTGGGTCGGGCTCTCATTCTCACCAAAGCCAATGTCCAAAGCCCTAGCCATGGCATCTTGGTTTCTATTACCAGCTTCAAAAGGTGTTTATTTCTCTATTCATTGTTTTCTACCCGAGCCGAGCTCTGGGGGTGCCAGGGCCTATGGAGGTTCCATTGTGTTCCTAAAGAAGCCAAAACCCCTTGAAGGATCTTTCCTGTAAAATGAGTTCCCCTATCTGAGTCTATTGCTTCTACAATGCTGTATCTTGGAAAGATTTGTTCCAAAAATGCCTTAATACCTGATGCTGTCGTTGCTGAAGCAGTTGGAAATGCTTCTGGCCACCTTGCTAGCTGACATACCATTACCAGAAGAGATGAAGCCTTCCCACTTGGGGCATCTCAGGAAAATCCACCTGGCATCTTTGGAAGGGACCTGCAGCCCAAGGCCTCCCTCCCCTGGCAAGTTCCTTTGTAACTTGGCTGTTTGCTTTAGCACAGATCAAGCAACCTTCAACAGCTCGTTCTGCCAGTCTAAAAAGACCCCCAGCAACATCCAGCATGAGGAAGGCTTCTGCCAATCCTCAGGAGGTGCAAGGACTCTCTTCACGGAGTGCTTTTACTATTGGTAGGGCCAAAGCTTCTGGTATCTCTTGTTTGCCATCCCTTGTAAACCAATTATTGCCCTTTTTCTCTGCCACACGGCTTTTAACTGTATCTCAAACTCCTCTGGGAGAAAAGACAGCTTCCCGGCCAGTGATGGAGTCACTGCGAGCAAAGGGGGCATCTTGGAGAGTTCTGGCAGAAGTGTTGCTTTCTGACTTTCTTCATCCACCAAAAAGGAGACAGAGGAGGCCTGTAACATTCTTCAACTACAGGGAGAGGCCATGGGGCTTTTGCCATGGAGTCTCTCAACTGATTGCGGGACGCAGCCCCCTTTTGATGCGAAGTTCCTGGCAACAGCACCCTCGGAGGTACTCGGGAATTACAGACTTCCGGAACTGCCTACTCTAGGCTCCCCTCTAATATGCACCCCCCTCTTGGTATGGAAAAGGAAGAAAACGAAACTATTCCTAATGCTATGAAGTCTTTGCTGCCTTGCTCTAGGTTCAGCAATTTAACACGGCCTTGGCTGAGCAACAGTCTCTGTCGATTAGTAACAGTTTCTAGAACTAAGACTTTCTTCTGTTACGCCCCTACCAGTAAATTCCTAGCCTTGTCTAAGGACGGATTCACACGGTCTCTTTGTAAAGACACATCTATGTTACTTCTTTCACTCCCACACCTTCGTGGCAGTGGGATGGCTCCCCCCGGCACAGCACCTGGCACAAAACCCCCCTATGCGCACACGCACACCTGCACTTACCCTGCACTCCGCTGCACACACACACACACACACACACCTCCCGCACACTAACACCCCCCTCCACATCCCTGCCATGCTACTTGCAGTGGCCCCGCCCCTGCCATCCCGGCCGGCTGGCAGCACTTACTCCTCACATGCCTTGCGTTTCCTTGCTGCCCCCTCTGTAGCCTTCCCTCAACCTGCCTTTTCTCCCCTGCCTTGCATTGACTTGCTCACCCATCCCCCACCTGACTTCCTTTCACATTCGTCTAGCTCTGGCCTCACCTTTCCTTTTCCTTCTAGGACCCTCATTGCCTTGCCTCGCCTCGCCTCGCCAAGCCACCACTTGCCTTGCCCTGCCCTTGAAGCCCTCCCTTGCCTTGCATGACCTTGCTCACCCCTCCCCCACCTGGAATTCAAGACCCCTTTTCAATGCCATTTCATGGCCTTGCCCTGCCCTTTCTGCTCCTCCTAGGAATCTCAAAGCTCTCAAGCATCTCCCGTGTTTCAGGATCACAGGAGAGGAAGACCAGGGGAGGACGCGTGTTGCCACACTCATCTCTATGGGCAGCCTTGGTCTGGGAGCAATCCTTGCATGTCTTGAATCTTGCAAGGGCAATTCACATTTTGCCCTTGAGCTCGGGGACCAGAATGAGAGTTCTTTTGCCTACAAAGGAAAGCAGGTAGCTCAAGTCTTTGAGGTGCAGAGGAGACATGACCCACGCGGGATCAAGGCCACACAAAGCACTTGGTCCTGGCTACTTTTGTGTACCAGCAGTCCTTGAATGTACTTCTCACCTGCCTTGCCTGGCCTTGCCTTGGCAACACAACAGTTTCCTTGTCTTGCCCTGTTAGCCCTCTGGAGCCCTCTGGAGCCTTGCATTCCTTTGCATGGCCATGCCCCGCCCTTGACCTGCCTACCGCTTTCCTCCAAGGCCTTGACTTGCCAAGCCCTTCCTGTTTCTGCCTGGCCTTCCCATCAGTGGACTTCCCTTCCTACGGCCAGCCTTGCCTCTAACGTCTGGGCCTTCTCTTGCCTACCACTCCATTTGCTTTCCCCTCACTGCTCTGGCCTTGCTTACCTCTCCCTTGACTTGCCCACAATTGCCTGCACTTGCTTTGCAGCGCCTTGCCTGCATGGAAGGCGAGGGCAAGAGTGGTAGGCAGGGCAAAGCAAAGCCAGCAAGTTGTAGGTAGTGCAAGGCAAGGCAGCAGAGGCAAAGGAAGCAGAGCAAGGGTAGCTTAAGAAGAACTAGACAAGGTACTGAAGGCAAGGCAAGGCCAAGAGACTCGGAGTGCCTTTCCTTGCCAAGGCAAGGACATAGTGCCAGTGTTGCTGGAGCAGATGTTAAGGTAGCACGGGGAGGAATAGAAAGTGCTGAGAACAGCGTGTGTGCTGCTAGTTTGAGGGGTGCAGTTGAAGTTGCAGGCAGCAAGATCTTCCTCAGCCCGCACTGTTTTGAGCTCTGTTTTTGCCAGATGGTTTCAAGTTGGTGGGCAGAATCTGCGAGAGGGCAAAGATTGGTTTGGGCCAAAGAGGTTTGTCTGCCTCTTGGAGTGCGGTATAAAGAAGAGTCCGATCTTGGAAGGGGAAGATGAGGGAAATCTTTTTGTCCTGATGTGCTGTTGATTTGAGTGCAGGGACGTTTGCAACTTGCCTCTGCCCTTGGGGTGGTTTCGAGCAGCGCCAGGCGCTTGGCCTTCTTTTGCAAGTCGTCAGCGCCATCGTGTGCTTGTTTCGAGGAGCGCTGACAGTGCCGGGGAAAAAGCCAAGCGCTTCGCTGGCGCCGCCCCAAGTCGTGTGCGAGCAGTTGCTGGAAGAGCTCCGCTGTGCATCCTGCCTCTTGGAGACACAAAAGAATGTGATCCTGCGCGTAGCGGGGAAGCAAGAGGAATCTTTTCATTGTTGGCTGTGCAGTTACTAAGCGGCAAAAGTCAAGGCAGCTGCAGCACGGCCTCTTTCTTTCAGAACCTTTTCTGTGCCATCATGAACATGCTCAACATTGCAGTGACCAGCACTTTCCTTCGCAACTATCTACAGAGCGTCATCACATTCTCTCAGAGTGGCTAAAGTCCACCCTTGCAGCACAGCAGCGTTTCTAGCCACAGTTGGGACTGAGAGATGTGCCAGGTGAGAAAGCATTTGTTGACTATCCCTCGTCTCTGGAAGACTTGATACTCGCAGCGCAATCACGTCCACACACCTTCAGTGTGGCCAAGTTCAAGCAGCTAGAGCTCACAGAGACGGGAGAGTCAGGAGAGAAGCCGTTCCAAAAGTACCGTGTACTTAGGGCAGCATTCAAACTGTGCACAGCACTCTACAGCACTGTAGACCGTGGCTTCTCTGACAAGACGTGCCATCCCATTGTTGGCTCTCGCAGCTCGCTTGCTAGCTGCTCTCCTGAAGAAAAGAACTAGGAGGAAAAGCCAATGCTGGGCTGCACCTTCCCCTTGCCTCACGTAAAGCCACTTCAACTCCCCGCTGCACTCTCTACTTCCCCTCTCCTTGCCATCGACCACTGGGTTTTCTGCATCTCGGAGCCCAAAGGTAAGCGCCAGTGTTCCCAGGGATGCTTGGAAGAGGGAGAAGTAGTAGCACAAGTAGCTGTCGTTGAACTTCCTCCTTCTCAATGCTAACGTGAAGTCGGCAGGCAGGCGAGCGCCAGCCACGCTCCTTTCTCAGTTTGTACGCTGCGGACACGAGCCCGGTGCTCCGGCGCCTTCGTTCGGCCTCTTTAGTAGCCATGTGGCGCTTTCATTCTGCCGGAGTCGAAGCGTCGTCTACTTGTGGCACAGAGAGCACGGTGCCGGCAGCCAAATGCTCCAGCCGACTGCTTCTGCCGACACACGCCTGGGCTATGCACTTTCCCTCTCAGCGACATACAGTTCTAAATGTAAAGGGAAAGATTCTCGGCTACGTCTGGCACAGAGAACAGTTTTAGTTCAACGGGCTTACCCAGAGCATGCCCCCGACGTGTGGGAACTCGTATTTGCACCACATTCCAGGGGTAGTCTTCTTTCCTTTACAGGCTGCACAGCGCCGGCAGATGGCCGTGCGCTCTGCACCTGCCTTCTCACTTCCAAGTAGCACCGCGCACATTAGAGCCTTGCAGGGAGAGAAGACGCGGATGGGCGTCTCGCCCAGAAGAACGTGGCAGGGCGAAAAGGTGTTCTTCTTTTGTCTTCCTCGTCGCCCAGAGTGTGCCGCTGTGTTGAAAGTCTTGGCCAGCGAAAAGCTACACCAGCAAGTGTTT
Organism: Coloeus monedula; assembly: GCF_965178545.1. Taxonomy (NCBI): domain Eukaryota; kingdom Metazoa; phylum Chordata; class Aves; order Passeriformes; family Corvidae; genus Coloeus; species Coloeus monedula. The sequence continues at coordinate 413,317 of NW_028120807.1, read as the reverse complement.
CTCTCCTGATGCATTGCGCTGAGCGAGAGCTGAGGAAAATCCTTGCACAGCACACTGTGGATGCGTGCAGTACACACGCTGAAGAGCGGCACGGCTAAAAGTCATCGCTGGGCTTCAGTTCTGTCCAGACAGCAGAAGGCGAAGAACGAAGCAGCTGGGCACCGGCTGCATGTACATCGTGGAGCGAATTTCACATGTCCAGCCAAGAGCTGCTTCACAAGCAGATTCAGCTGAGAATGCTCTGGCTGCTTCACAAAGGAAGGTGCTGTGTTGCACTCCTGGACACTACCTGGTCAGAAGCAGGTTCTTACACCTTCAATGCTGCAGAGTCCATGCAGCTGGAGCACAGGCAGAAGGACGCGTCCAGCTAGAAGGCGTTCCTCAAGTACCCCCCTCTTCCAAGTAGCCTTGAAACTGAGCACAACACACTGCGGCTCGGCAGCTTTCTTCTCTCACACTATTCACTCTTGCAGCTCCCTTGCCCACTTGCAGCAGCTGCTCCCAAAGAAAAAGGCTCCAGAAGTAAAAGCCACTGCTGGACTGCCCTTTCCCCTTGCCTCACGTCAAGCACCTGAAACTGTCCGCTGCACTCTCCTTTCTCCGCCGTATGGCGAAGCATAAACCTAACCGCAATTGTTTCCAGGGCAAAGCTGGAAGAGAAATAGGTAGCAGCACAAGTAGCTGCAAGTTGAACTTTAAGTTCCGAGCTGCTAACGTGAATCCGAAAACAAGCGAGTGGCAGCCACGCTTCCTCTTGCAGCCTGTGCGATGCACACACCAGCTCCGTGCTCTGCCTTCATTCTTACGCCCTTCGTAGCAGGTCGCGCTTTCGTTTTGCTGGAGACGATCCGTCGTCTACTTCTCGCCCAGAGAGCACGGTGCCGGCAGCCAAATGCTGCAGGCTGCTGCTTCTGCCGAAACACGCCTGGGCTATGCAATTTCTCTCTAGCGCTGAAGTAGCACCACATTCTCTTTGCTTTGTAGCCAGCAGCTTTACGGAAAGCTTCTCGGCTACGTCTGGCACAGAGAACAGCTTTATTTTAACCGGCTTAACCGGAGCTTGTCCCCAACGCGTGGCAACTTGTATTTGCACCACATTCCAGTGGCAGTCCTCTTTCCTTTACAGGCTGCACAGCGCCGTCAGATCGCGGTGCTCTCTGCACCTGCCTTCTCACTTCCAAGTAGCACCGCACACATAAGAGCCTTGCAGGGAGAGAAGACGCGGCTAGGCGTCTCGCACAGAAGAACGTGGCAGGGCGAAAAGATATTCTTCCTTTCTCTTTCTTCTTGCCCGAATTGTGCTGCTGTGTTGAAAGTCTTGGCGAGCGAAAAGCTACTCCAGCAAGTGTTTCTCTCCTGACGCATTGCGCTGAGCGAGAGCTACGCGGACAGTTTGGACCCTGTGGAACAGCAAGAAAATGACTGTACGTCGAGCTGAGGAAAATCCGTGCACAGCGCACTGTGGCCGCGTGCAGTGTTCGCGCTGAAGAGCGGCAAAGCTCAAAGGCATCGCTGGGCTTCAGTTCTGTCCAGACAGCAGAAGGCGAAGAACGAAGCAGCTGGGCACCGGCTGCATGTACTCAGTGAAGCGAATTTCAAATGTCCAGCCAAGAGCTGCTTCACAAGCACATTCAGCTGAGAATGCTCTGGCTGCTTCACAAAGGAAGGCGCAGCTGTTGCACTCCTGGACACTACCTGGTCAGAAGCAGGTTCTTACACCTTCAATGCTACAGAGTCCATGCAGCTGGAGCACAGGCAGAAGGACGCGTCCAGCTAGAAGGCGTTCCTCAAGTACCCCCCTCTTCCAAGTAGCCTTGAAACTGAGCACAACACACTGCGGCTCGGCAGCTTTCTTCTCTCACACTATTCACTCTTGCAGCTCCCTTGCCCACTTGCAGCAGCTGCTGCCAAAGATAAAAGCTCCAGAAGTAAAAGCCACTGCTGGACTGCCCTTTCCCCTTGCCTCACGTCAAGCACCTGAAACTGTCCGCTGCACTCTCTATTCCCATTCTCCGTCGCATCTACCACTGTAATGTCTGCATCTCGAAGCATAAGCCCCGGCACAATTCTTTCCAGGGAAAGCTGGAAGAGAAATAGGTAGCAGCACATGTAGCTGCAAGTTGAACTTTGTGTTTTCAACTGCTAATTCGAATCTGAAAACAAGCGAGTGGCAGCCACGCTTCCTCTTGCAGCCTGTGCTATGCACACACCAGCTCGGTGCTTCTGCCTTCATTCTTATGCTCTTCGTACCATTTCGTTCTTTTCATTCTGCCGGCGTCGAAGCGTCGTCATCTTGTCGCACAGAGGGCACGCCGGCAGAGAAACCCTCCAGAGAAACGCTCCAGGTTGCTGTCTCTTCCGAAACACACCTGGGCTGTGCACTTTCCTTCGCTGCCCTTGGTAGCACCACATTCTCTTTGCTTTGTAGCCTGAATGTAAAGGGAAAGAGTCTCAGCTACGTCTGGCACCGAGAACAGCTCTAGTTCAACGGGCTTACCCGGCGCTTACCCCGACGCGTGGGAACTCGTATTTGCACCACATTCCAGGGGTAGTCTTTCTTTCCTTTACAGCCTGCACAGCGCCGGCAGATGGCAGTGCTTCTCTGCACCTGCCTTCTCACTTCCAAGTAGCACCGCGCACATTAGAGCCTTGCAGGGAGCAAAGACGTGGATAGATGTGTGGCAGAGAAAATCGTGCAAAGACGAAAAGATGGTCTTCTTTTGTCCTCCTCGTCGCCCAGATTGTGCTGCTGTGCTGAAAGCGTGCGTTTTATTACCCCTTCTCGCAGTAAGACTATGTGCTGCGTTGCAACTGTTGGCCAGCGGAAGGCTAATGCAGCAAGTGCTTCTCTCTTGACACATTTCTCTGAGCGAGAGCTTGTGCGGACAGTTGGGCTCTGCGAAGCAGAAAGGCTGTACTTGCACGTAGCGCTGAGGAAAATCCGTGCACTGCGCACTGTGGATGCGTGCAGTACACACACTGAAGAGAGCCAAAGCTGAATGCTTCAGTTCTGTCCAGCGCCGGTAAGGGAGAAGAACGCAGCCCCAGGCCACTGGGCTGGTGTGTGCGATGACTAGGAGCTTTGCCGCTCTTCTGCGTGTATACTGCACGCATCCACAGTGCGCAGTGCACGGATTTTCCTCAGCTCTCGCTCAGCAAAATGCATCAGGAGGGAAGCACATGATGGATTAGCCTTTCACTGGCCAACAGTTCCAACGCAGCACCACAGTCTTCTTGCGAGAAGGGGTAATAAAACACATGTATTGTCCCGGAACAGTTCTCTGGGCGAGCCGTAGCCGAGAAGCTTTCCGCAAAGATAAAGACCACAACGCAGACAGAATGTTGTGCTACCTAGCGCTAGAGAGAAATTGCATAGCCCAGGCATGTTTCGGCAGAAGCAGCAGCCTGCAGCATTTGGCTGCCGGCACCGCGCTCTCTGCGCGAGAAGTAGACGACGGGTCGTCTCCAGCAAAACGAAAGCGCGACCTGCTACGACGAGCGTAAGAACGAAGGCAGAGCACGGAGCTGGTGTGTGCATCGCACAGGCTGCAAGAGGAAGCGTGGCTGCCACTCGCTTGTTTTCGGATTCATCTTAGCAGTCGGAAACTTGCAGCTACTTGTGCGGCTACCTATTTCTCTTCCAGCTTTCCCAGGAGAGAACTGTGCCGGGGTTTATGCTTCGAGATGCAGACATTACAGTGGTAGATGCGACGGAGAATGGGAATAGAGAGTGCAGCGGACAGTTTCAGGTGCTTGACGTGAGGCAAGGGGAAAGGGCAGTCCAGCAGTGGCTTTTACTTCTGGAGCTTTTTTCTTTGGCAGCAGCTGCTGCAAGTGGGCAACGGAGCTGCGAGAGTGCATAATGTGACGGCACGTCTATCTGAGAAGGAAGCTGCCGAGCCGCAGTGTGTTGTGCTCAGTTTCAAGGCTACTTGGAAGAGGGGGGTACTTGAGGAACGCCTTCTAGCTGGACGCGTCCTTCTGCCTGTGCTCCAGCTGCATGGACTCTGTAGCATTGAAGGTGTAAGAACCTGCTTCTGGCCAGGTAGTGTCCAGGAGTGCAACACAGCACCTTCCTTTGTGAAGCAGCCAGAGCATTCTCAGCTGAATCTGCTTGTGAAGCAGCTCTTGGCTGGACATGTGAAATTCGCTCCACGATGTACATGCAGCCGGTGCCCAGCTGCTTCGTTCTTCGCCTTCTGCTGTCTGGACAGAACTGAAGCCCAGCGATGACTTTTAGCCGTGCCGCTCTTCAGCGTGTGTACTGCACGCATCCACAGTGTGCTGTGCAAGGATTTTCCTCAGCTCTCGCTCAGCGCAATGCATCAGGAGAGAAACACTTGCTGGTGTAGCTTTTCGCTGGCCAAGACTTTCAACACAGCGGCACACTCTGGGCGACGAGGAAGACAAAAGAAGAACACCTTTTCGCCCTGCCACGTTCTTCTGGGCGAGACGCCTAGCCGCGTCTTCTCTCCCTGCAAGGCTCTGATGTGCGCGGTGCTACTTGGAAGTGAGAAGGCAGGTGCAGAGCGCACGGCCATCTGCCGGCGCTGTGCAGCCTGTAAAGGAAAGAAGACTACCCCTGGAATGTGGTGCAAATACAAGTTCCCACACGTCGGGGGCATGCTCTGGGTAAGCCCGTTGAACTAAAACTGTTCTCTGTGCCAGACGTAGCCGAGAATCTTTCCCTTTACATTTAGAACTGTATGTCGCTGAGAGGGAAAGTGCATAGCCCAGGCGTGTGTCGGCAGAAGCAGTCGGCTGGAGCATTTGGCTGCCGGCACCGTGCTCTCTGTGCCACAAGTAGACGACGCTTCGACTCCGGCAGAATGAAAGCGCCACATGGCTACTAAAGAGGCCGAACGAAGGCGCCGGAGCACCGGGCTCGTGTCCGCAGCGTACAAACTGAGAAAGGAGCGTGGCTGGCGCTCGCCTGCCTGCCGACTTCACGTTAGCATTGAGAAGGAGGAAGTTCAACGACAGCTACTTGTGCTACTACTTCTCCCTCTTCCAAGCATCCCTGGGAACACTGGCGCTTACCTTTGGGCTCCGAGATGCAGAAAACACAGCGGTCGATGGCAAGGAGAGGGGAAGTAGAGAGTGCAGCGGGGAGTTGAAGTGGCTTTACGTGAGGCAAGGGGAAGGTGCAGCCCAGCATTGGCTTTTCCTCCTTTTCTTCAGGAGAGCAGCTAGCAAGCGAGCTGCGAGAGCCAACAATGGGATGGCACGTCTTGTCAGAGAAGCCACGGTCTACAGTGCTGTAGAGTGCTGTGCACAGTTTGAATGCTGCCCTAAGTACACGGTACTTTTGGAACGGCTTCTCTCCTGACTCTCCCGTCTCTGTGAGCTCTAGCTGCTTGAACTTGGCCACACTGAAGGTGTGTGGACGTGATTGCGCTGCGACTATCAAGTCTTCCAGAGACGAGGGATAGTCAACAAATGCTTTCTCACCTGGCCCATCTCTCAGTCCCAACTGTGGCTAGAAACGCTGCTGTGCTGCAAGGGTGGACTTTAGCCACTCTGAGAGAATGTGATGACGCTCTGTAGATAGTTGCGAAGGAAAGTGCTGGTCACTGCAATGTTTCGCCTAGTTTACAGACTTTAGAGGGACTCTGAAGGCCAACGCCTTCTTCTAGCACTTGTTCTCTGCGTGCAGCTGCTGCATGTTCGGAAGGGCTTTGGGATCGGCGAGAGGTGGAGGGTAGGATGGTAGCTAGAGCTTGAAGGAAAGTGCGTCTCTCCAGGACCTTTAATGCAGTTCAGTGGGTGCGAGTTGCATGTTGAGCATGTTCATGATGGCACAGAAAAGGTTCTGAAAGATAGAGGCCGTGCTGCAGCTGCCTTGACTTTTGCCGCTTAGTAACTGCACAGCCAACAATGAAAAGATTCCTCTTGCTTCCCCGCTACGCGCAGGATCACATTCTTTTGTGTCTCCAAGAGGCAGGATGCACAGCGGAGCTCTTCCAGCAACTGCTCGCACACGACTTGGGGCGGCGCCAGCGAAGCGCTTGGCTTTTTCCCCGGCACTGTCAGCGCTCCTCGAAACAAGCACACGATGGCGCTGACGACTTGCAAAAGAAGGCCAAGCGCCTGGCGCTGCTCGAAACCACCCCAAGGGCAGAGGCAAGTTGCAAACGTCCCTGCACTCAAATCAACAGCACCTCAGGACAAAAAGATTTCCCTCATCTTCCCCTTCCAAGAGCGGACTCTTCTTTATACCGCACTCCAAGAGGCAGACAAACCTCTTTGGCCCAAACCAATCTTTGCCCTCTCGCAGATTCTGCCCACCAACTTGAAACCATCTGGCAAAAACAGAGCTCAAAACAGTGCAGGCTGAGGAAGATCTTGCTGCCTGCAACTTCCACTGCACCCCTCAAACTAGCAGCACACACGCTGTTCTCAGCACTTTCCTTCTCAGCTCTAGGTACCATCCTAAGCCTTCCCTCTCCCAGAGTCAGCATCCAAAGACAACGGCACCACGGACTGCTCACACACTAAAGGCACCAGGACAAAAGGCTCACAAGCTTGGCCTTTGCATTCCCACGGACAGCTCAACAGCTCTAAGCCAGAGAGAGCTCTGCCTCTTGGGAGAAGCCTTTAAAATCCCTAAGAGCACCTGATGTGCACATCCAAACCTGCTTTCCTTGCCAAAGAGAGCAACTACAAGCCCATCTCCAAAGAAACGGCATCCCCTCCTCCAAAATACAACACATCCATCCACTGATCCACCTCCAGTATAGAATAGATCCAACAATTGCCCCTACACGCCCAGGGGCCAGAAGAGAAATGTCTTGCTGGACTATTCCTCCCCATGCTACCTTAACATCTGCTCCAGCAACACTGGCACTATGTCCTTGCCTTGGCAAGGAAAGGCACTCCGAGTCTCTTGGCCTTGCCTTGCCTTCAGTACCTTGTCTAGTTCTTCTTAAGCTACCCTTGCTCTGCTTCCTTTGCCTCTGCTGCCTTGCCTTGCACTACCTACAACTTGCTGGCTTTGCTTTGCCCTGCCTACCACTCTTGCCCTCGCCTTCCATGCAGGCAAGGCGCTGCAAAGCAAGTGCAGGCAATTGTGGGCAAGTCAAGGGAGAGGTAAGCAAGGCCAGAGCAGTGAGGGGAAAGCAAATGGAGTGGTAGGCAAGAGAAGGCCCAGACGTTAGAGGCAAGGCTGGCCGTAGGAAGGGAAGTCCACTGATGGGAAGGCCAGGCAGAAACAAGAAGGGCTCGGCAATCCAAGGCCCTGGAGGAAAGCAGTAGGCAGGTCAAGGGCGGGGCATGGAAGTGCAAAGGAATGCAAGGCTCCAGAGAGCTAGCAGGGCAAGGCAAGGAAACTGTTGTGTTGCCAAGGCAAGGCAAGGATAGGCAAGGCAGGTGAGAAGTACATTCGAGGACTGCTGGCACACAAAAGCGGCCAGGACCAACTGCTCTGTGTGGCCTTGCTTGGCGAGGCGAGGCAAGGCAATGAGGGTCCTAGAAGGAAAAGGAAAGGTGAGGCCAGACCTAGACGAATGTGAAAGGAAGTCAGGTGGGGGATGGGTGAGCAAGTCAATGCAAGGCAGGGGAGAAAAGGCAGGTTGAGGGAAGGCTACAGAGAGGGCAGCAAGGAAATGCAAGGCATGCGGAAGCACGTGAGGAGTGAGTGCTGCCAGCCGGCCGGGATGGCAGGGGCGGGGCAACTGCAAGTAGCATGGCGGGGAGGTGGAGGGGTGTGTTAGTGTGCGGGAGGTGTGTGTGTGTGTGTGCAGCGGAGTGCAGGGTAAGTGCAGGTGTGTGTGTATGTGCATAGGGGGGTTTTGTGCCAGGTGCTGTGCCGGGGGGAGCCGTCCTACTGCCAAGAAGGTGTGGGAGTGAAAGGAGTAACATAGATGTGTCTTTACAAAGAGACCGTGTGAATCTGTCCTTAGACAAGGCTAGGAATTTACTGGTAGGGGCGTAACAGAAGAAAGTCTTAGTTCTAGAAACTGTTACTAATCGACAGAGACTGTTGCTCAGCCAAGGCCGTGTTAAATTGCTGAACCTAGAGCAAGGCAGCAAAGACTTCATAGCATTAGGAATAGTTTCGTTTTCTTCCTTTTCCATACCAAGAGGGGGGTGCATATTAGAGGGGAGCCTAGAGTAGGCAGTTCCGGAAGTCTGTAATTCCCGAGTACCTCCGAGGGTGCTGTTGCCAGGAACTTTGCATCAAAAGGGGGCTGCGTCCCGCAATCAGTTGAGAGACTTCATGGCAAAAGCCCCATGGCCTCTCCCTGTAGTTGAAGAATGTTACAGGCCTCCTCTGTCTCCTTTTTGGTGGATGAAGAAAGTCAGAAAGCAACACTTCTGCCAGAACTCTCCAAGATGCCCCCTTTGCTCGCAGTGACTCCATCACTGGCCGGGAAGCTGTCTTTTCTCCCAGAGGAGTTTGAGATACAGTTAAAAGCCGTGTGGCAGAGAAAAAGGGCAATAATTGGTTTACAAGGGATGGCAAACAAGAGATACCAGAAGCTTTGGCCCTACCAATAGTAAAAGCACTCCGTGAAGAGAGTCCTTGCACCTCCTGAGGATTGGCAGAAGCCTTCCTCATGCTGGATGTTGCTGGGGGTCTTTTTAGACTGGCAGAACGAGCTGTTGAAGGTTGCTTGATCTGTGCTAAAGCAAACAGCCAAGTTACAAAGGAACTTGCCAGGGGAGGGAGGCCTTGGGCTGCAGGTCCCTTCCAAAGATGCCAGGTGGATTTTCCTGAGATGCCCCAAGTGGGAAGGCTTCATGTCTTCTGGTAATGGTATGTCAGCTAGCAAGGTGGCCAGAAGCATTTCCAACTGCTTCAGCAACGACAGCATCAGGTATTAAGGCATTTTTGGAACAAATCTTTCCAAGATACAGCATTGTAGAAGCAATAGACTCAGATAGGGGAACTCATTTTACAGGAAAGATCCTTCAAGGGGTTTTGGCTTCTTTAGGAACACAATGGAACCTCCATAGGCCCTGGCACCCCCAGAGCTCGGCTCGGGTAGAAAACAATGAATAGAGAAATAAACACCTTTTGAAGCTGGTAATAGAAACCAAGATGCCATGGCTAGGGCTTTGGACATTGGCTTTGGTGAGAATGAGAGCCCGACCCAGAAGAGGGATTCCGTTCTCCCCCTTTCCGTCGTTCTTATGAATTACCCGGCTAAGTCTCAACCTAGTGGGGGAGTAGAGGTAAGTGATGTATATTTAAAACCATCTGTGGCCAGGATACTGCTTCTTGTGAAACCCCTTCAACAGGAAGCTCAGCTGGCACAAGCCCCACCTTTGGACTTTGCTGCTTGTAACATCCAACCAGGAGATTGAGTCCTAGTTAAGGAGCAGAAAGAAGCGCCAGTGGTTCTGAAATGGCGTGGCCCATTCCAAGTGTCACTGACGACAGAAACAGCCATGAAGACAGCTGGACACAGGTGGACCCGTCACTCTCGGGTCAAGGTCTCTGAAGCCTCAGAGATTTGCACATCTCAGCTGGAGGAGAAGGCCGGGAGGCTGTGACACTCTGCAGGAGTGGGCCAGTGCTTCGACATCAGAGGAAGCCCTGCATGCCTACCCACAGACCACCTGCTGAAATAGTCTCTATGGGTATCCCTCCTCTAGAATCTCCACTCACTGGGGTGCTAATACTTGCTGGATTCTTTTATGTTAAGTGGTTTCTGTGTCTTCAATTGCCACAGGTGCTGCAGCAGACAACGGGAAAATTAGACTAGCTAATTAGATCACATGATTAAAATATTTTCCTTACTAGTTCTACTTTTATATGGTCAGCTAAGTTTAGGCCAGGAGTGGGAGAATCAGTTTGCAGCCTTAGCAGAAAAAGTAGCAAAAGTTTTTCACCTTAGCAATTGCTGGCTCTGTGGAGGGCCAGGAGGATCTGAAGAGTGCCTATGGTTGGCTAGCCCAGCTGAACCTAAGTGGTGGCTCAACACCTGACATCAGGTCCATACTAGGACGGGATTTGGGGCCAAAGAAGGAAGTCCATGGCTATAGGAGAAGGTTTCACAAAGGATGTCTGGACTTCAGGTGGCTCTCTTGAAAGCTCTTTATTGCATAGGTGAAGTTACAGCATTTCAGGGAGCGGCTATCCAGAGCCAGCCCTATAGCTGCCAGCTCCAGCTGTAGGCATACCTGAAGCCGCTTGCTGTTCAAGTTACAGAGCATTCTCTACTTTTCTTTGCAGAGTATCTTAGCACATAACAACCAATAAGCACCATACACAATACCTTGACATTGGCCTATAGCCTATCATAGCTACTACCATCACCATATTATAGTCATTATTATCCAATCACAAGAGTAAGTTACAATTTAAGCTTCCAGTGGAAAATTCTTAGACCTTTCTTCTTCTTGCTACATCAACATTTCTTGTTTGCCTGCCATATCTTTCTTTTTGCTAAAGACACCTTTTCTATTCACTTATGCTCTTCTTGAGACTTACTTACTTGGTGAAAAACATGTCTTTGTTTGTAATCACATACCTTTGTCCTGCTCCTAAAAATCTCCTTCCAACTCATCTCCAACCTTTGCCTTCTCAGTTACTCAGCGATCACTGTTTCAGCAAAACACCTTTTCTTCTATATCAACACTTGCTTTCATTTCTACCTCATCCCCAGCTTCTACATTCTCAGACCTTGCTGCCAAGCCTACATACCTGTGAAACTTTCTTACCAAACTTTCATCCTCCCCAACACATGGCCACTTCATTCTTCTCCAACAGGCACTTATTGCCTAAACAGGACAGGGCGGGTCTATGTAGGAAAAGGCGTTTGTCAATTGACTTTCCCTCTGGCTTTAAACAATTGGGTTTGGACCCACAATTGCCCTCCTTACAATTGTTCCAAATATCAAGACAATTGCAATCAAAGAGCTGTTCAGCTCACTAATGGTAGCTGCGTAAGGTGTTCTTACCACACTTACCAAAACATTTGGAAGCCTGTAAAGCAATGGGGAGGGACAAGGGGTTTTTTTGACCACCTATTTTTAAGCTGTCCCCACAAAAATCCCACAAGTAGAAGACATGTTGTTTGTGATTATCAGTGGGAATGGCAACAGCGGATTGGAACTCAAAGCCTTTTAGTGAGTTCTGCTCCAAATCCAAGCAAGCAACTTGCAGATGTAAATGTAGATGGGAACCCTGTGTGGGAGCTTGGAAATGCAAATGCTGTGACCCTTATGGTGGGGCAGCTATTGTTGGAGGACCGTTAGGCCAGGGAAACCCGCAGTATTTTGACCCACCAATTGATGACCAAGGGTAGGAAGGCCCCTTTGCTAATGGAACACGGGCTTTGAAAGGACATGATTGGATTTGTGGCCAACATGCTTAGCTCAGGTTACCTCCAAACTGGTCAGGGATATGGTATATCCCTGGGGTATATTAGACCGTTGTTCTTTTTGCTACTACAAATTCAGGGAAATCGCTTAGGAATCCAAATCTGTGATGATTTAATTAGAGAAAAGCAGTCAGCTGATGCAGCCTTGGCTGCAGGGAGCACCCCAAAACGGGGAAAAGATGAATGGCCACCAGAAGAAGTTACGCAACATGATGGACCAGCCACTTGGAAACCTAAGGAATTCATCCCAGATGCCTGGCAACCCATTTATCATTTGAATGAGATAATTAGGGTACAAGCTGTCTCAGAAATAATTACCAACCAGCCAGCCACAGCTCTTGACCGTCTTGCTGAGCAATCCACTTCAATGAGGAAAGCGGTATTTCAACATTGGATGGTATTAGATTATCTGTTAGCAGAAGAAGGAGGAGTTTGTGGGAAATTAAATGACTCGAGCTGTTGTTTGCAAGCAGATGACAGCGGAAAATGGTCAAACAAATAACAGAGGAAATAACCTCAGCTCATGGACCTGTCCAAGTGTTGAAAGGATGGTAATGGGACATGTTTTCCTGGCTAACTGGCCAGCTATGGGCTAAATTGTTACAGCAGGGATTACTGTAACACGCCTATATGAAACCAGGAATCCCGTGGAAAAGAAGTAGATATGGACAGATTGGTGGTAGATGTTTCAGAGGTCTTTATTTCTCCAGCCACATGGCCGGGGCTCTGCTCAGGAACTCCCCCAGTCACGGGACCCGAGGGTCCTTGGCCACACCGGGGAACACAAACCAACCAAGGGGGAATGAAGCTGACCAGGGGCAGGGAAACCCCGTGTCTCCCCCCCAGGGCCCATCGCCCAGGGCTCCATGGCAGGGGGGGAGACCCCAACACTAAATGAATACCATTTCTCCTCTTATATGCTATAGCAACTCTAATCTTTTGACCATACGTGACACCATGCTGGGTGCAGCTCTTTCAGCAGGTAGCAGCCATGCCTACCTGATCCAGAAACGACTACAAAAGGACAGAAGAGGATGTCACTGCAAATAATAGCAAAAGCCCAGAAGACTCAAGAAGAAAAAATTAAATCAATGGTAATTAAGGTTTGTAAAGACAAATACAGATTAAATAAAAAAAGGAGGGATTAAAAGGAATGAGATGGATGAGTCTTTACAAACAGACCGTGTGAATCGGCCTGTAGACAAGGCTAGGAACTTATGCGGAGTGAAGTAACAGAAGAAAGTATTAGTTCTCTAGAACTGTTACTAATCATCAGAGACTGTTGATTAATCAAGGCCGTGTTAAATTCCTGAACCTAGAGCAAGGCAACAAAGACGTAATAGAATTAGGAATGGTTTCTTTTTCTTTCTTTTCGATGCCAAAAGGGGGGTGCATATTAGAGGAGGGCATAGAGTAGGCAGTTCCGGAAGTCTGTATCCCCCTAATACCTCAGCCAGTGGAGAAAAGGAAGAGGGCGTTGTGGCCGGGAACTTGGCATAAAAAAGGGGCTGCATCCCGCAACCGTTTGACAGACCCCATGGGAAAAGCCCCAGGGACTCTCCCTGTAGTCGAAGAATGTTGCAGGACTCCTCTGTCTCCTTTTCGGACATCAACCTCAGGCATGGTGGATTAATTTTCCCTAACGGCAGCGACCTGCTGCGTGGTCTCCGTGCTCCTCCCCAGCCCCCCGGGAGGTGTCAAATAGTTGCCGGCGGCTCTCACCGCGCGTTACAGACGGCTGCGCGGCGCCGGGGCTGCTCGCAGTGCTCCCCTGCCCCGCCAGGGCGGCCTGAGGTCTGCGGAGCCACCTCGCCACCGGCGCGGCCAGGGCCGGGGCCCTTCTCGACAGCAGCCGAGGGGCTGCGGAGCGGGCGGCTGCGGGACGATCAGCTCTTTTATGCCGCGCGGTGCTGCCGCCTCCATCTAGCTCCCCATCGCGCCGCCGGCCGACCCCGCCTGGCGCGTTCACGCTCGGCCGCGCTCGCCGCCCGCCCAGCCTCGCCGGAAGCTCTCCCGCGCGGGCCGTGCCCCGGCTCCGCCTGCGGCTCGGCAGGGCCCGGCCGCACGCGTGCTGCGTGGCTCGGAGCACCCGCGTTGCGCCGCAGGCGACGGGGAAGGCGGGGCGGGCCGGCGCCATGGTGGTAGCGCGAGGAGAGGAGCGCCCGGGCGGGGCGGCGAGTGGCGCGGCGGTGAGCGCTTCTGCTTGCTGTCGCTCGGCTGCCGCCCACGGCAGGTGCCGTGTGACCCCGCGGAGCGGCGGGGCCGGCCGGGCGGTGCGCGGCGAGGCTTTCGGCCAGCGGCGGCCGCAGCGACAGTCTGCTGGCACTGCCCGTGCCGGCGGAGAGAGCGGGGATCCGAGGCCGGCCTTCCTAGGGTAACGAGGGGCGACCGCCTTTGCCGCGCTGCCCTCCGTGCAGCACGTGGCCGATTCCGGCGAAGCCGGGGTCTCCGCAGCGGCGCGGGCGGGAGGGAGTGGGGAGCGCGCTCGGTGCTCTGCCGGCCGCTGCCGCCCAGCGCTGCGCTCCGCCGAGGCGTTTTCCTGCCTATCCTGGGAAGGACATAAGGGACCCCGGAGTCGGAGCTTAGCTGTCAGGGGGAACAACTTCCCTCCATTGGCGACCTCCTTTTCCCTCTGATTCAGCTACCTTGTGGTAGGTGCGATGGTGCTGAAGAAGGGTGGCGGCTTGGCACAGTTGCTGGCATAGGTGGTGCGAGAGCTCCACGCAAGCAGCTTTGAGTGGCATGTGCGAGGGTAGGAAGGTACGGCACCCACAGCTGAAGGTAAAAAAAGTCAGGGCATGTCATCAGCCGCAATCGTGCTAAGTTGTTCATCTTTGCAAACTGCTTGCCGAGTTGTTCCTTTTCTTAGGTAATGGGGGTTTGTATCAACCAGAACTGCATATGGTCAGTATTTGCAGAGAAAGTTACGTGGACTGTTGTTGAAGTGAGTGTAGCAGTTTCTATGGCATTCTGCAAAAAAAGTGACAGGTCTCTCTGTGTTCCCCAATTCTTAACAAAAATGGAGTTCACAAAGCCCTGAAAAGAGGTTTTACAAAACTTCAGGGATTTTTTCCTACGAGTACTGTGGAGACAGCCATAGTCACCTTGTCTTTCCAAAAGTGAAGGTTACATCTTTTTGTCCAAGAGCATCAAGTGCTTTTGATCAGCGTTTGTGTGCATGCATTAGCCTTGTTCTTGTTCTTCCTTGGAGAACTTTTACAATCCTCAGATGATCTGTGTAGGCTGCAGACTGCAGTGGTGAACTTGAAGGCTTCCAGCAGAAGGGAGATGCTGTCCACGTTTTGGATTTTCCTTAGTCTGAACTGATGATCTGTCATTTGCATGTTTGTTTAGCTGTGCTTAGAATAATTGATAAGTTGGTGTATAGAATAAAGACAATTACCAATTTCCTCCCTTTGTGGGAGCCCATCCAAAAGTCACGCAAGAAGAAACTTCGAGGTCACTAAAGTAATTAGAATTGTTAAAACTCAGAAAGGCATAAAGGTCAGAGTGAGGAAGATGAGTTACTTCATCTTCCTTAGGACCACTGACCCAATTCAAGACCACCGACTCCATTCAGATCACACGCTACGCATGCTTAATGACATGTAAGCTCATTTCCATACAAAGCGGAGAATGGGAGGTGCCAACACTATGAATACGCATTTTGTATTTTGGCTATTCATAATACGTGGAAATAAAAGGTATCATGTTTGCTTGTATCAGGGCCTGCGACTTAGGGAGCTATCCCACGCAAAAATAAAACATACACTTTCTAACTCTAAACTGTTAAGAGTTTTTGTCCATCTCAGTTGGATATCGATATTAGATCGATATTCATATTTTGGTAAATCATAGTTAGCATAGGAGAAAGGCATGCTTGGTATGTACCTGGGATAGTTAGGGCTAGCTTTTAGTTCTGCAATGTTATTACAAAACATAGATACGGTCTTGGCCAGTTGCCCCTCGTTTCGAAACAGGGCTATAAAGGGACTTTCTGAAATAACTGAGATAAGATCTCCCCACGGAAAGAAGACAAATCTATTGGCAGCAGAGCACGAGGACTTCGTCTCATCTGTTGGTAGCCATTGCCCCCCCTTTCTTCCTCTCTACTCTTTTACTTTGTTTTTCTTTCTCTCTCTCTCTCTCTTTCTCTCCTCTATCACATTACCATGTTGTGGGTACTTAACAAAGGTGAATAGGTGATTAAAACTGAAATCCCTTGTGTCCTTTTGCACTCGGAGATCTGTAAACAAACCATCACGACCCTCACTTCTATTAGCAGATCGTGACATTAAACTGGCATCACGGACAGGATTTCTGACAGACAGAAGGGGTTGCAAGGTTGTGTGTAGTCTGTAATAGGGGAAGGACGTTTCACTCCAGCCGCACCTAGCCCGACACCCCGCAAAGGCTGAGCGGTGTCTAGAAAGCAAGGGGGACGACTCGAATTTCCCACAAACTGCACACGCCTAGGTGAAAAGCACCCCATACTCAACTGAGGGCTCTGTCTTCAGATTTTTCACCAAAAGATCTCTTAGTGTAAAAGGGGGAACTGTTTTGGTGGGCGTGTGTGAATTTGGACTGCTTGGTGTAGCGAAGAGACAACCGTAAGTAACTTAAGGAGTACCTCCCAGGCAGATTTTGGTCTCTTCACCCACCCAGGGAAGCGAAGGGCGACACGGCGAAGC
This sequence comes from Coloeus monedula, assembly GCF_965178545.1. NCBI lineage: Eukaryota > Metazoa > Chordata > Aves > Passeriformes > Corvidae > Coloeus > Coloeus monedula. The sequence continues at coordinate 397,296 of NW_028120807.1, read as the reverse complement.
TGTTTGTGTGGCAATGTGTAATTAGGTTTTACCTCCCTGTAGTGGTTTTGATCCCTTTATAAAATGACTGAAAACCCTAGTGCAAATCATAAAGCTGCATTTTATGCTCTGCTAGCAAAACATAATGCCCGGCCCTCTCCGGGAGGGGAAGAATGGGCTCAAAATAACTGGTTTAATTTGGAGTGTGACTGATAGAATATGTTCATTCCAACATGAGACAAAGTTTAAATTTGGCCAAAATAAAACCATAATCTGCTCCTAAATCTGTTTCAGGAGCATGCCTTACAGCAGCTATAGATCACTGCTTTAAGCGATGTAGTGAAGAGAAAGCAATCACAGATTCCCTTCAAAACCTAGTGGAAATTTTACAGGAACAATCAGATGAAGAAAGGAATGAAAATCATTTGCTGCGGGCTGCTTTGAGGGAGGAATATTTTAAGAATTCAAAGAATGCTGACTCACCAAAAGAGAAAGAGGAAAAGAAAACTCCTCACATTAACCAAATATACCCCCAGGAAGAACTAGTGCTAGTGAAAAATTGTGGGGAAAACTGCTGCCCTCCTATGGGACCTCTAATTAAAACAGAATATAATTATATCAATGATGAAGATTTTGAACCGCATATCACCACTAAACAAATACCATACACTTCTCCTGAGTTGGCGAAGTTAAAAAAGGAGTACGGGCGGCTTCCCCACGAAGCTGAGACGGAATATGCCTTCCAAGTGTCTCTCACCGGAGGAGACCAAATTCAATTCACTGAGCAGGAGGCCAGTGGATACTGGGGACATGGAGTTCTCTTAACAACAGGAGACAAACGTAACACATGGTCGCTGACTCAGCGCGCAGCTTTCTGGGCCGGGGGACTCAATCCTTTAGAAAGGGGAGACCCTTTCGCTACAGTTGGTACCCCTGATCAACTTCTAGAAAGCGTCCACAAAGCCGCCTGTCTGCAAATGATCCATGAAAGGAAATTAACTCCTGCATATGAATCCCCCATGCAATTACCTGTGAAACCTGAACTGATGACCCCTTTAATTCGAGGCCTTCCAGAATCACTCCAATCTACAGCAGCTGTCCTGCAAAAAACCATAGCTGCTGCAGGTCCTGTAGAGAGGTTGGACAGATTCCTTGGAAACCCGAGCGACCAAACTGCATCTACCGATCCTGGGTTTACTCCATATTCAACCCCCTCTCAGCCGCCAGGTTCACAATCAAATTCACCTGCCGGTGATTGCAAAGTTTGGACATGGAGTGAGGTTGAAGAAGATCTGATTAATTACAGTAGGAAATATGGACCGATAAAAATCCCAGAGGAAAAATCAGAAAAAACAAAAGGTGTCAGGCACATTAGGGCTCCTCATAGTGAAAAACCAAAGAATGTAACCAGAGATCCCTAACCGTCAGCATTGGTGCTTATTAGGTATCAAAAAGGGGGTCCCCAGAAATGCGATGGATGGCTTAGCCCTTGATCAGTTGAGTAAGGTAGTGTCTAACTGGCACTGCCAAAAGCCCCTTCTACCCAATCCGTCACTTCAACCCAGTGCACCCCTCCTCCCTCAGAATCTGGGCAGTGAGTCAAAGCCACTTCTCCCTCAAAGTCCGGCCAATGAGCCAGAACAGATTCTTCCTCAAAACCAGGGAAACTAGACCCTCTGTTTCTTGTCAGTGGGCAAAGAAACGGAGCATAGGTCTACCTGAGAATGCTCACTAAAAATAAAACGGGAGATATAACGATCACAGCTATTACAAGTCCTAAACGGGCACCTGTAACTTTTCTGATTGACACTGGGGCACAAATTTCTGCGCTGACAAAGAAAGATGCCCAGAGGTGTGGAATTGTTCCAACAAAGAACCGATATTGTGTTTTAAGTGCCTTGGGCACAACAACAGAATCTATGAATGGGGCCTTAGTCAAGCTCCCTTTGCCTGGAGAGGAAAACCAACTCTCCGTCCATGGGGTGATTGGAGATATTCCAACCAATTTATTAGGGCTGAATGCCCTTGCTAGGAGGCAGTGGGAGGACTCAGAGGGTCTTCTGTGGTCTTTTGGCACACCACATTTTAACATCAGCCTGCTCCAAGCTGCAGCCTCCCTACCATTCAGCAAAGTAACTAATGTGAAACAATACCTCCTTCCCCTGGGTGCCAAAGAGGCTATCAAGCCAGTGATACAGGAGCTACGACAACAAGGAGTAATACTTCATACCCATTCTCCTTTCAATTCTCCGGTGTGGCCAGTGCAAAATCCTAATGGGAAGTGGAGGCTGACAATAGATTTTCGTAGGCTAAATGCTAACACAGACCCTCTTACAGCAGCAGTCCCAAATCTAGCAGAATTCATAACATTGATTCAAGAAAAGGCTCATTCAATCATGCCACCTGTAGATGTCAAAGACATGTTTTTTACGACACCTTTACAGCCAGAAGATATGGACCGTTTTGCTTTCGCATGGCAAGGACAGCAACGCACTTTCACTAGGCTTCCCCAAGGGTACAAACATTCTCCTACCCTGGCTCATCACGCTTTAGCCCAAGAGTTCGACAAAGTACCCAAAGCGGACAATCTAGCTGTTCATCAACACACTGATGAGACCCTTGTGGGAGGAGATGAAATAGAAGAAGTGAGAGATACCCAACAGAAAATAACCTCCCACTTAGAAAGCCTTGATTTGCAAATTCCCTCAGAAAAAACCCAAACCCCTTCACATGAAGTGAAATTGTTGGGAATTTGGTGGAAAGGAGGTATGACACGTATCCCACCTGATACCCTAACCTCTTCAGATCAGATTAAAATGCCTGAATCCAAAAAAGATCTCCAACATGCTTTAGGATGTGTATTAGTGCTCCGGAGAAAACACATCCCAGATTTTCCATAATTGCCAGACCTCTTTACAACTTGTTAAGAAAAGGGACAAAATGGGAATGGAGTGCTTCCCAAGAAGAAGCACGGCAATTGTTGGTTTTTGAAGCAACAGCCTCACCAAGCCCTGGGCCCTATTCATCCCACAGATGCTTTTCAGGTCTCCTCAGGGTTGTCAGTACACATATGGCAGCGGGGTCCTGAGGGTCCGACGAAGCCTCTTGGTTTTTACTCCCGTGGCTTTAAAGATGCTGAAAAAAGGTACACTACCTGGGAGAAAGGATTGTTTGTGGTTAGCTTAGCTCTCCTAGAAGCGGAGAAGATTGCACAACAACAACCAATTGTTTTGAGAGGCCCTTTCAAAGTTATTAAGGCTGTCTCTACTGGCACCACCCCCACCTGACGGGGTGGCCCAGAGGACCTCAGTAAGGAAGTGGTATGCTCAGATTGAACATGATTGTAGCGTCTTCTCAAGAACTGAAGGAGCTGTAAAAAATCTGGCAATCCAAGAAACTGAAAACTTGGGTAGCAGCCAGGACAAACCTGCCTCAGTCATTAGAGTAGCCCCTCCTTTTTCCCCCAAACGGTCAGCAAATTCTTGGCTTACGGATGCTTCTGCCAAGCGAGAAGGAAAGGTGTGGAAACATAAGGCTGTAGCCCTCCACACTTCCTCAGGTGAAGGAATTATCACAGAGGGGGAAGGCAGTGCCCAAGTTGGCAAGCTGATAGCTGTTTGGAGTGTTTTCCAACGTGAGGCACAGAATACTTCTCCTGTCTGTATCTACACCGATTATTCCTATGCTGTGTTTAAGGGATGGACTGAGTGGCTTCCTTTTTGGCAGCAAAAGGATTGTGAAGTTAACAGAATCCCAGTATGGCAAAAGGAAAAGTAGCAAGAAATTCTAAGTATTGCAAGTCCAGGGAATTTGGCCGTGGAGTGGGTAGCCTCTCAGCAGACAGATGGAAATGCAGCAGGAGAGTGGAACACTAGAGCTGACGAATTAGCAAGACTAAGTCCTGTGAAAAAAGATCAAATTACAGAGGACTGGGAGCACTTCTTAGAATGGTTGCATGTAAAAAGACAACGCACAGGTGCAAAAGATTTGTACAAAGAAGCCCTTGCTCGCGGTTGGTCTGTTACCAGAGAAATGTGTAAAACATGCATGTCAGCCTGTGAACAACGTCGCAGACGGCTAGAAAGACACCCTTTGGAAGATGACCCTCTGCATTTAAGAAAGGGTAAAGGCTTACGGGAAGCGTGGCAGGTAGATTATATCGGCCCCTTTAAAAAGTCAGGAAGTAAACACTTTGGGCTGGTAGGAGTAGAGATGATATCTGGGTTAGTCCAGGCCAATGCTTTTAAAAGAGCTACAGGAGATCATACTGTTCAAGCATTGCAGGCATGGTTTGGAACTTTCCCAAAACCACAAGAAATTCAATCTGATCACGGGTCTCACTTTACTGCCAAAGTTGTACAGGACTGGGCAAAAGGTGAAGGGATTAAACGGACTTTTCACACTCCTTACTACCCTCAAGCTAACGGCATCGTAGAAAGGACCAATGGTCTCTTGAAAGGACTTTTGAAACCACAGGAGGGAAATTGGGATGTTTGGCTATGGGAAGCTGTGAAAGGTGTGAATGATAGATGGGGGGTAAACGGGTGTCCCAAAATCACTGTCTTTTTCCCAACAGCTCCAAGCATAATTCTCTCACTGCAGGGACCAAATGATCCTAAGAATCCTGCACACTACCCTGGACAACCTGTTTCGGTAGATCTCCCTACCGTAGGAGAAGTACCACTAGTGCTAAAACGCCCTCTGAATAAATATGCATGGCTAGCCTCTGATGCCCTAGGGAGAGAGCATCGGATACATACACGCTGCATCATTCCATCATTCTAATTTTCTGCCTTTTGGTGGCAGACTCTGTTGTGTTCACTTTTCACAGAAGAACTCCGAGGGACATGAAGAAGAGCACATAAACCATGATAAGACTAGTGATACTTTTCTGCATCCTACCACAACACCAGGGCCAAAAACCAGCTGAGTGGCCATGGTCTGAAGCTACCATTAGGTACACTAGTGCTCTAGGATCCTATCCCAGAGATCGTTGCCCAAACCTAGCCACTGTAGCACTGCACGACTCTGAGGTATACCGTCCAAGTGAATGGGGATGGGACTTGAAGGATTGGACTAGAATCCTAAAAGGAACAAGAGGGGAAAAAATTAAGGTAGGATGCAGAAAAGTAGAAGGATCTCTTTACCAGAAAGCTTCCACCATTGCAATCGCTGGAAATTTTCTAAAACCAGATGGGAAAAGTGATTTGCACCCCAACATTACGGCCAAACTCTGCCCTACAACGGAGTGGGTGTGTGACAAACAAACCCCCTTCATCCTGTGTGGTTGTCAGAAGAATGTCGGTAACTACACCTTAGGCCCCAGTACCAACAATGTTGAAATCACAAAGCTTCGCAGAAACAAACTAACTGACTGCTGGTATAACTTTCCTCTAACCAAACCGACCTATGCAACATGCAATTGGCAAAATAACCCGGCAGATCAGCCAAGTCTGACAGGTTTAACTTATAAATTCAAAATAAACGCCGCAGCAAAGCCCATACTGAGTGCAGTAATCACATACCACGGTATAAGTACCCCCCTTGTGTTAGATGACAAGAATAAAGTTTTTCCACCCTTTATGGTAACCCGAGGTGACGATGTTACAATACGATGTGGATTAATTGCTGAATGTTTTACCGAACCTGTACACAGTTATAGCATTGGACCTCATGGCCGTGTTTTGTTTGGTGAAATTCAAAATCAAGATTGTTGGCTAAACCTTAATTGCTGTACAATTTCCCCATAAAGTCACGTGTGGTAAAAACAACACAAAATACTGGGGGGAACTCAAAGTCGATGTTGCAATACCTACCACCCAACCACCGGTCATGCTAAGCCCAAGAATTTTTGAAATTGGACCACGTATAACCACAAAAACAGGCCAACAACAACTATTGCTCAATCCGGCATGCTCCCTTAAACAAGTCAAGTTGCTGATGCAAAACAATGTCTCAGAAATTCAGCCAGCTTGTTCACCTTTTCTGCAGACTTCCTTCAAGGGGCAGACAACCGGGTTGCAAAAGCGGAACCCTTCTAAGAAACGGACGCAAAGAGACATAACCGGCGTTGTGGGAACAGGATTGGGAATCTTAAATAGTATTGATTCAGAAGTGCTAATGAATAAATTGGCTGCCACAACTACAGATTTGACTAAAATACAACAAGCCATCAGCGGTTGTTATCAAACATATTACCAAATTGAGAAAAGGTAAATGTGAATGACCACAAATTGATAATTGGCATGCTCCGTGCTACGCAAAACAACATTTCTTTGGCTCTCAGCTGCGTCCAGGCTCAATTGTGGATGCAGTCCGTTGCTGCCTCAATTGTAAGAGAAGGCAAAGAAGGCACTTTTCCTACTGAAATTCGGAACATAATCTGGGACGGTGCCACTGATTTTGAAAGAGAATTCCAATCCTGGTGGAATTTAGTGAATTTTACCTACAATCCCATCACAAACACAGCCACAGCCTTTGTACTAACCATACGTAATGCTTCAGTGCATTGGATAGTCCCTATCATTGCATTAGGGCTGAACCATGATGCAGCTATTCTCTACCCTTTCCAGCACAGAGAATGGGCCCGTCAAACTGGTAAGAAGTGGCAAACTGTTAATTTGGAAACTTGTATTGTCCGAGAACAACAAGGGTTTATCTGTGAAAGCAGTGCAATTAGACCTCAAGACATTTGTTTGGACACAGAACAAAATAGCTGTCCTTTTGAAATTCATCCTAACAAGATTCCTGAAACACTGCTTGTGTATATAGGCAATGGATGTGCATGCTTAAGAACTGCATGTGATAAGGTATTTCTAGAAAATGTAGTTGTAGATACTAAAACTCATTCAAATTCTTGTGTTTGTAACTTGACTAAAAGCACAGGATGTGATTTCTCTTATTTAGCCCCACTTACTTCTTATTGTATTTTACAGTCCAATTACACAGTGATCCACCAATTATTGCCTACCCCCACTGGGATGAACCTTACTTAGGTAAAGCACTTGTTGCTTCACCAGGATTTCATTGGAATTTTGGAAAAGATCAAGAAAAACAGACAGAAAACCTTGGTAACTGTTCATCACAATGGGAAAGAAACACATTGTTTTCTAGACAGAGGAAAGAAAGATGCTGGACACAGCTGGTGGGATACTCCTTTTGGGTGCTCACCTACTGCTACAGGTGTCCTGAACAAATTGTGTCATCCCATCCTTGTTCTCTTGATTTTAGTTTTGATTGGGTTTGTTTTATCAGCAATCTTACACATCATGAATTGCAGAATGATGAAACGGTTGACATCTGTAATAGATGTGCACAATTTGGACACTATCCCATCCACTGTGGACACCCCTAAGGTTATTGACACAAGATGAACTACATGAGTATTAAAATAAGATAAGACATGATTAAAAATTACAGGTGTATTTTGATTAAAAATTACTTATTCCTTCTTTTTCCTTTTCTTTCTCTTTTCTTATTTTCTCTACCCTTTTCTGGGATATGCTACCAACATTAACGAGTCCTGAAGACTTCGCAACAACACTACGAAATCGTGCTGATGGAGCTCTCCTGATGACAATCGTGAGTCATGGGGTGGTGTAAGAGACGGTCTGAAGATCCCTCATCTGCCTCACGATCATCGCCGAGGACAGAGGCTAAACACAGGAGTTCCGACCTGCCTAAGGTGGGATGTCTGCCAACTGTTGCCTGCAGGTGTGCCCGCTGGGAACTGGTACGCATTCCTGAGGAAATTTGTGCAGGTCACAGTGGACTGCGCCGTTCTTGCTGCCCAGGCGGGAAGGACTGCGCTGAAGCGGAAAGGAATGACCTGTCCTCTACACCTGTCCTGTACCTGTTTCCCAAAGCAACGAGCCTCATAACAACGGCTGTAGATTTGCCCCACCTCTTGGGGAAAAGGGCGAGATGTGGGGATACAGCTAGAAAGCAGAAGCGAGAGCACTGCTAAACTCATGCCAGAAGTAGACGCGCTAACGCTGTTAGGCCGCAAACCATAGCAGGCAGTATAGTTAGCATAGGAGAAAGGCATGCTTGGTATGTACCTGGGATAGTTAGGGCTAGCTTTTAGTTCTGCAATGTTATTACGAAACACAGATATGGTCTTGGCCAGTTGGCCCTCGTTTCGAAACAGGGCTATAAAGGGACTTTCTGAAATAACTGAGATGAGATCTCCCCACGGAAAGAAGACAAATCTATTGGCAGCAGAGCACGAGGACTTCATCTCATCCGTTGGTAGCCATTACCCCCCCTTTCTTCCTCTCTACTCTTTTACTTTGTTTTTCTTTATCTCTCTCTCTCTTTCTCTCCTCTATCGCATTACCGTGTTGTGGGTACTTAACAAAGGTGCACTGTTTTGATTAAAACTGAAATCCCTTGTGTCCTTTTGCACTCGGAGATCTGTAAACAAACCATCACGACCCTTACTTGTATTAACGGATCGTGACACATGTCCAAAAGAAAAAATCACTGGAACAAAAAGAGCAAACTGATCCAAGGTGAACTGATCCACGGTGAAAAACAGAAGCCTACGAAAATCTGGGGGGGAAAAAAAAAGGCAACTCACGTGCCCGATTCACAGATGCAACTCCTGCAAAACTTTTGAAGGCAGTCTCACTCCCTCTGCTGAACAATCAACTGGAGGAAATCCCACTCCAAATCTGTGGGAAACAACAAAAGTGGTGCAACAAGCACTTCATAGAATAAAAACTAAAACTCCACCTGAATAAATTAATGCAATTAACATTGCATTAATTTCACCTGGCTTTTTTTTTTTTTTTTTTTTTTTTTTTGAGGAAATCTGTTTCTTTTCTCTTTTCTAAGAATGTCAAACATCCCTGCATTGACGATAAAGAAAGCAGTTTGAGGGCAGAGAAAGTGCAAGCAGCAGAATCACATCTAAATGTGATAACCATTTACTCACGTGGACGCTGTCCCTTTGTGTTAGCCCCAAGGAGTTGTACTTCTTTTTAATAATCGGTCTAGTGGGCCAAATTTTCACTTTTTAAGAACCTACCAACACATGGGATGGAGCTGCATGAAAACCAATGAAATGTAAAGTGTCACCATAATTGCTTGCATTGTCAGTTTGTTAACGTTTGTCATTTAAGAATTTCTACATATTTGAAATCATACAAATATGTTCTAACCTTCCCAGTTCTGCCTCAGAAGACTTCAAAATTATTATCATTCAGCTAATTTTTTAAATTTACTATTTAGTGAATGAAAGAATCTTGACAAAACACAAGCAAATGCTAGAGAAGAAATGATTAAATCCCCCTTCCAGGGGACCCCAGGCGCTGACGGCTGCCACCGGCGTGCGCCAGGTCGGGACCGGCAGGCAGGGCTGCACCCCGCGTCTGCCACAACACCTGCAGCTTCTGCAGCCTGAAACACAGCTGGCTCAGGGGTTTCAATCAAGAGCCAAAAGATCTTGCTGGTCAATTTGGGGCAGAGAAAGGTCATCACTTCTAGCATGGCATAAGCCTGCCACTACATTTCTGTGAAGGACAATCACCTTGTTGCAGTGAAACTCCTGGGTAAAATACTGAAGCGCTTTCAGATTCATATTATCCGACATTTCGGTGACCTTCTTTTATACCTGCATTGCTTCATACTGCTGGTTGTGGGCACAAGTTCTTTGTACACTATCCTGGAAATTAAAAAGATCAGAAACAACACCCACCCCTCCCCCACCACCACCCCTTCCCCAGCCACAACCCTAACAAAACCAACCTCCAGAATGTTCAAGAGTTCAAATGAGAACAAGCATAGATGGGGCATAAAAAGATGGATCCTCCTTAGACATTTGTGCATGCAGTGCCCTGCAATCCACTAAGTTCTACTTCTCGTACACCAAATACCTGTCTTCGGAACTCCTTGTTCTCCATTCAAACCCTTCTGGGAGGGTAATCGAGGAGATACTCTTACATATTTTTAGCACATCTTGCACTAGGCAATTAAATCCAGTGCGCAGCATTACCTGACGAACTGAGGCGGTGACAAGGTCAATTAAGACCTGTTCATATCTTCATTTGGAGCTCTTCCAACTGCTTGAAAAGTGAAGCCTTGGACATTGAAGGTTCAGACTAAGGAAAATCCAAAACGTGGACAGCATCTCCCTTCTGCTGGAAGCCTTCAAGTTCACCACTGCAGTCTGCAGCCTACACAGATCATCTGAGGATTGTAAAAGTTCTCCAAGGAAGAACAAGAACAAGGCTAATGCATGCACACAAACGCTGATCAAAAGCACTTGATGCTCTTGGACAAAAAGATGTAACCTTCACTTTTGGAAAGACAAGGTGACTATGGCTGTCTCCACAGTACTCGTAGGAAAAAATCCCTGAAGTTTTGTAAAACCTCTTTTCAGGGCTTTGTTAACTTCAATTTGTTAAGAATTGGGGAACACAGAGAGACCTGTCACTTTTTTTGCAGAATGCCATAGAAACTGCTACACTCACTTCAACAACAGTCCACGTAACCTTCTCTGCAAATACTGACCATATGCAGTTCTGGTTGATACAAACCCCCATTACCTAAGAAAAGGAACAACTCGGCAAGCAGTTTGCAAAGATGAACAACTTAGCACGATTGCGGCTGATGACATGCCCTGACTTTTTTTACCTTCAGCTGTGGGTGCCGTACCTTCCTACCCTCGCACATGCCACTCAAAGCTGCTTGCGTGGAGCTCTCGCACCACCTATGCCAGCAACTGTGCCAAGCCGCCACCCTTCTTCAGCACCATCGCACCTACCACAAGGTAGCTGAATCAGAGGGAAAAGGAGGTCGCCAATGGAGGGAAGTTGTTCCCCCTGACAGCTAAGCTCCGACTCCGGGGTCCCTTATGTCCTTCCCAGGATAGGCAGGAAAACGCCTCGGCGGAGCGCAGCGCTGGGCGGGAGCGGCCGGCAGAGCACCGAGCGCGCTCCCCACTCCCTCCCGCCCGCGCCGCTGCGGAGACCCCGGCTTCGCCGGAATCGGCCACGTGCTGCACGGAGGGCAGCGCGGCAAAGGCGGTCGCCCCTCGTTACCCTAGGAAGGCCGGCCTCGGATCCCCGCTCTCTCCGCCGGCACGGGCAGTGCCAGCAGACTGTCGCTGCGGCCGCCGCTGGCCGAAAGCCTCGCCGCGCACCGCCCGGCCGGCCCCGCCGCTCCGCGGGGTCACACGGCACCTGCCGTGGGCGGCAGCCGAGCGACAGCAAGCAGAAGCGCTCACCGCCGCGCCACTCGCCGCCCCGCCCGGGCGCTCCTCTCCTCGCGCTACCACCATGGCGCCGGCCCGCCCCGCCTTCCCCGTCGCCTGCGGCGCAACGCGGGTGCTCCGAGCCACGCAGCACGCGTGCGGCCGGGCCCTGCCGAGCCGCAGGCGGAGCCGGGGCACGGCCCGCGCGGGAGAGCTTCCGGCGAGGCTGGGCGGGCGGCGAGCGCGGCCGAGCGTGAACGCGCCAGGCGGGGTCGGCCGGCGGCGCGATGGGGAGCTAGATGGAGGCGGCAGCACCGCGCGGCATAAAAGAGCTGATCGTCCCGCAGCCGCCCGCTCCGCAGCCCCTCGGCTGCTGTCGAGAAGGGCCCCGGCCCTGGCCGCGCCGGTGGCGAGGTGGCTCCGCAGACCTCAGGCCGCCCTGGCGGGGCAGGGGAGCACTGCGAGCAGCCCCGGCGCCGCGCAGCCGTCTGTAACGCGCGGTGACAGCCGCCGGGAACTATTTTGCAACTCCCGGGGGGCTGGGGAGGAGCACGGAGACCACGCAGCAGGTCGCTGCCGTTGGGGAAAATTAATCCACCATGCCTGAGGTTGATGTCCGAAAAGGAGACAGAGGAGTCCTGCAACATTCTTCGACTACAGGGAGAGTCCCTGGGGCTTTTCCCATGGGGTCTGTCAAACGGTTGCGGGATGCAGCCCCTTTTTTATGCCAAGTTCCCGGCCACAACGCCCTCTTCCTTTTCTCCACTGGCTGAGGTATTAGGGGGATACAGACTTCCGGAACTGCCTACTCTATGCCCTCCTCTAATATGCACCCCCCTTTTGGCATCGAAAAGGAAGAAAAAAAACCATTCCTAATTCTATTACGTCTTTGTTGCCTTGCTCTAGGTTCAGGAATTTAACACGGCCTTGATTAATCAACAGTCTCTGATGATTAGTAACAGTTCTAGAGAACTAATCGTTTCTTCTGTTACTTCACTCCGCATAAGTTCCTAGCCTTGTCTACAGGCCAATTCACACGGTCTGTTTGTAAAGACTCATCCATCTCATTCCTTTTAATCCCTCCTCTTTTTATTTGATCTGTATTTGTCTTTACAAACCTTAATTACCATTGATTTAATTTTTTCTTCTTGAGTCTTCTGGGCTTTTGCTATTATTTGCAGTGACATCCTTTTCTGTCCTTTTGTAGTCATTTCTGGATCAGGTAGGCATGGCTGCTAGCAGCATCCCCTTGACCACCTGCTGAAAGAGCTGCACCCAGCATGGTGTCACGCATGGTCAAAAGATTAGAGTTGCTATAGCATAGAAGAGGAGAAATGGTATTCATTTAGCCCAGAGCTGGCCAGTTAACCATGAAAACATGTCCCATTACCATCTTTTCAACACTTGGACAGGTCCATGAGCTGAGGTTATTTCCTCTGTTATTTGACCACTTTTCCGCTGTCATCTGCTTGCAAACAGCAGCTCGAGTCATTTAATTTCCCACAAACTCCTCCTTCTTCTGCTAACAGATAATCTAATACCATCCAATGTTGAAAATGCCACTTTCCTCATTGAAGTGGGTTGCTCAGCAAGACGGTCAAGAGCTGTGGCTGGCTGGTTGGTAATTATTTCTGAGACAGCTTGTACCCTAATTATCTCATTCAAATGATAAATGGGTTCCCAGGCATCTGGGATTAATTCCTTAGGTTTCCAAGGGGCTGGTCCATCATGTTGCGTAACTTGTTCTGGTGGCCATTCATCTTTTCCCCGTTTTGGGGTGCTCCCTGCAGCCAAGGCTGCATCAGCTGACTGCTTTTCTCTAATTAAATCATCACAGATTTGGATTCCTAAGCGATTTCCCTGAATTTGTAGTAGCAAAAAGAACAACGGTCTAATATACCCCAGGGATATACCATATCCCTGACCAGTTTGGAGGTAACCTGAGCTAAGCATGTTGGCCACAAATCCAATCATGTCCTTTCAAAGCCCGTGTTCCATTAGCAAAGGGGCCTTCCTACCCTTGGTCATCAATTGGTGGGTCAAAATACTGCGGGTTTCCCTGGCCTAACGGTCCTCCAACAATAGCTGCCCCACCATAAGGGTCACAGCATTTGCATTTCCAAGCTCCCACACAGGGTTCCCATCTACATTTACATCTGCAAGTTGCTTGCTTGGATTTGGAGCAGAACTCACTAAAAGGCTTTGAGTTCCAATCCGCTGTTGCCATTCCCACTGATAATCACAAACAACATGTCTTCTACTTGTGGGATTTTTGTGGGGACAGCTTAAAAATAGGTGGTCAAAAAAACCCCTTGTCCCTCCCCATTGCTTTACAGGCTTCCAAATGTTTTTGGTAAGAACACCTTACGCAGCTACCATTAGTGAGCTGAACAGCTCTTTGATTGCAGTTGTCTTGATATTTGGAACAATTGTAAGGAGGGCAATTGTGGGTCCAAACCCAATTGTTTAAAGCCAGAGGGAAAGTCAATTGACAAACGCCTTTTCCTACATAGACCCGCCCTGTCCTGTTTAGGCAATAAGTGCCTGTTGGAGAAGAATGAAGTGGCCATGGACTTCCTTCTTTGGCCCCAAATCCCATCCTATTGTGGCCCTCACATTGACCCACCATTTAGGTTCAGCTGGGCTAGCCAACCATGGCCACTCTTCAGATCCTCCTGGCCTTCCACAGAGCCAGCAATTGCTAAGGTGAAAAACTTTTGCTACTTCTTCTGCTAAGGCTGCAAATTGATTCTCCCACTCCTGGCCTAAACTTAGCTGACCATATAAAAGTAGAGTTATTCAGGAAAATGTTTTAATAGTGTGATCTAATTAGCTAGTCTAATTTTCCCGTTGTCTTCTGCACCATCTGTGGCAATTGAAGACACAGAAACTACTTAACGTGAAACAAAGGCTGCAAGTATTAGCGCCCCAGTGAGTGGAGATTCTAGAGGAGGGATACCCATAGAGACTATTTCAGCAGGTGGTCTGTGGGTAGGCATGCAGGGCTTCCTCTGATGTCGAAGCACTGGCCCACTCCTGCAGAGTGTCACAGCCTCCCAGCCTTCTCCTCCAGCTGAGATGTGCAAATCTCTGAGGCTTCAGAGACCTTGACCCGAGAGTGACGGGTCCACCTGTGTCCAGCTGTCTTCATGGCTGTTTCTGTCGTCAGTGACACTTGGAATGGGCCACGCCATTTCAGAACCACTGGCGCTTCTTTCTGCTCCTTAACTAGGACTCAATCTCCTGGTTGGATGTTACAAGCAGCAAAGTCCAAAGGTGGGGCTTGTGCCAGCTGAGCTTCCTGTTGAAGGGGTTTCACAAGAAGCAGTATCCTGGCCACAGATGGTTTTAAATATACATCACTTACCTCTACTCCCCCACTAGGTTGAGACTTAGCCGGGTAATTCATAAGAACGACGGAAAGGGGGAGAACGGAATCCCTCTTCTGGGTCGGGCTCTCATTCTCACCAAAGCCAATGTCCAAAGCCCTAGCCATGGCATCTTGGTTTCTATTACCAGCTTCAAAAGGTGTTTATTTCTCTATTCATTGTTTTCTACCCGAGCCGAGCTCTGGGGGTGCCAGGGCCTATGGAGGTTCCATTGTGTTCCTAAAGAAGCCAAAACCCCTTGAAGGATCTTTCCTGTAAAATGAGTTCCCCTATCTGAGTCTATTGCTTCTACAATGCTGTATCTTGGAAAGATTTGTTCCAAAAATGCCTTAATACCTGATGCTGTCGTTGCTGAAGCAGTTGGAAATGCTTCTGGCCACCTTGCTAGCTGACATACCATTACCAGAAGACATGAAGCCTTCCCACTTGGGGCATCTCAGGAAAATCCACCTGGCATCTTTGGAAGGGACCTGCAGCCCAAGGCCTCCCTCCCCTGGCAAGTTACTTTGTAACTTGGCTGTTTGCTTTAGCACAGATCAAGCAACCTTCAACAGCTCGTTCTGCCAGTCTAAAAAGACCCCCAGCAACATCCAGCATGAGGAAGGCTTCTGCCAATCCTCAGGAGGTGCAAGGACTCTCTTCACGGAGTGCTTTTACTATTGGTAGGGCCAAAGCTTCTGGTATCTCTTGTTTGCCATCCCTTGTAAACCAATTATTGCCCTTTTTCTCTGCCACACGGCTTTTAACTGTATCTCAAACTCCTCTGGGAGAAAAGACAGCTTCCCGGCCAGTGATGGAGTCACTGCGAGCAAAGGGGGCATCTTGGAGAGTTCTGGCAGAAGTGTTGCTTTCTGACTTTCTTCATCCACCAAAAAGGAGACAGAGGAGGCCTGTAACATTCTTCAACTACAGGGAGAGGCCATGGGGCTTTTGCCATGGAGTCTCTCAACTGATTGCGGGACGCAGCCCCCTTTTGATGCGAAGTTCCTGGCAACAGCACCCTCGGAGGTACTCGGGAATTACAGACTTCCGGAACTGCCTACTCTAGGCTCCCCTCTAATATGCACCCCCCTCTTGGTACGGAAAAGGAAGAAAACGAAACTATTCCTAATGCTATGAAGTCTTTGCTGCCTTGCTCTAGGTTCAGCAATTTAACACGGCCTTGGCTGAGCAACAGTCTCTGTCGATTAGTAACAGTTTCTAGAACTAAGACTTTCTTCTGTTACGCCCCTACCAGTAAATTCCTAGCCTTGTCTAAGGACGGATTCGCACGGTCTCTTTGTAAAGACACATCTATGTTACTTCTTTCACTCCCACACCTTCGTGGCAGTGGGATGGCTCCCCCCGGCACAGCACCTGGCACAAAACCCCCCTATGCGCACACGCACACCTGCACTTACCCTGCACTCCGCTGCACACACACACACACACACACACCTCCCGCACACTAACACCCCCCTCCACATCCCTGCCATGCTACTTGCAGTGGCCCCGCCCCTGCCATCCCGGCCGGCTGGCAGCACTTACTCCTCACATGCCTTGCGTTTCCTTGCTGCCCCCTCTGTAGCCTTCCCTCAACCTGCCTTTTCTCCCCTGCCTTGCATTGACTTGCTCACCCATCCCCCACCTGACTTCCTTTCACATTCGTCTAGCTCTGGCCTCACCTTTCCTTTTCCTTCTAGCACCCTCATTGCCTTGCCTCGCCTCGCCTCGCCAAGCCACCACTTGCCTTGCCCTGCCCTTGAAGCCCTCCCTTGCCTTGCATGACCTTGCTCACCCCTCCCCCACCTGGAATTCAAGACCCCTTTTCAATGCCATTTCATGGCCTTGCCCTGCCCTTTCTGCTCCTCCTAGGAATCTCAAAGCTCTCAAGCATCTCCCGTGTTTCAGGATCACAGGAGAGGAAGACCAGGGGAGGACGCGTGTTGCCACACTCATCTCTATGGGCAGCCTTGGTCTGGGAGCAATCCTTGCATGTCTTGAATCTTGCAAGGGCAATTCACATTTTGCCCTTGAGCTCGGGGACCAGAATGAGAGTTCTTTTGCCTACAAAGGAAAGCAGGTAGCTCAAGTCTTTGAGGTGCAGAGGAGACATGACCCACGCGGGATCAAGGCCACACAAAGCACTTGGTCCTGGCTACTTTTGTGTACCAGCAGTCCTTGAATGTACTTCTCACCTGCCTTGCCTGGCCTTGCCTTGGCAACACAACAGTTTCCTTGTCTTGCCCTGTTAGCCCTCTGGAGCCCTCTGGAGCCTTGCATTCCTTTGCATGGCCATGCCCCGCCCTTGACCTGCCTACCGCTTTCCTCCAAGGCCTTGACTTGCCAAGCCCTTCCTGTTTCTGCCTGGCCTTCCCATCAGTGGACTTCCCTTCCTACGGCCAGCCTTGCCTCTAACGTCTGGGCCTTCTCTTGCCTACCACTCCATTTGCTTTCCCCTCACTGCTCTGGCCTTGCTTACCTCTCCCTTGACTTGCCCACAATTGCCTGCACTTGCTTTGCAGCGCCCTGCCTGCATGGAAGGCGAGGGCAAGAGTGGTAGGCAGGGCAAAGCAAAGCCAGCAAGTTGTAGGTAGTGCAAGGCAAGGCAGCAGAGGCAAAGGAAGCAGAGCAAGGGTAGCTTAAGAAGAACTAGACAAGGTACTGAAGGCAAGGCAAGGCCAAGAGACTCGGAGTGCCTTTCCTTGCCAAGGCAAGGACATAGTGCCAGTGTTGCTGGAGCAGATGTTAAGGTAGCACGGGGAGGAATAGAAAGTGCTGAGAACAGCGTGTGTGCTGCTAGTTTGAGGGGTGCAGTTGAAGTTGCAGGCAGCAAGATCTTCCTCAGCCCACACTGTTTTGAGCTCTGTTTTTGCCAGATGGTTTCAAGTTGGTGGGCAGAATCTGCGAGAGGGAAAAGATTGGTTTGGGCCAAAGAGGTTTGTCTGCCTCTTGGAGTGCGGTATAAAGAAGAGTCCGCTCTTGGAAGGGGAAGATGAGGGAAATCTTTTTGTCCTGAGGTGCTGTTGATTTGAGTGCAGGGACGTTTGCAACTTGCCTCTGCCCTTGGGGTGGTTTCGAGCAGCGCCAGGCGCTTGGCCTTCTTTTGCAAGTCGTCAGCGCCATCGTGTGCTTGTTTCGAGGAGCGCTGACAGTGCCGGGGAAAAAGCCAAGCGCTTCGCTGGCGCCGCCCCAAGTCGTGTGCGAGCAGTTGCTGGAAGAGCTCCGCTGTGCATCCTGCCTCTTGGAGACACAAAAGAATGTGATCCTGCGCGTAGCGGGGAAGCAAGAGGAATCTTTTCATTGTTGGCTGTGCAGTTACTAAGCGGCAAAAGTCAAGGCAGCTGCAGCACGGCCTCTTTCTTTCAGAACCTTTTCTGTGCCATCATGAACATGCTCAACATGCAACTCGCACCCACTGAACTGCATCAAAGGTCCTGGAGAGACGCACTTTCCTTCAAGCTCTAGCTACCATCCTACCCTCCACCTCTCGCCGATCCCAAAGCCCTTCCAAACATCCAGCAGCTGCACGCAGAGAACAAGTGCTAGAAGAAGGCGCTGGCCTTCAGAGTCCCTCTAAAGTCTGTAAACTAGGCGAAACATTGCAGTGACCAGCACTTTCCTTCGCAACTATCTACAGAGCGTCATCACATTCTCTCAGAGTGGCTAAAGTCCACCCTTGCAGCACAGCAGCGTTTCTAGCCACAGTTCGGACTGAGAGATGGGCCAGGTGAGAAAGCATTTGTTGACTATCCCTCGTCTCTGGAAGACTTGATACTCGCAGCGCAATCACGTCCACACACCTTCAGTGTGGCCAAGTTCAAGCAGCTAGAGCTCACAGAGACGGGAGAGTCAGGAGAGAAGCCGTTCCAAAAGTACCGTGTACTTAGGGCAGCATTCAAACTGTGCACAGCACTCTACAGCACTGTAGACCGTGGCTTCTCTGACAAGACGTGCCATCCCATTGTTGGCTCTCGCAGCTCGCTTGCTAGCTGCTCTCCTGAAGAAAAGAACTAGGAGGAAAAGCCAATGCTGGGCTGCACCTTCCCCTTGCCTCACGTAAAGCCACTTCAACTCCCCGCTGCACTCTCTACTTCCCCTCTCCTTGCCATCGACCACTGGGTTTTCTGCATCTCGGAGCCCAAAGGTAAGCGCCAGTGTTCCCAGGGATGCTTGGAAGAGGGAGAAGTAGTAGCACAAGTAGCTGCCGTTGAACTTCCTCCTTCTCAATGCTAACGTGAAGTCGGCAGGCAGGCGAGCAACAGCCACGCTCCTTTCTCAGTTTGTACGCTGCGGACACGAGCCCGGTGCTCCGGCGCCTTCGTTCGGCCTCTTTAGTAGCCATGTGGCGCTTTCATTCTGCCGGAGTCGAAGCGTCGTCTACTTGTGGCACAGAGAGCACGGTGCCGGCAGCCAAATGCTCCAGCCGACTGCTTCTGCCGACACACGCCTGGGCTATGCACTTTCCCTCTCAGCGACATACAGTTCTAAATGTAAAGGGAAAGATTCTCGGCTACGTCTGGCACAGAGAACAGTTTTAGTTCAACGGGCTTACCCAGAGCATGCCCCCGACGTGTGGGAACTTGTATTTGCACCACATTCCAGGGGTAGTCTTCTTTCCTTTACAGGCTGCACAGCGCCGGCAGATGGCCGTGCGCTCTGCACCTGCCTTCTCACTTCCAAGTAGCACCGCGCACATCAGAGCCTTGCAGGGAGAGAAGACGCGGCTAGGCGTCTCGCCCAGAAGAACGTGGCAGGGCGAAAAGGTGTTCTTCTTTTGTCTTCCTCGTCGCCCAGAGTGTGCCGCTGTGTTGAAAGTCTTGGCCAGCGAAAAGCTACACCAGCAAGTGTTTCTCTCCTGATGCATTGCGCTGAGCGAGAGCTGAGGAAAATCCGTGCACAGCACACTGTGGATGCGTGCAGTACACACGCTGAAGAGCGGCACGGCTAAAAGTCATCGCTGGGCTTCAGTTCTGTCCAGACAGCAGAAGGCGAAGAACGAAGCAGCTGGGCACCGGCTGCATGTACATCGTGGAGCGAATTTCACATGTCCAGCCAAGAGCTGCTTCACAAGCAGATTCAGCTGAGAATGCTCTGGCTGCTTCACAAAGGAAGGTGCTGTGTTGCACTCCTGGACACTACCTGGTCAGAAGCAGGTTCTTACACCTTCAATGCTGCAGAGTCCATGCAGCTGGAGCACCCCCAGAAGGACTCGTCCAGCTAGAAGGCGTTCCTCAAGTACCCCCCTCTTCCAAGTAGCCTTGAAACTGAGCACAACACACTGCGGCTCGGCAGCTTCCTTCTCAGATAGATGTGCCCTCACACTATTCACTCTCACAGCTCCGTTGCCCGCTTGCAGCAGCTGCTGCCAAAGAAAAAGGCTCCAGAAGGAAAAGCCACTGCTGGGCTGCCCTTTCCCCTTGCCTCACGTCAAGCACCTGAAACTGTCCGCTGCACTCTCTATTTCCTTTCTTCGTCGCATCTACCACTGTTATCTCTGCATCTCGAAGAATAAGCCCCGGCACAATTCTTTCCTGGGAAAGCTGGAAGACAAATAGGTAGCAGCACAAGTAGCTGCAAGTTGAACTTTAAGTTTCGAGCTGCTAACGTGAATCCGAAAACAAGCGAGTGGCAGCCACGCTTCCTCTTGCAGCCTGTGCGATGCACACACCAGCTCCGTGCTCTGCCTTCATTCTTACGCCCTTCGTAGCAGGTCGCGCTTTCGTTTTGCTGGAGACGACCCGTCGTCTACTTCTCGCCCAGAGAGCACGGTGCCGGCAGCCAAATGCTGCAGGCTGCTGCTTCTGCCGAAACACGCCTGGGCTATGCAATTTCTCTCTAGCGCTGAAGTAGCACCACATTCTCTTTGCTTTGTAGCCAGCAGCTTTACGGAAAGCTTCTCGGCTACGTCTGGCACAGAGAACAGCTTTATTTTAACCGGCTTAACCGGAGCTTGTCCCTAACGCGTGGGAACTTGTATTTGCACCACATTCCAGTGGCAGTCCTCTTTCCTTTACAGGCTGCACAGCGCCGTCAGATCGCGGTGCTCTCTGCACCTGCCTTCTCACTTCCAAGTAGCACCGCACACATAAGAGCCTTGCAGGGAGAGAAGACGCGGCTAGGCGTCTCGCCCAGAAGAACGTGGCAGGGCGAAAAGATATTCTTCCTTTCTCTTTCTTCTTGCCCGAATTGTGCTGCTGTGTTGAAAGTCTTGGCGAGCGAAAAGCTACTCCAGCAAGTGTTTCTCTCCTGACGCATTGCGCTGAGCGAGAGCTACGCGGACAGTTTGGACCCTGTGGAACAGCAAGAAAATGACTGTACGTCGAGCTGAGGAAAATCCGTGCACAGCGCACTGTGGCCGCGTGCAGTGTTCGCGCTGAAGAGCGGCAAAGCTCAAAGGCATCGCTGGGCTTCAGTTCTGTCCAGACAGCAGAAGGCGAAGAACGAAGCAGCTGGGCACCGGCTGCATGTACTCAGTGAAGCGAATTTCAAATGTCCAGCCAAGAGCTGCTTCACAAGCACATTCAGCTGAGAATGCTCTGGCTGCTTCACAAAGGAAGGCGCAGCTGTTGCACTCCTGGACACTACCTGGTCAGAAAGCAGGTTCTTACACCTTCAATGCTACAGAGTCCATGCAGCTGGAGCACAGGCAGAAGGACGCGTCCAGCTAGAAGGCGTTCCTCAAGTACCCCCCTCTTCCAAGTAGCCTTGAAACTGAGCACAACACACTGCGGCTCGGCAGCTTTCTTCTCTCACACTATTCACTCTTGCAGCTCCCTTGCCCACTTGCAGCAGCTGCTGCCAAAGAAAAAAGCTCCAGAAGTAAAAGCCACTGCTGGACTGCCCTTTCCCCTTGCCTCACGTCAAGCACCTGAAACTGTCCGCTGCACTCTCTATTCCCATTCTCCGTCGCATCTACCACTGTAATGTCTGCATCTCGAAGCATAAGCCCCGGCACAATTCTTTCCAGGGAAAGCTGGAAGAGAAATAGGTAGCAGCACATGTAGCTGCAAGTTGAACTTTCTGTTTTCAACTGCTAATTCGAATCTGAAAACAAGCGAGTGGCAGCCACGCTTCCTCTTGCAGCCTGTGCTATGCACACACCAGCTCGGTGCTTCTGCCTTCATTCTTATGCTCTTCGTACCATTTCGTTCTTTTCATTCTGCCGGCGTCGAAGCGTCGTCATCTTGTCGCACAGAGGGCACGCCGGCAGAGAAACCCTCCAGAGAAACGCTCCAGGTTGCTGTCTCTTCCGAAACACACCTGGGCTGTGCACTTTCCTTCGCTGCCCTTGGTAGCACCACATTCTCTTTGCTTTGTAGCCTGAATGTAAAGGGAAAGAGTCTCAGCTACGTCTGGCACCGAGAACAGCTCTAGTTCAACGGGCTTACCCGGCGCTTACCCCGACGCGTGGGAACTCGTATTTGCACCACATTCCAGGGGTAGTCTTTCTTTCCTTTACAGCCTGCACAGCGCCGGCAGATGGCAATGCTTCTCTGCACCTGCCTTCTCACTTCCAAGTAGCACCGCGCACATTAGAGCCTTGCAGGGAGCAAAGACGTGGATAGATGTGTGGCAGAGAAAATCGTGCAAAGACGAAAAGATGGTCTTCTTTTGTCCTCCTCGTCGCCCAGATTGTGCTGCTGTGCTGAAAGCGTGCGTTTTATTACCCCTTCTCGCAGTAAGACTATGTGCTGCGTTGCAACTGTTGGCCAGCGGAAGGCTAATGCAGCAAGTGCTTCTCTCTTGACACATTTCTCTGAGCGAGAGCTTGTGCGGACAGTTGGGCTCTGCGAAGCAGAAAGGCTGTACTTGCACGTAGCGCTGAGGAAAATCCGTGCACTGCGCACTGTGGATGCGTGCAGTACACACACTGAAGAGAGCCAAAGCTGAATGCTTCAGTTCTGTCCAGCGCCGGTAAGGGAGAAGAACGCAGCCCCAGGCCACTGGGCTGGTGTGTGCGATGACTAGGAGCTTTGCCGCTCTTCTGCGTGTATACTGCACGCATCCACAGTGCGCAGTGCACGGATTTTCCTCAGCTCTCGCTCAGCAAAATGCATCAGGAGGGAAGCACATGATGGATTAGCCTTTCACTGGCCAACAGTTCCAACGCAGCACCAC
This sequence comes from Coloeus monedula, assembly GCF_965178545.1. Classification (NCBI taxonomy): domain Eukaryota; kingdom Metazoa; phylum Chordata; class Aves; order Passeriformes; family Corvidae; genus Coloeus; species Coloeus monedula. The sequence goes on along the minus strand of NW_028120807.1, from coordinate 374,631 downwards.
AGTCTTCTTGCGAGAAGGGGTAATAAAACACATGTATTGTCCCGGAACAGTTCTCTGGGCGAGCCGTAGCCGAGAATCTTTCCCTTAAGATAAAGACCACAACGCAGACAGAATGTTGTGCTACCTAGCGCTAGAGAGAAATTGCATAGCCCAGGCATGTTTCGGCAGAAGCAGCAGCCTGCAGCATTTGGCTGCCGGCACCGCGCTCTCTGCGCGAGAAGTAGACGACGGGTCGTCTCCAGCAAAACGAAAGCGCGACCTGCTACGACGAGCGTAAGAACGAAGGCAGAGCACGGAGCTGCTGTGGGCATCGCACAGGCTGCAAGAGGAAGCGTGGCTGCCACTCGCTTGTTTTCGGATTCATCTTAGCAGTCGGAAACTTGCAGCTACTTGTGCGGCTACCTATTTCTCTTCCAGCTTTCCCAGGAGAGAACTGTGCCGGGGTTTATGCTTCGAGATGCAGACATTACAGTGGTAGATGCGACGGAGAATGGGAATAGAGAGTGCAGCGGACAGTTTCAGGTGCTTGACGTGAGGCAAGGGGAAAGGGCAGTCCAGCAGTGGCTTTTACTTCTGGAGCTTTTTTCTTTGGCAGCAGCTGCTGCAAGTGGGCAACGGAGCTGCGAGAGTGCATAATGTGACGGCACGTCTATCTGAGAAGGAAGCTGCCGAGCCGCAGTGTGTTGTGCTCAGTTTCAAGGCTACTTGAAGAGGGGGGTACTTGAGGAACGCCTTCTAGCTGGACGCGTCCTTCTGCCTGTGCTCCAGCTGCATGGACTCTGTAGCATTGAAGGTGTAAGAACCTGCTTTCTGACCAGGTAGTGTCCAGGAGTGCAACACAGCACCTTCCTTTGTGAAGCAGCCAGAGCATTCTCAGCTGAATCTGCTTGTGAAGCAGCTCTTGGCTGGACATGTGAAATTCGCTCCACTGAGTACATGCAGCCGGTGCCCAGCTGCTTCGTTCTTCGCCTTCTGCTGTCTGGACAGAACTGAAGCCCAGCGATGACTTTTAGCCGTGCCGCTCTTCAGCGTGTGTACTGCACGCATCCACAGTGTGCTGTGCAAGCATTTTCCTCAGCTCTCGCTCAGCGCAATGCATCAGGAGAGAAACACTTGCTGGTGTAGCTTTTCGCTGGCCAAGACTTTCAACACAGCAGCACACTCTGGGCGACGAGGAAGACAAAAGAAGAACACCTTTTCGCCCTGCCACGTTCTTCTGGGCGAGACGCCTAGCCGCGTCTTCTCTCCCTGCAAGGCTCTGATGTGCGCGGTGCTACTTGGAAGTGAGAAGGCAGGTGCAGAGCGCACGGCCATCTGCCGGCGCTGTGCAGCCTGTAAAGGAAAGAAGACTACCCCTGGAATGTGGTGCAAATACGAGTTCCCACACGTCGGGGGCATGCTCTGGGTAAGCCCGTTGAACTAAAACTGTTCTCTGTGCCAGACGTAGCCGAGAATCTTTCCCTTTACATTTAGAACTGTATGTCGCTGAGAGGGAAAGTGCATAGCCCAGGCGTGTGTCGGCAGAAGCAGTCGGCTGGAGCATTTGGCTGCCGGCACCGTGCTCTTTGTGCCACAAGTAGACGACGCTTCGACTCCGGCAGAATGAAAGCGCCACATGGCTACTAAAGAGGCCGAACGAAGGCGCCGGAGCACCGGGCTCGTGTCCGCAGCGTACAAACTGAGAAAGGAGCGTGGCTGGCGCTCGCCTGCCTGCCGACTTCACGTTAGCATTGAGAAGGAGGAAGTTCAACGACAGCTACTTGTGCTACTACTTCTCCCTCTTCCAAGCATCCCTGGGAACACTGGCGCTTACCTTTGGGCTCCGAGATGCAGAAAACACAGCGGTCGATGGCAAGGAGAGGGGAAGTAGAGAGTGCAGCGGGGAGTTGAAGTGGCTTTACGTGAGGCAAGGGGAAGGTGCAGCCCAGCATTGGCTTTTCCTCCTTTTCTTCAGGAGAGCAGCTAGCAAGCGAGCTGCGAGAGCCAACAATGGGATGGCACGTCTTGTCAGAGAAGCCACGGTCTACAGTGCTGTAGAGTGCTGTGCACAGTTTGAATGCTGCTGTAAGTACACGGTACTTTTGGAACGGCTTCTCTCCTGACTCTCCCGTCTCTGTGAGCTCTAGCTGCTTGAACTTGGCCACACTGAAGGTGTGTGGACGTGATTGCGCTGCGAGTATCAAGTCTTCCAGAGACGAGGGATAGTCAACAAATGCTTTCTCACCTGGCCCATCTCTCAGTCCCAGCTGTGGCTAGAAACGCTGCTGTGCTGCAAGGGTGGACTTTAGCCACTCTGAGAGAATGTGATGACGCTCTGTAGATAGTTGCGAAGGAAAGTGCTGGTCACTGCAATGTTTCGCCTAGTTTACAGACTTTAGAGGGACTCTGAAGGCCAACGCCTTCTTCTAGCACTTGTTCTCTGCGTGCAGCTGCTGGATGTTTGGAAGGGCTTTGGGATCGGCGAGAGGTGGAGGGTAGGATGGTAGCTAGAGCTTGAAGGAAAGTGCGTCTCTCCAGGACCTTTGATGCAGTTCAGTGGGTGCGAGTTGCATGTTGAGCATGTTCATGATGGCACAGAAAAGGTTCTGAAAGAAAGAGGCCGTGCTGGAGCTGCCTTGACTTTTGCCGCTTAGTAACTGCACAGCCAACAATGAAAAGATTCCTCTTGCTTCCCCGCTACGCGCAGGATCACATTCTTTTGTGTCTCCAAGAGGCAGGATGCACAGCGGAGCTCTTCCAGCAACTGCTCGCACACGACTTGGGGCGGCGCCAGCGAAGCGCTTGGCTTTTTCCCCGGCACTGTCAGCGCTCCTCGAAACAAGCACACGATGGCGCTGACGACTTGCAAAAGAAGGCCAAGCGCCTGGCGCTGCTCGAAACCACCCCAAGGGCAGAGGCAAGTTGCAAACGTCCCTGCACTCAAATCAACAGCACCTCAGGACAAAAAGATTTCCCTCATCTTCCCCTTCCAAGAGCGGACTCTTCTTTATACCGCACTCCAAGAGGCAGACAAACCTCTTTGGCCCAAACCAATCTTTTCCCTCTCGCAGATTCTGCCCACCAACTTGAAACCATCTGGCAAAAACAGAGCTCAAAACAGTGCGGGCTGAGGAAGATCTTGCTGCCTGCAACTTCCACTGCACCCCTCAAACTAGCAGCACACACGCTGTTCTCAGCACTTTCCTTCTCAGCTCTAGGTACCATCCTAAGCCTTCCCTCTCCCAGAGTCAGCATCCCAAGACAACGGCACCACGGACTGCTCACACACTAAAGGCACCAGGACAAAAGGCTCACAAGCTTGGCCTTTGCATTCCCACGGACAGCTCAACAGCTCTAAGCCAGAGAGAGCTCTGCCTCTTGGGAGAAGCCTTTAAAATCCCTAAGAGCACCTGATGTGCACATCCAAACCTGCTCTCCTTGCCAAAGAGAGCAACTACAAGCCCATCTCCAAAGAAACGGCATCCCCTCCTCCAAAATACAACACATCCATCCACTGAGCCACCTCCAGTATAGAATAGATCCAACAATTGCCCCTACACGCCCAGGGGCCAGAAGAGAAATGTCTTGCTGGACTATTCCTCCCCATGCTACCTTAACATCTGCTCCAGCAACACTGGCACTATGTCCTTGCCTTGGCAAGGAAAGGCACTCCGAGTCTCTTGGCCTTGCCTTGCCTTCAGTACCTTGTCTAGTTCTTCTTAAGCTACCCTTGCTCTGCTTCCTTTGCCTCTGCTGCCTTGCCTTGCACTACCTACAACTTGCTGGCTTTGCTTTGCCCTGCCTACCACTCTTGCCCTCGCCTTCCATGCAGGCAAGGCGCTGCAAAGCAAGTGCAGGCAATTGTGGGCAAGTCAAGGGAGAGGTAAGCAAGGCCAGAGCAGTGAGGGGAAAGCAAATGGAGTGGTAGGCAAGAGAAGGCCCAGACGTTAGAGGCAAGGCTGGCCGTAGGAAGGGAAGTCCACTGATGGGAAGGCCAGGCAGAAACAAGAAGGGCTCGGCAATCCAAGGCCCTGGAGGAAAGCAGTAGGCAGGTCAAGGGCGGGGCATGGAAGTGCAAAGGAATGCAAGGCTCCAGAGAGCTAGCAGGGCAAGGCAAGGAAACTGTTGTGTTGCCAAGGCAAGGCAAGGATAGGCAAGGCAGGTGAGAAGTACATTCGAGGACTGCTGGCACACAAAAGCGGCCAGGACCAACTGCTCTGTGTGGCCTTGCTTGGCGAGGCGAGGCAAGGCAATGAGGGTCCTAGAAGGAAAAGGAAAGGTGAGGCCAGACCTAGACGAATGTGAAAGGAAGTCAGGTGGGGGATGGGTGAGCAAGTCAATGCAAGGCAGGGGAGAAAAGGCAGGTTGAGGGAAGGCTACAGAGAGGGCAGCAAGGAAATGCAAGGCATGGGGAAGCACGTGAGGAGTGAGTGCTGCCGCATGCCGGCCGGGATGGCAGGGGCGGGGCAACTGCAAGTAGCATGGCGGGGAGGTGGAGGGGTGTGTTAGTGTGCGGGAGGTGTGTGTGTGTGTGTGTGTGTGCAGCGGAGTGCAGGGTAAGTGCAGGTGTGTGTGTATGTGCATAGGGGGGTTTTGTGCCAGGTGCTGTGCCGGGGGGAGCCGTCCTACTGCCAAGAAGGTGTGGGAGTGAAAGGAGTAACATAGATGTGTCTTTACAAAGAGACCGTGTGAATCTGTCCTTAGACAAGGCTAGGAATTTACTGGTAGGGGCGTAACAGAAGAAAGTCTTAGTTCTAGAAACTGTTACTAATCGACAGAGACTGTTGCTCAGCCAAGGCCGTGTTAAATTGCTGAACCTAGAGCAAGGCAGCAAAGACTTCATAGCATTAGGAATAGTTTCGTTTTCTTCCTTTTCCATACCAAGAGGGGGGTGCATATTAGAGGGGAGCCTAGAGTAGGCAGTTCCGGAAGTCTGTAATTCCCGAGTACCTCCGAGGGTGCTGTTGCCAGGAACTTTGCATCAAAAGGGGGCTGCGTCCCGCAATCAGTTGAGAGACTTCATGGCAAAAGCCCCATGGCCTCTCCCTGTAGTTGAAGAATGTTACAGGCCTCCTCTGTCTCCTTTTTGGTGGATGAAGAAAGTCAGAAAGCAACACTTCTGCCAGAACTCTCCAAGATGCCCCCTTTGCTCGCAGTGACTCCATCACTGGCCGGGAAGCTGTCTTTTCTCCCAGAGGAGTTTGAGATACAGTTAAAAGCCGTGTGGCAGAGAAAAAGGGCAATAATTGGTTTACAAGGGATGGCAAACAAGAGATACCAGAAGCTTTGGCCCTACCAATAGTAAAAGCACTCCGTGAAGAGAGTCCTTGCACCTCCTGAGGATTGGCAGAAGCCTTCCTCATGCTGGATGTTGCTGGGGGTCTTTTTAGACTGGCAGAACGAGCTGTTGAAGGTTGCTTGATCTGTGCTAAAGCAAACAGCCAAGTTACAAAGGAACTTGCCAGGGGAGGGAGGCCTTGGGCTGCAGGTCCCTTCCAAAGATGCCAGGTGGATTTTCCTGAGATGCCCCAAGTGGGAAGGCTTCATCTCTTCTGGTAATGGTATGTCAGCTAGCAAGGTGGCCAGAAGCATTTCCAACTGCTTCAGCAACGACAGCATCAGGTATTAAGGCATTTTTGGAACAAATCTTTCCAAGATACAGCATTGTAGAAGCAATAGACTCAGATAGGGGAACTCATTTTACAGGAAAGATCCTTCAAGGGGTTTTGGCTTCTTTAGGAACACAATGGAACCTCCATAGGCCCTGGCACCCCCAGAGCTCGGCTCGGGTAGAAAACAATGAATAGAGAAATAAACACCTTTTGAAGCTGGTAGTAGAAACCAAGATGCCATGGCTAGGGCTTTGGACATTGGCTTTGGTGAGAATGAGAGCCCGACCCAGAAGAGGGATTCCGTTCTCCCCCTTTCCGTCGTTCTTATGAATTACCCGGCTAAGTCTCAACCTAGTGGGGGAGTAGAGGTAAGTGATGTATATTTAAAACCATCTGTGGCCAGGATACTGCTTCTTGTGAAACCCCTTCAACAGGAAGCTCAGCTGGCACAAGCCCCACCTTTGGACTTTGCTGCTTGTAACATCCAACCAGGAGATTGAGTCCTAGTTAAGGAGCAGAAAGAAGCGCCAGTGGTTCTGAAATGGCGTGGCCCATTCCAAGTGTCACTGACGACAGAAACAGCCATGAAGACAGCTGGACACAGGTGGACCCGTCACTCTCGGGTCAAGGTCTCTGAAGCCTCAGAGATTTGCACATCTCAGCTGGAGGAGAAGGCCGGGAGGCTGTGACACTCTGCAGGAGTGGGCCAGTGCTTCGACATCAGAGGAAGCCCTGCATGCCTACCCACAGACCACCTGCTGAAATAGTCTCTATGGGTATCCCTCCTCTAGAATCTCCACTCACTGGGGCGCTAATACTTGCTGGATTCTTTTATGTTCAGTGGTTTCTGTGTCTTCAATTGCCACAGGTGCTGCAGCAGACAACGGGAAAATTAGACTAGCTAATTAGATCACATGATTAAAATATTTTCCTTACTAGTTCTACTTTTATATGGTCAGCTAAGTTTAGGCCAGGAGTGGGAGAATCAGTTTGCAGCCTTAGCAGAAAAAGTAGCAAAAGTTTTTCACCTTAGCAATTGCTGGCTCTGTGGAGGGCCAGGAGGATCTGAAGAGTGCCTATGGTTGGCTAGCCCAGCTGAACCTAAGTGGTGGCTCAACACCTGACATCAGGTCCATACTAGGACGGGATTTGGGGCCAAAGAAGGAAGTCCATGGCTATAGGAGAAGGTTTCACAAAGGATGTCTGGACTTCAGGTGGCTCTCTTGAAAGCTCTTTATTGCATAGGTGAAGTTACAGCATTTCAGGGAGCGGCTATCCAGAGCCAGCCCTATAGCTGCCAGCTCCAGCTGTAGGCATACCTGAAGCCGCTTGCTGTTCAAGTTACAGAGCATTCTCTACTTTTCTTTGCAGAGTATCTTAGCACCTAACAACCAATAAGCACCATACACAATACCTTGACATTGGCCTATAGCCTATCATAGCTACTACCATCACCATATTATAGTCATTATTATCCAATCACAAGAGTAAGTTACAATTTAAGCTTCCAGTGGAAAATTCTTAGACCTTTCTTCTTCTTGCTACATCAACATTTCTTGTTTGCCTGCCATATCTTTCTTTTTGCTAAAGACACCTTTTCTATTCACTTATGCTCTTCTTGAGACTTACTTACTTGGTGAAAAACATGTCTTTGTTTGTAATCACATACCTTTGTCCTGCTCCTAAAAATCTCCTTCCAACTCATCTCCAACCTTTGCCTTCTCAGTTACTCAGCGATCACTGTTTCAGCAAAACACCTTTTCTTCTATATCAACACTTGCTTTCATTTCTACCTCATCCCCAGCTTCTACATTCTCAGACCTTGCTGCCAAGCCTACATACCTGTGAAACTTTCTTACCAAACTTTCATCCTCCCCAACACATGGCCACTTCATTCTTCTCCAACAGGCACTTATTGCCTAAACAGGACAGGGCGGGTCTATGTAGGAAAAGGCGTTTGTCAATTGACTTTCCCTCTGGCTTTAAACAATTGGGTTTGGACCCACAATTGCCCTCCTTACAATTGTTCCAAATATCAAGACAATTGCAATCAAAGAGCTGTTCAGCTCACTAATGGTAGCTGCGTAAGGTGTTCTTACCACACTTACCAAAACATTTGGAAGCCTGTAAAGCAATGCGGAGGGACAAGGGGTTTTTTTGACCACCTATTTTTAAGCTGTCCCCACAAAAATCCCACAAGTAGAAGACATGTTGTTTGTGATTATCAGTGGGAATGGCAACAGCGGATTGGAACTCAAAGCCTTTTAGTGAGTTCTGCTCCAAATCCAAGCAAGCAACTTGCAGATGTAAATGTAGATGGGAACCCTGTGTGGGAGCTTGGAAATGCAAATGCTGTGACCCTTATGGTGGGGCAGCTATTGTTGGAGGACCGTTAGGCCAGGGAAACCCGCAGTATTTTGACCCACCAATTGATGACCAAGGGTAGGAAGGCCCCTTTGCTAATGGAACACGGGCTTTGAAAGGACATGATTGGATTTGTGGCCAACATGCTTAGCTCAGGTTACCTCCAAACTGGTCAGGGATATGGTATATCCCTGGGGTATATTAGACCGTTGTTCTTTTTGCTACTACAAATTCAGGGAAATCGCTTAGGAATCCAAATCTGTGATGATTTAATTAGAGAAAAGCAGTCAGCTGATGCAGCCTTGGCTGCAGGGAGCACCCCAAAACGGGGAAAAGATGAATGGCCACCAGAACAAGTTACGCAACATGATGGACCAGCCACTTGGAAACCTAAGGAATTCATCCCAGATGCCTGGCAACCCATTTATCATTTGAATGAGATAATTAGGGTACAAGCTGTCTCAGAAATAATTACCAACCAGCCAGCCACAGCTCTTGACCGTCTTGCTGAGCAATCCACTTCAATGAGGAAAGCGGTATTTCAACATTGGATGGTATTAGATTATCTGTTAGCAGAAGAAGGAGGAGTTTGTGGGAAATTAAATGACTCGAGCTGTTGTTTGCAAGCAGATGACAGCGGAAAATGGTCAAACAAATAACAGAGGAAATAACCTCAGCTCATGGACCTGTCCAAGTGTTGAAAGGATGGTAATGGGACATGTTTTCCTGGCTAACTGGCCAGCTATGGGCTAAATTGTTACAGCAGGGATTACTGTAACACGCCTATATGAAACCAGGAATCCCGTGGAAAAGAAGTAGATATGGACAGATTGGTGGTAGATGTTTCAGAGGTCTTTATTTCTCCAGCCACATGGCCGGGGCTCTGCTCAGGAACTCCCCCAGTCACGGGACCCGAGGGTCCTTGGCCACACCGGGGAACACAAACCAACCAAGGGGGAATGAAGCTGACCAGGGGCAGGGAAACCCCGTGTCTCCCCCCCAGGGCCCATCGCCCAGGGCTCCATGGCAGGGGGGGAGACCCCAACACTAAATGAATACCATTTCTCCTCTTCTATGCTATAGCAACTCTAATCTTTTGACCATACGTGACACCATGCTGGGTGCAGCTCTTTCAGCACGTAGCAGCCATGCCTACCTGATCCAGAAACGACTACAAAAGGACAGAAGAGGATGTCACTGCAAATAATAGCAAAAGCCCAGAAGACTCAAGAAGAAAAAATTAAATCAATGGTAATTAAGGTTTGTAAAGACAAATACAGATTAAATAAAAAAAGGAGGGATTAAAAGGAATGAGATGGATGAGTCTTTACAAACAGACCGTGTGAATCGGCCTGTAGACAAGGCTAGGAACTTATGCGGAGTGAAGTAACAGAAGAAACGATTAGTTCTCTAGAACTGCTACTAATCATCAGAGACTGTTGATTAATCAAGGCCGTGTTAAATTCCTGAACCTAGAGCAAGGCAACAAAGACGTAATAGAATTAGGAATGGTTTCTTTTTCTTTCTTTTCGATGCCAAAAGGGGGGTGCATATTAGAGGAGGGCATAGAGTAGGCAGTTCCGGAAGTCTGTATCCCCCTAATACCTCAGCCAGTGGAGAAAAGGAAGAGGGCGTTGTGGCCGGGAACTTGGCATAAAAAAGGGGCTGCATCCCGCAACCGTTTGACAGACCCCATGGGAAAAGCCCCAGGGACTCTCCCTGTAGTCGAAGAATGTTGCAGGACTCCTCTGTCTCCTTTTCGGACATCAACCTCAGGCATGGTGGATTAATTTTCCCTAACGGCAGCGACCTGCTGCGTGGTCTCCGTGCTCCTCCCCAGCCCCCCGGGAGGTGTCAAATAGTTGCCGGCGGCTCTCACCGCGCGTTACAGACGGCTGCGCGGCGCCGGGGCTGCTCGCAGTGCTCCCCTGCCCCGCCAGGGCGGCCTGAGGTCTGCGGAGCCACCTCGCCACCGGCGCGGCCAGGGCCGGGGCCCTTCTCGACAGCAGCCGAGGGGCTGCGGAGCGGGCGGCTGCGGGACGATCAGCTCTTTTATGCCGCGCGGTGCTGCCGCCTCCATCTAGCTCCCCATCGCGCCGCCGGCCGACCCCGCCTGGCGCGTTCACGCTCGGCCGCGCTCGCCGCCCGCCCAGCCTCGCCGGAAGCTCTCCCGCGCGGGCCGTGCCCCGGCTCCGCCTGCGGCTCGGCAGGGCCCGGCCGCACGCGTGCTGCGTGGCTCGGAGCACCCGCGTTGCGCCGCAGGCGACGGGGAAGGCGGGGCGGGCCGGCGCCATGGTGGTAGCGCGAGGAGAGGAGCGCCCGGGCGGGGCGGCGAGTGGCGCGGCGGTGAGCGCTTCTGCTTGCTGTCGCTCGGCTGCCGCCCACGGCAGGTGCCGTGTGACCCCGCGGAGCGGCGGGGCCGGCCGGGCGGTGCGCGGCGAGGCTTTCGGCCAGCGGCGGCCGCAGCGACAGTCTGCTGGCACTGCCCGTGCCGGTGGAGAGAGCGGGGATCCGAGGCCGGCCTTCCTAGGGTAACGAGGGGCGACCGCCTTTGCCGCGCTGCCCTCCGTGCAGCACGTGGCCGATTCCGGCGAAGCCGGGGTCTCCGCAGCGGCGCGGGCGGGAGGGAGTGGGGAGCGCGCTCGGTGCTCTGCCGGCCGCTCCCGCCCAGCGCTGCGCTCCGCCGAGGCGTTTTCCTGCCTATCCTGGGAAGGACATAAGGGACCCCGGAGTCGGAGCTTAGCTGTCAGGGGGAACAACTTCCCTCCATTGGCGACCTCCTTTTCCCTCTGATTCAGCTACCTTGTGGTAGGTGCGATGGTGCTGAAGAAGGGTGGCGGCTGGGCACAGTTGCTGGCATAGGTGGTGCGAGAGCTCCACGCAAGCAGCTTGGAGTGGCATGTGCGAGGGTAGGAAGGTACGGCACCCACAGCTGAAGGTAAAAAAAGTCAGGGCATGTCATCAGCCGCAATCGTGCTAAGTTGTTCATCTTTGCAAACTGCTTGCCGAGTTGTTCCTTTTCTTAGGTAATGGGGGTTTGTATCAACCAGAACTGCATATGGTCAGTATTTGCAGAGAAAGTTACGTGGACTGTTGTTGAAGTGAGTGTAGCAGTTTCTATGGCATTCTGCAAAAAAAGTGACAGGTCTCTCTGTGTTCCCCAATTCTTAACAAAAATGGAGTTCACAAAGCCCTGAAAAGAGGTTTTACAAAACTTCAGGGATTTTTTCCTACGAGTACTGTGGAGACAGCCATAGTCACCTTGTCTTTCCAAAAGTGAAGGTTACATCTTTTTGTCCAAGAGCATCAAGTGCTTTTGATCAGCGTTTGTGTGCATGCATTAGCCTTGTTCTTGTTCTTCCTTGGAGAACTTTTACAATCCTCAGATGATCTGTGTAGGCTGCAGACTGCAGTGGTGAACTTGAAGGCTTCCAGCAGAAGGGAGATGCTGTCCACGTTTTGGATTTTCCTTAGTCTGAACTGATGATCTGTCATTTGCATGTTTGTTTAGCTGTGCTTAGAATAATTGATAAGTTGGTGTATAGAATAAAGACAATTACCAATTTCCTCCCTTTGTGGGAGCCCATCCAAAAGTCACGCAAGAAGAAACTTCGAGGTCACTAAAGTAATTAGAATTGTTAAAACTCAGAAAGGCATAAAGGTCAGAGTGAGGAAGATGAGTTACTTCATCTTCCTTAGGACCACTGACCCAATTCAAGACCACCGACTCCATTCAGATCACACGCTACGCATGCTTAATGACATGTAAGCTCATTTCCATACAAAGCGGAGAATGGGAGGTGCCAACACTATGAATACGCATTTTGTATTTTGGCTATTCATAATACGTGGAAATAAAAGGTATCATGTTTGCTTGTATCAGGGCCTGCGACTTAGGGAGCTATCCCACGCAAAAATAAAACATACACTTTCTAACTCTAAACTGTTAAGAGTTTTTGTCCATCTCAGTTGGATATCGATATTAGATCGATATTCATATTTTGGTAAATCATAGTTAGCATAGGAGAAAGGCATGCTTGGTATGTACCTGGGATAGTTAGGGCTAGCTTTTAGTTCTGCAATGTTATTACAAAACATAGATACGGTCTTGGCCAGTTGCCCCTCGTTTCGAAACAGGGCTATAAAGGGACTTTCTGAAATAACTGAGATAAGATCTCCCCACGGAAAGAAGACAAATCTATTGGCAGCAGAGCACGAGGACTTCGTCTCATCTGTTGGTAGCCATTGCCCCCCCTTTCTTCCTCTCTACTCTTTTACTTTGTTTTTCTTTCTCTCTCTCTCTCTCTTTCTCTCCTCTATCACATTACCATGTTGTGGGTACTTAACAAAGGTGAATAGGTGATTAAAACTGAAATCCCTTGTGTCCTTTTGCACTCGGAGATCTGTAAACAAACCATCACGACCCTCACTTCTATTAGCAGATCGTGACATTAAACTGGCATCACGGACAGGATTTCTGACAGACAGAAGGGGTTGCAAGGTTGTGTGTAGTCTGTAATAGGGGAAGGACGTTTCACTCCAGCCGCACCTAGCCCGACACCCCGCAAAGGCTGAGCGGTGTCTAGAAAGCAAGGGGGACGACTCGAATTTCCCACAAACTGCACACGCCTAGGTGAAAAGCACCCCATACTCAACTGAGGGCTCTGTCTTCAGATTTTTCACCAAAAGATCTCTTAGTGTAAAAGGGGGAACTGTTTTGGTGGGCGTGTGTGAATTTGGACTGCTTGGTGTAGCGAAGAGACAACCGTAAGTAACTTAAGGAGTACCTCCCAGGCAGATTTTGGTCTCTTCACCCACCCAGGGAAGCGAAGGGCGACACGGCGAAGCTGTTTGTGTGGCAATGTGTAATTAGGTTTTACCTCCCTGTAGTGGTTTTGATCCCTTTATAAAATGACTGAAAACCCTAGTGCAAATCATAAAGCTGCATTTTATGCTCTGCTAGCAAAACATAATGCCCGGCCCTCTCCGGGAGGGGAAGAATGGGCTCAAAATAACTGGTTTAATTTGGAGTGTGACTGATAGAATATGTTCATTCCAACATGAGACAAAGTTTAAATTTGGCCAAAATAAAACCATAATCTGCTCCTAAATCTGTTTCAGGAGCATGCCTTACAGCAGCTATAGATCACTGCTTTAAGCGATGTAGTGAAGAGAAAGCAATCACAGATTCCCTTCAAAACCTAGTGGAAATTTTACAGGAACAATCAGATGAAGAAAGGAATGAAAATCATTTGCTGCGGGCTGCTTTGAGGGAGGAATATTTTAAGAATTCAAAGAATGCTGACTCACCAAAAGAGAAAGAGGAAAAGAAAACTCCTCACATTAACCAAATATACCCCCAGGAAGAACTAGTGCTAGTGAAAAATTGTGGGGAAAACTGCTGCCCTCCTATGGGACCTCTAATTAAAACAGAATATAATTATATCAATGATGAAGATTTTGAACCGCATATCACCACTAAACAAATACCATACACTTCTCCTGAGTTGGCGAAGTTAAAAAAGGAGTACGGGCGGCTTCCCCACGAAGCTGAGACGGAATATGCCTTCCAAGTGTCTCTCACCGGAGGAGACCAAATTCAATTCACTGAGCAGGAGGCCAGTGGATACTGGGGACATGGAGTTCTCTTAACAACAGGAGACAAACGTAACACATGGTCGCTGACTCAGCGCGCAGCTTTCTGGGCCGGGGGACTCAATCCTTTAGAAAGGGGAGACCCTTTCGCTACAGTTGGTACCCCTGATCAACTTCTAGAAAGCGTCCACAAAGCCGCCTGTCTGCAAATGATCCATGAAAGGAAATTAACTCCTGCATATGAATCCCCCATGCAATTACCTGTGAAACCTGAACTGATGACCCCTTTAATTCGAGGCCTTCCAGAATCACTCCAATCTACAGCAGCTGTCCTGCAAAAAACCATAGCTGCTGCAGGTCCTGTAGAGAGGTTGGACAGATTCCTTGGAAACCCGAGCGACCAAACTGCATCTACCGATCCTGGGTTTACTCCATATTCAACCCCCTCTCAGCCGCCAGGTTCACAATCAAATTCACCTGCCGGTGATTGCAAAGTTTGGACATGGAGTGAGGTTGAAGAAGATCTGATTAATTACAGTAGGAAATATGGACCGATAAAAATCCCAGAGGAAAAATCAGAAAAAACAAAAGGTGTCAGGCACATTAGGGCTCCTCATAGTGAAAAACCAAAGAATGTAACCAGAGATCCCTAACCGTCAGCATTGGTGCTTATTAGGTATCAAAAAGGGGGTCCCCAGAAATGCGATGGATGGCTTAGCCCTTGATCAGTTGAGTAAGGTAGTGTCTAACTGGCACTGCCAAAAGCCCCTTCTACCCAATCCGTCACTTCAACCCAGTGCACCCCTCCTCCCTCAGAATCTGGGCAGTGAGTCAAAGCCACTTCTCCCTCAAAGTCCGGCCAATGAGCCAGAACAGATTCTTCCTCAAAACCAGGGAAACTAGACCCTCTGTTTCTTGTCAGTGGGCAAAGAAACGGAGCATAGGTCTACCTGAGAATGCTCACTAAAAATAAAATGGGAGATATAACGATCACAGCTATTACAAGTCCTAAACGGGCACCTGTAACTTTTCTGATTGACACTGGGGCACAAATTTCTGCGCTGACAAAGAAAGATGCCCAGAGGTGTGGAATTGTTCCAACAAAGAACCGATATTGTGTTTTAAGTGCCTTGGGCACAACAACAGAATCTATGAATGGGGCCTTAGTCAAGCTCCCTTTGCCTGGAGAGGAAAACCAACTCTCCGTCCATGGGGTGATTGGAGATATTCCAACCAATTTATTAGGGCTGAATGCCCTTGCTAGGAGGCAGTGGGAGGACTCAGAGGGTCTTCTGTGGTCTTTTGGCACACCACATTTTAACATCAGCCTGCTCCAAGCTGCAGCCTCCCTACCATTCAGCAAAGTAACTAATGTGAAACAATACCTCCTTCCCCTGGGTGCCAAAGAGGCTATCAAGCCAGTGATACAGGAGCTACGACAACAAGGAGTAATACTTCATACCCATTCTCCTTTCAATTCTCCGGTGTGGCCAGTGCAAAATCCTAATGGGAAGTGGAGGCTGACAATAGATTTTCGTAGGCTAAATGCTAACACAGACCCTCTTACAGCAGCAGTCCCAAATCTAGCAGAATTCATAACATTGATTCAAGAAAAGGCTCATTCAATCATGCCACCTGTAGATGTCAAAGACATGTTTTTTACGACACCTTTACAGCCAGAAGATATGGACCGTTTTGCTTTCGCATGGCAAGGACAGCAACGCACTTTCACTAGGCTTCCCCAAGGGTACAAACATTCTCCTACCCTGGCTCATCACGCTTTAGCCCAAGAGTTCGACAAAGTACCCAAAGCGGACAATCTAGCTGTTCATCAACACACTGATGAGACCCTTGTGGGAGGAGATGAAATAGAAGAAGTGAGAGATACCCAACAGAAAATAACCTCCCACTTAGAAAGCCTTGATTTGCAAATTCCCTCAGAAAAAACCCAAACCCCTTCACATGAAGTGAAATTGTTGGGAATTTGGTGGAAAGGAGGTATGACACGTATCCCACCTGATACCCTAACCTCTTCAGATCAGATTAAAATGCCTGAATCCAAAAAAGATCTCCAACATGCTTTAGGATGTGTATTAGTGCTCCGGAGAAAACACATCCCAGATTTTCCATAATTGCCAGACCTCTTTACAACTTGTTAAGAAAAGGGACAAAATGGGAATGGAGTGCTTCCCAAGAAGAAGCACGGCAATTGTTGGTTTTTGAAGCAACAGCCTCACCAAGCCCTGGGCCCTATTCATCCCACAGATGCTTTTCAGGTCTCCTCAGGGTTGTCAGTACACATATGGCAGCGGGGTCCTGAGGGTCAGACGAAGCCTCTTGGTTTTTACTCCCGTGGCTTTAAAGATGCTGAAAAAAGGTACACTACCTGGGAGAAAGGATTGTTTGTGGTTAGCTTAGCTCTCCTAGAAGCGGAGAAGATTGCACAACAACAACCAATTGTTTTGAGAGGCCCTTTCAAAGTTATTAAGGCTGTCTCTACTGGCACCACCCCCACCTGACGGGGTGGCCCAGAGGACCTCAGTAAGGAAGTGGTATGCTCAGACTGAACATGATTGTAGCGTCTTCTCAAGAACTGAAGGAGCTGTAAAAAATCTGGCAATCCAAGAAACTGAAAACTTGGGTAGCAGCCAGGACAAACCTGCCTCAGTCATTAGAGTAGCCCCTCCTTTTTCCCCCAAACGGTCAGCAAATTCTTGGCTTACGGATGCTTCTGCCAAGCGAGAAGGAAAGGTGTGGAAACATAAGGCTGTAGCCCTCCACACTTCCTCAGGTGAAGGAATTATCACAGAGGGGGAAGGCAGTGCCCAAGTTGGCAAGCTGATAGCTGTTTGGAGTGTTTTCCAACGTGAGGCACAGAATACTTCTCCTGTCTGTATCTACACCGATTATTCCTATGCTGTGTTTAAGGGATGGACTGAGTGGCTTCCTTTTTGGCAGCAAAAGGATTGTGAAGTTAACAGAATCCCAGTATGGCAAAAGGAAAAGTAGCAAGAAATTCTAAGTATTGCAAGTCCAGGGAATTTGGCCGTGGAGTGGGTAGCCTCTCAGCAGACAGATGGAAATGCAGCAGGAGAGTGGAACACTAGAGCTGACGAATTAGCAAGACTAAGTCCTGTGAAAAAAGATCAAATTACAGAGGACTGGGAGCACTTCTTAGAATGGTTGCATGTAAAAAGACAACGCACAGGTGCAAAAGATTTGTACAAAGAAGCCCTTGCTCGCGGTTGGTCTGTTACCAGAGAAATGTGTAAAACATGCATGTCAGCCTGTGAACAACGTCGCAGACGGCTAGAAAGACACCCTTTGGAAGATGACCCTCTGCATTTAAGAAAGGGTAAAGGCTTACGGGAAGCGTGGCAGGTAGATTATATCGGCCCCTTTAAAAAGTCAGGAAGTAAACACTTTGGGCTGGTAGGAGTAGAGATGATATCTGGGTTAGTCCAGGCCAATGCTTTTAAAAGAGCTACAGGAGATCATACTGTTCAAGCATTGCAGGCATGGTTTGGAACTTTCCCAAAACCACAAGAAATTCAATCTGATCACGGGTCTCACTTTACTGCCAAAGTTGTACAGGACTGGGCAAAAGGTGAAGGGATTAAACGGACTTTTCACACTCCTTACTACCCTCAAGCTAACGGCATCGTAGAAAGGACCAATGGTCTCTTGAAAGGACTTTTGAAACCACAGGAGGGAAATTGGGATGTTTGGCTATGGGAAGCTGTGAAAGGTGTGAATGATAGATGGGGGGTAAACGGGTGTCCCAAAATCACTGTCTTTTTCCCAACAGCTCCAAGCATAATTCTCTCACTGCAGGGACCAAATGATCCTAAGAATCCTGCACACTACCCTGGACAACCTGTTTCGGTAGATCTCCCTACCGTAGGAGAAGTACCACTAGTGCTAAAACGCCCTCTGAATAAATATGCATGGCTAGCCTCTGATGCCCTAGGGAGAGAGCATCGGATACATACACGCTGCATAATTCCATCATTCTAATTTTCTGCCTTTTGGTGGCAGACTCTGTTGTGTTCACTTTTCACAGAAGAACTCCGAGGGACATGAAGAAGAGCACATAAACCATGATAAGACTAGTGATACTTTTCTGCATCCTACCACAACACCAGGGCCAAAAACCAGCTGAGTGGCCATGGTCTGAAGCTACCATTAGGTACACTAGTGCTCTAGGATCCTATCCCAGAGATCGTTGCCCGAACCTAGCCACTGTAGCACTGCACGACTCTGAGGTATACCGTCCAAGTGAATGGGGATGGGACTTGAAGGATTGGACTAGAATCCTAAAAGGAACAAGAGGGGAAAAAATTAAGGTAGGATGCAGAAAAGTAGAAGGATCTCTTTACCAGAAAGCTTCCACCATTGCAATCGCTGGAAATTTTCTAAAACCAGATGGGAAAAGTGATTTGCACCCCAACATTACGGCCAAACTCTGCCCTACAACGGAGTGGGTGTGTGACAAACAAACCCCCTTCATCCTGTGTGGTTGTCAGAAGAATGTCGGTAACTACACCTTAGGCCCCAGTACCAACAATGCTGAAATCACAAAGCTTCGCAGAAACAAACTAACTGACTGCTGGTATAACTTTCCTCTAACCAAACCGACCTATGCAACATGCAATTGGCAAAATAACCCGGCAGATCAGCCAAGTCTGACAGGTTTAACTTATAAATTCAAAATAAACGCCGCAGCAAAGCCCATACTGAGTGCAGTAATCACATACCACGGTATAAGTACCCCCCTTGTGTTAGATGACAAGAATAAAGTTTTTCCACCCTTTATGGTAACCCGAGGTGACGATGTTACAATACGATGTGGATTAATTGCTGAATGTTTTACCGAACCTGTACACAGTTATAGCATTGGACCTCATGGCCGTGTTTTGTTTGGTGAAATTCAAAATCAAGATTGTTGGCTAAACCTTAATTGCTGTACAATTTCCCCATAAAGTCACGTGTGGTAAAAACAATACAAAATACTGGGGGGAACTCAAAGTCGATGTTGCAATACCTACCACCCAACCACCGGTCATGCTAAGCCCGAGAATTTTTGAAATTGGACCACGTATAACCACAAAAACAGGCCAACAACAACTATTGCTCAATCCGGCATGCTCCCTTAAACAAGTCAAGTTGCTGATGCAAAACAATGTCTCAGAAATTCAGCCAGCTTGTTCACCTTTTCTGCAGACTTCCTTCAAGGGGCAGACAACCGGGTTGCAAAAGCGGAACCCTTCTAAGAAACGGACGCAAAGAGACATAACCGGCGTTGTGGGAACAGGATTGGGAATCTTAAATAGTATTGATTCAGAAGTGCTAATGAATAAATTGGCTGCCACAACTACAGATTTGACTAAAATACAACAAGCCATCAGCGGTTGTTATCAAACATATTACCAAATTGAGAAAAGGTAAATGTGAATGACCACAAATTGATAATTGGCATGCTCCGTGCTACGCAAAACAACATTTCTTTGGCTCTCAGCTGCGTCCAGGCTCAATTGTGGATGCAGTCCGTTGCTGCCTCAATTGTAAGAGAAGGCAAAGAAGGCACTTTTCCTACTGAAATTCGGAACATAATCTGGGACGGTGCCACTGATTTTGAAAGAGAATTCCAATCCTGGTGGAATTTAGTGAATTTTACCTACAATCCCATCACAAACACAGCCACAGCCTTTGTACTAACCATACGTAATGCTTCAGTGAATTGGATAGTCCCTATCATTGCATTAGGGCTGAACCATGATGCAGCTATTCTCTACCCTTTCCAGCACAGAGAATGGGCCCGTCAAACTGGTAAGAAGTGGCAAACTGTTAATTTGGAAACTTGTATTGTCCGAGAACAACAAGGGTTTATCTGTGAAAGCAGTGCAATTAGACCTCAAGACATTTGTTTGGACACAGAACAAAATAGCTGTCCTTTTGAAATTCATCCTAACAAGATTCCTGAAACACTGCTTGTGTATATAGGCAATGGATGTGCATGCTTAAGAACTGCATGTGATAAGGTATTTCTAGAAAATTTAGTTGTAGATACTAAAACTCATTCAAATTCTTGTGTTTGTAACTTGACTAAAAGCACAGGATGTGATTTCTCTTATTTAGCCCCACTTACTTCTTATTGTATTTTACAGTCCAATTACACAGTCATCCACCAATTATTGCCTACCCCCACTGGGATGAACCTTACTTAGGTAAAGCACTTGTTGCTTCACCAGGATTTCATTGGAATTTTGGAAAAGATCAAGAAAAACAGACAGAAAACCTTGGTAACTGTTCATCACAATGGGAAAGAAACACATTGTTTTCTAGACAGAGGAAAGAAAGATGCTGGACACAGCTGGTGGGATACTCCTTTTGGGTGCTCACCTACTGCTACAGGTGTCCTGAACAAATTGTGTCATCCCATCCTTGTTCTCTTGATTTTAGTTTTGATTGGGTTTGTTTTATCAGCAATCTTACACATCATGAATTGCAGAATGATGAAACGGTTGACATCTGTAATAGATGTGCACAATTTGGACACTATCCCATCCACTGTGGACACCCCTAAGGTTATTGACACAAGATGAACTACATGAGTATTAAAATAAGATAAGACATGATTAAAAATTACAGGTGTATTTTGATTAAAAATTACTTATTCCTTCTTTTTCCTTTTCTTTCTCTTTTCTTATTTTCTCTACCCTTTTCTGGGATATGCTACCAACATTAACGAGTCCTGAAGACTTCGCAACAACACTACGAAATCGTGCTGATGGAGCTCTCCTGATGACAATCGTGAGTCATGGGGTGGTGTAAGAGACGGTCTGAAGATCCCTCATCTGCCTCACGATCATCGCCGAGGACAGAGGCTAAACACAGGAGTTCCGACCTGCCTAAGGTGGGATGTCTGCCAACTGTTGCCTGCAGGTGTGCCCGCTGGGAACTGGTACGCATTCCTGAGGAAATTTGTGCAGGTCACAGTGGACTGCGCCGTTCTTGCTGCCCAGGCGGGAAGGACTGCGCTGAAGCGGAAAGGAATGACCTGTCCTCTACACCTGTCCTGTACCTGTTTCCCAAAGCAACGAGCCTCATAACAACGGCTGTAGATTTGCCCCACCTCTTGGGGAAAAGGGCGAGATGTGGGGATACAGCTAGAAAGCAGAAGCGAGAGCACTGCTAAACTCATGCCAGAAGTAGACGCGCTAACGCTGCTAGGCCGCAAACCATAGCAGGCAGTATAGTTAGCATAGGAGAAGGCATGCTTGGTATGTACCTGGGATAGTTAGGGCTAGCTTTTAGTTCTGCAATGTTATTACGAAACACAGATATGGTCTTGGCCAGTTGCCCCTCGTTTCGAAACAGGGCTATAAAGGGACTTTCTGAAATAACTGAGATGAGATCTCCCCACGGAAAGAAGACAAATCTATTGGCAGCAGAGCACGAGGACTTTATCTCATCCGTTGGTAGCCATTACCCCCCCTTTCTTCCTCTCTACTCTTTTACTTTGTTTTTCTTTCTCTCTCTCTCTCTTTCTCTCCTCTATCGCATTACCGTGTTGTGGGTACTTAACAAAGGTGCACTGTTTTGATTAAAACTGAAATCCCTTGTGTCCTTTTGCACTCGGAGATCTGTAAACAAACCATCACGACCCTTACTTGTATTAACGGATCGTGACACATGTCCAAAAGAAAAAATCACTGGAACAAAAAGAGCAAACTGATCCAAGGTGAACTGATCCACGGTGAAAAACAGAAGCCTACGAAAATCTGGGGGGGAAAAAAAAAGGCAACTCACGTGCCCGATTCACAGATGCAACTCCTGCAAAACTTTTGAAGGCAGTCTCACTCCCTCTGCTGAACAATCAACTGGAGGAAATCCCACTCCAAATCTGTGGGAAACAACAAAAGTGGTGCAACAAGCACTTCATAGAATAAAAACTAAAACTCCACCTGAATAAATTAATGCAATTAACATTGCATTAATTTCACCTGGCTTTTTTTTTTTTTTTTTTTTTTTTTTTTTTGAGGAAATCTGTTTCTTTTCTCTTTTCTAAGAATGTCAAACATCCCTGCATTGACGATAAAGAAAGCAGTTTGAGGGCAGAGAAAGTGCAAGCAGCAGAATCACATCTAAATGTGATAACCATTTACTCACGTGGACGCTGTCCCTTTGTGTTAGCCCCAAGGAGTTGTACTTCTTTTTAATAATCGCTCTAGTGGGCCAAATTTTCACTTTTTAAGAACCTACCAACACATGGGATGGAGCTGCATGAAAACCAATGAAATGTAAAGTGTCACCATAATTGCTTGCATTGTCAGTTTGTTAACGTTTGTCATTTAAGAATTTCTACATATTTGAAATCATACAAATATGTTCTAACCTTCCCAGTTCTGCCTCAGAAGACTTCAAAATTATTATCATTCAGCTAATTTTTTAAATTTACTATTTAGTGAATGAAAGAATCTTGACAAAACACAAGCAAATGCTAGAGAAGAAATGATTAAATCCCCCTTCCAGGGGACCCCAGGCGCTGACGGCTGCCACCGGCGTGCGCCAGGTCGGGACCGGCAGGCAGGGCTGCACCCCGCGTCTGCCACAACACCTGCAGCTTCTGCAGCCTGAAACACAGCTGGCTCAGGGGTTTCAATCAAGAGCCAAAAGATCTTGCTGGTCAATTTGGGGCAGAGAAAGGTCATCACTTCTAGCATGGCATAAGCCTGCCACTACATTTCTGTCAAGGACAATCACCTTGTTGCAGTGAAACTCCTGGGTAAAATACTGAAGCGCTTTCAGATTCATATTATCCGACATTTCGGTGACCTTCTTTTATACCTGCATTGCTTCATACTGCTGGTTGTGGGCACAAGTTCTTTGTACACTATCCTGGAAATTAAAAAGATCAGAAACAACACCCACCCCTCCCCCACCACCACCCCTTCCCCAGCCACAACCCTAACAAAACCAACCTCCAGAATGTTCAGGAGTTCAAATGAGAACAAGCATAGATGGGGCATAAAAAGATGGATCCTCCTTAGACATTTGTGCATGCAGTGCCCTGCAATCCACTAAGTTCTACTTCTCGTACACCAAATACCTGTCTTCGGAACTCCTTGTTCTCCATTCAAACCCTTCTGGGAGGCTAATCGAGGAGATACTCTTACATATTTTTAGCACATCTTGCACTAGGCAATTAAATCCAGTGCGCAGCATTACCTGACCAACTGAGGCGGTGACAAGGTCAATTAAGACCTGTTCATATCTTCATTTGGAGCTCTTCCAACTGCTTGAAAAGTGAAGCCTTGGACATTGAAGGTTCAGACTAAGGAAAATCCAAAACGTGGACAGCATCTCCCTTCTGCTGGAAGCCTTCAAGTTCACCACTGCAGTCTGCAGCCTACACAGATCATCTGAGGATTGTAAAAGTTCTCCAAGGAAGAACAAGAACAAGGCTAATGCATGCACACAAACGCTGATCAAAAGCACTTGATGCTCTTGGACAAAAAGATGTAACCTTCACTTTTGGAAAGACAAGGTGACTATGGCTGTCTCCACAGTACTCGTAGGAAAAAATCCCTGAAGTTTTGTAAAACCTCTTTTCAGGGCTTTGTGAACTCCATTTTTGTTAAGAATTGGGGAACACAGAGAGACCTGTCACTTTTTTTGCAGAATGCCATAGAAACTGCTACACTCACTTCAACAACAGTCCACGTAACCTTCTCTGCAAATACTGACCATATGCAGTTCTGGTTGATACAAACCCCCATTACCTAAGAAAAGGAACAACTCGGCAAGCAGTTTGCAAAGATGAACAACTTAGCACGATTGCGGCTGATGACATGCCCTGACTTTTTTTACCTTCAGCTGTGGGTGCCGTACCTTCCTACCCTCGCACATGCCACTCCAAGCTGCTTGCGTGGAGCTCTCGCACCACCTATGCCAGCAACTGTGCCAAGCCGCCACCCTTCTTCAGCACCATCGCACCTACCACAAGGTAGCTGAATCAGAGGGAAAAGGAGGTCGCCAATGGAGGGAAGTTGTTCCCCCTGACAGCTAAGCTCCGACTCCGGGGTCCCTTATGTCCTTCCCAGGATAGGCAGGAAAACGCCTCGGCGGAGCGCAGCGCTGGGCGGGAGCGGCCGGCAGAGCACCGAGCGCGCTCCCCACTCCCTCCCGCCCGCGCCGCTGCGGAGACCCCGGCTTCGCCGGAATCGGCCACGTGCTGCACGGAGGGCAGCGCGGCAAAGGCGGTCGCCCCTCGTTACCCTAGGAAGGCCGGCCTCGGATCCCCGCTCTCTCCGCCGGCACGGGCAGTGCCAGCAGACTGTCGCTGCGGCCGCCGCTGGCCGAAAGCCTCGCCGCGCACCGCCCGGCCGGCCCCGCCGCTCCGCGGGGTCACACGGCACCTGCCGTGGGCGGCAGCCGAGCGACAGCAAGCAGAAGCGCTCACCGCCGCGCCACTCGCCGCCCCGCCCGGGCGCTCCTCTCCTCGCGCTACCACCATGGCGCCGGCCCGCCCCGCCTTCCCCGTCGCCTGCGGCGCAACGCGGGTGCTCCGAGCCACGCAGCACGCGTGCGGCCGGGCCCTGCCGAGCCGCAGGCGGAGCCGGGGCACGGCCCGGGCGGGAGAGCTTCCGGCGAGGCTGGGCGGGCGGCGAGCGCGGCCGAGCGTGAACGCGCCAGGCGGGGTCGGCCGGCGGCGCGATGGGGAGCTAGATGGAGGCGGCAGCACCGCGCGGCATAAAAGAGCTGATCGTCCCGCAGCCGCCCGCTCCGCAGCCCCTCGGCTGCTGTCGAGAAGGGCCCCGGCCCTGGCCGCGCCGGTGGCGAGGTGGCTCCGCAGACCTCAGGCCGCCCTGGCGGGGCAGGGGAGCACTGCGAGCAGCCCCGGCGCCGCGCAGCCGTCTGTAACGCGCGGTGACAGCCGCCGGGAACTATTTTGCAACTCCCGGGGGGCTGGGGAGGAGCACGGAGACCACGCAGCAGGTCGCTGCCGTTGGGGAAAATTAATCCACCATGCCTGAGGTTGATGTCCGAAAAGGAGACAGAGGAGTCCTGCAACATTCTTCGACTACAGGGAGAGTCCCTGGGGCTTTTCCCATGGGGTCTGTCAAACGGTTGCGGGATGCAGCCCCTTTTTTATGCCAAGTTCCCGGCCACAACGCCCTCTTCCTTTTCTCCACTGGCTGAGGTATTAGGGGGATACAGACTTCCGGAACTGCCTACTCTATGCCCTCCTCTAATATGCACCCCCCTTTTGGCATCGAAAAGGAAGAAAAAAAACCATTCCTAATTCTATTACGTCTTTGTTGCCTTGCTCTAGGTTCAGGAATTTAACACGGCCTTGATTAATCAACAGTCTCTGATGATTAGTAACAGTTCTAGAGAACTAATCGTTTCTTCTGTTACTTCACTCCGCATAAGTTCCTAGCCTTGTCTACAGGCCAATTCACACGGTCTGTTTGTAAAGACTCATCCATCTCATTCCTTTTAATCCCTCCTCTTTTTATTTGATCTGTATTTGTCTTTACAAACCTTAATTACCATTGATTTAATTTTTTCTTCTTGAGTCTTCTGGGCTTTTGCTATTATTTGCAGTGACATCCTTTTCTGTCCTTTTGTAGTCATTTCTGGATCAGGTAGGCATGGCTGCTAGCAGCATCCCCTTGACCACCTGCTGAAAGAGCTGCACCCAGCATGGTGTCACGCATGGTCAAAAGATTAGAGTTGCTATAGCATAGAAGAGGAGAAATGGTATTCATTTAGCCCAGAGCTGGCCAGTTAACCATGAAAACATGTCCCATTACCATCTTTTCAACACTTGGACAGGTCCATGAGCTGAGGTTATTTCCTCTGTTATTTGACCACTTTTCCGCTGTCATCTGCTTGCAAACAGCAGCTCGAGTCATTTAATTTCCCACAAACTCCTCCTTCTTCTGCTAACAGATAATCTAATACCATCCAATGTTGAAAATGCCACTTTCCTCATTGAAGTGGGTTGCTCAGCAAGACGGTCAAGAGCTGTGGCTGGCTGGTTGGTAATTATTTCTGAGACAGCTTGTACCCTAATTATCTCATTCAAATGATAAATGGGTTCCCAGGCATCTGGGATTAATTCCTTAGGTTTCCAAGGGGCTGGTCCATCATGTTGCGTAACTTGTTCTGGTGGCCATTCATCTTTTCCCCGTTTTGGGGTGCTCCCTGCAGCCAAGGCTGCATCAGCTGACTGCTTTTCTCTAATTAAATCATCACAGATTTGGATTCCTAAGCGATTTCCCTGAATTTGTAGTAGCAAAAAGAACAACGGTCTAATATACCCCAGGGATATACCATATCCCTGACCAGTTTGGAGGTAACCTGAGCTAAGCATGTTGGCCACAAATCCAATCATGTCCTTTCAAAGCCCGTGTTCCATTAGCAAAGGGGCCTTCCTACCCTTGGTCATCAATTGGTGGGTCAAAATACTGCGGGTTTCCCTGGCCTAACGGTCCTCCAACAATAGCTGCCCCACCATAAGGGTCACAGCATTTGCATTTCCAAGCTCCCACACAGGGTTCCCATCTACATTTACATCTGCAAGTTGCTTGCTTGGATTTGGAGCAGAACTCACTAAAAGGCTTTGAGTTCCAATCCGCTGTTGCCATTCCCACTGATAATCACAAACAACATGTCTTCTACTTGTGGGATTTTTGTGGGGACAGCTTAAAAATAGGTGGTCAAAAAAACCCCTTGTCCCTCCCCATTGCTTTACAGGCTTCCAAATGTTTTTGGTAAGAACACCTTACGCAGCTACCATTAGTGAGCTGAACAGCTCTTTGATTGCAGTTGTCTTGATATTTGGAACAATTGTAAGGAGGGCAATTGTGGGTCCAAACCCAATTGTTTAAAGCCAGAGGGAAAGTCAATTGACAAACGCCTTTTCCTACATAGACCCGCCCTGTCCTGTTTAGGCAATAAGTGCCTGTTGGAGAAGAATGAAGTGGCCATGGACTTCCTTCTTTGGCCCCAAATCCCATCCTATTGTGGCCCTCACATTGACCCACCATTTAGGTTCAGCTGGGCTAGCCAACCATGGCCACTCTTCAGATCCTCCTGGCCTTCCACAGAGCCAGCAATTGCTAAGGTGAAAAACTTTTGCTACTTCTTCTGCTAAGGCTGCAAATTGATTCTCCCACTCCTGGCCTAAACTTAGCTGACCATATAAAAGTAGAGTTATTCAGGAAAATGTTTTAATAGTGTGATCTAATTAGCTAGTCTAATTTTCCCGTTGTCTTCTGCACCATCTGTGGCAATTGAAGACACAGAAACTACTTAACGTGAAACAAAGGCTGCAAGTATTAGCGCCCCAGTGAGTGGAGATTCTAGAGGAGGGATACCCATAGAGACTATTTCAGCAGGTGGTCTGTGGGTAGGCATGCAGGGCTTCCTCTGATGTCGAAGCACTGGCCCACTCCTGCAGAGTGTCACAGCCTCCCAGCCTTCTCCTCCAGCTGAGATGTGCAAATCTCTGAGGCTTCAGAGACCTTGACCCGAGAGTGACGGGTCCACCTGTGTCCAGCTGTCTTCATGGCTGTTTCTGTCGTCAGTGACACTTGGAATGGGCCACGCCATTTCAGAACCACTGGCGCTTCTTTCTGCTCCTTAACTAGGACTCAATCTCCTGGTTGGATGTTACAAGCAGCAAAGTCCAAAGGTGGGGCTTGTGCCAGCTGAGCTTCCTGTTGAAGGGGTTTCACAAGAAGCAGTATCCTGGCCACAGATGGTTTTAAATATACATCACTTACCTCTACTCCCCCACTAGGTTGAGACTTAGCCGGGTAATTCATAAGAACGACGGAAAGGGGGAGAACGGAATCCCTCTTCTGGGTCGGGCTCTCATTCTCACCAAAGCCAATGTCCAAAGCCCTAGCCATGGCATCTTGGTTTCTATTACCAGCTTCAAAAGGTGTTTATTTCTCTATTCATTGTTTTCTACCCGAGCCGAGCTCTGGGGGTGCCAGGGCCTATGGAGGTTCCATTGTGTTCCTAAAGAAGCCAAAACCCCTTGAAGGATCTTTCCTGTAAAATGAGTTCCCCTATCTGAGTCTATTGCTTCTACAATGCTGTATCTTGGAAAGATTTGTTCCAAAAATGCCTTAATACCTGATGCTGTCGTTGCTGAAGCAGTTGGAAATGCTTCTGGCCACCTTGCTAGCTGACATACCATTACCAGAAGACATGAAGCCTTCCCACTTGGGGCATCTCAGGAAAATCCACCTGGCATCTTTGGAAGGGACCTGCAGCCCAAGGCCTCCCTCCCCTGGCAAGTTACTTTGTAACTTGGCTGTTTGCTTTAGCACAGATCAAGCAACCTTCAACAGCTCGTTCTGCCAGTCTAAAAAGACCCCCAGCAACATCCAGCATGAGGAAGGCTTCTGCCAATCCTCAGGAGGTGCAAGGACTCTCTTCACGGAGTGCTTTTACTATTGGTAGGGCCAAAGCTTCTGGTATCTCTTGTTTGCCATCCCTTGTAAACCAATTATTGCCCTTTTTCTCTGCCACACGGCTTTTAACTGTATCTCAAACTCCTCTGGGAGAAAAGACAGCTTCCCGGCCAGTGATGGAGTCACTGCGAGCAAAGGGGGCATCTTGGAGAGTTCTGGCAGAAGTGTTGCTTTCTGACTTTCTTCATCCACCAAAAAGGAGACAGAGGAGGCCTGTAACATTCTTCAACTACAGGGAGAGGCCATGGGGCTTTTGCCATGGAGTCTCTCAACTGATTGCGGGACGCAGCCCCCTTTTGATGCAAAGTTCCTGGCAACAGCACCCTCGGAGGTACTCGGGAATTACAGACTTCTGGAACTGCCTACTCTAGGCTCCCCTCTAATATGCACCCCCCTCTTGGTATGGAAAAGGAAGAAAACGAAACTATTCCTAATGCTATGAAGTCTTTGCTGCCTTGCTCTAGGTTCAGCAATTTAACACGGCCTTGGCTGAGCAACAGTCTCTGTCGATTAGTAACAGTTTCTAGAACTAAGACTTTCTTCTGTTACGCCCCTACCAGTAAATTCCTAGCCTTGTCTAAGGACGGATTCACACGGTCTCTTTGTAAAGACACATCTATGTTACTTCTTTCACTCCCACACCTTCGTGGCAGTGGGATGGCTCCCCCCGGCACAGCACCTGGCACAAAACCCCCCTATGCGCACACGCACACCTGCACTTACCCTGCACTCCGCTGCACACACACACACACACACACACCTCCCGCACACTAACACCCCCCTCCACATCCCTGCCATGCTACTTGCAGTGGCCCCGCCCCTGCCATCCCGGCCGGCTGGCAGCACTTACTCCTCACATGCCTTGCGTTTCCTTGCTGCCCCCTCTGTAGCCTTCCCTCAACCTGCCTTTTCTCCCCTGCCTTGCATTGACTTGCTCACCCATCCCCCACCTGACTTCCTTTCACATTCGTCTAGCTCTGGCCTCACCTTTCCTTTTCCTTCTAGGACCCTCATTGCCTTGCCTCGCCTCGCCTCGCCAAGCCACCACTTGCCTTGCCCTGCCCTTGAAGCCCTCCCTTGCCTTGCATGACCTTGCTCACCCCTCCCCCACCTGGAATTCAAGACCCCTTTTCAATGCCATTTCATGGCCTTGCCCTGCCCTTTCTGCTCCTCCTAGGAATCTCAAAGCTCTCAAGCATCTCCCGTGTTTCAGGATCACAGGAGAGGAAGACCAGGGGAGGACGCGTGTTGCCACACTCATCTCTATGGGCAGCCTTGGTCTGGGAGCAATCCTTGCATGTCTTGAATCTTGCAAGGGCAATTCACATTTTGCCCTTGAGCTCGGGGACCAGAATGAGAGTTCTTTTGCCTACAAAGGAAAGCAGGTAGCTCAAGTCTTTGAGGTGCAGAGGAGACATGACCCACGCGGGATCAAGGCCACACAAAGCACTTGGTCCTGGCTACTTTTGTGTACCAGCAGTCCTTGAATGTACTTCTCACCTGCCTTGCCTGGCCTTGCCTTGGCAACACAACAGTTTCCTTGTCTTGCCCTGTTAGCCCTCTGGAGCCCTCTGGAGCCTTGCATTCCTTTGCATGGCCATGCCCCGCCCTTGACCTGCCTACCGCTTTCCTCCAAGGCCTTGACTTGCCAAGCCCTTCCTGTTTCTGCCTGGCCTTCCCATCAGTGGACTTCCCTTCCTACGGCCAGCCTTGCCTCTAACGTCTGGGCCTTCTCTTGCCTACCACTCCATTTGCTTTGCCCTCACTGCTCTGGCCTTGCTTACCTCTCCCTTGACTTGCCCACAATTGCCTGCACTTGCTTTGCAGCGCCTTGCCTGCATGGAAGGCGAGGGCAAGAGTGGTAGGCAGGGCAAAGCAAAGCCAGCAAGTTGTAGGTAGTGCAAGGCAAGGCAGCAGAGGCAAAGGAAGCAGAGCAAGGGTAGCTTAAGAAGAACTAGACAAGGTACTGAAGGCAAGGCAAGGCCAAGAGACTCGGAGTGCCTTTCCTTGCCAAGGCAAGGACATAGTGCCATTGTTGCTGGAGCAGATGGTAAGGTAGCACGGGGAGGAATAGAAAGTGCTGAGAACAGCGTGTGTGCTGCTAGTTTGAGGGGTGCAGTTGAAGTTGCAGGCAGCAAGATCTTCCTCAGCCCGCACTGTTTTGAGCTCTGTTTTTGCCAGATGGTTTCAAGTTGGTGGGCAGAATCTGCGAGAGGGCAAAGATTGGTTTGGGCCAAAGAGGTTTGTCTGCCTCTTGGAGTGCGGTATAAAGAAGAGTCCGATCTTGGAAGGGGAAGATGAGGGAAATCTTTTTGTCCTGATGTGCTGTTGATTTGAGTGCAGGGACGTTTGCAACTTGCCTCTGCCCTTGGGGTGGTTTCGAGCAGCGCCAGGCGCTTGGCCTTCTTTTGCAAGTCGTCAGCGCCATCGTGTGCTTGTTTCGAGGAGCGCTGACAGTGCCGGGGAAAAAGCCAAGCGCTTCGCTGGCGCCGCCCCAAGTCGTGTGCGAGCAGTTGCTGGAAGAGCTCCGCTGTGCATCCTGCCTCTTGGAGACACAAAAGAATGTGATCCTGCGCGTAGCGGGGAAGCAAGAGGAATCTTTTCATTGTTGGCTGTGCAGTTACTAAGCGGCAAAAGTCAAGGCAGCTGCAGCACGGCCTCTTTCTTTCAGAACCTTTTCTGTGCCATCATGAACATGCTCAACATGCAACTCGCACCCACTGAACTGCATCAAAGGTCCTGGAGAGACGCACTTTCCTTCAAGCTCTAGCTACCATCCTACCCTCCACCTCTCGCCGATCCCAAAGCCCTTCCAAACATCCAGCAGCTGCACGCAGAGAACAAGTGCTAGAAGAAGGCGCTGGCCTTCAGAGTCCCTCTAAAGTCTGTAAACTAGGCGAAACATTGCAGTGACCAGCACTTTCCTTCGCAACTATCTACAGAGCGTCATCACATTCTCTCAGAGTGGCTAAAGTCCACCCTTGCAGCACAGCAGCGTTTCTAGCCACAGTTCGGACTGAGAGATGGGCCAGGTGAGAAAGCATTTGTTGACTATCCCTCGTCTCTGGAAGACTTGATACTCGCAGCGCAATCACGTCCACACACCTTCAGTGTGGCCAAGTTCAAGCAGCTAGAGCTCACAGAGACGGGAGAGTCAGGAGAGAAGCCGTTCCAAAAGTACCGTGTACTTAGGGCAGCATTCAAACTGTGCACAGCACTCTACAGCACTGTAGACCGTGGCTTCTCTGACAAGACGTGCCATCCCATTGTTGGCTCTCGCAGCTCGCTTGCTAGCTGCTCTCCTGAAGAAAAGAACTAGGAGGAAAAGCCAATGCTGGGCTGCACCTTCCCCTTGCCTCACGTAAAGCCACTTCAACTCCCCGCTGCACTCTCTACTTCCCCTCTCCTTGCCATCGACCACTGGGTTTTCTGCATCTCGGAGCCCAAAGGTAAGCGCCAGTGTTCCCAGGGATGCTTGGAAGAGGGAGAAGTAGTAGCACAAGTAGCTGTCGTTGAACTTCCTCCTTCTCAATGCTAACGTGAAGTCGGCAGGCAGGCGAGCGCCAGCCACGCTCCTTTCTCAGTTTGTACGCTGCGGACACGAGCCCGGTGCTCCGGCGCCTTCGTTCGGCCTCTTTAGTAGCCATGTGGCGCTTTCATTCTGCCGGAGTCGAAGCGTCGTCTACTTGTGGCACAGAGAGCACGGTGCCGGCAGCCAAATGCTCCAGCCGACTGCTTCTGCCGACACACGCCTGGGCTATGCACTTTCCCTCTCAGCGACATACAGTTCTAAATGTAAAGGGAAAGATTCTCGGCTACGTCTGGCACAGAGAACAGTTTTAGTTCAACGGGCTTACCCAGAGCATGCCCCCGACGTGTGGGAACTCGTATTTGCACCACATTCCAGGGGTAGTCTTCTTTCCTTTACAGGCTGCACAGCGCCGGCAGATGGCCGTGCGCTCTGCACCTGCCTTCTCACTTCCAAGTAGCACCGCGCACATTAGAGCCTTGCAGCGAGAGAAGACGCGGATGGGCGTCTCGCCCAGAAGAACGTGGCAGGGCGAAAAGGTGTTCTTCTTTTGTCTTCCTCGTCGCCCAGAGTGTGCCGCTGTGTTGAAAGTCTTGGCCAGCGAAAAGCTACACCAGCAAGTGTTTCTCTCCTGATGCATTGCGCTGAGCGAGAGCTGAGGAAAATCCGTGCACAGCACACTGTGGATGCGTGCAGTACACACGCTGAAGAGCGGCACGGCTAAAAGTCATCGCTGGGCTTCAGTTCTGTCCAGACAGCAGAAGGCGAAGAACGAAGCAGCTGGGCACCGGCTGCATGTACTCAGTGGAGCGAATTTCACATGTCCAGCCAAGAGCTGCTTCACAAGCAGATTCAGCTGAGAATGCTCTGGCTGCTTCACAAAGGAAGGTGCTGTGTTGCACTCCTGGACACTACCTGGTCAGAAGCAGGTTCTTACACCTTCAATGCTGCAGAGTCCATGCAGCTGGAGCACCCCCAGAAGGACTCGTCCAGCTAGAAGGCGTTCCTCAAGTACCCCCCTCTTCCAAGTAGCCTTGAAACTGAGCACAACACACTGCGGCTCGGCAGCTTCCTTCTCAGATAGATGTGCCCTCACACTATTCACTCTCACAGCTCCGTTGCCCGCTTGCAGCAGCTGCTGCCAAAGAAAAAGGCTCCAGAAGGAAAAGCCACTGCTGGGCTGCCCTTTCCCCTTGCCTCACGTCAAGCACCTGAAACTGTCCGCTGCACTCTCTATTTCCTTTCTTCGTCGCATCTACCACTGTTATCTCTGCATCTCGAAGAATAAGCCCCGGCACAATTCTTTCCTGGGAAAGCTGGAAGACAAATAGGTAGCAGCACAAGTAGCTGCAAGTTGAACTTTAAGTTTCGAGCTGCTAACGTGAATCCGAAAACAAGCGAGTGGCAGCCACGCTTCCTCTTGTAGCCTGGGCGATGCACACACCAGTTCGGTGCTCTGCCTTCATTCTTACGCCCTTCGTAGCAGGTCGCGCTTTCGTTTTGCTGGAGACGACCCGTCGTCTACTTCTCGCCCAGAGAGCACGGTGCCGGCAGCCAAATGCTGCAGGCTGCTGCTTCTGCCGAAACACACCTTGGCTATGCAATTTCTCTCTAGCGCTGAAGTAGCACCACATTCTCTTTGCTTTGTAGCCAGCAGCTTTACGGAAAGCTTCTCGGCTACGCCTGGCACAGGGAACAGCTTTATTTTAACCGGCTTAGCCGGAGCTTGCCCCGACGCGTGGGAACTTGTATTTGCACCACATTCCAGGGGTAGTCTTCTTTCCTTTACAGGCTGCACAACGCCGGCAGATGGCAGTGCTTCTCTGCACCTGCCTTCTCACTTCCAAGTAGCACCGCGCACATAAGAGCCTTGCAGGGAGAGAAGACGCGGCTAGGCGTCTCGCCCAGAAGAACGTGGCAGGGCGAAAAGGTGTTCTTCTTTTGTCTTCCTCGTCGCCCAGAGTGTGCTGCTGTGTTGAAAGTCTTGGCCAGCGAAAAGCTACTCCAGCAAGTGTTTCTCTCCTGACGCATTGCGCTGAGCGAGAGCTGAGGAAAATCCTTGCACAGCGCACTGTGGATGCGTGCAGTACACACGCTGAAGAGCGGCACGGCTAAAAGTCATCGCTGGGCTTCAGTTCTGTCCAGACAGCAGAAGGCGAAGAACGAAGCAGCTGGGCACCGGCTGCATGTACTCAGTGGAGCGAATTTCACATGTCCAGCCAAGAGCTGCTTCACAAGCAGATTCAGCTGAGAATGCTCTGGCTGCTTCACAAAGGAAGGCGCAGCTGTTGCACTCCTGGACACTACCTGGCCAGTAGCAGGTTCTTACACCTTCAATGCTACAGAGTCCATGCAGCTGGAGCACAGGCAGAAGGACGCGTCCAGCTAGAAGGCGTTCCTCAAGTACCCCCCTCTTCCAAGTAGCCTTGAAACTGAGCACAACACACTGCGGCTCGGCAGCTTTCTTCTCTCACACTATTCACTCTTGCAGCTCCCTTGCCCACTTGTAGCAGCTGCTCCCAAAGAAAAAGGCTCCAGAAGTAAAAGCCACTGCTGGACTGCCCTTTCCCCTTGCCTCACGTCAAGCACCTGAAACTGTCCGCTGCACTCTCCTTTCTCCGCCGTATGGCGAAACATAAACCTAACCGCAATTGTTTCCAGGGCAAAGCTGGAAGAGAAATAGGTAGCAGCACAAGTAGCTGCAAGTTGAACTTTAAGTTCCGAGCTGCTAACGTGAATCCGAAAACAAGCGAGTGGCAGCCACGCTTCCTCTTGCAGCCTGTGCGATGCACACACCAGCTCCGTGCTCTGCCTTCATTCTTACGCCCTTCGTAGCAGGTCGCGCTTTCGTTTTGCTGGAGACGACCCGTCGTCTACTTCTCGCCCAGAGAGCACGGTGCCGGCAGCCAAATGCTGCAGGCTGCTGCTTCTGCCGAAACACACCTTGGCTATGCAATTTCTCTCTAGCGCTGAAGTAGCACCACATTCTCTTTGCTTTGTAGCCAGCAGCTTTACGGAAAGCTTCTCGGCTACGTCTGGCACAGAGAACAGCTTTATTTTAACCGGCTTAACCGGAGCTTGTCCCCAACGCGTGGCAACTTGTATTTGCACCACATTCCAGTGGCAGTCCTCTTTCCTTTACAGGCTGCACAGCGCCGTCAGATCGCGGTGCTCTCTGCACCTGCCTTCTCACTTCCAAGTAGCACCGCGCACATTAGAGCCTTGCAGGGAGAGAAGACGCGGCTAGGCGTCTCGCCCAGAAGAACGTGGCAGGGCGAAAAGATATTCTTCCTTTCTCTTTCTTCTTGCCCGAATTGTGCTGCTGTGTTGAAAGTCTTGGCCAGCGAAAAGCTACTCCAGCAAGTGTTTCTCTCCTGACGCATTGCGCTGAGCGAGAGCTACGCGGACAGTGTGGACCCTGTGGAACAGCAAGAAAATGACTGTACGTCGAGCTGAGGAAAATCCGTGCACAGCGCACTGTGGCCGCGTGCAGTGTTCGCGCTGAAGAGCGGCAAAGCTCAAAGGCATCGCTGGGCTTCAGTTCTGTCCAGACAGCAGAAGGCGAAGAACGAAGCAGCTGGGCACCGGCTGCATGTACTCAGTGAAGCGAATTTCAAATGTCCAGCCAAGAGCTGCTTCACAAGCAGATTCAGCTGAGAATGCTCTGGCTGCTTCACAAAGGAAGGCGCAGCTGTTGCACTCCTGGACACTACCTGGTCAGAAGCAGGTTCTTACACCTTCAATGCTACAGAGTCCATGCAGCTGGAGCACAGGCAGAAGGACGCGTCCAGCTAGAAGGCGTTCCTCAAGTACCCCCCTCTTCCAAGTAGCCTTGAAACTGAGCACAACACACTGCGGCTCGGCAGCTTTCTTCTCTCACACTATTCACTCTTGCAGCTCCCTTGCCCACTTGCAGCAGCTGCTGCCAAAGAAAAAAGCTCCAGAAGTAAAAGCCACTGCTGGACTGCCCTTTCCCCTTGCCTCACGTCAAGCACCTGAAACTGTCCGCTGCACTCTCTATTCCCATTCTCCGTCGCATCTACCACTGTAATGTCTGCATCTCGAAGCATAAGCCCCGGCACAATTCTTTCCAGGGAAAGCTGGAAGAGAAATAGGTAGCAGCACATGTAGCTGCAAGTTGAACTTTCTGTTTTCAACTGCTAATTCGAATCTGAAAACAAGCGAGTGGCAGCCACGCTTCCTCTTGCAGCCTGTGCTATGCACACACCTGCTCCCTGCTTCTGCCTTCATTCTTATGCTCTTCGTACCATTTCGTTCTTTTCATTCTGCCGGAGTCGAAGCGTCGTCATCTTGTCGCACAGAGGGCACGCCGGCAGAGAAACCCTGCAGAGAAACGCTCCAGGTTGCTGTCTCTTCCGAAACACACCTGGGCTGTGCACTTTCCTTCGCTGCCCTTGGTAGCACCACATTCTCTTTGCTTTGTAGCCTGAATGTAAAGGGAAAGAGTCTCAGCTACGTCTGGCACCGAGAACAGCTCTAGTTCAACGGGCTTAGCCGGCGCTTACCCCGACGCGTGGGAACTCGTATTTGCACCACATTCCAGGGGTAGTCTTTCTTTCCTTTACAGCCTGCACAGCGCCGGCAGATGGCAATGCTTCTCTGCACCTGCCTTCTCACTTCCAAGTAGCACCGCGCACATTAGAGCCTTGCAGGGAGCAAAGACGTGGATAGATGTGTGGCAGAGAAAATCGTGCAAAGACGAAAAGATGGTCTTCTTTTGTCCTCCTCGTCGCCCAGATTGTGCTGCTGTGCTGAAAGCGTGCGTTTTATTACCCCTTCTCGCAGTAAGACTATGTGCTGCGTTGCAACTGTTGGCCAGCGGAAGGCTAATCCAGCAAGACACATTTCTCTGAGCGAGAGCTTGTGCGGACAGTTGGGCTCTGCGAAGCAGAAAGGCTGTACTTGCACGTAGCGCTGAGGAAAATCCGTGCACTGCGCACTGTGGACGCGTGCAGTACACACACTGAAGAGAGCCAAAGCTGAATGCTTCAGTTCTGTCCAGCGCCGGTAAGGGAGAAGAACGCAGCCCCAGGCCACTGGGCTGGTGTGTGCGATGACTAGGAGCTTTGCCGCTCTTCTGCGTGTATACTGCACGCATCCACAGTGCGCAGTGCACGGATTTTCCTCAGCTCTCGCTCAGCAAAATGCATCAGGAGGGAAGCACATGATGGATTAGCCTTTCACTGGCCAACAGTTCCAACGCAGCACCACAGTCTTCTTGCGAGAAGGGGTAATAAAACACATGTATTGTCCCGGAACAGTTCTCTGGGCGAGCCGTAGCCGAGAATCTTTCCCTTAAGATAAAGACCACAACGCAGACAGAATGTTGTGCTACCTAGCGCTAGAGAGAAATTGCATAGCCCAGGCATGTTTCGGCAGAAGCAGCAGCCTGCAGCATTTGGCTGCCGGCACCGCGCTCTCTGCGCGAGAAGTAGACGACGGGTCGTCTCCAGCAAAACGAAAGCGCGACCTGCTACGACGAGCGTAAGAACGAAGGCAGAGCACGGAGCTGCTGTGGGCATCGCACAGGCTGCAAGAGGAAGCGTGGCTGCCACTCGCTTGTTTTCGGATTCATCTTAGCAGTCGGAAACTTGCAGCTACTTGTGCGGCTACCTATTTCTCTTCCAGCTTTCCCAGGAGAGAACTGTGCCAGGGTTTATGCTTCGAGATGCAGACATTACAGTGGTAGATGCGACGGAGAATGGGAATAGAGAGTGCAGCGGACAGTTTCAGGTGCTTGACGTGAGGCAAGGGGAAAGGGCAGTCCAGCAGTGGCTTTTACTTCTGGAGCTTTTTTCTTTGGCAGCAGCTGCTGCAAGTGGGCAACGGAGCTGCGAGAGTGCATAATGTGACGGCACGTCTATCTGAGAAGGAAGCTGCCCAGCCGCAGTGTGTTGTGCTCAGTTTCAAGGCTACTTGGAAGAGGGGGGTACTTGAGGAACGCCTTCTAGCTGGACGCGTCCTTCTGCCTGTGCTCCAGCTGCATGGACTCTGTAGCATTGAAGGTGTAAGAACCTGCTTTCTGACCAGGTAGTGTCCAGGAGTGCAACACAGCACCTTCCTTTGTGAAGCAGCCAGAGCATTCTCAGCTGAATCTGCTTGTGAAGCAGCTCTTGGCTGGACATGTGAAATTCGCTCCACTGAGTACATGCAGCCGGTGCCCAGCTGCTTCGTTCTTCGCCTTCTGCTGTCTGGACAGAACTGAAGCCCAGCGATGACTTTTAGCCGTGCCGCTCTTCAGCGTGTGTACTGCACGCATCCACAGTGTGCTGTGCAAGCATTTTCCTCAGCTCTCGCTCAGCGCAATGCATCAGGAGAGAAACACTTGCTGGTGTAGCTTTTCGCTGGCCAAGACTTTCAACACAGCAGCACACTCTGGGCGACGAGGAAGACAAAAGAAGAACACCTTTTCGCCCTGCCACGTTCTTCTGGGCGAGACGCCTAGCCGCGTCTTCTCTCCCTGCAAGGCTCTGATGTGCGCGGTACTACTTGGAAGTGAGAAGGCAGGTGCAGAGCGCACGGCCATCTGCCGGCGCTGTGCAGCCTGTAAAGGAAAGAAGACTACCCCTGGAATGTGGTGCAAATACAAGTTCCCACACGTCGGGGGCATGCTCTGGGTA
Organism: Coloeus monedula; assembly: GCF_965178545.1. NCBI lineage: Eukaryota > Metazoa > Chordata > Aves > Passeriformes > Corvidae > Coloeus > Coloeus monedula. Next base: position 336,413 of record NW_028120807.1, on the reverse strand, counting down.
AGCCCGTTGAACTAAAACTGTTCTCTGTGCCAGACGTAGCCGAGAATCTTTCCCTTTACATTTAGAACTGTATGTCGCTGAGAGGGAAAGTGCATAGCCCAGGCGTGTGTCGGCAGAAGCAGTCGGCTGGAGCATTTGGCTGCCGGCACCGTGCTCTCTGTGCCACAAGTAGACGACGCTTCGACTCCGGCAGAATGAAAGCGCCACATGGCTACTAAAGAGGCCGAACGAAGGCGCCGGAGCACCGGGCTCGTGTCCGCAGCGTACAAACTGAGAAAGGAGCGTGGCTGGCGCTCGCCTGCCTGCCGACTTCACGTTAGCATTGAGAAGGAGGAAGTTCAACGACAGCTACTTGTGCTACTACTTCTCCCTCTTCCAAGCATCCCTGGGAACACTGGCGCTTACCTTTGGGCTCCGAGATGCAGAAAACACAGCGGTCGATGGCAAGGAGAGGGGAAGTAGAGAGTGCAGCGGGGAGTTGAAGTGGCTTTACGTGAGGCAAGGGGAAGGTGCAGCCCAGCATTGGCTTTTCCTCCTTTTCTTCAGGAGAGCAGCTAGCAAGCGAGCTGCGAGAGCCAACAATGCGATGGCACGTCTTGTCAGAGAAGCCACGGTCTACAGTGCTGTAGAGTGCTGTGCACAGTTTGAATGCTGCCCTAAGTACACGGTACTTTTGGAACGGCTTCTCTCCTGACTCTCCCGTCTCTGTGAGCTCTAGCTGCTTGAACTTGGCCACACTGAAGGTGTGTGGACGTGATTGCGCTGCGAGTATCAAGTCTTCCAGAGACGAGGGATAGTCAACAAATGCTTTCTCACCTGGCCCATCTCTCAGTCCCAACTGTGGCTAGAAACGCTGCTGTGCTGCAAGGGTGGACTTTAGCCACTCTGAGAGAATGTGATGACGCTCTGTAGATAGTTGCGAAGGAAAGTGCTGGTCACTGCAATGTTTCGCCTAGTTTACAGACTTTAGAGGGACTCTGAAGGCCAACGCCTTCTTCTAGCACTTGTTCTCTGCGTGCAGCTGCTGCATGTTCGGAAGGGCTTTGGGATCGGCGAGAGGTGGAGGGTAGGATGGTAGCTAGAGCTTGAAGGAAAGTGCGTCTCTCCAGGACCTTTGATGCAGTTCAGTGGGTGCGAGTTGCATGTTGAGCATGTTCATGATGGCACAGAAAAGGTTCTGAAAGAAAGAGGCCGTGCTGCAGCTGCCTTGACTTTTGCCGCTTAGTAACTGCACAGCCAACAATGAAAAGATTCCTCTTGCTTCCCCGCTACGCGCAGGATCACATTCTTTTGTGTCTCCAAGAGGCAGGATGCACAGCGGAGCTCTTCCAGCAACTGCTCGCACACGACTTGGGGCGGCGCCAGCGAAGCGCTTGGCTTTTTCCCCGGCACTGTCAGCGCTCCTCGAAACAAGCACACGATGGCGCTGACGACTTGCAAAAGAAGGCCAAGCGCCTGGCGCTGCTCGAAACCACCCCAAGGGCAGAGGCAAGTTGCAAACGTCCCTGCACTCAAATCAACAGCACATCAGGACAAAAAGATTTCCCTCATCTTCCCCTTCCAAGAGCGGACTCTTCTTTATACCGCACTCCAAGAGGCAGACAAACCTCTTTGGCCCAAACCAATCTTTGCCCTCTCGCAGATTCTGCCCACCAACTTGAAACCATCTGGCAAAAACAGAGCTCAAAACAGTGCGGGCTGAGGAAGATCTTGCTGCCTGCAACTTCCACTGCACCCCTCAAACTAGCAGCACACACGCTGTTCTCAGCACTTTCCTTCTCAGCTCTAGCTACCATCCTAAGCCTTCCCTCTCCCAGAGTCAGCATCCAAAGACAACGGCACCACGGACTGCTCACACACTAAAGGCACCAGGACAAAAGGCTCACAAGCTTGGCCTTTGCATTCCCACGGACAGCTCAACAGCTCTAAGCCAGAGAGAGCTCTGCCTCTTGGGAGAAGCCTTTAAAATCCCTAAGAGCACCTGATGTGCACATCCAAACCTGCTTTCCTTGCCAAAGAGAGCAACTACAAGCCCATCTCCAAAGAAACGGCATCCCCTCCTCCAAAATACAACACATCCATCCACTGAGCCACCTCCAGTATAGAATAGATCCAACAATTGCCCCTACACGCCCAGGGGCCAGAAGAGAAATGTCTTGCTGGACTATTCCTCCCCATGCTACCTTACCATCTGCTCCAGCAACACTGGCACTATGTCCTTGCCTTGGCAAGGAAAGGCACTCCGAGTCTCTTGGCCTTGCCTTGCCTTCAGTACCTTGTCTAGTTCTTCTTAAGCTACCCTTGCTCTGCTTCCTTTGCCTCTGCTGCCTTGCCTTGCACTACCTACAACTTGCTGGCTTTGCTTTGCCCTGCCTACCACTCTTGCCCTCGCCTTCCATGCAGGCAAGGCGCTGCAAAGCAAGTGCAGGCAATTGTGGGCAAGTCAAGGGAGAGGTAAGCAAGGCCAGAGCAGTGAGGGGAAAGCAAATGGAGTGGTAGGCAAGAGAAGGCCCAGACGTTAGAGGCAAGGCTGGCCGTAGGAAGGGAAGTCCACTGATGGGAAGGCCAGGCAGAAACAAGAAGGGCTCGGCAATCCAAGGCCCTGGAGGAAAGCAGTAGGCAGGTCAAGGGCGGGGCATGGAAGTGCAAAGGAATGCAAGGCTCCAGAGAGCTAGCAGGGCAAGGCAAGGAAACTGTTGTGTTGCCAAGGCAAGGCAAGGATAAGCAAGGCAGGTGAGAAGTACATTCGAGGACTGCTGGCACACAAAAGCGGCCAGGACCAACTGCTCTGTGTGGCCTTGCTTGGCGAGGCGAGGCAAGGCAATGAGGGTCCTAGAAGGAAAAGGAAAGGTGAGGCCAGACCTAGACGAATGTGAAAGGAAGTCAGGTGGGGGATGGGTGAGCAAGTCAATGCAAGGCAGGGGAGAAAAGGCAGGTTGAGGGAAGGCTACAGAGAGGGCAGCAAGGAAATGCAAGGCATGGGGAAGCACGTGAGGAGTGAGTGCTGCCAGCCGGCCGGGATGGCAGGGGCGGGGCAACTGCAAGTAGCATGGCGGGGAGGTGGAGGGGTGTGTTAGTGTGCGGGAGGTGTGTGTGTGTGTGTGCAGCGGAGTGCAGGGTAAGTGCAGGTGTGTGTGTATGTGCATAGGGGGGTTTTGTGCCAGGTGCTGTGCCGGGGGGAGCCGTCCTACTGCCAAGAAGGTGTGGGAGTGAAAGGAGTAACATAGATGTGTCTTTACAAAGAGACCGTGTGAATCTGTCCTTAGACAAGGCTAGGAATTTACTGGTAGGGGCGTAACAGAAGAAAGTCTTAGTTCTAGAAACTGTTACTAATCGACAGAGACTGTTGCTCAGCCAAGGCCGTGTTAAATTGCTGAACCTAGAGCAAGGCAGCAAAGACTTCATAGCATTAGGAATAGTTTCGTTTTCTTCCTTTTCCATACCAAGAGGGGGGTGCATATTAGAGGGGAGCCTAGAGTAGGCAGTTCCGGAAGTCTGTAATTCCCGAGTACCTCCGAGGGTGCTGTTGCCAGGAACTTTGCATCAAAAGGGGGCTGCGTCCCGCAATCAGTTGAGAGACTCCATGGCAAAAGCCCCATGGCCTCTCCCTGTAGTTGAAGAATGTTACAGGCCTCCTCTGTCTCCTTTTTGGTGGATGAAGAAAGTCAGAAAGCAACACTTCTGCCAGAACTCTCCAAGATGCCCCCTTTGCTCGCAGTGACTCCATCACTGGCCGGGAAGCTGTCTTTTCTCCCAGAGGAGTTTGAGATACAGTTAAAAGCCGTGTGGCAGAGAAAAAGGGCAATAATTGCTTTACAAGGGATGGCAAACAAGAGATACCAGAAGCTTTGGCCCTACCAATAGTAAAAGCACTCCGTGAAGAGAGTCCTTGCACCTCCTGAGGATTGGCAGAAGCCTTCCTCATGCTGGATGTTGCTGGGGGTCTTTTTAGACTGGCAGAACGAGCTGTTGAAGGTTGCTTGATCTGTGCTAAAGCAAACAGCCAAGTTACAAAGGAACTTGCCAGGGGAGGGAGGCCTTGGGCTGCAGGTCCCTTCCAAAGATGCCAGGTGGATTTTCCTGAGATGCCCCAAGTGGGAAGGCTTCATGTCTTCTGGTAATGGTATGTCAGCTAGCAAGGTGGCCAGAAGCATTTCCAACTGCTTCAGCAACGACAGCATCAGGTATTAAGGCATTTTTGGAACAAATCTTTCCAAGATACAGCATTGTAGAAGCAATAGACTCAGATAGGGGAACTCATTTTACAGGAAAGATCCTTCAAGGGGTTTTGGCTTCTTTAGGAACACAATGGAACCTCCATAGGCCCTGGCACCCCCAGAGCTCGGCTCGGGTAGAAAACAATGAATAGAGAAATAAACACCTTTTGAAGCTGGTAATAGAAACCAAGATGCCATGGCTAGGGCTTTGGACATTGGCTTTGGTGAGAATGAGAGCCCGACCCAGAAGAGGGATTCCGTTCTCCCCCTTTCCGTCGTTCTTATGAATTACCCGGCTAAGTCTCAACCTAGTGGGGGAGTAGAGGTAAGTGATGTATATTTAAAACCATCTGTGGCCAGGATACTGCTTCTTGTGAAACCCCTTCAACAGGAAGCTCAGCTGGCACAAGCCCCACCTTTGGACTTTGCTGCTTGTAACATCCAACCAGGAGATTGAGTCCTAGTTAAGGAGCAGAAAGAAGCGCCAGTGGTTCTGAAATGGCGTGGCCCATTCCAAGTGTCACTGACGACAGAAACAGCCATGAAGACAGCTGGACACAGGTGGACCCGTCACTCTCGGGTCAAGGTCTCTGAAGCCTCAGAGATTTGCACATCTCAGCTGGAGGAGAAGGCTGGGAGGCTGTGACACTCTGCAGGAGTGGGCCAGTGCTTCGACATCAGAGGAAGCCCTGCATGCCTACCCACAGACCACCTGCTGAAATAGTCTCTATGGGTATCCCTCCTCTAGAATCTCCACTCACTGGGGCGCTAATACTTGCTGGATTCTTTTATGTTCAGTGGTTTCTGTGTCTTCAATTGCCACAGGTGCTGCAGCAGACAACGGGAAAATTAGACTAGCTAATTAGATCACATGATTAAAATATTTTCCTTACTAGTTCTACTTTTATATGGTCAGCTAAGTTTAGGCCAGGAGTGGGAGAATCAGTTTGCAGCCTTAGCAGAAAAAGTAGCAAAAGTTTTTCACCTTAGCAATTGCTGGCTCTGTGGAGGGCCAGGAGGATCTGAAGAGTGCCTATGGTTGGCTAGCCCAGCTGAACCTAAGTGGTGGCTCAACACCTGACATCAGGTCCATACTAGGACGGGATTTGGGGCCAAAGAAGGAAGTCCATGGCTATAGGAGAAGGTTTCACAAAGGATGTCTGGACTTCAGGTGGCTCTCTTGAAAGCTCTTTATTGCATAGGTGAAGTTACAGCATTTCAGGGAGCGGCTATCCAGAGCCAGCCCTATAGCTGCCAGCTCCAGCTGTAGGCATACCTGAAGCCGCTTGCTGTTCAAGTTACAGAGCATTCTCTACTTTTCTTTGCAGAGTATCTTAGCACCTAACAACCAATAAGCACCATACACAATACCTTGACATTGGCCTATAGCCTATCATAGCTACTACCATCACCATATTATAGTCATTATTATCCAATCACAAGAGTAAGTTACAATTTAAGCTTCCAGTGGAAAATTCTTAGACCTTTCTTCTTCTTGCTACATCAACATTTCTTGTTTGCCTGCCATATCTTTCTTTTTGCTAAAGACACCTTTTCTATTCACTTATGCTCTTCTTGAGACTTACTTACTTGGTGAAAAACATGTCTTTGTTTGTAATCACATACCTTTGTCCTGCTCCTAAAAATCTCCTTCCAACTCATCTCCAACCTTTGCCTTCTCAGTTACTCAGCGATCACTGTTTCAGCAAAACACCTTTTCTTCTATATCAACACTTGCTTTCATTTCTACCTCATCCCCAGCTTCTACATTCTCAGACCTTGCTGCCAAGCCTACATACCTGTGAAACTTTCTTACCAAACTTTCATCCTCCCCAACACATGGCCACTTCATTCTTCTCCAACAGGCACTTATTGCCTAAACAGGACAGGGCGGGTCTATGTAGGAAAAGGCGTTTGTCAATTGACTTTCCCTCTGGCTTTAAACAATTGGGTTTGGACCCACAATTGCCCTCCTTACAATTGTTCCAAATATCAAGACAATTGCAATCAAATAGCTGTTCAGCTCACTAATGGTAGCTGCGTAAGGTGTTCTTACCACACTTACCAAAACATTTGGAAGCCTGTAAAGCAATGCGGAGGGACAAGGGGTTTTTTTGACCACCTATTTTTAAGCTGTCCCCACAAAAATCCCACAAGTAGAAGACATGTTGTTTGTGATTATCAGTGGGAATGGCAACAGCGGATTGGAACTCAAAGCCTTTTAGTGAGTTCTGCTCCAAATCCAAGCAAGCAACTTGCAGATGTAAATGTAGATGGGAACCCTGTGTGGGAGCTTGGAAATGCAAATGCTGTGACCCTTATGGTGGGGCAGCTATTGTTGGAGGACCGTTAGGCCAGGGAAACCCGCAGTATTTTGACCCACCAATTGATGACCAAGGGTAGGAAGGCCCCTTTGCTAATGGAACACGGGCTTTGAAAGGACATGATTGGATTTGTGGCCAACATGCTTAGCTCAGGTTACCTCCAAACTGGTCAGGGATATGGTATATCCCTGGGGTATATTAGACCGTTGTTCTTTTTGCTACTACAAATTCAGGGAAATCGCTTAGGAATCCAAATCTGTGATGATTTAATTCGAGAAAAGCAGTCAGCTGATGCAGCCTTGGCTGCAGGGAGCACCCCAAAACGGGGAAAAGATGAATGGCCACCAGAAGAAGTTACGCAACATGATGGACCAGCCACTTGGAAACCTAAGGAATTCATCCCAGATGCCTGGGAACCCATTTATCATTTGAATGAGATAATTAGGGTACAAGCTGTCTCAGAAATAATTACCAACCAGCCAGCCACAGCTCTTGACCGTCTTGCTGAGCAATCCACTTCAATGAGGAAAGCGGTATTTCAACATTGGATGGTATTAGATTATCTGTTAGCAGAAGAAGGAGGAGTTTGTGGGAAATTAAATGACTCGAGCTGTTGTTTGCAAGCAGATGACAGCGGAAAATGGTCAAACAAATAACAGAGGAAATAACCTCAGCTCATGGACCTGTCCAAGTGTTGAAAGGATGGTAATGGGACATGTTTTCCTGGCTAACTGGCCAGCTATGGGCTAAATTGTTACAGCAGGGATTACTGTAACACGCCTATATGAAACCAGGAATCCCGTGGAAAAGAAGTAGATATGGACAGATTGGTGGTAGATGTTTCAGAGGTCTTTATTTCTCCAGCCACATGGCCGGGGCTCTGCTCAGGAACTCCCCCAGTCACGGGACCCGAGGGTCCTTGGCCACACCGGGGAACACAAACCAACCAAGGGGGAATGAAGCTGACCAGGGGCAGGGAAACCCCGTGTCTCCCCCCCAGGGCCCATCGCCCAGGGCTCCATGGCAGGGGGGGAGACCCCAACACTAAATGAATACCATTTCTCCTCTTCTATGCTATAGCAACTCTAATCTTTTGACCATACGTGACACCATGCTGGGTGCAGCTCTTTCAGCAGGTAGCAGCCATGCCTACCTGATCCAGAAACGACTACAAAAGGACAGAAGAGGATGTCACTGCAAATAATAGCAAAAGCCCAGAAGACTCAAGAAGAAAAAATTAAATCAATGGTAATTAAGGTTTGTAAAGACAAATACAGATCAAATAAAAAGAGGAGGGATTAAAAGGAATGAGATGGATGAGTCTTTACAAACAGACCGTGTGAATCGGCCTGTAGACAAGGCTAGGAACTTATGCGGAGTGAAGTAACAGAAGAAAGTATTAGTTCTCTAGAACTGTTACTAATCATCAGAGACTGTTGATTAATCAAGGCCGTGTTAAATTCCTGAACCTAGAGCAAGGCAACAAAGACGTAATAGAATTAGGAATGGTTTCTTTTTCTTCCTTTTCGATGCCAAAAGGGGGGTGCATATTAGAGGAGGGCATAGAGTAGGCAGTTCCGGAAGTCTGTATCCCCCTAATACCTCAGCCAGTGGAGAAAAGGAAGAGGGCGTTGTGGCCGGGAACTTGGCATAAAAAAGGGGCTGCATCCCGCAACCGTTTGACAGACCCCATGGGAAAAGCCCCAGGGACTCTCCCTGTAGTCGAAGAATGTTGCAGGACTCCTCTGTCTCCTTTTCGGACATCAACCTCAGGCATGGTGGATTAATTTTCCCTAACGGCAGCGACCTGCTGCGTGGTCTCCGTGCTCCTCCCCAGCCCCCCGGGAGGTGTCAAATAGTTCCCGGCGGCTCCCACCGCGCGTTACAGACGGCTGCGCGGCGCCGGGGCTGCTCGCAGTGCTCCCCTGCCCCGCCAGGGCGGCCTGAGGTCTGCGGAGCCACCTCGCCACCGGCGCGGCCAGGGCCGGGGCCCTTCTCGACAGCAGCCGAGGGGCTGCGGAGCGGGCGGCTGCGGGACGATCAGCTCTTTTATGCCGCGCCGTGCTGCCGCCTCCATCTAGCTCCCCATCGCGCCGCCGGCCGACCCCGCCTGGCGCGTTCACGCTCGGCCGCGCTCGCCGCCCGCCCAGCCTCGCCGGAAGCTCTCCCGCCCGGGCCGTGCCCCGGCTCCGCCTGCGGCTCGGCAGGGCCCGGCCGCACGCGTGCTGCGTGGCTCGGAGCACCCGCGTTGCGCCGCAGGCGACGGGGAAGGCGGGGCGGGCCGGCGCCATGGTGGTAGCGCGAGGAGAGGAGCGCCCGGGCGGGGCGGCGAGTGGCGCGGCGGTGAGCGCTTCTGCTTGCTGTCGCTCGGCTGCCGCCCACGGCAGGTGCCGTGTGACCCCGCGGAGCGGCGGGGCCGGCCGGGCGGTGCGCGGCGAGGCTTTCGGCCAGCGGCGGCCGCAGCGACAGTCTGCTGGCACTGCCCGTGCCGGTGGAGAGAGCGGGGATCCGAGGCCGGCCTTCCTAGGGTAACGAGGGGCGACCGCCTTTGCCGCGCTGCCCTCCGTGCAGCACGTGGCCGATTCCGGCGAAGCCGGGGTCTCCGCAGCGGCGCGGGCGGGAGGGAGTGGGGAGCGCGCTCGGTGCTCTGCCGGCCGCTCCCGCCCAGCGCTGCGCTCCGCCGAGGCGTTTTCCTGCCTATCCTGGGAAGGACATAAGGGACCCCGGAGTCGGAGCTTAGCTGTCAGGGGGAACAACTTCCCTCCATTGGCGACCTCCTTTTCCCTCTGATTCAGCTACCTTGTGGTAGGTGCGATGGTGCTGAAGAAGGGTGGCGGCTGGGCACAGTTGCTGGCATAGGTGGTGCGAGAGCTCCACGCAAGCAGCTTGGAGTGGCATGTGCGAGGGTAGGAAGGTACGGCACCCACAGCTGAAGGTAAAAAAAGTCAGGGCATGTCATCAGCCGCAATCGTGCTAAGTTGTTCATCTTTGCAAACTGCTTGCCGAGTTGTTCCTTTTCTTAGGTAATGGGGGTTTGTATCAACCAGAACTGCATATGGTCAGTATTTGCAGAGAAAGTTACGTGGACTGTTGTTGAAGTGAGTGTAGCAGTTTCTATGGCATTCTGCAAAAAAAGTGACAGGTCTCTCTGTGTTCCCCAATTCTTAACAAAAATGGAGTTCACAAAGCCCTGAAAAGAGGTTTTACAAAACTTCAGGGATTTTTTCCTACGAGTACTGTGGAGACAGCCATAGTCACCTTGTCTTTCCAAAAGTGAAGGTTACATCTTTTTGTCCAAGAGCATCAAGTGCTTTTGATCAGCGTTTGTGTGCATGCATTAGCCTTGTTCTTGTTCTTCCTTGGAGAACTTTTACAATCCTCAGATGATCTGTGTAGGCTGCAGACTGCAGTGGTGAACTTGAAGGCTTCCAGCAGAAGGGAGATGCTGTCCACGTTTTGGATTTTCCTTAGTCTGAACTGATGATCTGTCATTTGCATGTTTGTTTAGCTGTGCTTAGAATAATTGATAAGTTGGTGTATAGAATAAAGACAATTACCAATTTCCTCCCTTTGTGGGAGCCCATCCAAAAGTCACGCAAGAAGAAACTTCGAGGTCACTAAAGTAATTAGAATTGTTAAAACTCAGAAAGGCATAAAGGTCAGAGTGAGGAAGATGAGTTACTTCATCTTCCTTAGGACCACTGACCCAATTCAAGACCACCGACTCCATTCAGATCACACGCTACGCATGCTTAATGACATGTAAGCTCATTTCCATACAAAGCGGAGAATGGGAGGTGCCAACACTATGAATACGCATTTTGTATTTTGGCTATTCATAATACGTGGAAATAAAAGGTATCATGTTTGCTTGTATCAGGGCCTGCGACTTAGGGAGCTATCCCACGCAAAAATAAAACATACACTTTCTAACTCTAAACTGTTAAGAGTTTTTGTCCATCTCAGTTGGATATCGATATTAGATCGATATTCATATTTTGGTAAATCATAGTTAGCATAGGAGAAAGGCATGCTTGGTATGTACCTGGGATAGTTAGGGCTAGCTTTTAGTTCTGCAATGTTATTACAAAACATAGATACGGTCTTGGCCAGTTGCCCCTCGTTTCGAAACAGGGCTATAAAGGGACTTTCTGAAATAACTGAGATAAGATCTCCCCACGGAAAGAAGACAAATCTATTGGCAGCAGAGCACGAGGACTTCGTCTCATCTGTTGGTAGCCATTGCCCCCCCTTTCTTCCTCTCTACTCTTTTACTTTGTTTTTCTTTCTCGCTCTCTCTCTCTTTCTCTCCTCTATCACATTACCATGTTGTGGGTACTTAACAAAGGTGAATAGGTGATTAAAACTGAAATCCCTTGTGTCCTTTTGCACTCGGAGATCTGTAAACAAACCATCACGACCCTCACTTCTATTAGCAGATCGTGACATTAAACTGGCATCACGGACAGGATTTCTGACAGACAGAAGGGGTTGCAAGGTTGTGTGTAGTCTGTAATAGGGGAAGGACGTTTCACTCCAGCCGCACCTAGCCCGACACCCCGCAAAGGCTGAGCGGTGTCTAGAAAGCAAGGGGGACGACTCGAATTTCCCACAAACTGCACACGCCTAGGTGAAAAGCACCCCATACTCAACTGAGGGCTCTGTCTTCAGATTTTTCACCAAAAGATCTCTTAGTGTAAAAGGGGGAACTGTTTTGGTGGGCGTGTGTGAATTTGGACTGCTTGGTGTAGCGAAGAGACAACCGTAAGTAACTTAAGGAGTACCTCCCAGGCAGATTTTGGTCTCTTCACCCACCCAGGGAAGCGAAGGGCGACACGGCGAAGCTGTTTGTGTGGCAATGTGTAATTAGGTTTTACCTCCCTGTAGTGGTTTTGATCCCTTTATAAAATGACTGAAAACCCTAGTGCAAATCATAAAGCTGCATTTTATGCTCTGCTAGCAAAACATAATGCCCGGCCCTCTCCGGGAGGGGAAGAATGGGCTCAAAATAACTGGTTTAATTTGGAGTGTGACTGATAGAATATGTTCATTCCAACATGAGACAAAGTTTAAATTTGGCCAAAATAAAACCATAATCTGCTCCTAAATCTGTTTCAGGAGCATGCCTTACAGCAGCTATAGATCACTGCTTTAAGCGATGTAGTGAAGAGAAAGCAATCACAGATTCCCTTCAAAACCTAGTGGAAATTTTACAGGAACAATCAGATGAAGAAAGGAATGAAAATCATTTGCTGCGGGCTGCTTTGAGGGAGGAATATTTTAAGAATTCAAAGAATGCTGACTCACCAAAAGAGAAAGAGGAAAAGAAAACTCCTCACATTAACCAAATATACCCCCAGGAAGAACTAGTGCTAGTGAAAAATTGTGGGGAAAACTGCTGCCCTCCTATGGGACCTCTAATTAAAACAGAATATAATTATATCAATGATGAAGATTTTGAACCGCATATCACCACTAAACAAATACCATACACTGCTCCTGAGTTGGCGAAGTTAAAAAAGGAGTACGGGCGGCTTCCCCACGAAGCTGAGACGGAATATGCCTTCCAAGTGTCTCTCACCGGAGGAGACCAAATTCAATTCACTGAACAGGAGGCCAGTGGATACTGGGGACATGGAGTTCTCTTAACAACAGGAGACAAACGTAACACATGGTCGCTGACTCAGCGCGCAGCTTTCTGGGCCGGGGGACTCAATCCTTTAGAAAGGGGAGACCCTTTCGCTACAGTTGGTACCCTTGATCAACTTCTAGAAAGCGTCCACAAAGCCGCCTGTCTGCAAATGATCCATGAAAGGAAATTAACTCCTGCATATGAATCCCCCATGCAATTACCTGTGAAACCTGAACTGATGACCCCTTTAATTCGAGGCCTTCCAGAATCACTCCAATCTACAGCAGCTGTCCTGCAAAAAACCATAGCTGCTGCAGGTCCTGTAGAGAGGTTGGACAGATTCCTTGGAAACCCGAGCGACCAAACTGCATCTACCGATCCTGGGTTTACTCCATATTCAACCCCCTCTCAGCCGCCAGGTTCACAATCAAATTCACCTGCCGGTGATTGCAAAGTTTGGACATGGAGTGAGGTTGAAGAAGATCTGATTAATTACAGTAGGAAATATGGACCGATAAAAATCCCAGAGGAAAAATCAGAAAAAACAAAAGGTGTCAGGCACATTAGGGCTCCTCATAGTGAAAAACCAAAGAATGTAACCAGAGATCCCTAACCGTCAGCATTGGTGCTTATTAGGTATCAAAAAGGGGGTCCCCAGAAATGCGATGGATGGCTTAGCCCTTGATCAGTTGAGTAAGGTAGTGTCTAACTGGCACTGCCAAAAGCCCCTTCTACCCAATCCGTCACTTCAACCCAGTGCACCCCTCCTCCCTCAGAATCTGGGCAGTGAGTCAAAGCCACTTCTCCCTCAAAGTCCGGCCAATGAGCCAGAACAGATTCTTCCTCAAAACCAGGGAAACTAGACCCTCTGTTTCTTGTCAGTGGGCAAAGAAACGGAGCATAGGTCTACCTGAGAATGCTCACTAAAAATAAAACGGGAGATATAACGATCACAGCTATTACAAGTCCTAAACGGGCACCTGTAACTTTTCTGATTGACACTGGGGCACAAATTTCTGCGCTGACAAAGAAAGATGCCCAGAGGTGTGGAATTGTTCCAACAAAGAACCGATATTGTGTTTTAAGTGCCTTGGGCACAACAACAGAATCTATGAATGGGGCCTTAGTCAAGCTCCCTTTGCCTGGAGAGGAAAACCAACTCTCCGTCCATGGGGTGATTGGAGATATTCCAACCAATTTATTAGGGCTGAATGCCCTTGCTAGGAGGCAGTGGGAGGACTCAGAGGGTCTTCTGTGGTCTTTTGGCACACCACATTTTAACATCAGCCTGCTCCAAGCTGCAGCCTCCCTACCATTCAGCAAAGTAACTAATGTGAAACAATACCTCCTTCCCCTGGGTGCCAAAGAGGGTATCAAGCCAGTGATACAGGAGCTACGACAACAAGGAGTAATACTTCATACCCATTCTCCTTTCAATTCTCCGGTGTGGCCAGTGCAAAATCCTAATGGGAAGTGGAGGCTGACAATAGATTTTCGTAGGCTAAATGCTAACACAGACCCTCTTACAGCAGCAGTCCCAAATCTAGCAGAATTCATAACATTGATTCAAGAAAAGGCTCATTCAATCATGCCACCTGTAGATGTCAAAGACATGTTTTTTACGACACCTTTACAGCCAGAAGATATGGACCGTTTTGCTTTCGCATGGCAAGGACAGCAACGCACTTTCACTAGGCTTCCCCAAGGGTACAAACATTCTCCTACCCTGGCTCATCACGCTTTAGCCCAAGAGTTCGACAAAGTACCCAAAGCGGACAATCTAGCTGTTCATCAACACACTGATGAGACCCTTGTGGGAGGAGATGAAATAGAAGAAGTGAGAGATACCCAACAGAAAATAACCTCCCACTTAGAAAGCCTTGATTTGCAAATTCCCTCAGAAAAAACCCAAACCCCTTCACATGAAGTGAAATTGTTGGGAATTTGGTGGAAAGGAGGTATGACACGTATCCCACCTGATACCCTAACCTCTTCAGATCAGATTAAAATGCCTGAATCCAAAAAAGATCTCCAACATGCTTTAGGATGTGTATTAGTGCTCCGGAGAAAACACATCCCAGATTTTCCATAATTGCCAGACCTCTTTACAACTTGTTAAGAAAAGGGACAAAATGGGAATGGAGTGCTTCCCAAGAAGAAGCACGGCAATTGTTGGTTTTTGAAGCAACAGCCTCACCAAGCCCTGGGCCCTATTCATCCCACAGATGCTTTTCAGGTCTCCTCAGGGTTGTCAGTACACATATGGCAGCGGGGTCCTGAGGGTCAGACGAAGCCTCTTGGTTTTTACTCCCGTGGCTTTAAAGATGCTGAAAAAAGGTACACTACCTGGGAGAAAGGATTGTTTGTGGTTAGCTTAGCTCTCCTAGAAGCGGAGAAGATTGCACAACAACAACCAATTGTTTTGAGAGGCCCTTTCAAAGTTATTAAGGCTGTCTCTACTGGCACCACCCCCACCTGACGGGGTGGCCCAGAGGACCTCAGTAAGGAAGTGGTATGCTCAGACTGAACATGATTGTAGCGTCTTCTCAAGAACTGAAGGAGCTGTAAAAAATCTGGCAATCCAAGAAACTGAAAACTTGGGTAGCAGCCAGGACAAACCTGCCTCAGTCATTAGAGTAGCCCCTCCTTTTTCCCCCAAACGGTCAGCAAATTCTTGGCTTACGGATGCTTCTGCCAAGCGAGAAGGAAAGGTGTGGAAACATAAGGCTGTAGCCCTCCACACTTCCTCAGGTGAAGGAATTATCACAGAGGGGGAAGGCAGTGCCCAAGTTGGCAAGCTGATAGCTGTTTGGAGTGTTTTCCAACGTGAGGCACAGAATACTTCTCCTGTCTGTATCTACACCGATTATTCCTATGCTGTGTTTAAGGGATGGACTGAGTGGCTTCCTTTTTGGCAGCAAAAGGATTGTGAAGTTAACAGAATCCCAGTATGGCAAAAGGAAAAGTAGCAAGAAATTCTAAGTATTGCAAGTCCAGGGAATTTGGCCGTGGAGTGGGTAGCCTCTCAGCAGACAGATGGAAATGCAGCAGGAGAGTGGAACACTAGAGCTGACGAATTAGCAAGACTAAGTCCTGTGAAAAAAGATCAAATTACAGAGGACTGGGAGCACTTCTTAGAATGGTTGCATGTAAAAAGACAACGCACAGGTGCAAAAGATTTGTACAAAGAAGCCCTTGCTCGCGGTTGGTCTGTTACCAGAGAAATGTGTAAAACATGCATGTCAGCCTGTGAACAACGTCGCAGACGGCTAGAAAGACACCCTTTGGAAGATGACCCTCTGCATTTAAGAAAGGGTAAAGGCTTACGGGAAGCGTGGCAGGTAGATTATATCGGCCCCTTTAAAAAGTCAGGAAGTAAACACTTTGGGCTGGTAGGAGTAGAGATGATATCTGGGTTAGTCCAGGCCAATGCTTTTAAAAGAGCTACAGGAGATCATACTGTTCAAGCATTGCAGGCATGGTTTGGAACTTTCCCAAAACCACAAGAAATTCAATCTGATCACGGGTCTCACTTTACTGCCAAAGTTGTACAGGACTGGGCAAAAGGTGAAGGGATTAAACGGACTTTTCACACTCCTTACTACCCTCAAGCTAACGGCATCGTAGAAAGGACCAATGGTCTCTTGAAAGGACTTTTGAAACCACAGGAGGGAAATTGGGATGTTCGGCTATGGGAAGCTGTGAAAGGTGTGAATGATAGATGGGGGGTAAACGGGTGTCCCAAAATCACTGTCTTTTTCCCAACAGCTCCAAGCATAATTCTCTCACTGCAGGGACCAAATGATCCTAAGAATCCTGCACACTACCCTGGACAACCTGTTTCGGTAGATCTCCCTACCGTAGGAGAAGTACCACTAGTGCTAAAACGCCCTCTGAATAAATATGCATGGCTAGCCTCTGATGCCCTAGGGAGAGAGCATCGGATACATACACGCTGCATAATTCCATCATTCTAATTTTCTGCCTTTTGGTGGCAGACTCTGTTGTGTTCACTTTTCACAGAAGAACTCCGAGGGACATGAAGAAGAGCACATAAACCATGATAAGACTAGTGATACTTTTCTGCATCCTACCACAACACCAGGGCCAAAAACCAGCTGAGTGGCCATGGTCTGAAGCTACCATTAGGTACACTAGTGCTCTAGGATCCTATCCCAGAGATCGTTGCCCGAACCTAGCCACTGTAGCACTGCACGACTCTGAGGTATACCGTCCAAGTGAATGGGGATGGGACTTGAAGGATTGGACTAGAATCCTAAAAGGAACAAGAGGGGAAAAAATTAAGGTAGGATGCAGAAAAGTAGAAGGATCTCTTTACCAGAAAGCTTCCACCATTGCAATCGCTGGAAATTTTCTAAAACCAGATGGGAAAAGTGATTTGCACCCCAACATTACGGCCAAACTCTGCCCTACAACGGAGTGGGTGTGTGACAAACAAACCCCCTTCATCCTGTGTGGTTGTCAGAAGAATGTCGGTAACTACACCTTAGGCCCCAGTACCAACAATGTGGAAATCACAAAGCTTCGCAGAAACAAACTAACTGACTGCTGGTATAACTTTCCTCTAACCAAACCGACCTATGCAACATGCAATTGGCAAAATAACCCGGCAGATCAGCCAAGTCTGACAGGTTTAACTTATAAATTCAAAATAAACGCCGCAGCAAAGCCCATACTGAGTGCAGTAATCACATACCACGGTATAAGTACCCCCCTTGTGTTAGATGACAAGAATAAAGTTTTTCCACCCTTTATGGTAACCCGAGGTGACGATGTTACAATACGATGTGGATTAATTGCTGAATGTTTTACCGAACCTGTACACAGTTATAGCATTGGACCTCATGGCCGTGTTTTGTTTGGTGAAATTCAAAATCAAGATTGTTGGCTAAACCTTAATTGCTGTACAATTTCCCCATAAAGTCACGTGTGGTAAAAACAATACAAAATACTGGGGGGAACTCAAAGTCGATGTTGCAATACCTACCACCCAACCACCGGTCATGCTAAGCCCGAGAATTTTTGAAATTGGACCACGTATAACCACAAAAACAGGCCAACAACAACTATTGCTCAATCCGGCATGCTCCCTTAAACAAGTCAAGTTGCTGATGCAAAACAATGTCTCAGAAATTCAGCCAGCTTGTTCACCTTTTCTGCAGACTTCCTTCAAGGGGCAGACAACCGGGTTGCAAAAGCGGAACCCTTCTAAGAAACGGACGCAAAGAGACATAACCGGCGTTGTGGGAACAGGATTGGGAATCTTAAATAGTATTGATTCAGAAGTGCTAATGAATAAATTGGCTGCCACAACTACAGATTTGACTAAAATACAACAAGCCATCAGCGGTTGTTATCAAACATATTACCAAATTGAGAAAAGGTAAATGTGAATGACCACAAATTGATAATTGGCATGCTCCGTGCTACGCAAAACAACATTTCTTTGGCTCTCAGCTGCGTCCAGGCTCAATTGTGGATGCAGTCCGTTGCTGCCTCAATTGTAAGAGAAGGCAAAGAAGGCACTTTTCCTACTGAAATTCGGAACATAATCTGGGACGGTGCCACTGATTTTGAAAGAGAATTCCAATCCTGGTGGAATTTAGTGAATTTTACCTACAATCCCATCACAAACACAGCCACAGCCTTTGTACTAACCATACGTAATGCTTCAGTGAATTGGATAGTCCCTATCATTGCATTAGGGCTGAACCATGATGCAGCTATTCTCTACCCTTTCCAGCACAGAGAATGGGCCCGTCAAACTGGTAAGAAGTGGCAAACTGTTAATTTGGAAACTTGTATTGTCCGAGAACAACAAGGGTTTATCTGTGAAAGCAGTGCAATTAGACCTCAAGACATTTGTTTGGACACAGAACAAAATAGCTGTCCTTTTGAAATTCATCCTAACAAGATTCCTGAAACACTGCTTGTGTATATAGGCAATGGATGTGCATGCTTAAGAACTGCATGTGATAAGGTATTTCTAGAAAATTTAGTTGTAGATACTAAAACTCATTCAAATTCTTGTCTTTGTAACTTGACTAAAAGCACAGGATGTGATTTCTCTTATTTAGCCCCACTTACTTCTTATTGTATTTTACAGTCCAATTACACAGTCATCCACCAATTATTGCCTACCCCCACTGGGATGAACCTTACTTAGGTAAAGCACTTGTTGCTTCACCAGGATTTCATTGGAATTTTGGAAAAGATCAAGAAAAACAGACAGAAAACCTTGGTAACTGTTCATCACAATGGGAAAGAAACACATTGTTTTCTAGACAGAGGAAAGAAAGATGCTGGACACAGCTGGTGGGATACTCCTTTTGGGTGCTCACCTACTGCTACAGGTGTCCTGAACAAATTGTGTCATCCCATCCTTGTTCTCTTGATTTTAGTTTTGATTGGGTTTGTTTTATCAGCAATCTTACACATCATGAATTGCAGAATGATGAAACGGTTGACATCTGTAATAGATGTGCACAATTTGGACACTATCCCATCCACTGTGGACACCCCTAAGGTTATTGACACAAGATGAACTACATGAGTATTAAAATAAGATAAGACATGATTAAAAATTACAGGTGTATTTTGATTAAAAATTACTTATTCCTTCTTTTTCCTTTTCTTTCTCTTTTCTTATTTTCTCTACCCTTTTCTGGGATATGCTACCAACATTAACGAGTCCTGAAGACTTCGCAACAACACTACGAAATCGTGCTGATGGAGCTCTCCTGATGACAATCGTGAGTCATGGGGTGGTGTAAGAGACGGTCTGAAGATCCCTCATCTGCCTCACGATCATCGCCGAGGACAGAGGCTAAACACAGGAGTTCCGACCTGCCTAAGGTGGGATGTCTGCCAACTGTTGCCTGCAGGTGTGCCCGCTGGGAACTGGTACGCATTCCTGAGGAAATTTGTGCAGGTCACAGTGGACTGCGCCGTTCTTGCTGCCCAGGCGGGAAGGACTGCGCTGAAGCGGAAAGGAATGACCTGTCCTCTACACCTGTCCTGTACCTGTTTCCCAAAGCAACGAGCCTCATAACAACGGCTGTAGATTTGCCCCACCTCTTGGGGAAAAGGGCGAGATGTGGGGATACAGCTAGAAAGCAGAAGCGAGAGCACTGCTAAACTCATGCCAGAAGTAGACGCGCTAACGCTGTTAGGCCGCAAACCATAGCAGGCAGTATAGTTAGCATAGGAGAAAGGCATGCTTGGTATGTACCTGGGATAGTTAGGGCTAGCTTTTAGTTCTGCAATGTTATTACGAAACACAGATATGGTCTTGGCCAGTTGCCCCTCGTTTCGAAACAGGGCTATAAAGGGACTTTCTGAAATAACTGAGATGAGATCTCCCCACGGAAAGAAGACAAATCTATTGGCAGCAGAGCACGAGGACTTCATCTCATCCGTTGGTAGCCATTGCCCCCCCTTTCTTCCTCTCTACTCTTTTACTTTGTTTTTCTTTATCTCTCTCTCTCTTTCTCTCCTCTATCGCATTACCGTGTTGTGGGTACTTAACAAAGGTGCACTGTTTTGATTAAAACTGAAATCCCTTGTGTCCTTTTGCACTCGGAGATCTGTAAACAAACCATCACGACCCTTACTTCTATTAACGGATCGTGACACATGTCCAAAAGAAAAAATCACTGGAACAAAAAGAGCAAACTGATCCAAGGTGAACTGATCCACGGTGAAAAACAGAAGCCTACGAAAATCTGGGGGGGAAAAAAAAAGGCAACTCACGTGCCCGATTCACAGATGCAACTCCTGCAAAACTTTTGAAGGCAGTCTCACTCCCTCTGCTGAACAATCAACTGGAGGAAATCCCACTCCAAATCTGTGGGAAACAACAAAAGTGGTGCAACAAGCACTTCATAGAATAAAAACTAAAACTCCACCTGAATAAATTAATGCAATTAACATTGCATTAATTTCACCTGGCTTTTTTTTTTTTTTTTTTTTTTTTTTTTTTTTTTTTTTGAGGAAATCTGTTTCTTTTCTCTTTTCTAAGAATGTCAAACATCCCTGCATTGACGATAAAGAAAGCAGTTTGAGGGCAGAGAAAGTGCAAGCAGCAGAATCACATCTAAATGTGATAACCATTTACTCACGTGGACGCTGTCCCTTTGTGTTAGCCCCAAGGAGTTGTACTTCTTTTTAATAATCGGTCTAGTGGGCCAAATTTTCACTTTTTAAGAACCTACCAACACATGGGATGGAGCTGCATGAAAACCAATGAAATGTAAAGTGTCACCATAATTGCTTGCATTGTCAGTTTGTTAACGTTTGTCATTTAAGAATTTCTACATATTTGAAATCATACAAATATGTTCTAACCTTCCCAGTTCTGCCTCAGAAGACTTCAAAATTATTATCATTCAGCTAATTTTTTTAATTTACTATTTAGTGAATGAAAGAATCTTGACAAAACACAAGCAAATGCTAGAGAAGAAATGATTAAATCCCCCTTCCAGGGGACCCCAGGCGCTGACGGCTGCCACCGGCGTGCGCCAGGTCGGGACCGGCAGGCAGGGCTGCACCCCGCGTCTGCCACAACACCTGCAGCTTCTGCAGCCTGAAACACAGCTGGCTCAGGGGTTTCAATCAAGAGCCAAAAGATCTTGCTGGTCAATTTGGGGCAGAGAAAGGTCATCACTTCTAGCATGGCATAAGCCTGCCACTACATTTCTGTGAAGGACAATCACCTTGTTGCAGTGAAACTCCTGGGTAAAATACTGAAGCGCTTTCAGATTCATATTATCCGACATTTCGGTGACCTTCTTTTATACCTGCATTGCTTCATACTGCTGGTTGTGGGCACAAGTTCTTTGTACACTATCCTGGAAATTAAAAAGATCAGAAACAACACCCACCCCTCCCCCACCACCACCCCTTCCCCAGCCACAACCCTAACAAAACCAACCTCCAGAATGTTCAGGAGTTCAAATGAGAACAAGCATAGATGGGGCATAAAAAGATGGATCCTCCTTAGACATTTGTGCATGCAGTGCCCTGCAATCCACTAAGTTCTACTTCTCGTACACCAAATACCTGTCTTCGGAACTCCTTGTTCTCCATTCAAACCCTTCTGGGAGGGTAATCGAGGAGATACTCTTACATATTTTTAGCACATCTTGCACTAGGCAATTAAATCCAGTGCGCAGCATTACCTGACCAACTGAGGCGGTGACAAGGTCAATTAAGACCTGTTCATATCTTCATTTGGAGCTCTTCCAACTGCTTGAAAAGTGAAGCCTTGGACATTGAAGGTTCAGACTAAGGAAAATCCAAAACGTGGACAGCATCTCCCTTCTGCTGGAAGCCTTCAAGTTCACCACTGCAGTCTGCAGCCTACACAGATCATCTGAGGATTGTAAAAGTTCTCCAAGGAAGAACAAGAACAAGGCTAATGCATGCACACAAACGCTGATCAAAAGCACTTGATGCTCTTGGACAAAAAGATGTAACCTTCACTTTTGGAAAGACAAGGTGACTATGGCTGTCTCCACAGTACTCGTAGGAAAAAATCCCTGAAGTTTTGTAAAACCTCTTTTCAGGGCTTTGTTAACTTCAATTTGTTAAGAATTGGGGAACACAGAGAGACCTGTCACTTTTTTTGCAGAATGCCATAGAAACTGCTACACTCACTTCAACAACAGTCCACGTAACCTTCTCTGCAAATACTGACCATATGCAGTTCTGGTTGATACAAACCCCCATTACCTAAGAAAAGGAACAACTCGGCAAGCAGTTTGCAAAGATGAACAACTTAGCACGATTGCGGCTGATGACATGCCCTGACTTTTTTTACCTTCAGCTGTGGGTGCCGTACCTTCCTACCCTCGCACATGCCACTCAAAGCTGCTTGCGTGGAGCTCTCGCACCACCTATGCCAGCAACTGTGCCAAGCCGCCACCCTTCTTCAGCACCATCGCACCTACCACAAGGTAGCTGAATCAGAGGGAAAAGGAGGTCGCCAATGGAGGGAAGTTGTTCCCCCTGACAGCTAAGCTCCGACTCCGGGGTCCCTTATGTCCTTCCCAGGATAGGCAGGAAAACGCCTCGGCGGAGCGCAGCGCTGGGCGGGAGCGGCCGGCAGAGCACCGAGCGCGCTCCCCACTCCCTCCCGCCCGCGCCGCTGCGGAGACCCCGGCTTCGCCGGAATCGGCCACGTGCTGCACGGAGGGCAGCGCGGCAAAGGCGGTCGCCCCTCGTTACCCTAGGAAGGCCGGCCTCGGATCCCCGCTCTCTCCACCGGCACGGGCAGTGCCAGCAGACTGTCGCTGCGGCCGCCGCTGGCCGAAAGCCTCGCCGCGCACCGCCCGGCCGGCCCCGCCGCTCCGCGGGGTCACACGGCACCTGCCGTGGGCGGCAGCCGAGCGACAGCAAGCAGAAGCGCTCACCGCCGCGCCACTCGCCGCCCCGCCCGGGCGCTCCTCTCCTCGCGCTACCACCATGGCGCCGGCCCGCCCCGCCTTCCCCGTCGCCTGCGGCGCAACGCGGGTGCTCCGAGCCACGCAGCACGCGTGCGGCCGGGCCCTGCCGAGCCGCAGGCGGAGCCGGGGCACGGCCCGCGCGGGAGAGCTTCCGGCGAGGCTGGGCGGGCGGCGAGCGCGGCCGAGCGTGAACGCGCCAGGCGGGGTCGGCCGGCGGCGCGATGGGGAGCTAGATGGAGGCGGCAGCACCGCGCGGCATAAAAGAGCTGATCGTCCCGCAGCCGCCCGCTCCGCAGCCCCTCGGCTGCTGTCGAGAAGGGCCCCGGCCCTGGCCGCGCCGGTGGCGAGGTGGCTCCGCAGACCTCAGGCAGCCCTGGCAGGGCAGGGGAGCACTGCGAGCAGCCCCGGCGCCGCGCAGCCGTCTGTAACGCGCGGTGAGAGCCGCCGGGAACTATTTTGCACCTCCCGGGGGGCTGGGGAAGAGCACGGAGACCACGCAGCAGGTCGCTGCCGTTAGGGAAAATTAATCCACCATGCCTGAGGTTTATGTCCGAAAAGGAGACAGAGGAGTCCTGCAACATTCTTCGACTACAGGGAGAGTCCATGGGGCTTTTCCCATGGGGTCTGTCAAACGGTTGCGGGATGCAGCCCCCTTTTGATGTCAAGTTCCCAGCCACAGCACCCTCTTCCTTTTCCCCACTGGCTGAGGTATTCGGGAGATACAGACTTCCGGAACTGCCTACTCTATGCCCTCCTCTAATATGCACCCCCCTTTTGGCATCGAAAAGGAAGAAAAAAACCCATTTCTAATTCTATTAAGTCTTTGTTGCCTTGCTCTAGGTTCAGGAATTTAACACGGCCTTGATTAATCAACAGTCTCTGATGATTAGTAACAGTTCTAGAGAACTAATACTTTCTTCTGTTACTTCACTCCGCATAAGTTCCTAGCCTTGTCTACAGGCCAATTCACACGGTCTGTTTGTAAAGACTCATCCATCTCATTCCTTTTAATCCCTCCTCTTTTTATTTGATCTGTATTTGTCTTTACAAACCTTAATTACCATTGATTTAATTTTTTCTTCTTGAGTCTTCTGGGCTTTTGCTATTATTTGCAGTGACATCCTTTTCTGTCCTTTTGTAGTCATTTCTGGATCAGGTAGGCATGGCTGCTAGCAGCATCCCCTTGACCACCTGCTGAAAGAGCTGCACCCAGCATGGTGTCACGCATGGTCAAAAGATTAGAGTTGCTATAGCATAGAAGAGGAGAAATGGTATTCATTTAGCCCAGAGCTGGCCAGTTAACCATGAAAACATGTCCCATTACCATCTTTTCAACACTTGGACAGGTCCATGAGCTGAGGTTATTTCCTCTGTTATTTGACCACTTTTCTGCTGTCATCTGCTTGCAAACAGCAGCTCGAGTCATTTAATTTCCCACAAACTCCTCCTTCTTCTGCTAACAGATAATCTAATACCATCCAATGTTGAAAATGCCACTTTCGTCATTGAAGTGGGTTGCTCAGCAAGACGGTCAAGAGCTGTGGCTGGCTGGTTGGTAATTATTTCTGAGACAGCTTGTACCCTAATTATCTCATTCAAATGATAAATGGGTTCCCAGGCATCTGGGATTAATTCCTTAGGTTTCCAAGTGGCTGGTCCATCATGTTGCGTAACTTCTTCTGGTGGCCATTCATCTTTTCCCCGTTTTGGGGTGCTCCCTGCAGCCAAGGCTGCATCAGCTGACTGCTTTTCTCGAATTAAATCATCACAGATTTGGATTCCTAAGCGATTTCCCTGAATTTGTAGTAGCAAAAAGAACAACGGTCTAATATACCCCAGGGATATACCATATCCCTGACCAGTTTGGAGGTAACCTGAGCTAAGCATGTTGGCCACAAATCCAATCATGTCCTTTCAAAGCCCGTGTTCCATTAGCAAAGGGGCCTTCCTACCCTTGGTCATCAATTGGTGGGTCAAAATACTGCGGGTTTCCCTGGCCTAACGGTCCTCCAACAATAGCTGCCCCACCATAAGGGTCACAGCATTTGCATTTCCAAGCTCCCACACAGGGTTCCCATCTACATTTACATCTGCAAGTTGCTTGCTTGGATTTGGAGCAGAACTCACTAAAAGGCTTTGAGTTCCAATCCGCTGTTGCCATTCCCACTGATAATCACAAACAACATGTCTTCTACTTGTGGGATTTTTGTGGGGACAGCTTAAAAATAGGTGGTCAAAAAAACCCCTTGTCCCTCCGCATTGCTTTACAGGCTTCCAAATGTTTTTGGTAAGAACACCTTACGCAGCTACCATTAGTGAGCTGAACAGCTCTTTGATTGCAGTTGTCTTGATATTTGGAACAATTGTAAGGAGGGCAATTGTGGGTCCAAACCCAATTGTTTAAAGCCAGAGGGAAAGTCAATTGACAAACGCCTTTTCCTACATAGACCCGCCCTGTCCTGTTTAGGCAATAAGTGCCTGTTGGAGAAGAATGAAGTGGCCATGTGTTGGGGAGGATGAAAGTTTGGTAAGAAAGTTTCACAGGTAAGTAGGCTTGGCAGCAAGGTCTGAGAATGTAGAAGCTGGGGATGAGGTAGAAATGAAAGCAAGTGTTGATATAGAAGAAAAGGTGTTTTGCTGAAACAGTGATCGCTGAGTAACTGAGAAGGCAAAGGTTGGAGATGAGTTGGAAGGAGATTTTTAGGAGCAGGACAAAGGTATGTGATTACAAACAAAGACATGTTTTTCACCAAGTAAGTAAGTCTCAAGAAGAGCATAAGTGAATAGAAAAGGTGTCTTTAGCAAAAAGAAAGATATGGCAGGCAAACAAGAAATGTTGATGTAGCAAGAAGAAGAAAGGTCTAAGAATTTTCCACTGGAAGCTTAAATTGTAACTTACTCTTGTGATTGGATAATAATGACTATAATATGGTGATGGTAGTAGCTATGATAGGCTATAGGCCAATGTCAAGGTATTGTGTATGGTGCTTATTGGTTGTTATGTGCTAAGATACTCTGCAAAGAAAAGTAGAGAATGCTCTGTAACTTGAACAGCAAGCGGCTTCAGGTATGCCTACAGCTGGAGCTGGCAGCTATAGGGCTGGCTCTGGATAGCCGCTCCCTGAAATGCTGTAACTTCACCTATGCAATAAAGAGCTTTCAAGAGAGCCACCTGAAGTCCAGACATCCTTTGTGAAACCTTCTCCTATAGCCATGGACTTCCTTCTTTGGCCCCAAATCCCGTCCTAGTATGGACCTGATGTCAGGTGTTGAGCCACCACTTAGGTTCAGCTGGGCTAGCCAACCATAGGCACTCTTCAGATCCTCCTGGCCCTCCACAGAGCCAGCAATTGCTAAGGTGAAAAACTTTTGCTACTTTTTCTGCTAAGGCTGCAAACTGATTCTCCCACTCCTGGCCTAAACTTAGCTGACCATATAAAAGTAGAACTAGTAAGGAAAATATTTTAATCATGTGATCTAATTAGCTAGTCTAATTTTCCCGTTGTCTGCTGCAGCACCTGTGGCAATTGAAGACACAGAAACCACTGAACATAAAAGAATCCAGCAAGTATTAGCGCCCCAGTGAGTGGAGATTCTAGAGGAGGGATACCCATAGAGACTATTTCAGCAGGTGGTCTGTGGGTAGGCACGCAGGGCTTCCTCTGATGTCGAAGCACTGGCTACTGCTCCGGCCCACTCCAGCAGTCACAGCCTCCCGGCCTTCTCCTCCAGCTGAGATGTGCAAATCTCTGAGGCTTCAGAGACCTTGACCCGAGAGTGACGGGTCCACCTGTGTCCAGCTGTCTTCATGGCTGTTTCTGTCGTCAGTGACACTTGGAATGGGCCACGCCATTTCAGAACCACTGGCGCTTCTTTCTACTCCTTAACTAGGACTCAATCTCCTGGTTGGATGTTACAAGCAGCAAAGTCCAAAGGTGGGGCTTGTGCCAGCTGAGCTTCCTGTTGAAGGGGTTTTACAAGAAGCAGCATCCTGGCCACAGATGGTTTTAAATATACATCACTTACCTCTACTCCCCCACTAGGTTGAGACTTAGCCGGGTAATTCATAACAACGACGGAAAGGGGGAGAACGGAATCCCTCTTCTGGGTCGGGCTCTCATTCTCACCAAAGCCAATGTCCAAAGCCCTAGCCATGGCATCTTGGTTTCTATTACCAGCTTCAAAAGGTGTTTATTTCTCTATTCATTGTTTTCTACCCGAGCCGAGCTCTGGGGGTGCCAGGGCCTATGGAGGTTCCATTGTGTTCCTAAAGAAGCCAAAACCCCTTGAAGGATCTTTCCTGTAAAATGAGTTCCCCTATCTGAGTCTATTGCTTCTACAATGCTGTATCTTGGAAAGATTTGTTCCAAAAATGCCTTAATACCTGATGCTGTCGTTGCTGAAGCAGTTGGAAATGCTTCTGGCCACCTTGCTAGCTGACATACCATTACCAGAAGAGATGAAGCCTTCCCACTTGGGGCATCTCAGGAAAATCCACCTGGCATCTTTGGAAGGGACCTGCAGCCCAAGGCCTCCCTCCCCTGGCAAGTTCCTTTGTAACTTGGCTGTTTGCTTTAGCACAGATCAAGCAACCTTCAACAGCTCGTTCTGCCAGTCTAAAAAGACCCCCAGCAACATCCAGCATGAGGAAGGCTTCTGCCAATCCTCAGGAGGTGCAAGGACTCTCTTCACGGAGTGCTTTTACTATTGGTAGGGCCAAAGCTTCTGGTATCTCTTGTTTGCCATCCCTTGTAAACCAATTATTGCCCTTTTTCTCTGCCACACGGCTTTTAACTGTATCTCAAACTCCTCTGGGAGAAAAGACAGCTTCCCGGCCAGTGATGGAGTCACTGCGAGCAAAGGGGGCATCTTGGAGAGTTCTGGCAGAAGTGTTGCTTTCTGACTTTCTTCATCCACCAAAAAGGAGACAGAGGAGGCCTGTAACATTCTTCAACTACAGGGAGAGGCCATGGGGCTTTTGCCATGGAGTCTCTCAACTGATTGCGGGACGCAGCCCCCTTTTGATGCGAAGTTCCTGGCAACAGCACCCTCGGAGGTACTCGGGAATTACAGACTTCCGGAACTGCCTACTCTAGGCTCCCCTCTAATATGCACCCCCCTCTTGGTATGGAAAAGGAAGAAAACGAAACTATTCCTAATGCTATGAAGTCTTTGCTGCCTTGCTCTAGGTTCAGCAATTTAACACGGCCTTGGCTGAGCAACAGTCTCTGTCGATTAGTAACAGTTTCTAGAACTAAGACTTTCTTCTGTTACGCCCCTACCAGTAAATTCCTAGCCTTGTCTAAGGACGGATTCACACGGTCTCTTTGTAAAGACACATCTATGTTACTTCTTTCACTCCCACACCTTCGTGGCAGTGGGATGGCTCCCCCCGGCACAGCACCTGGCACAAAACCCCCCTATGCGCACACGCACACCTGCACTTACCCTGCACTCCGCTGCACACACACACACACACCTCCCGCACACTAACACCCCCCTCCACCTCCCCGCCATGCTACTTGCAGTTGCCCCGCCCCTGCCATCCCGGCCGGCTGGCAGCACTCACTCCTCACGTGCTTCCGCATGCCTTGCATTTCCTTGCTGCCCCCTCTGTAGCCTTCCCTCAACCTGCCTTTTCTCCCCTGCCTTGCATTGACTTGCTCACCCATCCCCCACCTGACTTCCTTTCACATTCGTCTAGGTCTGGCCTCACCTTTCCTTTTCCTTCTAGGACCCTCATTGCCTTGCCTCGCCTCGCCAAGCAAGGCCACACAGAGCAGTTGGTCCTGGCCGCTTTTGTGTGCCAGCAGTCCTCGAATGTACTTCTCACCTGCCTTGCCTATCCTTGCCTTGCCTTGGCAACACAACAGTTTCCTTGCCTTGCCCTGCTAGCTCTCTGGAGCCTTGCATTCCTTTGCACTTCCATGCCCCGCCCTTGACCTGCCTACTGCTTTCCTCCAGGGCCTTGGATTGCCGAGCCCTTCTTGTTTCTGCCTGGCCTTCCCATCAGTGGACTTCCCTTCCTACGGCCAGCCTTGCCTCTAACGTCTGGGCCTTCTCTTGCCTACCACTCCATTTGCTTTCCCCTCACTGCTCTGGCCTTGCTTACCTCTCCCTTGACTTGCCCACAATTGCCTGCACTTGCTTTGCAGCGCCTTGCCTGCATGGAAGGCGAGGGCAAGAGTGGTAGGCAGGGCAAAGCAAAGCCAGCAAGTTGTAGGTAGTGCAAGGCAAGGCAGCAGAGGCAAAGGAAGCAGAGCAAGGGTAGCTTAAGAAGAACTAGACAAGGTACTGAAGGCAAGGCAAGGCCAAGAGACTCGGAGTGCCTTTCCTTGCCAAGGCAAGGACATAGTGCCAGTGTTGCTGGAGCAGATGGTAAGGTAGCATGGGGAGGAATAGTCCAGCAAGACATTTCTCTTCTGGCCCCTGGGCATGTAGGGGCAATTGTTGGATCTATTCTATACTGGAGGTGGATCAGTGGATGGATGTGTTGTATTTTGGAGGAGGGGATGCCGTTTCTTTGGAGATGGGCTTGTAGTTGCTCTCTTTGGCAAGGAAAGCAGGTTTGGATGTGCACATCAGGTGCTCTTAGGGATTTTAAAGGCTTTTCCCAAGAGGCAGAGCTCTCTCTGGCTTAGAGCTGTTGAGCTGTCCGTGGGAATGCAAAGGCCAGGCTTGTGAGCCTTTTGTCCTGGTGCCTTTAGTGTGTGAGCAGTCCGTGGTGCCGTTGTCTTTGGATGCTGACTCTGGGAGAGGGAAGGCTTAGGATGGTACCTAGAGCTGAGAAGGAAAGTGCTGAGAACAGCGTGTGTGCTGCTAGTTTGGGGGGTGCAGTTGAAGTTGCAAGCAGCAAGATCTTCCTCAGCCCGCACTGTTTTGAGCTCTGTTTTTGCCAGATGGTTTCAAGTTGGTGGGCAGAATCTGCGAGAGGGAAAAGATTGGTTTGGGCCAAAGAGGTTTGTCTGCCTCTTGGAGTGCGGTATAAAGAAGAGTCCGCTCTTGGAAGGGGAAGATGAGGGAAATCTTTTTGTCCTGATGTGCTGTTGATTTGAGTGCAGGGACGTTTGCAATTTGCCTCTGCCCTTGGGGTGGTTTCGAGCAGCGCCAGGCGCTTGGCCTTCTTTTGCAAGTCGTCAGCGCCATCGTGTGCTTGTTTCGAGGAGCGCTGACAGTGCCGGGGAAAAAGCCAAGCGCTTCGCTGGCGCCGCCCCAAGTCGTGTGCGAGCAGTTGCTGGAAGAGCTCCGCTGTGCATCCTGCCTCTTGGAGACACAAAAGAATGTGATCCTGCGCGTAGCGGGGAAGCAAGAGGAATCTTTTCATTGTTGGCTGTGCAGTTACTAAGCGGCAAAAGTCAAGGCAGCTCCAGCACGGCCTCTTTCTTTCAGAACCTTTTCTGTGACATCATGAACATGCTCAACATGCAACTCGCACCCACTGAACTGCATCAAAGGTCCTGGAGAGACGCACTTTCCTTCAAGCTCTAGCTACCATCCTACCCTCCACCTCTCGCCGATCCCAAAGCCCTTCCGAACATGCAGCAGCTGCACGCAGAGAACAAGTGCTAGAAGAAGGCGTTGGCCTTCAGAGTCCCTCTAAAGTCTGTAAACTAGGCGAAACATTGCAGTGACCAGCACTTTCCTTCGCAACTATCTACAGAGCGTCATCACATTCTCTCAGAGTGGCTAAAGTCCACCCTTGCAGCACAGCAGCGTTTCCGGCCACAGTTCGGACTGAGAGATGGGCCAGGTGAGAAAGCATTTGTTGACTATCCCTCGTCTCTGGAAGACTTGCTACTCGCAGCGCAATCACGTCCACACACCTTCAGTGTGGCCAAGTTCAAGCAGCTAGAGCTCACAGAGACGGGAGAGTCGGGAGAGAAGCCGTTCCAAAAGTACCGTGTACTTAGGGCAGCATTCAAACTGTGCACAGCACTCTACAGCACTGTAGACCGTGGCTTCTCTGACAAGACGTGCCATCCCATTGTTGGCTCTCGCAGCTCGCTTGCTAGCTGCTCTCCTGAAGAAAAGAACTAGGAGGAAAAGCCAATGCTGGGCGGCACCTTCCCCTTGCCTCCCGTAAAGCCACTTCAACTCCCCGCTGCACTCTCTACTTCCCCTCTCCTTGCCATCGACCGCTGTGTTTTCTGCATCTCGGAGCCCAAAGGTAAGCGCCAGTGTTCCCAGGGATGCTTGGAAGAGGGAGAAGTAGTAGCACAAGTAGCTGCCGTTGAACTTCCTCCTTCTCAATGCTAACGTGAAGTCGGCAGGCAGGCGAGCAACAGCCACGCTCCTTTCTCAGTTTGTACGCTGCGGACACGAGCCCGGTGCTCCGGCGCCTTCGTTCGGCCTCTTTAGTAGCCATGTGGCGCTTTCATTCTGCCGGAGTCGAAGCGTCGTCTACTTGTGGCACAGAGAGCACGGTGCCGGCAGCCAAATGCTCCAGCCGACTGCTTCTGCCGACACACGCCTGGGCTATGCACTTTCCCTCTCAGCGACATACAGTTCTAAATGTAAAGGGAAAGATTCTCGGCTACGTCTGGCACAGAGAACAGTTTTAGTTCAACGGGCTTACCCAGAGCATGCCCCCGACGCGTGGGAACTCGTATTTGCACCACATTCCAGGGGTAGTCTTCTTTCCTTTACAGGCTGCACAGCGCCGGCAGATGGCCGTGCGCTCTGCACCTGCCTTCTCACTTCCAAGTAGCACCGCGCACATTAGAGCCTTGCAGGGAGAGAAGACGCGGATGGGCGTCTCGCCCAGAAGAACGTGGCAGGGCGAAAAGGTGTTCTTCTTTTGTCTTCCTCGTCGCCCAGAGTGTGCCGCTGTGTTGAAAGTCTTGGCCAGCGAAAAGCTACACCAGCAAGTGTTTCTCTCCTGATGCATTGCGCTGAGCGAGAGCTGAGGAAAATGCTTGCACAGCACACTGTGGATGCGTGCAGTACACACGCTGAAGAGCGGCACGGCTAAAAGTCATCGCTGGGCTTCAGTTCTGTCCAGACAGCAGAAGGCGAAGAACGAAGCAGCTGGGCACCGGCTGCATGTACTTAGTGGAGCGAATTTCACATGTCCAGCCAAGAGCTGCTTCTCTTCCAAGTAGCCTTGAAACTGAGCACAACACACTGCGGCTGGGCAGCTTCCTTCTCAGATAGACGTGCCGTCACATTATGCACTCTCGCAGCTCCGTTGCCCACTTGCAGCAGCTGCTGCCAAAGAAAAAAGCTCCAGAAGTAAAAGCCACTGCTGGACTGCCCTTTCCCCTTGCCTCACGTCAAGCACCTGAAACTGTCCGCTGCACTCTCTATTCCCATTCTCCGTCGCATCTACCACTGTAATGTCTGCATCTCGAAGCATAAACCCCGGCACAGTTCTCTCCTGGGAAAGCTGGAAGAGAAATAGGTAGCCGCACAAGTAGCTGCAAGTTTCCGACTGCTAAGATGAATCCGAAAACAAGCGAGTGGCAGCCACGCTTCCTCTTGCAGCCTGTGCGATGCCCACAGCAGCTCCGTGCTCTGCCTTCGTTCTTACGCTCGTCGTAGCAGGTCGCGCTTTCGTTTTGCTGGAGACGACCCGTCGTCTACTTCTCGCGCAGAGAGCGCGGTGCCAGCAGCCAAATACTGCAGGCTGCTGCTTCTGCCGAAACACGCCTGGGCTATGCAATTTCTCTCTAGCGCTGAAGTAGCACAACATTCTGTCTGCCTTGTGGTCTTTATCTTAAGGGAAAGATTCTCGGCTACGGCTCGCCCAGAGAACTGTTCCGGGACAATACATGTGTTTTATTACCCCTTCTCGCAAGAAGACTGTGGTGCTGCGTTGGAACTGTTGGCCAGTGAAAGGCTAATCCATCATGTGCTTCCCTCCTGATGCATTTTGCTGAGCGAGAGCTGAGGAAAATCCGTGCACTGCGCACTGTGGATGCGTGCAGTATACACGCAGAAGAGCGGCAAAGCTCCTAGTCATCGCACACACCAGCCCAGTGGCCTGGGGCTGCGTTCTTCTCCCTTACCGGCGCTGGACAGAACTGAAGCATTCAGCTTTGGCTCTCTTCAGTGTGTGTACTGCACGCATCCACAGTGCGCAGTGCACGGATTTTCCTCAGCGCTACGTGCAAGTACAGCCTTTCTGCTTCGCAGAGCCCAACTGTCCGCACAAGCTCTCGCTCAGAGAAATGTGTCAAGAGAGAAGCACTTGCTGCATTAGCCTTCCGCTGGCCAACAGTTGCAACGCAGCACATAGTCTTACTGCGAGAAGGGGTAATAAAACGCACGCTTTCAGCACAGCAGCACAATCTGGGCGACGAGGAGGACAAAAGAAGACCATCTTTTCGTCTTTGCACGATTTTCTCTGCCACACATCTATCCACGTCTTTGCTCCCTGCAAGGCTCTAATGTGCGCGGTGCTACTTGGAAGTGAGAAGGCAGGTGCAGAGAAGCATTGCCATCTGCCGGCGCTGTGCAGGCTGTAAAGGAAAGAAAGACTACCCCTGGAATGTGGTGCAAATACAAGTTCCCACGCGTCGGGGTAAGCGCCGGCTAAGCCCGTTGAACTAGAGCTGTTCTCGGTGCCAGACGTAGCTGAGACTCTTTCCCTTTACATTCAGGCTACAAAGCAAAGAGAATGTGGTGCTACCAAGGGCAGCGAAGGAAAGTGCACAGCCCAGGTGTGTTTCGGAAGAGACAGCAACCTGGAGCGTTTCTCTGGAGGGTTTCTCTGCCGGCGTGCCCTCTGTGCGACAAGATGACGACGCTTCGACTCCGGCAGAATGAAAAGAACGAAATGGTACGAAGAGCATAAGAATGAAGGCAGAAGCAGGGAGCAGGTGTGTGCATAGCACAGGCTGCAAGAGGAAGCGTGGCTGCCACTCGCTTGTTTTCGGATTCATCTTAGCAGTCGGAAACTTGCAGCTACTTGTGCGGCTACCTATTTCTCTTCCAGCTTTCCCTGGAAAGAATTGTGCCGGGGCTTATGCTTCGAGATGCAGACATTACAGTGGTAGATGCGACGGAGAATGGGAATAGAGAGTGCAGCGGACAGTTTCAGGTGCTTGACGTGAGGCAAGGGGAAAGGGCAGTCCAGCAGTGGCTTTTACTTCTGGAGCTTTTTTCTTTGGGAGCAGCTGCTGCAAGTGGGCAAGGGAGCTGCAAGAGTGAATAGTGTGAGAGAAGAAAGCTGCCGAGCCGCAGTGTGTTGTGCTCAGTTTCAAGGCTACTTGGAAGAGGGGGGTACTTGAGGAACGCCTTCTAGCTGGACGCGTCCTTCTGCCTGTGCTCCAGCTGCATGGACTCTGTAGCATTGAAGGTGTAAGAACCTGCTACTGGCCAGGTAGTGTCCAGGAGTGCAACAGCTGCGCCTTCCTTTGTGAAGCAGCCAGAGCATTCTCAGCTGAATCTGCTTGTGAAGCAGCTCTTGGCTGGACATTTGAAATTCGCTTCACTGAGTACATGCAGCCGGTGCCCAGCTGCTTCGTTCTTCGCCTTCTGCTGTCTGGACAGAACTGAAGCCCAGCGATGCCTTTGAGCTTTGCCGCTCTTCAGCGCGAACACTGCACGCGGCCACAGTGCGCTGTGCACGGATTTTCCTCAGCTCGACGTACAGTCATTTTCTTGCTGTTCCACAGGGTCCAAACTGTCCGCGTAGCTCTCGCTCAGCGCAATGCGTCAGGAGAGAAACACTTGCTGGAGTAGCTTTTCGCTGGCCAAGACTTTCAACACAGCAGCACACTCTGGGCGACGAGGAAGACAAAAGAAGAACACCTTTTCGCCCTGCCACGTTCTTCTGGGCGAGACGCCTAGCCGCGTCTTCTCTCCCTGCAAGGCTCTTATGTGCGCGGTGCTACTTGGAAGTGAGAAGGCAGGTGCAGAGAAGCACTGCCATCTGCCGGCGTTGTGCAGCCTGTAAAGGAAAGAAGACTGCCACTGGAATGTGGTGCAAATACAAGTTCCCACTCGTCGGGGCAAGCTCCGGCTAAGCCGGTTAAAATAAAGCTGTTCCCTGTGCCAGACGTAGCCGAGAAGCTTTCCGTAAAGCTGCTGGCTACAAAGCAAAGAGAATGTGGTGCTACTTCAGCGCTAGAGAGAAATTGCATAGCCCAGGCGTGTTTGGGCAGAAGCAGCAGCCTGCAGCATTTGGCTGCCGGCACCGCGCTCTCTGCGCGAGAAGTAGACGACGGGTCGTCTCCAGCAAAACGAAAGCGCGACCTGCTACGAAGGGCGTAAGAATGAAGGCAGAGCACGGAGCTGGTGTGTGCATCGCCCAGGCTACAAGAGGAAGCGTGGCTGCCACTCGCTTGTTTTCGGATTCACGTTAGCAGCTCGAAACTTAAAGTTCAACTTGCAGCTACTTGTGCTGCTACCTATTTGTCTTCCAGCTTTCCCAGGAAAGAATTGTGCCGGGGCTTATTATTCGAGATGCAGAGATAACAGTGGTAGATGCGACGAAGAAAGGAGAGTGCAGCGGACAGTTTCAGGTGCTTGACGTGAGGCAAGGGGAAAGGGCAGCCCAGCAGTGGCTTTTCCTTCTGGAGCCTTTTTCTTTGGCAGCAGCTGCTGCAAGTGGGCAACGGAGCTGTGAGAGTGAATAGTGTGAGGGCACATCTATCTGAGAAGGAAGCTGCCGAGCCGCAGTGTGTTGTGCTCAGTTTCAAGGCTACTTGGAAGAGGGGGGTACTTGAGGAACGCCTTCTAGCTGGACGAGTCCTTCTGGGGCTGCTCCAGCTGCATGGACTCTGCAGCATTGAAGGTGTAAGAACCTGCTTCTGACCAGGTAGTGTCCAGGAGTGCAACACAGCACCTTCCTTTGTGAAGCAGCCAGAGCATTCTCAGCTGAATCTGCTTGTGAAGCAGCTCTTGGCTGGATATGTGAAATTCGCTCCACTAAGTACATGCAGCCGGTGCCCAGCTGCTTCGTTCTTCGCCTTCTGCTGTCTGGACAGAACTGAAGCCCAGCGATGACTTTTAGCCGTGCCGCTCTTCAGCGTGTGTACTGCACGCATCCACAGTGTGCTGTGCAAGCATTTTCCTCAGCTCTCGCTCAGCGCAATGCATCAGGAGAGAAACGCTGGTGTAGCTTTTCGCTGGCCAAGACTTTCAACACAGCAGCACACTCTGGGCGACGAGGAAGACAAAAGAAGAACACCTTTTCGCCCTGCCACGTTCTTCTGGGCGAGACGCCTAGCCGCGTCTTCTCTCCCTGCAAGGCTCTTATGTGCGCGGTGCTACTTGGAAGTGAGAAGGCAGGTGCAGAGCGCACCGGCCATCTGCCGGCGTTGTGCAGCCTGTAAAGGAAAGAAGACTGCCACTGGAATGTGGTGCAAATACAGGTTTCCACGCGTCCGGGGGCATGCTCTGGGTAAGCCCGTTGAACTAAAGCTGTTCTCTGTGCCAGACGTAGCCGAGAATCTTTCCCTTTACATTTAGAACTGTATGTCGCTGAGAGGGAAAGTGCATTAGCCCAGGCGTGTGTCGGCAGAAGCAGTCGGCTGGAGCATTTGGCTGCCGGCACCGTGCTCTTTGTGCCACAAGTAGACGACGCTTCGACTCCGGCAGAATGAAAGCGCGACAAAGGCTACTAAAGAGGCCGAACGAAGGCGCCGAGCACCGGGCTCGTGTCCGCAGCGTACAAACTGAGAAAGGAGCGTGGCTGGCGCTCGCCTGCCTGCCGACTTCACGTTAGCATTGAGAAGGAGGAAGTTCAACAGCAGCTACTTGTGCTACTACTTCTCCCTCTTCCAAGCATCCCTGGGAACACTGGCGCTTACCTTTGGGCTCCGAGATGCAGAAAACACAGCGGTCGATGCCAAGGAGAGGGGAAGTAGAGAGTGCAGCGGGGAGTTGAAGTGGCTTTACGTGAGGCAAGGGGAAGGTGCCGCCCAGCATTGGCTTTTCCTCCTAGTTCTTTTCTTCAGGAGAGCAGCTAGCAAGCGAGCTGCGAGAGCCAACAATGGGATGGCACGTCTTGTCAGAGAAGCCACGGTCTACAGTGCTGTAGAGTGCTGTGCACAGTTTGAATGCTGCCCTAAGTACACGGTACTTTTGGAACGGCTTCTCTCCCGACTCTCCCGTCTCTGTGAGCTCTAGCTGCTTGAACTTGGCCACACTGAAGGTGTGTGGACGTGATTGCGCTGCGAGTAGCAAGTCTTCCAGAGACGAGGGATAGTCAACAAATGCTTTCTCACCTGGCCCATCTCTCAGTCCCAACTGTGGCTAGAAACGCTGCTGTGCTGCAAGGGTGGACTTTAGCCACTCTGAGAGAATGTGATGACGCTCTGTAGATAGTTGCGAAGGAAAGTGCTGGTCACTGCAATGTTTCGCTTAGTTTACAGACTTTAGAGGGACTCTGAAGGCCAACGCCTTCTTCTAGCACTTGTTCTCTGCGTGCAGCTGCTGCATGTTCGGAAGGGCTTTGGGATCGGCGAGAGGTGGAGGGTAGGATGGTAGCTAGAGCTTGAAGGAAAGTGCGTCTCTCCAGGACCTTTGATGCAGTTCAGTGGGTGCGAGTTGCATGTTGAGCATGTTCATGATGGCACAGAAAAGGTTCTTGAAAGAAAGAGGCCGTGCTGGAGCTGCCTTGACTTTTGCCGCTTAGTAACTGCACAGCCAACAATGAAAAGATTCCTCTTGCTTCCCCGCTACGCGCAGGATCACATTCTTTTGTGTCTCCAAGAGGCAGGATGCACAGCGGAGCTCTTCCAGCAACTGCTCGCACACGACTTGGGGCGGCGCCAGCGAAGCGCTTGGCTTTTTCCCCGGCACTGTCAGCGCTCCTCGAAACAAGCACACGATGGCGCTGACGACTTGCAAAAGAAGGCCAAGCGCCTGGCGCTGCTCGAAACCACCCCAAGGGCAGAGGCAAATTGCAAACGTCCCTGCAGTCAAATCAACAGCACCTCAGGACAAAAAGATTTCCCTCATCTTCCCCTTCCAAGATCGGACTCTTCTTTATACCGCACTCCAAGAGGCAGACAAACCTCTTTGGCCCAAACCAATCTTTGCCCTCTCGCAGATTCTGCCCACCAACTTGAAACCATCTGGCAAAAACAGAGCTCAAAACAGTGTGGGCTGAGGAAGATCTTGCTGCCTGCAACTTCAACTGCACCCCTCAAACTAGCAGCACACACGCTGTTCTCAGCACTTTCTATTCCTCCCCGTGCTACCTTACCATCTGCTCCAGCAACACTGGCACTATGTCCTTGCCTTGGCAAGGAAAGGCACTCCGAGTCTCTTGGCCTTGCCTTGCCTTCAGTACCTTGTCTAGTTCTTCTTAAGCTACCCTTGCTCTGCTTCCTTTGCCTCTGCTGCCTTGCCTTGCACTACCTACAACTTGCTGGCTTTGCTTTGCCCTGCCTACCACTCTTGCCCTCGCCTTCCATGCAGGCAAGGCGCTGCAAAGCAAGTGCAGGCAATTGTGGGCAAGTCAAGGGAGAGGTAAGCAAGGCCAGAGCAGTGAGGGCAAAGCAAATGGAGTGGTAGGCAAGAGAAGGCCCAGACGTTAGAGGCAAGGCTGGCCGTAGGAAGGGAAGTCCACTGATGGGAAGGCCAGGCAGAAACAGGAAGGGCTTGGCAAGTCAAGGCCTTGGAGGAAAGCGGTAGGCAGGTCAAGGGCGGGGCATGGCCATGCAAAGGAATGCAAGGCTCCAGAGGGCTCCAGAGGGCTAGCAGGGCAAGACAAGGAAACTGTTGTGTTGCCAAGGCAAGGCCAGGCAAGGCAGGTGAGAAGTACATTCAAGGACTGCTGGTACACAAAAGTAGCCAGGACCAAGTGCTTTGTGTGGCCTTGATCCCGCGTGGGTCATGTCTCCTCTGCACCTCAAAGACTTGAGCTACCTGCTTTCCTTTGTAGGCAAAAGAACTCTCATTCTGGTCCCCGAGCTCAAGGGCAAAATGTGAATTGCCCTTGCAAGATTCAAGACATGCAAGGATTGCTCCCAGACCAAGGCTGCCCATAGAGATGAGTGTGGCAACACGCGTCCTCCCCTGGTCTTCCTCTCCTGTGATCCTGAAACACGGGAGATGCTTGAGAGCTTTGAGATTCCTAGGAGGAGCAGAAAGGGCAGGGCAAGGCCATGAAATGGCATTGAAAAGGGGTCTTGAATTCCAGGTGGGGGAGGGCTGAGCAAGGTCATGCAAGGCAAGGGAGGGCTTCAAGGGCAGGGCAAGGCAAGTGGTGGCTTGGCGAGGCGAGGCGAGGCAAGGCAATGAGGGTCCTAGAAGGAAAAGGAAAGGTGAGGCCAGAGCTAGACGAATGTGAAAGGAAGTCAGGTGGGGGATGGGTGAGCAAGTCAATGCAAGGCAGGGGAGAAAAGGCAGGTTGAGGGAAGGCTACAGAGGGGGCAGCAAGGAAACGCAAGGCATGTGAGGAGTAAGTGCTGCCAGCCGGCTGGGATGGCAGGGGCGGGGCAACTGCAAGTAGCATGGCAGGGATGTGGAGGGGGGTGTTAGTGTGCGGGAGGTGTGTGTGTGTGTGTGTGTGTGCAGCGGAGTGCAGGGTAAGTGCAGGTGTGCGTGTGCGCATAGGGGGGTTTTGTGCCAGGTGCTGTGCCGGGGGGAGCCATCCCACTGCCACGAAGGTGTGGGAGTGAAAGAAGTAACATAGATGTGTCTTTACAAAGAGACCGTGTGAATCCGTCCTTAGACAAGGCTAGGAATTTACTGGTAGGGGCGTAACAGAAGAAAGTCTTAGTTCTAGAAACTGTTACTAAT
The DNA here is from genome assembly GCF_965178545.1 of Coloeus monedula. Lineage (NCBI taxonomy): Eukaryota > Metazoa > Chordata > Aves > Passeriformes > Corvidae > Coloeus > Coloeus monedula. The sequence continues at coordinate 297,076 of NW_028120807.1, read as the reverse complement.
CGACAGAGACTGTTGCTCAGCCAAGGCCGTGTTAAATTGCTGAACCTAGAGCAAGGCAGCAAAGACTTCATAGCATTAGGAATAGTTTCGTTTTCTTCCTTTTCCATACCAAGAGGGGGGTGCATATTAGAGGGGAGCCTAGAGTAGGCAGTTCCGGAAGTCTGTAATTCCCGAGTACCTCCGAGGGTGCTGTTGCCAGGAACTTCGCATCAAAAGGGGGCTGCGTCCCGCAATCAGTTGAGAGACTCCATGGCAAAAGCCCCATGGCCTCTCCCTGTAGTTGAAGAATGTTACAGGCCTCCTCTGTCTCCTTTTTGGTGGATGAAGAAAGTCAGAAAGCAACACTTCTGCCAGAACTCTCCAAGATGCCCCCTTTGCTCCCAGTGACTCCATCACTGGCCGGGAAGCTGTCTTTTCTCCCAGAGGAGTTTGAGATACAGTTAAAAGCCGTGTGGCAGAGAAAAAGGGCAATAATTGGTTTACAAGGGATGGCAAACAAGAGATACCAGAAGCTTTGGCCCTACCAATAGTAAAAGCACTCCGTGAAGAGAGTCCTTGCACCTCCTGAGGATTGGCAGAAGCCTTCCTCATGCTGGATGTTGCTGGGGGTCTTTTTAGACTGGCAGAACGAGCTGTTGAAGGTTGCTTGATCTGTGCTAAAGCAAACAGCCAAGTTACAAAGTAACTTGCCAGGGGAGGGAGGCCTTGGGCTGCAGGTCCCTTCCAAAGATGCCAGGTGGATTTTCCTGAGATGCCCCAAGTGGGAAGGCTTCATCTCTTCTGGTAATGGTATGTCAGCTAGCAAGGTGGCCAGAAGCATTTCCAACTGCTTCAGCAACGACAGCATCAGGTATTAAGGCATTTTTGGAACAAATCTTTCCAAGATACAGCATTGTAGAAGCAATAGACTCAGATAGGGGAACTCATTTTACAGGAAAGATCCTTCAAGGGGTTTTGGCTTCTTTAGGAACACAATGGAACCTCCATAGGCCCTGGCACCCCCAGAGCTCGGCTCGGGTAGAAAACAATGAATAGAGAAATAAACACCTTTTGAAGCTGGTAATAGAAACCAAGATGCCATGGCTAGGGCTTTGGACATTGGCTTTGGTGAGAATGAGAGCCCGACCCAGAAGAGGGATTCCGTTCTCCCCCTTTCCGTCGTTCTTATGAATTACCCGGCTAAGTCTCAACCTAGTGGGGGAGTAGAGGTAAGTGATGTATATTTAAAACCATCTGTGGCCAGGATACTGCTTCTTGTGAAACCCCTTCAACAGGAAGCTCAGCTGGCACAAGCCCCACCTTTGGACTTTGCTGCTTGTAACATCCAACCAGGAGATTGAGTCCTAGTTAAGGAGCAGAAAGAAGCGCCAGTGGTTCTGAAATGGCGTGGCCCATTCCAAGTGTCACTGACGACAGAAACAGCCATGAAGACAGCTGGACACAGGTGGACCCGTCACTCTCGGGTCAAGGTCTCTGAAGCCTCAGAGATTTGCACATCTCAGCTGGAGGAGAAGGCCGGGAGGCTGTGACACTCTGCAGGAGTGGGCCAGTGCTTCGACCTGTGCGTGCCTACCCACAGACCACCTGCTGAAATAGTCTCTATGGGTATCCCTCCTCTAGAATCTCCACTCACTGGGGCGCTAATACTTGCAGCCTTTGTTTCACGTTAAGTAGTTTCTGTGTCTTCAATTGCCACAGGTGCTGCAGAAGACAACGGGAAAATTAGACTAGCTAATTAGATCACACTATTAAAACATTTTCCTGAATAACTCTACTTTTATATGGTCAGCTAAGTTTAGGCCAGGAGTGGGAGAATCAATTTGCAGCCTTAGCAGAAGAAGTAGCAAAAGTTTTTCACCTTAGCAATTGCTGGCTCTGTGGAAGGCCAGGAGGATCTGAAGAGTGGCCATGGTTGGCTAGCCCAGCTGAACCTAAATGGTGGGTCAATGTGAGGGCCACAATAGGATGGGATTTGGGGCCAAAGAAGGAAGTCCATGGCCACTTCATTCTTCTCCAACAGGCACTTATTGCCTAAACAGGACAGGGCGGGTCTATGTAGGAAAAGGCGTTTGTCAATTGACTTTCCCTCTGGCTTTAAACAATTGGGTTTGGACCCACAATTGCCCTCCTTACAATTGTTCCAAATATCAAGACAACTGCAATCAAAGAGCTGTTCAGCTCACTAATGGTAGCTGCGTAAGGTGTTCTTACCAAAAACATTTGGAAGCCTGTAAAGCAATGCGGAGGGACAAGGGGTTTTTTTGACCACCTATTTTTAAGCTGTCCCCACAAAAATCCCACAAGTAGAAGACATGTTGTTTGTGATTATCAGTGGGAATGGCAACAGCGGATTGGAACTCAAAGCCTTTTAGTGAGTTCTGCTCCAAATCCAAGCAAGCAACTTGCAGATGTAAATGTAGATGGGAACCCTGTGTGGGAGCTTGGAAATGCAAATGCTGTGACCCTTATGGTGGGGCAGCTATTGTTGGAGGACCGTTAGGCCAGGGAAACCCGCAGTATTTTGACCCACCAATTGATGACCAAGGGTAGGAAGGCCCCTTTGCTAATGGAACACGGGCTTTGAAAGGACATGATTGGATTTGTGGCCAACATGCTTAGCTCAGGTTACCTCCAAACTGGTCAGGGATATGGTATATCCCTGGGGTATATTAGACCGTTGTTCTTTTTGCTACTACAAATTCAGGGAAATCGCTTAGGAATCCAAATCTGTGATGATTTAATTCGAGAAAAGCAGTCAGCTGATGCAGCCTTGGCTGCAGGGAGCACCCCAAAACGGGGAAAAGATGAATGGCCACCAGAAGAAGTTACGCAACATGATGGACCAGCCACTTGGAAACCTAAGGAATTCATCCCAGATGCCTGGCAACCCATTTATCATTTGAATGAGATAATTAGGGTACAAGCTGTCTCAGAAATAATTACCAACCAGCCAGCCACAGCTCTTGACCGTCTTGCTGAGCAACCCACTTCAATGACGAAAGTGGCATTTTCAACATTGGATGGTATTAGATTATCTGTTAGCAGAAGAAGGAGGAGTTTGTGGGAAATTAAATGACTCGAGCTGCTGTTTGCAAGCAGATGACAGCGGAAAAGTGGTCAAATAACAGAGGAAATAACCTCAGCTCATGGACCTGTCCAAGTGTTGAAAAGATGGTAATGGGACATGTTTTCATGGTTAACTGGCCAGCTCTGGGCTAAATGAATACCATTTCTCCTCTTCTATGCTATAGCAACTCTAATCTTTTGACCATGCGTGACACCATGCTGGGTGCAGCTCTTTCAGCAGGTGGTCAAGGGGATGCTGCTAGCAGCCATGCCTACCTGATCCAGAAATGACTACAAAAGGACAGAAAAGGATGTCACTGCAAATAATAGCAAAAGCCCAGAAGACTCCAGAAGAAAAAACTAAATCAATGGTAATTAAGGTTTGTAAAGACAAATACAGATTAAATAAAAAAAGGAGGGATTAAAAGGAATGAGATGGATGAGTCTTTACAAACAGACCGTGTGAATTGGCCTGTAGACAAGGCTAGGAACTTATGCGGAGTGAAGTAACAGAAGAAAGTATTAGTTCTCTAGAACTGTTACTAATCATCAGAGACTGTTGATTAATCAAGGCCGTGTTAAATTCCTGAACCTAGAGCAAGGCAACAAAGACTTAATAGAATTAGAAATGGGTTTTTTTCTTCCTTTTCGATGCCAAAAGGGGGGTGCATATTAGAGGAGGGCATAGAGTAGGCAGTTCCGGAAGTCTGTATCTCCCGAATACCTCAGCCAGTGGGGAAAAGGAAGAGGGTGCTGTGGCTGGGAACTTGACATCAAAAGGGGGCTGCATCCCGCAACCGTTTGACAGACCCCATGGGAAAAGCCCCAGGGACTCTCCCTGTAGTCGAAGAATGTTGCAGGACTCCTCTGTCTCCTTTTCGGACATCAACCTCAGGCATGGTGGATTAATTTTCCCTAACGGCAGCGACCTGCTGCGTGGTCTCCGTGCTCTTCCCCAGCCCCCCGGGAGGTGCAAAATAGTTCCCGGCGGCTCCCACCGCGCGTTACAGACGGCTGCGCGGCGCCGGGGCTGCTCGCAGTGCTCCCCTGCCCTGCCAGGGCTGCCTGAGGTCTGCGGAGCCACCTCGCCACCGGCGCGGCCAGGGCCGGGGCCCTTCTCGACAGCAGCCGAGGGGCTGCGGAGCGGGCGGCTGCGGGACGATCAGCTCTTTTATGCCGCGCGGTGCTGCCGCCTCCATCTAGCTCCCCATCGCGCCGCCGGCCGACCCCGCCTGGCGCGTTCACGCTCGGCCGCGCTCGCCGCCCGCCCAGCCTCGCCGGAAGCTCTCCCGCGCGGGCCGTGCCCCGGCTCCGCCTGCGGCTCGGCAGGGCCCGGCCGCACGCGTGCTGCGTGGCTCGGAGCACCCGCGTTGCGCCGCAGGCGACGGGGAAGGCGGGGCGGGCCGGCGCCATGGTGGTAGCGCGAGGAGAGGAGCGCCCGGGCGGGGCGGCGAGTGGCGCGGCGGTGAGCGCTTCTGCTTGCTGTCGCTCGGCTGCCGCCCACGGCAGGTGCCGTGTGACCCCGCGGAGCGGCGGGGCCGGCCGGGCGGTGCGCGGCGAGGCTTTCGGCCAGCGGCGGCCGCAGCGACAGTCTGCCGGCACTGCCCGTGCCGGCGGAGAGAGCGGGGATCCGAGGCCGGCCTTCCTAGGGTAACGAGGGGCGACCGCCTTTGCCGCGCTGCCCTCCGTGCAGCACGTGGCCGATTCCGGCGAAGCCGGGGTCTCCGCAGCGGCGCGGGCGGGAGGGAGTGGGGAGCGCGCTCGGTGCTCTGCCGGCCGCTCCCGCCCAGCGCTGCGCTCCGCCGAGGCGTTTTCCTGCCTATCCTGGGAAGGACATAAGGGACCCCGGAGTCGGAGCTTAGCTGTCAGGGGGAACAACTTCCCTCCATTGGCGACCTCCTTTTCCCTCTGATTCAGCTACCTTGTGGTAGGTGCGATGGTGCTGAAGAAGGGTGGCGGCTGGGCACAGTTGCTGGCATAGGTGGTGCGAGAGCTCCACGCAAGCAGCTTTGAGTGGCATGTGCGAGGGTAGGAAGGTACGGCACCCACAGCTGAAGGTAAAAAAAGTCAGGGCATGTCATCAGCCGCAATCGTGCTAAGTTGTTCATCTTTGCAAACTGCTTGCCGAGTTGTTCCTTTTCTTAGGTAATGGGGGTTTGTATCAACCAGAACTGCATATGGTCAGTATTTGCAGAGAAGGTTACGTGGACAGTTGTTGAAGTGAGTGTAGCAGTTTCTATGGCATTCTGCAAAAAAAGTGACAGGTCTCTCTGTGTTCCCCAATTCTTAACAAAAATGAAGTTAACAAAGCCCTGAAAAGAGGTTTTACAAAACTTCAGGGATTTTTTCCTACGAGTACTGTGGAGACAGCCATAGTCACCTTGTCTTTCCAAAAGTGAAGGTTACATCTTTTTGTCCAAGAGCATCAAGTGCTTTTGATCAGCGTTTGTGTGCATGCATTAGCCTTGTTCTTGTTCTTCCTTGGAGAACTTTTACAATCCTCAGATGATCTGTGTAGGCTGCAGACTGCAGTGGTGAACTTGAAGGCTTCCAGCAGAAGGGAGATGCTGTCCACGTTTTGGATTTTCCTTAGTCTGAACCTTCAATGTCCAAGGCTTCACTTTTCAAGCAGTTGGAAGAGCTCCAAATGAAGATATGAACAGGTCTTAATTGACCTTGTCACCGCCTCAGTTGGTCAGGTAATGCTGCGCACTGGATTTAATTGCCTAGTGCAAGATGTGCTAAAAATATGTAAGAGTATCTCCTCGATTACCCTCCCAGAAGGGTTTGAATGGAGAACAAGGAGTTCCGAAGACAGGTATTTGGTGTACGAGAAGTAGAACTTAGTGGATTGCAGGGCACTGCATGCACAAATGTCTAAGGAGGATCCATCTTTTTATGCCCCATCTATGCTTGTTCTCATTTGAACTCCTGAACATTCTGGAGGTTGGTTTTGTTAGGGTTGTGGCTGGGGAAGGGGTGGTGGTGGGGGAGGGGTGGGTGTTGTTTCTGATCTTTTTAATTTCCAGGATAGTGTACAAAGAACTTGTGCCCACAACCAGCAGTATGAAGCAATGCAGGTATAAAAGAAGGTCACCGAAATGTCGGATAATATGAATCTGAAAGCGCTTCAGTATTTTACCCAGGAGTTTCACTGCAACAAGGTGATTGTCCTTGACAGAAATGTAGTGGCAGGCTTATGCCATGCTAGAAGTGATGACCTTTCTCTGCCCCAAATTGACCAGCAAGATCTTTTGGCTCTTGATTGAAACCCCTGAGCCAGCTGTGTTTCAGGCTGCAGAAGCTGCAGGTGTTGTGGCAGACGCGGGGTGCAGCCCTGCCTGCCGGTCCCGACCTGGCGCACGCCGGTGGCAGCCGTCAGCGCCTGGGGTCCCCTGGAAGGGGGATTTAATCATTTCTTCTCTAGCATTTGCTTGTGTTTTGTCAAGATTCTTTCATTCACTAAATAGTAAATTTAAAAAATTAGCTGAATGATAATAATTTTGAAGTCTTCTGAGGCAGAACTGGGAAGGTTAGAACATATTTGTATGATTTCAAATATGTAGAAATTCTTAAATGACAAACGTTAACAAACTGACAATGCAAGCAATTATGGTGACACTTTACATTTCATTGGTTTTCATGCAGCTCCATCCCATGTGTTGGTAGGTTCTTAAAAAGTGAAAATTTGGCCCACTAGACCGATTATTAAAAAGAAGTAAAACTCCTTGGGGCTAACACAAAGGGACAGCGTCCACGTGAGTAAATGGTTATCACATTTAGATGTGATTCTGCTGCTTGCACTTTCTCTGCCCTCAAACTGCTTTCTTTATCGTCAATGCAGGGATGTTTGACATTCTTAGAAAAGAGAAAAGAAACAGATTTCCTCAAAAAAAAAAAAAAAAAAAAAAAGCCAGGTGAAATTAATGCAATGTTAATTGCATTAATTTATTCAGGTGGAGTTTTAGTTTTTATTCTATGAAGTGCTTGTTGCACCACTTTTGTTGTTTCCCACAGATTTGGAGTGGGATTTCCTCCAGTTGATTGTTCAGCAGAGGGAGTGAGACTTCCTTCAAAAGTTTTGCAGGAGTTGCATCTGTGAATCGGGCACGTGAGTTGCCTTTTTTTTTCCCCCCCAGATTTTCGTAGGCTTCTGTTTTTCACCGTGGATCAGTTCACCTTGGATCAGTTTGCTCTTTTTGTTCCAGTGATTTTTTCTTTTGGACATGTGTCACGATCCGTTAATACAAGTAAGGGTCGTGATGGTTTGTTTACAGATCTCCGAGTGCAAAAGGACACAAGGGATTTCAGTTTTAATCAAAACAGTGCACCTTTGTTAAGTACCCACAACACGGTAATGCGATAGAGGAGAGAAAGAGAGAGAGAGAGAAAGAAAAACAAAGTAAAAGAGTAGAGAGGAAGAAAGGGGGGGCAATGGCTACCAACGGATGAGACGAAGTCCTCGTGCTCTGCTGCCAATAGATTTGTCTTCTTTCCGTGGGGAGATCTCATCTCAGTTATTTCAGAAAGTCCCTTTATAGCCCTGTTTCGAAACGAGGGCCAACTGGCCAAGACCATATCTGTGTTTCGTAATAACATTGCAGAACTAAAAGCTAGCCCTAACTATCCCAGGTACATACCAAGCATGCCTTTCTCCTATGCTAACTATACTGCCTGCTATGGTTTGCGGCCTAGCAGCGTTAGCGCGTCTACTTCTGGCATGAGTTTAGCAGTGCTCTCGCTTCTGCTTTCTAGCTGTATTCCCACATCTCGCCCTTTTCCCCAAGAGGTGGGGCAAATCTACAGCCGTTGTTATGAGGCTCGTTGCTTTGGGAAACAGGTACAGGACAGGTGTAGAGGACAGGTCATTCCTTTCCGCTTCAGCGCAGTCCTTCCCGCCTGGGCAGCAAGAACGGCGCAGTCCACTGTGACCTGCACAAATTTCCTCAGGAATGCGTACCAGTTCCCAGCGGGCACACCTGCAGGCAACAGTTGGCAGACATCCCACCTTAGGCAGGTCGGAACTCCTGTGTTTAGCCTCTGTCCTCGGCGATGATCGTGAGGCAGATGAGGGATCTTCAGACCGTCTCTTACACCACCCCATGACTCACGATTGTCATCAGGAGAGCTCCATCAGCACGATTTCGTAGTGTTGTTGCGAAGTCTTCAGGACTCGTTAATGTTGGTAGCATATCCCAGAAAAGGGTAGAGAAAATAAGAAAAGAGAAAGAAAAGGAAAAAGAAGGAATAAGTAATTTTTAATCAAAATACACCTGTAATTTTTAATCATGTCTTATCTTATTTTAATACTCATGTAGTTCATCTTGTGTCAATAACCTTAGGGGTGTCCACAGTGGATGGGATAGTGTCCAAATTGTGCACATCTATTACAGATGTCAACCGTTTCATCATTCTGCAATTCATGATGTGTAAGATTGCTGATAAAACAAACCCAATCAAAACTAAAATCAAGAGAACAAGGATGGGATGACACAATTTGTTCAGGACACCTGTAGCAGTAGGTGAGCACCCAAAAGGAGTATCCCACCAGCTGTGTCCAGCATCTTTCTTTCCTCTGTCTAGAAAACAATGTGTTTCTTTCCCATTGTGATGAACAGTTACCAAGGTTTTCTGTCTGTTTTTCTTGATCTTTTCCAAAATTCCAATGAAATCCTGGTGAAGCAACAAGTGCTTTACCTAAGTAAGGTTCATCCCAGTGGGGGTAGGCAATAATTGGTGGATGACTGTGTAATTGGACTGTAAAATACAATAAGAAGTAAGTGGGGCTAAATAAGAGAAATCACATCCTGTGCTTTTAGTCAAGTTACAAAGACAAGAATTTGAATGAGTTTTAGTATCTACAACTAAATTTTCTAGAAATACCTTATCACATGCAGTTCTTAAGCATGCACATCCATTGCCTATATACACAAGCAGTGTTTCAGGAATCTTGTTAGGATGAATTTCAAAAGGACAGCTATTTTGTTCTGTGTCCAAACAAATGTCTTGAGGTCTAATTGCACTGCTTTCACAGATAAACCCTTGTTGTTCTCGGACAATACAAGTTTCCAAATTAACAGTTTGCCACTTCTTACCAGTTTGACGGGCCCATTCTCTGTGCTGGAAAGGGTAGAGAATAGCTGCATCATGGTTCAGCCCTAATGCAATGATAGGGACTATCCAATGCACTGAAGCATTACGTATGGTTAGTACAAAGGCTGTGGCTGTGTTTGTGATGGGATTGTAGGTAAAATTCACTAAATTCCACCAGGATTGGAATTCTCTTTCAAAATCAGTGGCACCGTCCCAGATTATTTTCCGAATTTCAGTAGGAAAAGTGCCTTCTTTGCCTTCTCTTACAATTGAGGCAGCAACGGACTGCATCCACAATTGAGCCTGGACGCAGCTGAGAGCCAAAGAAATGTTGTTTTGCGTAGCACGGAGCATGCCAATTATCAATTTGTGGTCATTCACATTTACCTTTTCTCAATTTGGTAATATGTTTGATAACAACCGCTGATGGCTTGTTGTATTTTAGTCAAATCTGTAGTTGTGGCAGCCAATTTATTCATTAGCACTTCTGAATCAATACTATTTAAGATTCCCAATCCTGTTCCCACAACGCCGGTTATGTCTCTTTGCGTCCGTTTCTTAGAAGGGTTCCGCTTTTGCAACCCGGTTGTCTGCCCCTTGAAGGAAGTCTGCAGAAAAGGTGAACAAGCTGGCTGAATTTCTGAGACATTGTTTTGCATCAGCAACTTGACTTGTTTAAGGGAGCATGCCGGATTGAGCAATAGTTGTTGTTGGCCTGTTTTTGTGGTTATACGTGGTCCAATTTCAAAAATTCTCGGGCTTAGCATGACCGGTGGTTGGGTGGTAGGTATTGCAACATCGACTTTGAGTTCCCCCCAGTATTTTGTATTGTTTTTACCACACGTGACTTTATGGGGAAATTGTACAGCAATTAAGGTTTAGCCAACAATCTTGATTTTGAATTTCACCAAACAAAACACGGCCATGAGGTCCAATGCTATAACTGTGTACAGGTTCGGTAAAACATTCAGCAATTAATCCACATCGTATTGTAACATCGTCACCTCGGGTTACCATAAAGGGTGGAAAAACTTTATTCTTGTCATCTAACACAAGGGGGGTACTTATACCGTGGTATGTGATTACTGCACTCAGTATGGGCTTTGCTGCGGCGTTTATTTTGAATTTATAAGTTAAACCTGTCAGACTTGGCTGATCTGCCGGGTTATTTTGCCAATTGCATGTTGCATAGGTCGGTTTGGTTAGAGGAAAGTTATACCAGCAGTCAGTTAGTTTGTTTCTGCGAAGCTTTGTGATTTCCACATTGTTGGTACTGGGGCCTAAGGTGTAGTTACCGACATTCTTCTGACAACCACACAGGATGAAGGGGGTTTGTTTGTCACACACCCACTCCGTTGTAGGGCAGAGTTTGGCCGTAATGTTGGGGTGCAAATCACTTTTCCCATCTGGTTTTAGAAAATTTCCAGCGATTGCAATGGTGGAAGCTTTCTTGTAAAGAGATCCTTCTACTTTTCTGCATCCTACCTTAATTTTTTCCCCTCTTGTTCCTTTTAGGATTCTAGTCCAATCCTTCAAGTCCCATCCCCATTCACTTGGACGGTATACCTCAGAGTCGTGCAGTGCTACAGTGGCTAGGTTCGGGCAACGATCTCTGGGATAGGATCCTAGAGCACTAGTGTACCTAATGGTAGCTTCAGACCATGGCCACTCAGCTGGTTTTTGGCCCTGGTGTTGTGGTAGGATGCAGAAAAGTATCACTAGTCTTATCATGGTTTATGTGCTCTTCTTCATGTCCCTCGGAGTTCTTCTGTGAAAAGTGAACACAACAGAGTCTGCCACCAAAAGGCAGAAAATTAGAATGATGGAATTATGCAGCGTGTATGTATCCGATGCTCTCTCCCTAGGGCATCAGAGGCTAGCCATGCATATTTATTCAGAGGGCGTTTTAGCACTAGTGGTACTTCTCCTACGGTAGGGAGATCTACCGAAACAGGTTGTCCAGGGTAGTGTGCAGGATTCTTAGGATCATTTGGTCCCTGCAGTGAGAGAATTATGCTTAGAGCTGTTGGGAAAAAGACAGTGATTTTGGGACACCCGTTTACCCCCCATCTATCATTCACACCTTTCACAGCTTCCCATAGCCAAACATCCCAATTTCCCTCCTGTGGTTTCAAAAGTCCTTTCAAGAGACCATTGGTCCTTTCTACGATGCCGTTAGCTTGAGGGTAGTAAGGAGTGTGAAAAGTCCGTTTAATCCCTTCACCTTTTGCCCAGTCCTGTACAACTTTGGCAGTAAAGTGAGACCCGTGATCAGATTGAATTTCTTGTGGTTTTGGGAAAGTTCCAAACCATGCCTGCAATGCTTGAACAGTATGATCTCCTGTAGCTCTTTTAAAAGCATTGGCCTGGACTAACCCAGATATCATCTCTACTCCTACCAGCCCAAAGTGTTTACTTCCTGACTTTTTAAAGGGGCCGATATAATCTACCTGCCACGCTTCCCGTAAGCCTTTACCCTTTCTTAAATGCAGAGGGTCATCTTCCAAAGGGTGTCTTTCTAGCCGTCTGCGACGTTGTTCACAGGCTGACATGCATGTTTTACACATTTCTCTGGTAACAGACCAACCGCGAGCAAGGGCTTCTTTGTACAAATCTTTTGCACCTGTGCGTTGTCTTTTTACATGCAACCATTCTAAGAAGTGCTCCCAGTCCTCTGTAATTTGATCTTTTTTCACAGGACTTAGTCTTGCTAATTCGTCAGCTCTAGTGTTCCACTCTCCTGCTGCATTTCCATCTGTCTGGTGAGAGGCTACCCACTCCACGGCCAAATTCCCTGGACTTGCAATACTTAGAATTTCTTGCTACTTTTCCTTTTGCCATACTGGGATTCTGTTAACTTCACAATCCTTTTGCTGCCAAAAAGGAAGCCACTCAGTCCATCCCTTAAACACAGCATAGGAATAATCGGTGTAGATACAGACAGAAGTATTCTGTGCCTCACGTTGGAAAACACTCCAAACAGCTATCAGCTTGCCAACTTGGGCACTGCCTTCCCCCTCTGTGATAATTCCTTCACCTGAGGAAGTGTGGAGGGCTACAGCCTTATGTTTCCACACCTTTCCTTCTCGCTTGGCAGAAGCATCCGTAAGCCAAGAATTTGCTGACCGTTTGGGGGAAAAAGGAGGGGCTACTCTAATGACTGAGGCAGGTTTGTCCTGGCTGCTACCCAAGTTTTCAGTTTCTTGGATTGCCAGATTTTTTACAGCTCCTTCAGTTCTTGAGAAGACGCTACAATCATGTTCAATCTGAGCATACCACTTCCTTACTGAGGTCCTCTGGGCCACCCCGTCAGGTGGGGGTGGTGCCAGCAGAGACAGCCTTAATAACTTTGAAAGGGCCTCTCAAAACAATTGGTTGTTGTTGTGCAATCTTCTCCGCTTCTAGGAGAGCTAAGCTAACCACAAACAATCCTTTCTCCCAGGTAGTGTACCTTTTTTCAGCATCTTTAAAGCCACGGGAGTAAAAACCAAGAGGCTTCGTCTGACCCTCAGGACCCCGCTGCCATATGTGTACTGACAACCCTGAGGAGACCTGAAAAGCATCTGTGGGATGAATAGGGCCCAGGGCTTGGTGAGGCTGTTGCTTCAAAAACCAACAATTGCCGTGCTTCTTCTTGGGAAGCACTCCATTCCCATTTTGTCCCTTTTCTTAACAAGTTGTAAAGAGGTCTGGCAATTATGGAAAATCTGGGATGTGTTTTCTCCGGAGCACTAATACACATCCTAAAGCATGTTGGAGATCTTTTTTGGATTCAGGCATTTTAATCTGATCTGAAGAGGTTAGGGTATCAGGTGGGATACGTGTCATACCTCCTTTCCACCAAATTCCCAACAATTTCACTTCATGTGAAGGGGTTTGGGTTTTTTCTGAGGGAATTTGCAAATCAAGGCTTTCTAAGTGGGAGGTTATTTTCTGTTGGGTATCTCTCACTTCTTCTATTTCATCTCCTCCCACAAGGGTCTCATCAGTGTGTTGATGAACAGCTAGATTGTCCGCTTTGGGTACTTTGTCGAACTCTTGGGCTAAAGCGTGATGAGCCAGGGTAGGAGAATGTTTGTACCCTTGGGGAAGCCTAGTGAAAGTGCGTTGCTGTCCTTGCCATGCGAAAGCAAAACGGTCCATATCTTCTGGCTGTAAAGGTGTCGTAAAAAACATGTCTTTGACATCTACAGGTGGCATGATTGAATGAGCCTTTTCTTGAATCAATGTTATGAATTCTGCTAGATTTGGGACTGCTGCTGTAAGAGGGTCTGTGTTAGCATTTAGCCTACGAAAATCTATTGTCAGCCTCCACTTCCCATTAGGATTTTGCACTGGCCACACCGGAGAATTGAAAGGAGAATGGGTATGAAGTATTACTCCTTGTTGTGGTAGCTCCTGTATCACTGGCTTGATACCCTCTTTGGCACCCAGGGGAAGGAGGTATTGTTTCACATTAGTTACTTTGCTGAATGGTAGGGAGGCTGCAGCTTGGAGCAGGCTGATGTTAAAATGTGGTGTGCCAAAAGACCACAGAAGACCCTCTGAGTCCTCCCACTGCCTCCTAGCAAGGGCATTCAGCCCTAATAAATTGGTTGGAATATCTCCAATCACCCCATGGATGGAGAGTTGGTTTTCCTCTCCAGGCAAAGGGAGCTTGACTAAGGCCCCATTCATAGATTCTGTTTAAGTGCCCAAGGCACTTAAAACACAATATCGGTTCTTTGTTGGAACAATTCCACACCTCTGGGCATCTTTCTTTGTCAGCGCAGAAATTTGTGCCCCAGTGTCAATCAGAAAAGTTACAGGTGCCCGTTTAGGACTTGTAATAGCTGTGATCGTTATATCTCCCGTTTTATTTTTAGTGAGCATTCTCAGGTAGACCTATGCTCCGTTTCTTTGCCCACTGACAAGAAACAGAGGGTCTAGTTTCCCTGGTTTTGAGGAAGAATCTGTTCTGGCTCATTGGCCGGACTTTGAGGGAGAAGTGGCTTTGACTCACTGCCCAGATTCTGAGGGAGGAGGGGTGCACTGGGTTGAAGTGACGGATTGGGTAGAAGGGGCTTTTGGCAGTGCCAGTTAGACACTACCTTACTCAACTGATCAAGGGCTAAGCCATCCATCGCATTTCTGGGGACCCCCTTTTTGATACCTAATAAGCACCAATGCTGACGGTTAGGGATCTCTGGTTACATTCTTTGGTTTTTCACTATGAGGAGCCCTAATGTGCCTGACACCTTTTGTTTTTTCTGATTTTTCCTCTGGGATTTTTATCGGTCCATATTTCCTACTGTAATTAATCAGATCTTCTTCAACCTCACTCCATGTCCAAACTTTGCAATCACCGGCAGGTGAATTTGATTGTGAACCTGGCGGCTGAGAGGGGGTTGAATATGGAGTAAACCCAGGATCGGTAGATGCAGTTTGGTCGCTCGGGTTTCCAAGGAATCTGTCCAACCTCTCTACAGGACCTGCAGCAGCTATGGTTTTTTGCAGGACAGCTGCTGTAGATTGGAGTGATTCTGGAAGGCCTCGAATTAAAGGGGTCATCAGTTCAGGTTTCACAGGTAATTGCGTGGGGGATTCATATCCAGGAGTTAATTTCCTTTCATGGATCATTTGCAGACAGGCGGCTTTGTGGACGCTTTCTAGAAGTTGATCAGGGGTACCAACTGTAGCGAAAGGGTCTCCCCTTTCTAAAGGATTGAGTCCCCCGGCCCAGAAAGCTGCGCGCTGAGTCAGCGACCATGTGTTACGTTTGTCTCCTGTTGTTAAGAGAACTCCATGTCCCCAGTATCCACTGGCCTCCTGTTCAGTGAATTGAATTTGGTCTCCTCCGGTGAGAGACACTTGGAAGGCATATTCCGTCTCAGCTTCGTGGGGAAGCCGCCCGTACTCCTTTTTTAACTTCGCCAACTCAGGAGCAGTGTATGGTATTTGTTTAGTGGTGATATGCGGTTCAAAATCTTCATCATT
The DNA here is from genome assembly GCF_965178545.1 of Coloeus monedula. NCBI lineage: Eukaryota > Metazoa > Chordata > Aves > Passeriformes > Corvidae > Coloeus > Coloeus monedula. The sequence goes on along the minus strand of NW_028120807.1, from coordinate 281,941 downwards.
GATATAATTATATTCTGTTTTAATTAGAGGTCCCATAGGAGGGCAGCAGTTTTCCCCACAATTTTTCACTAGCACTAGTTCTTCCTGGGGGTATATTTGGTTAATGTGAGGAGTTTTCTTTTCCTCTTTCTCTTTTGGTGAGTCAGCATTCTTTGAATTCTTAAAATATTCCTCCCTCAAAGCAGCCCGCAGCAAATGATTTTCATTCCTTTCTTCATCTGATTGTTCCTGTAAAATTTCCACTAGGTTTTGAAGGGAATCTGTGATTGCTTTCTCTTCACTACATCGCTTAAAGCAGTGATCTATAGCTGCTGTAAGGCATGCTCCTGAAACAGATTTAGGAGCAGATTATGGTTTTATTTTGGCCAAATTTAAACTTTGTCTCATGTTGGAATGAACATATTCTATCAGTCACACTCCAAATTAAACCAGTTATTTTGAGCCCATTCTTCCCCTCCCGGAGAGGGCCGGGCATTATGTTTTGCTAGCAGAGCATAAAATGCAGCTTTATGATTTGCACTAGGGTTTTCAGTCATTTTATAAAGGGATCAAAACCACTACAGGGAGGTAAAACCTAATTACACATTGCCACACAAACAGCTTCGCCGTGTCGCCCTTCGCTTCCCTGGGTGGGTGAAGAGACCAAAATCTGCCTGGGAGGTACTCCTTAAGTTACTTACGGTTGTCTCTTCGCTACACCAAGCAGTCCAAATTCACACACGCCCACCAAAACAGTTCCCCCTTTTACACTAAGAGATCTTTTGGTGAAAAATCTGAAGACAGAGCCCTCAGTTGAGTATGGGGTGCTTTTCACCTAGGCGTGTGCAGTTTGTGGGAAATTCGAGTCGTCCCCCTTGCTTTCTAGACACCGCTCACCCTTTGCGGGGTGTCGGGCTAGGTGCGGCTGGAGTGAAACGTCCTTCCCCTATTACAGACTACACACAACCTTGCAACCCCTTCTGTCTGTCAGAAATCCTGTCCGTGATGCCAGTTTAATGTCACGATCTGCTAATAGAAGTGAGGGTCGTGATGGTTTGTTTACAGATCTCCGAGTGCAAAAGGACACAAGGGATTTCAGTTTTAATCACCTATTCACCTTTGTTAAGTACCCACAACATGGTAATGTGATAGAGGAGAGAAAGAGAGAGAGAGAGAGAAAGAAAAACAAAGTAAAAGAGTAGAGAGGAAGAAAGGGGGGGCAATGGCTACCAACAGATGAGACGAAGTCCTCGTGCTCTGCTGCCAATAGATTTGTCTTCTTTCCGTGGGGAGATCTTATCTCAGTTATTTCAGAAAGTCCCTTTATAGCCCTGTTTCGAAACGAGGGGCAACTGGCCAAGACCGTATCTATGTTTCGTAATAACATTGCAGAACTAAAAGCTAGCCCTAACTATCACAGGTACATACCAAGCATGCCTTTCTCCTATGCTAACTATGATTTACCAAAATATGAATATCGATCTAATATCGATATCCAACTGAGATGGACAAAAACTCTTAACAGTTTAGAGTTAGAAAGTGTATGTTTTATTTTTGCGTGGGATAGCTCCCTAAGTCGCAGGCCCTGATACAAGCAAACATGATACCTTTTATTTCCACGTATTATGAATAGCCAAAATACAAAATGCGTATTCATAGTGTTGGCACCTCCCATTCTCCGCTTTGTATGGAAATGAGCTTACATGTCATTAAGCATGCGTAGCGTGTGATCTGAATGGAGTCGGTGGTCTTGAATTGGGTCAGTGGTCCTAAGGAAGATGAAGTAACTCATCTTCCTCACTCTGACCTTTATGCCTTTCTGAGTTTTAACAATTCTAATTACTTTAGTGACCTCGAAGTTTCTTCTTGCGTGACTTTTGGATGGGCTCCCACAAAGGGAGGAAATTGGTAATTGTCTTTATTCTATACACCAACTTATCAATTATTCTAAGCACAGCTAAACAAACATGCAAATGACAGATCATCAGTTCAGACTAAGGAAAATCCAAAACGTGGACAGCATCTCCCTTCTGCTGGAAGCCTTCAAGTTCACCACTGCAGTCTGCAGCCTACACAGATCATCTGAGGATTGTAAAAGTTCTCCAAGGAAGAACAAGAACAAGGCTAATGCATGCACACAAACGCTGATCAAAAGCACTTGATGCTCTTGGACAAAAAGATGTAACCTTCACTTTTGGAAAGACAAGGTGACTATGGCTGTCTCCACAGTACTCGTAGGAAAAAATCCCTGAAGTTTTGTAAAACCTCTTTTCAGGGCTTTGTTAACTTCATTTTTGTTAAGAATTGGGGAACACAGAGAGACCTGTCACTTTTTTTGCAGAATGCCATAGAAACTGCTACACTCACTTCAACAACAGTCCACGTAACCTTCTCTGCAAATACTGACCATATGCAGTTCTGGTTGATACAAACCCCCATTACCTAAGAAAAGGAACAACTCGGCAAGCAGTTTGCAAAGATGAACAACTTAGCACGATTGCGGCTGATGACATGCCCTGACTTTTTTTACCTTCAGCTGTGGGTGCCGTACCTTCCTACCCTCGCACATGCCACTCCAAGCTGCTTGCGTGGAGCTCTCGCACCACCTATGCCAGCAACTGTGCCCAGCCGCCACCCTTCTTCAGCACCATCGCACCTACCACAAGGTAGCTGAATCAGAGGGAAAAGGAGGTCGCCAATGGAGGGAAGTTGTTCCCCCTGACAGCTAAGCTCCGACTCCGGGGTCCCTTATGTCCTTCCCAGGATAGGCAGGAAAACGCCTCGGCGGAGCGCAGCGCTGGGCGGGAGCGGCCGGCAGAGCACCGAGCGCGCTCCCCACTCCCTCCCGCCCGCGCCGCTGCGGAGACCCCGGCTTCGCCGGAATCGGCCACGTGCTGCACGGAGGGCAGCGCGGCAAAGGCGGTCGCCCCTCGTTACCCTAGGAAGGCCGGCCTCGGATCCCCGCTCTCTCCACCGGCACGGGCAGTGCCAGCAGACTGTCGCTGCGGCCGCCGCTGGCCGAAAGCCTCGCCGCGCACCGCCCGGCCGGCCCCGCCGCTCCGCGGGGTCACACGGCACCTGCCGTGGGCGGCAGCCGAGCGACAGCAAGCAGAAGCGCTCACCGCCGCGCCACTCGCCGCCCCGCCCGGGCGCTCCTCTCCTCGCGCTACCACCATGGCGCCGGCCCGCCCCGCCTTCCCCGTCGCCTGCGGCGCAACGCGGGTGCTCCGAGCCACGCAGCAAGCGTGCGGCCGGGCCCTGCCGAGCCGCAGGCGGAGCCGGGGCACGGCCCGGGCGGGAGAGCTTCCGGCGAGGCTGGGCGGGCGGCGAGCGCGGCCGAGCGTGAACGCGCCAGGCGGGGTCGGCCGGCGGCGCGATGGGGAGCTAGATGGAGGCGGCAGCACCGCGCGGCATAAAAGAGCTGATCGTCCCGCAGCCGCCCGCTCCGCAGCCCCTCGGCTGCTGTCGAGAAGGGCCCCGGCCCTGGCCGCGCCGGTGGCGAGGTGGCTCCGCAGACCTCAGGCAGCCCTGGCGGGGCAGGGGAGCACTGCGAGCAGCCCCGGCGCCGCGCAGCCGTCTGTAACGCGCGGTGAGAGCCGCCGGGAACTATTTTGCACCTCCCGGGGGGCTGGGGAGGAGCACGGAGACCACGCAGCAGGTCGCTGCCGTTAGGGAAAATTAATCCACCATGCCTGAGGTTGATGTCCGAAAAGGAGACAGAGGAGTCCTGCAACATTCTTCGACTACAGGGAGAGTCCCTGGGGCTTTTCCCATGGGGTCTGTCAAACGGTTGCGGGATGCAGCCCCTTTTTTATGCCAAGTTCCCGGCCACAACGCCCTCTTCCTTTTCTCCACTGGCTGAGGTATTAGGGGGATACAGACTTCCGGAACTGCCTACTCTATGCCCTCCTCTAATATGCACCCCCCTTTTGGCATCGAAAAGAAAGAAAAAGAAACCATTCCTAATTCTATTACGTCTTTGTTGCCTTGCTCTAGGTTCAGGAATTTAACACGGCCTTGATTAATCAACAGTCTCTGATGATTAGTAACAGTTCTAGAGAACTAATCGTTTCTTCTGTTACTTCACTCCCCATAAGTTCCTAGCCTTGTCTACAGGCCGATTCACACGGTCTGTTTGTAAAGACTCATCCATCTCATTCCTTTTAATCCCTCCTTTTTTTATTTAATCTGTATTTGTCTTTACAAACCTTAATTACCATTGATTTAATTTTTTCTTCTTGAGTCTTCTGGGCTTTTGCTATTATTTGCAGTGACATCCTCTTCTGTCCTTTTGTAGTCGTTTCTGGATCAGGTAGGCATGGCTGCTATCTGCTGAAAGAGCTGCACCCAGCATGGTGTCACGTATGGTCAAAAGATTAGAGTTGCTATAGCATAGAAGAGGAGAAATGGCATTCATTTAGTGTTGGGGTCTCCCCCCCTGCCATGGAGCCCTGGGCGATGGGCCCTGGGGGGGAGACACGGGGTTTCCCTGCCCCTGGTCAGCTTCATTCCCCCTTGGTTGGTTTGTGTTCCCCGGTGTGGCCAAGGACCCTCGGGTCCCGTGACTGGGGGAGTTCCTGAGCAGAGCCCCGGCCATGTGGCTGGAGAAATAAAGACCTCTGAAACATCTACCACCAATCTGTCCATATCTACTTCTTTTCCACGGGATTCCTGGTTTCATATAGGCGTGTTACAGTAATCCCTGCTGTAACAATTTAGCCCATAGCTGGCCAGTTAGCCAGGAAAACATGTCCCATTACCATCCTTTCAACACTTGGACAGGTCCATGAGCTGAGGTTATTTCCTCTGTTATTTGTTTGACCATTTTCCGCTGTCATCTGCTTGCAAACAACAGCTCGAGTCATTTAATTTCCCACAAACTCCTCCTTCTTCTGCTAACAGATAATCTAATACCATCCAATGTTGAAATACCGCTTTCCTCATTGAAGTGGATTGCTCAGCAAGACGGTCAAGAGCTGTGGCTGGCTGGTTGGTAATTATTTCTGAGACAGCTTGTACCCTAATTATCTCATTCAAATGATAAATGGGTTCCCAGGCATCTGGGATTAATTCCTTATGTTTCCAAGTGGCTGGTCCATCATGTTGCGTAACTTCTTCTGGTGGCCATTCATCTTTTCCCCGTTTTGGGGTGCTCCCTGCAGCCAAGGCTGCATCAGCTGACTGCTTTTCTCGAATTAAATCATCACAGATTTGGATTCCTAAGCGATTTCCCTGAATTTGTAGTAGCAAAAAGAACAACGGTCTAATATACCCCAGGGATATACCATATCCCTGACCAGTTTGGAGGTAACCTGAGCTAAGCATGTTGGCCACAAATCCAATCATGTCCTTTCAAAGCCCGTGTTCCATTAGCAAAGGGGCCTTCCTACCCTTGGTCATCAATTGGTGGGTCAAAATACTGCGGGTTTCCCTGGCCTAACGGTCCTCCAACAATAGCTGCCCCACCATAAGGGTCACAGCATTTGCATTTCCAAGCTCCCACACAGGGTTCCCATCTACATTTACATCTGCAAGTTGCTTGCTTGGATTTGGAGCAGAACTCACTAAAAGGCTTTGAGTTCCAATCCGCTGTTGCCATTCCCACTGATAATCACAAACAACATGTCTTCTACTTGTGGGATTTTTGTGGGGACAGCTTAAAAATAGGTGGTCAAAAAAACCCCTTGTCCCTCCGCATTGCTTTACAGGCTTCCAAATGTTTTTGGTAAGAACACCTTACGCAGCTACCATTAGTGAGCTGAACAGCTATTTGATTGCAATTGTCTTGATATTTGGAACAATTGTAAGGAGGGCAATTGTGGGTCCAAACCCAATTGTTTAAAGCCAGAGGGAAAGTCAATTGACAAACGCCTTTTCCTACATAGACCCGCCCTGTCCTGTTTAGGCAATAAGTGCCTGTTGGAGAAGAATGAAGTGGCCATGTGTTGGGGAGGATGAAAGTTTGGTAAGAAAGTTTCACAGGTATGTAGGCTTGGCAGCAAGGTGTGAGAATGTAGAAGCTGGGGATGAGGTAGAAATGAAAGCAAGTTTTGATATAGAAGAAAAGATGTTTTGCTGAAACAGTGATCGCTGAGTAACTGAGAAGGCAAAGGTTGGAGATGAGTTGGAAGGAGATTTTTAGGAGCAGGACAAAGGTATGTGATTACAAACAAAGACATGTTTTTCACCAAGTAAGTAAGTCTCAAGAAGAGCATAAGTGAATAGAAAAGGTGTCTTTAGCAAAAAGAAAGATATGGCAGGCAAACAAGAAATGTTGATGTAGCAAGAAGAAGAAAGGTCTAAGAATTTTCCACTGGAAGCTTAAATTGTAACTTACTCTTGTGATTGGATAATAATGACTATAATATGGTGATGGTAGTAGCTATGATAGGCTATAGGCCAATGTCAAGGTATTGTGTATGGTGCTTATTGGTTGTTAGGTGCTAAGATACTCTGCAAAGAAAAGTATAGAATGCTCTGTAACTTGAACAGCAAGCGGCTTCAGGTATGCCTACAGCTGGAGCTGGCAGCTATAGGGCTGGCTCTGGATAGCCGCTCCCTGAAATGCTGTAACTTCACCTATGCAATAAACAGCTTTCAAGAGAGCCACCTGAAGTCCAGACATCCTTCGTGAAACCTTCTCCTATAGCCATGGACTTCCTTCTTTGGCCCCAAATCCCGTCCTAGTATGGACCTCATGTCAGGTGTTGAGCCACCACTTAGGTTCAGCTGGGCTAGCCAACCATAGGCACTCTTCAGATCCTCCGGGCCCTCCACAGAGCCAGCAATTGCTAAGGTGAAAAACTTTTGCTACTTTTTCTGCTAAGGCTGCAAACTGATTCTCCCACTCCTGGCCTAAACTTAGCTGACCATATAAAAGTAGAACTAGTAAGGAAAATATTTTAATCATGTGATCTAATTAGCTAGTCTAATTTTCCCGTTGTCTGCTGCAGCACCTATGGCAATTGAAGACACAGAAACCACTGAACATAAAAGAATCCAGCAAGTATTAGCGCCCCAGTGAGTGGAGATTCTAGAGGAGGGATACCCATAGAGACTATTTCAGCAGGTGGTCTGTGGGTAGGCACGCAGGGCTTCCTCTGATGTCGAAGCACTGGCTACTGCTCCGGCCCACTCCTGCAGTCACAGCCTCCCGGCCTTCTCCTCCAGCTGAGATGTGCAAATCTCTGAGGCTTCAGAGACCTTGACCCGAGAGTGACGGGTCCACCTGTGTCCAGCTGTCTTCATGGCTGTTTCTGTCGTCAGTGACACTTGGAATGGGCCACGCCATTTCAGAACCACTGGCGCTTCTTTCTGCTCCTTAACTAGGACTCAATCTCCTGGTTGGATGTTACAAGCAGCAAAGTCCAAAGGTGGGGCTTGTGCCAGCTGAGCTTCCTGTTGAAGGGGTTTTACAAGAAGCAGCATCCTGGCCACAGATGGTTTTAAATATACATCACTTACCTCTACTCCCCCACTAGGTTGAGACTTACCCGGGTAATTCATAACAACGACGGAAAGGGGGAGAACGGAATCCCTCTTCTGGGTCGGGCTCTCATTCTCACCAAAGCCAATGTCCAAAGCCCTAGCCATGGCATCTTGGTTTCTAGCTTCAAAAGGTGTTTATTTCTCTATTCATTGTTTTCTACCCGAGCCGAGCTCTGGGGGTGCCAGGGCCTATGGAGGTTCCATTGTGTTCCTAAAGAAGCCAAAACCCCTTGAAGGATCTTTCCCGTAAAATGAGTTCCACTATCTGAGTCTATTGCTTCTACAATACTGTATCTTGGAAAGATTTGTTCCAAAAATGCCTTAATACCTGATGCTGTCGTTGCTGAAGCAGTTGGAAATGCTTCTGGCCACCTTGCTAGCTGACATACCATTACCAGAAGAGATGAAGCCTTCCCACTTGGGGCATCTCAGGAAAATCCACCTGGCATCTTTGGAAGGGACCTGCAGCCCAAGGCCTCCCTCCCCTGGCAAGTTACTTTGTAACTTGGCTGTTTGCTTTAGCACAGATCAAGCAACCTTCAACAGCTCGTTCTGCCAGTCTAAAAAGACCCCCAGCAACATCCAGCATGAGGAAGGCTTCTGCCAATCCTCAGGAGGTGCAAGGACTCTCTTCACGGAGTGCTTTTACTATTGGTAGGGCCAAAGCTTCTGGTATCTCTTGTTTGCCATCCCTTGTAAACCAATTATTGCCCTTTTTCTCTGCCACACGGCTTTTAACTGTATCTCAAACTCCTCTGGGAGAAAAGACAGCTTCCCGGCCAGTGATGGAGTCACTGCGAGCAAAGGGGGCATCTTGGAGAGTTCTGGCAGAAGTGTTGCTTTCTGACTTTCTTCATCCACCAAAAAGGAGACAGAGGAGGCCTGTAACATTCTTCAACTACAGGGAGAGGCCATGGGGCTTTTGCCATGGAGTCTCTCAACTGATTGCGGGACGCAGCCCCCTTTTGATGCGAAGTTCCTGGCAACAGCACCCTCGGAGGTACTCGGGAATTACAGACTTCCGGAACTGCCTACTCTAGGCTCCCCTCTAATATGCACCCCCCTCTTGGTATGGAAAAGGAAGAAAACGAAACTATTCCTAATGCTATGAAGTCTTTGCTGCCTTGCTCTAGGTTCAGCAATTTAACACGGCCTTGGCTGAGCAACAGTCTCTGTCGATTAGTAACAGTTTCTAGAACTAAGACTTTCTTCTGTTACGCCCCTACCAGTAAATTCCTAGCCTTGTCTAAGGACAGATTCACACGGTCTCTTTGTAAAGACACATCTATGTTACTCCTTTCACTCCCACACCTTCTTGGCAGTAGGACGGCTCCCCCCGGCACAGCACCTGGCACAAAACCCCCCTATGCACATACACACACACCTGCACTTACCCTGCACTCCGCTGCACACACACACACACACCCACCTCCCGCACACTAACACCCCCCTCCACCTCCCCGCCATGCTACTTGCAGTTGCCCCGCCCCTGCCATCCCGGCCGGCTGGCAGCACTCACTCCTCACGTGCTTCCCCATGCCTTGCATTTCCTTGCTGCCCCCTCTGTAGCCTTCCCTCAACCTGCCTTTTCTCCCCTGCCTTGCATTGACTTGCTCACCCATCCCCCACCTGACTTCCTTTCACATTCGTCTAGCTCTGGCCTCACCTTTCCTTTTCCTTCTAGGACCCTCATTGCCTTGCCTCGCCTCGCCAAGCAAGGCCACACAGAGCAGTTGGTCCTGGCCGCTTTTGTGTGCCAGCAGTCCTCGAATGTACTTCTCACCTGCCTTGCCTATCCTTGCCTTGCCTTGGCAACACAACAGTTTCCTTGCCTTGCCCTGCTAGCTCTCTGGAGCCTTGCATTCCTTTGCACTTCCATGCCCCGCCCTTGACCTGCCTACTGCTTTCCTCCAGGGCCTTGGATTGCCGAGCCCTTCTTGTTTCTGCCTGGCCTTCCCATCAGTGGACTTCCCTTCCTACGGCCAGCCTTGCCTCTAACGTCTGGGCCTTCTCTTGCCTACCACTCCATTTGCTTTCCCCTCACTGCTCTGGCCTTGCTTACCTCTCCCTTGACTTGCCCACAATTGCCTGCACTTGCTTTGCAGCGCCTTGCCTGCATGGAAGGCGAGGGCAAGAGTGGTAGGCAGGGCAAAGCAAAGCCAGCAAGTTGTAGGTAGTGCAAGGCAAGGCAGCAGAGGCAAAGGAAGCAGAGCAAGGGTAGCTTAAGAAGAACTAGACAAGGTACTGAAGGCAAGGCAAGGCCAAGAGACTCGGAGTGCCTTTCCTTGCCAAGGCAAGGACATAGTGCCAGTGTTGCTGGAGCAGATGGTAAGGTAGCATGGGGAGGAATAGTCCAGCAAGACATTTCTCTTCTGGCCCCTGGGCGTGTAGGGGCAATTGTTGGATCTATTCTATACTGGAGGTGGCTCAGTGGATGGATGTGTTGTATTTTGGAGGAGGGGATGCCGTTTCTTTGGAGATGGGCTTGTAGTTGCTCTCTTTGGCAAGGAAAGCAGGTTTGGATGTACACATCAGGTGCTCTTAGGGATTTTAAAGGCTTTTCCCAAGAGGCAGAGCTCTCTCTGGCTTAGAGCTGTTGAGCTGTCCGTGGGAATGCAAAGGCCAAGCTTGTGAGCCTTTTGTCCTGGTGCCTTTAGTGTGTGAGCAGTCCGTGGTGCCGTTGTCTTTGGATGCTGACTCTGGGAGAGGGAAGGCTTAGGATGGTACCTAGAGCTGAGAAGGAAAGTGCTGAGAACAGCGTGTGTGCTGCTAGTTTGAGGGGTGCAGTGGAAGTTGCAGGCAGCAAGATCTTCCTCAGCCCGCACTGTTTTGAGCTCTGTTTTTGCCAGATGGTTTCAAGTTGGTGGGCAGAATCTGCGAGAGGGCAAAGATTGGTTTGGGCCAAAGAGGTTTGTCTGCCTCTTGGAGTGCGGTATAAAGAAGAGTCCGCTCTTGGAAGGGGAAGATGAGGGAAATCTTTTTGTCCTGATGTGCTGTTGATTTGAGTGCAGGGACGTTTGCAACTTGCCTCTGCCCTTGGGGTGGTTTCGAGCAGCGCCAGGCGCTTGGCCTTCTTTTGCAAGTCGTCAGCGCCATCGTGTGCTTGTTTCGAGGAGCGCTGACAGTGCCGGGGAAAAAGCCAAGCGCTTCGCTGGCGCCGCCCCAAGTCGTGTGCGAGCAGTTGCTGGAAGAGCTCCGCTGTGCATCCTGCCTCTTGGAGACACAAAAGAATGTGATCCTGCGCGTAGCGGGGAAGCAAGAGGAATCTTTTCATTGTTGGCTGTGCAGTTACTAAGCGGCAAAAGTCAAGGCAGCTCCAGCACGGCCTCTTTCTTTCAGAACCTTTTCTGTGCCATCATGAACATGCTCAACATGCAACTCGCACCCACTGAACTGCATCAAAGGTCCTGGAGAGACGCACTTTCCTTCAAGCTCTAGCTACCATCCTACCCTCCACCTCTCGCCGATCCCAAAGCCCTTCCGAACATGCAGCAGCTGCACGCAGAGAACAAGTGCTAGAAGAAGGCGTTGGCCTTCAGAGTCCCTCTAAAGTCTGTAAACTAGGCGAAACATTGCAGTGACCAGCACTTTCCTTCGCAACTATCTACAGAGCGTCATCACATTCTCTCAGAGTGGCTAAAGTCCACCCTTGCAGCACAGCAGCGTTTCTAGCCACAGTTGGGACTGAGAGATGGGCCAGGTGAGAAAGCATTTGTTGACTATCCCTCGTCTCTGGAAGACTTGATAGTCGCAGCGCAATCACGTCCACACACCTTCAGTGTGGCCAAGTTCAAGCAGCTAGAGCTCACAGAGACGGGAGAGTCGGGAGAGAAGCCGTTCCAAAAGTACCGTGTACTTAGGGCAGCATTCAAACTGTGCACAGCACTCTACAGCACTGTAGACCGTGGCTTCTCTGACAAGACGTGCCATCCCATTGTTGGCTCTCGCAGCTCGCTTGCTAGCTGCTCTCCTGAAGAAAAGAACTAGGAGGAAAAGCCAATGCTGGGCTGCACCTTCCCCTTGCCTCACGTAAAGCCACTTCAACTCCCCGCTGCACTCTCTACTTCCCCTCTCCTTGCCATCGACCGCTGTGTTTTCTGCATCTCGGAGCCCAAAGGTAAGCGCCAGTGTTCCCAGGGATGCTTGGAAGAGGGAGAAGTAGTAGCACAAGTAGCTGCCGTTGAACTTCCTCCTTCTCAATGCTAACGTGAAGTCGGCAGGCAGGCGAGCGCCAGCCACGCTCCTTTCTCAGTTTGTACGCTGCGGACACGAGCCCGGTGCTCCGGCGCCTTCGTTCGGCCTCTTTAGTAGCCATGTGGCGCTTTCATTCTGCCGGAGTCGAAGCGTCGTCTACTTGTGGCACAGAGAGCACGGTGCCGGCAGCCAAATGCTCCAGCCGACTGCTTCTGCCGACACACGCCTGGGCTATGCACTTTCCCTCTCAGCGACATACAGTTCTAAATGTAAAGGGAAAGATTCTCGGCTACGTCTGGCACAGAGAACAGTTTTAGTTCAACGGGCTTACCCAGAGCATGCCCCCGACGTGTGGGAACTTGTATTTGCACCACATTCCAGGGGTAGTCTTCTTTCCTTTACAGGCTGCACAGCGCCGGCAGATGGCCGTGCGCTCTGCACCTGCCTTCTCACTTCCAAGTAGTACCGCGCACATCAGAGCCTTGCAGGGAGAGAAGACGCGGCTAGGCGTCTCGCCCAGAAGAACGTGGCAGGGCGAAAAGGTGTTCTTCTTTTGTCTTCCTCGTCGCCCAGAGTGTGCCGCTGTGTTGAAAGTCTTGGCCAGCGAAAAGCTACACCAGCAAGTGTTTCTCTCCTGACGCATTGCGCTGAGCGAGAGCTGAGGAAAATGCTTGCACAGCACACTGTGGATGCGTGCAGTACACACGCTGAAGAGCGGCACGGCTAAAAGTCATCGCTGGGCTTCAGTTCTGTCCAGACAGCAGAAGGCGAAGAACGAAGCAGCTGGGCACCGGCTGCATGTACTCAGTGGAGCGAATTTCACATGTCCAGCCAAGAGCTGCTTCACAAGCAGATTCAGCTGAGAATGCTCTGGCTGCTTCACAAAGGAAGGTGCTGTGTTGCACTCCTGGACACTACCTGGTCAGAAAGCAGGTTCTTACACCTTCAATGCTACAGAGTCCATGCAGCTGGAGCACAGGCAGAAGGACGCGTCCAGCTAGAAGGCGTTCCTCAAGTACCCCCCTCTTCCAAGTAGCCTTGAAACTGAGCACAACACACTGCGGCTGGGCAGCTTCCTTCTCAGATAGACGTGCCGTCACATTATGCACTCTCGCAGCTCCGTTGCCCACTTGCAGCAGCTGCTGCCAAAGAAAAAAGCTCCAGAAGTAAAAGCCACTGCTGGACTGCCCTTTCCCCTTGCCTCACGTCAAGCACCTGAAACTGTCCGCTGCACTCTCTATTCCCATTCTCCGTCGCATCTACCACTGTAATGTCTGCATCTCGAAGCATAAACCCCGGCACAGTTCTCTCCTGGGAAAGCTGGAAGAGAAATAGGTAGCCGCACAAGTAGCTGCAAGTTTCCGACTGCTAAGATGAATCCGAAAACAAGCGAGTGGCAGCCACGCTTCCTCTTGCAGCCTGTGCGATGCCCACAGCAGCTCCGTGCTCTGCCTTCGTTCTTACGCTCGTCGTAGCAGGTCGCGCTTTCGTTTTGCTGGAGACGACCCGTCGTCTACTTCTCGCGCAGAGAGCGCGGTGCCGGCAGCCAAATGCTGCAGGCTGCTGCTTCTGCCGAAACATGCCTGGGCTATGCAATTTCTCTCTAGCGCTAGGTAGCACAACATTCTGTCTGCGTTGTGGTCTTTATCTTAAGGGAAAGATTCTCGGCTACGGCTCGCCCAGAGAACTGTTCCGGGACAATACATGTGTTTTATTACCCCTTCTCGCAAGAAGACTGTGGTGCTGCGTTGGAACTGTTGGCCAGTGAAAGGCTAATCCACCATGTGCTTCCCTCCTGATGCATTTTGCTGAGCGAGAGCTGAGGAAAATCCGTGCACTGCGCACTGTGGATGCGTGCAGTATACACGCAGAAGAGCGGCAAAGCTCCTAGTCATCGCACACACCAGCCCAGTGGCCTGGGGCTGCGTTCTTCTCCCTTACCGGCGCTGGACAGAACTGAAGCATTCAGCTTTGGCTCTCTTCAGTGTGTGTACTGCACGCGTCCACAGTGCGCAGTGCACGGATTTTCCTCAGCGCTACGTGCAAGTACAGCCTTTCTGCTTCGCAGAGCCCAACTGTCCGCACAAGCTCTCGCTCAGAGAAATGTGTCTTGCTGGATTAGCCTTCCGCTGGCCAACAGTTGCAACGCAGCACATAGTCTTACTGCGAGAAGGGGTAATAAAACGCACGCTTTCAGCACAGCAGCACAATCTGGGCGACGAGGAGGACAAAAGAAGACCATCTTTTCGTCTTTGCACGATTTTCTCTGCCACACATCTATCCACGTCTTTGCTCCCTGCAAGGCTCTAATGTGCGCGGTGCTACTTGGAAGTGAGAAGGCAGGTGCAGAGAAGCATTGCCATCTGCCGGCGCTGTGCAGGCTGTAAAGGAAAGAAAGACTACCCCTGGAATGTGGTGCAAATACGAGTTCCCACGCGTCGGGGTAAGCGCCGGCTAAGCCCGTTGAACTAGAGCTGTTCTCGGTGCCAGACGTAGCTGAGACTCTTTCCCTTTACATTCAGGCTACAAAGCAAAGAGAATGTGGTGCTACCAAGGGCAGCGAAGGAAAGTGCACAGCCCAGGTGTGTTTCGGAAGAGACAGCAACCTGGAGCGTTTCTCTGGAGGGTTTCTCTGCCGGCGTGCCCTCTGTGCGACAAGATGACGACGCTTCGACTCCGGCAGAATGAAAAGAACGAAATGGTACGAAGAGCATAAGAATGAAGGCAGAAGCAGGGAGCAGGTGTGTGCATAGCACAGGCTGCAAGAGGAAGCGTGGCTGCCACTCGCTTGTTTTCAGATTCGAATTAGCAGTTGAAAACAGAAAGTTCAACTTGCAGCTACATGTGCTGCTACCTATTTCTCTTCCAGCTTTCCCTGGAAAGAATTGTGCCGGGGCTTATGCTTCGAGATGCAGACATTACAGTGGTAGATGCGACGGAGAATGGGAATAGAGAGTGCAGCGGACAGTTTCAGGTGCTTGACGTGAGGCAAGGGGAAAGGGCAGTCCAGCAGTGGCTTTTACTTCTGGAGCTTTTTTCTTTGGCAGCAGCTGCTGCAAGTGGGCAAGGGAGCTGCAAGAGTGAATAGTGTGAGAGAAGAAAGCTGCCGAGCCGCAGTGTGTTGTGCTCAGTTTCAAGGCTACTTGGAAGAGGGGGGTACTTGAGGAACGCCTTCTAGCTGGACGCGTCCTTCTGCCTGTGCTCCAGCTGCATGGACTCTGTAGCATTGAAGGTGTAAGAACCTGCTTCTGACCAGGTAGTGTCCAGGAGTGCAACAGCTGCGCCTTCCTTTGTGAAGCAGCCAGAGCATTCTCAGCTGAATCTGCTTGTGAAGCAGCTCTTGGCTGGACATTTGAAATTCGCTTCACTGAGTACATGCAGCCGGTGCCCAGCTGCTTCGTTCTTCGCCTTCTGCTGTCTGGACAGAACTGAAGCCCAGCGATGCCTTTGAGCTTTGCCGCTCTTCAGCGCGAACACTGCACGCGGCCACAGTGCGCTGTGCACGGATTTTCCTCAGCTCGACGTACAGTCATTTTCTTGCTGTTCCACAGGGTCCAAACTGTCCGCGTAGCTCTCGCTCAGCGCAATGCGTCAGGAGAGAAACACTTGCTGGAGTAGCTTTTCGCTGGCCAAGACTTTCAACACAGCAGCACAATTCGGGCAAGAAGAAAGAGAAAGGAAGAATATCTTTTCGCCCTGCCACGTTCTTCTGGGCGAGACGCCTAGCCGCGTCTTCTCTCCCTGCAAGGCTCTAATGTGCGCGGTGCTACTTGGAAGTGAGAAGGCAGGTGCAGAGAGCACCGCGATCTGCCGGCGCTGTGCAGCCTGTAAAGGAAAGAGGACTGCCACTGGAATGTGGTGCAAATACAAGTTGCCACGCGTTGGGGACAAGCTCCGGTTAAGCCGGTTAAAATAAAGCTGTTCTCTGTGCCAGACGTAGCCGAGAAGCTTTCCGTAAAGCTGCTGGCTACAAAGCAAAGAGAATGTGGTGCTACTTCAGCGCTAGAGAGAAATTGCATAGCCCAGGCGTGTTTCGGCAGAAGCAGCAGCCTGCAGCATTTGGCTGCCGGCACCGTGCTCTCTGGGCGAGAAGTAGACGACGGGTCGTCTCCAGCAAAACGAAAGCGCGACCTGCTACGAAGGGCGTAAGAATGAAGGCAGAGCACGGAGCTGGTGTGTGCATCGCACAGGCTGCAAGAGGAAGCGTGGCTGCCACTCGCTTGTTTTCGGATTCACGTTAGCAGCTCGGAACTTAAAGTTCAACTTGCAGCTACTTGTGCTGCTACCTATTTCTCTTCCAGCTTTGCCCTGGAAACAATTGCGGTTAGGTTTATGTTTCGCCATACGGCGGAGAAAGGAGAGTGCAGCGGACAGTTTCAGGTGCTTGACGTGAGGCAAGGGGAAAGGGCAGTCCAGCAGTGGCTTTTACTTCTGGAGCCTTTTTCTTTGGGAGCAGCTGCTACAAGTGGGCAAGGGAGCTGCAAGAGTGAATAGTGTGAGAGAAGAAAGCTGCCGAGCCGCAGTGTGTTGTGCTCAGTTTCAAGGCTACTTGGAAGAGGGGGGTACTTGAGGAACGCCTTCTAGCTGGACGCGTCCTTCTGCCTGTGCTCCAGCTGCATGGACTCTGTAGCATTGAAGGTGTAAGAACCTGCTACTGGCCAGGTAGTGTCCAGGAGTGCAACAGCTGCGCCTTCCTTTGTGAAGCAGCCAGAGCATTCTCAGCTGAATCTGCTTGTGAAGCAGCTCTTGGCTGGACATGTGAAATTCGCTCCACTGAGTACATGCAGCCGGTGCCCAGCTGCTTCGTTCTTCGCCTTCTGCTGTCTGGACAGAACTGAAGCCCAGCGATGACTTTTAGCCGTGCCGCTCTTCAGCGTGTGTACTGCACGCATCCACAGTGCGCTGTGCAAGGATTTTCCTCAGCTCTCGCTCAGCGCAATGCGTCAGGAGAGAAACACTTGCTGGAGTAGCTTTTCGCTGGCCAAGACTTTCAACACAGCAGCACACTCTGGGCGACGAGGAAGACAAAAGAAGAACACCTTTTCGCCCTGCCACGTTCTTCTGGGCGAGACGCCTAGCCGCGTCTTCTCTCCCTGCAAGGCTCTTATGTGCGCGGTGCTACTTGGAAGTGAGAAGGCAGGTGCAGAGAAGCACTGCCATCTGCCGGCGTTGTGCAGCCTGTAAAGGAAAGAAGACTACCCCTGGAATGTGGTGCAAATACAAGTTCCCACGCGTCGGGGCAAGCTCCGGCTAAGCCGGTTAAAATAAAGCTGTTCCCTGAGCCAGACGTAGACGAGAAGCTTTCCGTAAAGCTGCTGGCTACAAAGCAAAGAGAATGTGGTGCTACTTCAGCGCTAGAGAGAAATTGCATAGCCAAGGTGTGTTTCGGCAGAAGCAGCAGCCTGCAGCATTTGGCTGCCGGCACCGTGCTCTCTGGGCGAGAAGTAGACGACGGTTCGTCTCCAGCAAAACGAAAGCGCGACCTGCTACGAAGGGCGTAAGAATGAAGGCAGAGCACCGAACTGGTGTGTGCATCGCCCAGGCTACAAGAGGAAGCGTGGCTGCCACTCGCTTGTTTTCGGATTCACGTTAGCAGCTCGAAACTTAAAAGTTCAACTTGCAGCTACTTGTGCTGCTACCTATTTGTCTTCCAGCTTTCCCAGGAAAGAATTGTGCCGGGGCTTATTCTTCGAGATGCAGAGATAACAGTGGTAGATGCGACGAAGAAAGGAAATAGAGAGTGCAGCGGACAGTTTCTGGTGCTTCACGTGAGGCAAGGGGAAAGGGCAGCCCAGCAGTGGCTTTTCCTTCTGGAGCCTTTTTCTTTGGCAGCAGCTGCTGCAAGCGGGCAACGGAGCTGTGAGAGTGAATAGTGTGAGGGCACATCTATCTGAGAAGGAAGCTGCCGAGCCGCAGTGTGTTGTGCTCAGTTTCAAGGCTACTTGGAAGAGGGGGGTACTTGAGGAACGCCTTCTAGCTGGACGAGTCCTTCTGGGGGTGCTCCAGCTGCATGGACTCTGCAGCATTGAAGGTGTAAGAACCTGCTTCTGACCAGGTAGTGTCCAGGAGTGCAACACAGCACCTTCCTTTGTGAAGCAGCCAGAGCATTCTCAGCTGAATCTGCTTGTGAAGCAGCTCTTGGCTGGACATGTGAAATTCGCTCCACTGAGTACATGCAGCCGGTGCCCAGCTGCTTCGTTCTTCGCCTTCTGCTGTCTGGACAGAACTGAAGCCCAGCGATGACTTTTAGCCGTGCCGCTCTTCAGCGTGTGTACTGCACGCATCCACAGTGTGCTGTGCACGGATTTTCCTCAGCTCTCGCTCAGCGCAATGCATCAGGAGAGAAACACTTGCTGGTGTAGCTTTTCGCTGGCCAAGACTTTCAACACAGCGGCACACTCTGGGCGACGAGGAAGACAAAAGAAGAACACCTTTTCGCCCTGCCACGTTCTTCTGGGCGAGACGCCCATCCGCGTCTTCTCTCGCTGCAAGGCTCTAATGTGCGCGGTGCTACTTGGAAGTGAGAAGGCAGGTGCAGAGCGCACGGCCATCTGCCGGCGCTGTGCAGCCTGTAAAGGAAAGAAGACTACCCCTGGAATGTGGTGCAAATACGAGTTCCCACACGTCGGGGGCATGCTCTGGGTAAGCCCGTTGAACTAAAACTGTTCTCTGTGCCAGACGTAGCCGAGAATCTTTCCCTTTACATTTAGAACTGTATGTCGCTGAGAGGGAAAGTGCATAGCCCAGGCGTGTGTCGGCAGAAGCAGTCGGCTGGAGCATTTGGCTGCCGGCACCGTGCTCTCTGTGCCACAAGTAGACGACGCTTCGACTCCGGCAGAATGAAAGCGCCACATGGCTACTAAAGAGGCCGAACGAAGGCGCCGGAGCACCGGGCTCGTGTCCGCAGCGTACAAACTGAGAAAGGAGCGTGGCTGGCGCTCGCCTGCCTGCCGACTTCACGTTAGCATTGAGAAGGAGGAAGTTCAACGACAGCTACTTGTGCTACTACTTCTCCCTCTTCCAAGCATCCCTGGGAACACTGGCGCTTACCTTTGGGCTCCGAGATGCAGAAAACCCAGTGGTCGATGGCAAGGAGAGGGGAAGTAGAGAGTGCAGCGGGGAGTTGAAGTGGCTTTACGTGAGGCAAGGGGAAGGTGCAGCCCAGCATTGGCTTTTCCTCCTAGTTCTTTTCTTCAGGAGAGCAGCTAGCAAGCGAGCTGCGAGAGCCAACAATGGGATGGCACGTCTTGTCAGAGAAGCCACGGTCTACAGTGCTGTAGAGTGCTGTGCACAGTTTGAATGCTGCCCTAAGTACACGGTACTTTTGGAACGGCTTCTCTCCTGACTCTCCCGTCTCTGTGAGCTCTAGCTGCTTGAACTTGGCCACACTGAAGGTGTGTGGACGTGATTGCGCTGCGACTATCAAGTCTTCCAGAGACGAGGGATAGTCAACAAATGCTTTCTCACCTGGCCCATCTCTCAGTCCCAACTGTGGCTAGAAACGCTGCTGTGCTGCAAGGGTGGACTTTAGCCACTCTGAGAGAATGTGATGACGCTCTGTAGATAGTTGCGAAGGAAAGTGCTGGTCACTGCAATGTTTCGCCTAGTTTACAGACTTTAGAGGGACTCTGAAGGCCAGCGCCTTCTTCTAGCACTTGTTCTCTGCGTGCAGCTGCTGGATGTTTGGAAGGGCTTTGGGATCGGCGAGAGGTGGAGGGTAGGATGGTAGCTAGAGCTTGAAGGAAAGTGCGTCTCTCCAGGACCTTTGATGCAGTTCAGTGGGTGCGAGTTGCATGTTGAGCATGTTCATGATGGCACAGAAAAGGTTCTGAAAGAAAGAGGCCGTGCTGCAGCTGCCTTGACTTTTGCCGCTTAGTAACTGCACAGCCAACAATGAAAAGATTCCTCTTGCTTCCCCGCTACGCGCAGGATCACATTCTTTTGTGTCTCCAAGAGGCAGGATGCACAGCGGAGCTCTTCCAGCAACTGCTCGCACACGACTTGGGGCGGCGCCAGCGAAGCGCTTGGCTTTTTCCCCGGCACTGTCAGCGCTCCTCGAAACAAGCACACGATGGCGCTGACGACTTGCAAAAGAAGGCCAAGCGCCTGGCGCTGCTCGAAACCACCCCAAGGGCAGAGGCAAGTTGCAAACGTCCCTGCACTCAAATCAACAGCACATCAGGACAAAAAGATTTCCCTCATCTTCCCCTTCCAAGATCGGACTCTTCTTTATACCGCACTCCAAGAGGCAGACAAACCTCTTTGGCCCAAACCAATCTTTGCCCTCTCGCAGATTCTGCCCACCAACTTGAAACCATCTGGCAAAAACAGAGCTCAAAACAGTGCGGGCTGAGGAAGATCTTGCTGCCTGCAACTTCAACTGCACCCCTCAAACTAGCAGCACACACGCTGTTCTCAGCACTTTCTATTCCTCCCCGTGCTACCTTACCATCTGCTCCAGCAACACTGGCACTATGTCCTTGCCTTGGCAAGGAAAGGCACTCCGAGTCTCTTGGCCTTGCCTTGCCTTCAGTACCTTGTCTAGTTCTTCTTAAGCTACCCTTGCTCTGCTTCCTTTGCCTCTGCTGCCTTGCCTTGCACTACCTACAACTTGCTGGCTTTGCTTTGCCCTGCCTACCACTCTTGCCCTCGCCTTCCATGCAGGCAAGGCGCTGCAAAGCAAGTGCAGGCAATTGTGGGCAAGTCAAGGGAGAGGTAAGCAAGGCCAGAGCAGTGAGGGCAAAGCAAATGGAGTGGTAGGCAAGAGAAGGCCCAGACGTTAGAGGCAAGGCTGGCCGTAGGAAGGGAAGTCCACTGATGGGAAGGCCAGGCAGAAACAGGAAGGGCTTGGCAAGTCAAGGCCTTGGAGGAAAGCGGTAGGCAGGTCAAGGGCGGGGCATGGCCATGCAAAGGAATGCAAGGCTCCAGAGGGCTCCAGAGGGCTAACAGGGCAAGACAAGGAAACTGTTGTGTTGCCAAGGCAAGGCCAGGCAAGGCAGGTGAGAAGTACATTCAAGGACTGCTGGTACACAAAAGTAGCCAGGACCAAGTGCTTTGTGTGGCCTTGATCCCGCGTGGGTCATGTCTCCTCTGCACCTCAAAGACTTGAGCTACCTGCTTTCCTTTGTAGGCAAAAGAACTCTCATTCTGGTCCCCGAGCTCAAGGGCAAAATGTGAATTGCCCTTGCAAGATTCAAGACATGCAAGGATTGCTCCCAGACCAAGGCTGCCCATAGAGATGAGTGTGGCAACACGCGTCCTCCCCTGGTCTTCCTCTCCTGTGATCCTGAAACACGGGAGATGCTTGAGAGCTTTGAGATTCCTAGGAGGAGCAGAAAGGGCAGGGCAAGGCCATGAAATGGCATTGAAAAGGGGTCTTGAATTCCAGGTGGGGGAGGGGTGAGCAAGGTCATGCAAGGCAAGGGAGGGCTTCAAGGGCAGGGCAAGGCAAGTGGTGGCTTGGCGAGGCGAGGCGAGGCAAGGCAATGAGGGTCCTAGAAGGAAAAGGAAAGGTGAGGCCAGAGCTAGACGAATGTGAAAGGAAGTCAGGTGGGGGATGGGTGAGCAAGTCAATGCAAGGCAGGGGAGAAAAGGCAGGTTGAGGGAAGGCTACAGAGGGGGCAGCAAGGAAACGCAAGGCATGTGAGGAGTAAGTGCTGCCAGCCGGCCGGGATGGCAGGGGCGGGGCCACTGCAAGTAGCATGGCAGGGATGTGGAGGGGGGTGTTAGTGTGCGGGAGGTGTGTGTGTGTGTGTGTGTGTGCAGCGGAGTGCAGGGTAAGTGCAGGTGTGCGTGTGCGCATAGGGGGGTTTTGTGCCAGGTGCTGTGCCGGGGGGAGCCATCCCACTGCCACGAAGGTGTGGGAGTGAAAGAAGTAACATAGATGTGTCTTTACAAAGAGACCGTGTGAATCCGTCCTTAGACAAGGCTAGGAATTTACTGGTAGGGGCGTAACAGAAGAAAGTCTTAGTTCTAGAAACTGTTACTAATCGACAGAGACTGTTGCTCAGCCAAGGCCGTGTTAAATTGCTGAACCTAGAGCAAGGCAGCAAAGACTTCATAGCATTAGGAATAGTTTCGTTTTCTTCCTTTTCCATACCAAGAGGGGGGTGCATATTAGAGGGGAGCCTAGAGTAGGCAGTTCCAGAAGTCTGTAATTCCCGAGTACCTCCGAGGGTGCTGTTGCCAGGAACTTCGCATCAAAAGGGGGCTGCGTCCCGCAATCAGTTGAGAGACTCCATGGCAAAAGCCCCATGGCCTCTCCCTGTAGTTGAAGAATGTTACAGGCCTCCTCTGTCTCCTTTTTGGTGGATGAAGAAAGTCAGAAAGCAACACTTCTGCCAGAACTCTCCAAGATGCCCCCTTTGCTCGCAGTGACTCCATCACTGGCCGGGAAGCTGTCTTTTCTCCCAGAGGAGTTTGAGATACAGTTAAAAGCCGTGTGGCAGAGAAAAAGGGCAATAATTGGTTTACAAGGGATGGCAAACAAGAGATACCAGAAGCTTTGGCCCTACCAATAGTAAAAGCACTCCGTGAAGAGAGTCCTTGCACCTCCTGAGGATTGGCAGAAGCCTTCCTCATGCTGGATGTTGCTGGGGGTCTTTTTAGACTGGCAGAACGAGCTGTTGAAGGTTGCTTGATCTGTGCTAAAGCAAACAGCCAAGTTACAAAGGAACTTGCCAGGGGAGGGAGGCCTTGGGCTGCAGGTCCCTTCCAAAGATGCCAGGTGGATTTTCCTGAGATGCCCCAAGTGGGAAGGCTTCATCTCTTCTGGTAATGGTATGTCAGCTAGCAAGGT
Source organism: Coloeus monedula (assembly GCF_965178545.1). Taxonomy (NCBI): domain Eukaryota; kingdom Metazoa; phylum Chordata; class Aves; order Passeriformes; family Corvidae; genus Coloeus; species Coloeus monedula. Next base: position 259,482 of record NW_028120807.1, on the reverse strand, counting down.
GGCCAGAAGCATTTCCAACTGCTTCAGCAACGACAGCATCAGGTATTAAGGCATTTTTGGAACAAATCTTTCCAAGATACAGCATTGTAGAAGCAATAGACTCAGATAGGGGAACTCATTTTACAGGAAAGATCCTTCAAGGGGTTTTGGCTTCTTTAGGAACACAATGGAACCTCCATAGGCCCTGGCACCCCCAGAGCTCGGCTCGGGTAGAAAACAATGAATAGAGAAATAAACACCTTTTGAAGCTGGTAATAGAAACCAAGATGCCATGGCTAGGGCTTTGGACATTGGCTTTGGTGAGAATGAGAGCCCGACCCAGAAGAGGGATTCCGTTCTCCCCCTTTCCGTCGTTCTTATGAATTACCCGGCTAAGTCTCAACCTAGTGGGGGAGTAGAGGTAAGTGATGTATATTTAAAACCATCTGTGGCCAGGATACTGCTTCTTGTGAAACCCCTTCAACAGGAAGCTCAGCTGGCACAAGCCCCACCTTTGGACTTTGCTGCTTGTAACATCCAACCAGGAGATTGAGTCCTAGTTAAGGAGCAGAAAGAAGCGCCAGTGGTTCTGAAATGGCGTGGCCCATTCCAAGTGTCACTGACGACAGAAACAGCCATGAAGACAGCTGGACACAGGTGGACCCGTCACTCTCGGGTCAAGGTCTCTGAAGCCTCAGAGATTTGCACATCTCAGCTGGAGGAGAAGGCTGGGAGGCTGTGACACTCTGCAGGAGTGGGCCAGTGCTTCGACATCAGAGGAAGCCCTGCATGCCTACCCACAGACCACCTGCTGAAATAGTCTCTATGGGTATCCCTCCTCTAGAATCTCCACTCACTGGGGCGCTAATACTTGCAGCCTTTGTTTCACGTTAAGTAGTTTCTGTGTCTTCAATTGCCACAGATGGTGCAGAAGACAACGGGAAAATTAGACTAGCTAATTAGATCACACTATTAAAACATTTTCCTGAATAACTCTACTTTTATATGGTCAGCTAAGTTTAGGCCAGGAGTGGGAGAATCAATTTGCAGCCTTAGCAGAAGAAGTAGCAAAAGTTTTTCACCTTAGCAATTGCTGGCTCTGTGGAAGGCCAGGAGGATCTGAAGAGTGGCCATGGTTGGCTAGCCCAGCTGAACCTAAATGGTGGGTCAATGTGAGGGCCACAATAGGATGGGATTTGGGGCCAAAGAAGGAAGTCCATGGCCACTTCATTCTTCTCCAACAGGCACTTATTGCCTAAACAGGACAGGGCGGGTCTATGTAGGAAAAGGCGTTTGTCAATTGACTTTCCCTCTGGCTTTAAACAATTGGGTTTGGACCCACAATTGCCCTCCTTACAATTGTTCCAAATATCAAGACAACTGCAATCAAAGAGCTGTTCAGCTCACTAATGGTAGCTGCGTAAGGTGTTCTTACCAAAAACATTTGGAAGCCTGTAAAGCAATGCGGAGGGACAAGGGGTTTTTTTGACCACCTATTTTTAAGCTGTCCCCACAAAAATCCCACAAGTAGAAGACATGTTGTTTGTGATTATCAGTGGGAATGGCAACAGCGGATTGGAACTCAAAGCCTTTTAGTGAGTTCTGCTCCAAATCCAAGCAAGCAACTTGCAGATGTAAATGTAGATGGGAACCCTGTGTGGGAGCTTGGAAATGCAAATGCTGTGACCCTTATGGTGGGGCAGCTATTGTTGGAGAACCGTTAGGCCAGGGAAACCCGCAGTATTTTGACCCACCAATTGATGACCAAGGGTAGGAAGGCCCCTTTGCTAATGGAACACGGGCTTTGAAAGGACATGATTGGATTTGTGGCCAACATGCTTAGCTCAGGTTACCTCCAAACTGGTCAGGGATATGGTATATCCCTGGGGTATATTAGACCGTTGTTCTTTTTGCTACTACAAATTCAGGGAAATCGCTTAGGAATCCAAATCTGTGATGATTTAATTAGAGAAAAGCAGTCAGCTGATGCAGCCTTGGCTGCAGGGAGCACCCCAAAACGGGGAAAAGATGAATGGCCACCAGAAGAAGTTACGCAACATGATGGACCAGCCACTTGGAAACCTAAGGAATTAATCCCAGATGCCTGGGAACCCATTTATCATTTGAATGAGATAATTAGGGTACAAGCTGTCTCAGAAATAATTACCAACCAGCCAGCCACAGCTCTTGACCGTCTTGCTGAGCAACCCACTTCAATGACGAAAGTGGCATTTTCAACATTGGATGGTATTAGATTATCTGTTAGCAGAAGAAGGAGGAGTTTGTGGGAAATTAAATGACTCGAGCTGCTGTTTGCAAGCAGATGACAGCGGAAAAGTGGTCAAATAACAGAGGAAATAACCTCAGCTCATGGACCTGTCCAAGTGTTGAAAAGATGGTAATGGGACATGTTTTCATGGTTAACTGGCCAGCTCTGGGCTAAATGAATACCATTTCTCCTCTTCTATGCTATAGCAACTCTAATCTTTTGACCATGCGTGACACCATGCTGGGTGCAGCTCTTTCAGCAGGTGGTCAAGGGGATGCTGCTAGCAGCCATGCCTACCTGATCCAGAAATGACTACAAAAGGACAGAAAAGGATGTCACTGCAAATAATAGCAAAAGCCCAGAAGACTCAAGAAGAAAAAATTAAATCAATGGTAATTAAGGTTTGTAAAGACAAATACAGATCAAATAAAAAGAGGAGGGATTAAAAGGAATGAGATGGATGAGTCTTTACAAACAGACCGTGTGAATTGGCCTGTAGACAAGGCTAGGAACTTATGCGGAGTGAAGTAACAGAAGAAAGTATTAGTTCTCTAGAACTGTTACTAATCATCAGAGACTGTTGATTAATCAAGGCCGTGTTAAATTCCTGAACCTAGAGCAAGGCAACAAAGACTTAATAGAATTAGAAATGGTTTTTTTTCTTCCTTTTCGATGCCAAAAGGGGGGTGCATATTAGAGGAGGGCATAGAGTAGGCAGTTCCGGAAGTCTGTATCTCCCGAATACCTCAGCCAGTGGGGAAAAGGAAGAGGGTGCTGTGGCTGGGAACTTGACATCAAAAGGGGGCTGCATCCCGCAACCGTTTGACAGACCCCATGGGAAAAGCCCCAGGGACTCTCCCTGTAGTCGAAGAATGTTGCAGGACTCCTCTGTCTCCTTTTCGGACATCAACCTCAGGCATGGTGGATTAATTTTCCCTAACGGCAGCGACCTGCTGCGTGGTCTCCGTGCTCTTCCCCAGCTCCCCGGGAGTTGCAAAATAGTTGCCGGCGGCTCTCACCGCGCGTTACAGACGGCTGCGCGGCGCCGGGGCTGCTCGCAGTGCTCCCCTGCCCCGCCAGGGCGGCCTGAGGTCTGCGGAGCCACCTCGCCACCGGCGCGGCCAGGGCCGGGGCCCTTCTCGACAGCAGCCGAGGGGCTGCGGAGCGGGCGGCTGCGGGACGATCAGCTCTTTTATGCCGCGCGGTGCTGCCGCCTCCATCTAGCTCCCCATCGCGCCGCCGGCCGACCCCGCCTGGCGCGTTCACGCTCGGCCGCGCTCGCCGCCCGCCCAGCCTCGCCGGAAGCTCTCCCGCGCGGGCCGTGCCCCGGCTCCGCCTGCGGCTCGGCAGGGCCCGGCCGCACGCGTGCTGCGTGGCTCGGAGCACCCGCGTTGAGCCGCAGGCGACGGGGAAGGCGGGGCGGGCCGGCGCCATGGTGGTAGCGCGAGGAGAGGAGCGCCCGGGCGGGGCGGCGAGTGGCGCGGCGGTGAGCGCTTCTGCTTGCTGTCGCTCGGCTGCCGCCCACGGCAGGTGCCGTGTGACCCCGCGGAGCGGCGGGGCCGGCCGGGCGGTGCGCGGCGAGGCTTTCGGCCAGCGGCGGCCGCAGCGACAGTCTGCTGGCACTGCCCGTGCCGGCGGAGAGAGCGGGGATCCGAGGCCGGCCTTCCTAGGGTAACGAGGGGCGACCGCCTTTGCCGCGCTGCCCTCCGTGCAGCACGTGGCCGATTCCGGCGAAGCCGGGGTCTCCGCAGCGGCGCGGGCGGGAGGGAGTGGGGAGCGCGCTCGGTGCTCTGCCGGCCGCTCCCGCCCAGCGCTGCGCTCCGCCGAGGCGTTTTCCTGCCTATCCTGGGAAGGACATAAGGGACCCCGGAGTCGGAGCTTAGCTGTCAGGGGGAACAACTTCCCTCCATTGGCGACCTCCTTTTCCCTCTGATTCAGCTACCTTGTGGTAGGTGCGATGGTGCTGAAGAAGGGTGGCGGCTTGGCACAGTTGCTGGCATAGGTGGTGCGAGAGCTCCACGCAAGCAGCTTGGAGTGGCATGTGCGAGGGTAGGAAGGTACGGCACCCACAGCTGAAGGTAAAAAAAGTCAGGGCATGTCATCAGCCGCAATCGTGCTAAGTTGTTCATCTTTGCAAACTGCTTGCCGAGTTGTTCCTTTTCTTAGGTAATGGGGGTTTGTATCAACCAGAACTGCATATGGTCAGTATTTGCAGAGAAGGTTACGTGGACTGTTGTTGAAGTGAGTGTAGCAGTTTCTATGGCATTCTGCAAAAAAAGTGACAGGTCTCTCTGTGTTCCCCAATTCTTAACAAAAATGGAGTTCACAAAGCCCTGAAAAGAGGTTTTACAAAACTTCAGGGATTTTTTCCTACGAGTACTGTGGAGACAGCCATAGTCACCTTGTCTTTCCAAAAGTGAAGGTTACATCTTTTTGTCCAAGAGCATCAAGTGCTTTTGATCAGCGTTTGTGTGCATGCATTAGCCTTGTTCTTGTTCTTCCTTGGAGAACTTTTACAATCCTCAGATGATCTGTGTAGGCTGCAGACTGCAGTGGTGAACTTGAAGGCTTCCAGCAGAAGGGAGATGCTGTCCACGTTTTGGATTTTCCTTAGTCTGAACCTTCAATGTCCAAGGCTTCACTTTTCAAGCAGTTGGAAGAGCTCCAAATGAAGATATGAACAGGTCTTAATTGACCTTGTCACCGCCTCAGTTGGTCAGGTAATGCTGCGCACTGGATTTAATTGCCTAGTGCAAGATGTGCTAAAAATATGTAAGAGTATCTCCTCGATTACCCTCCCAGAAGGGTTTGAATGGAGAACAAGGAGTTCCGAAGACAGGTATTTGGTGTACGAGAAGTAGAACTTAGTGGATTGCAGGGCACTGCATGCACAAATGTCTAAGGAGGATCCATCTTTTTATGCCCCATCTATGCTTGTTCTCATTTGAACTCCTGAACATTCTGGAGGTTGGTTTTGTTAGGGTTGTGGCTGGGGAAGGGGTGGTGGTGGGGGAGGGGTGGGTGTTGTTTCTGATCTTTTTAATTTCCAGGATAGTGTACAAAGAACTTGTGCCCACAACCAGCAGTATGAAGCAATGCAGGTATAAAAGAAGGTCACCGAAATGTCGGATAATATGAATCTGAAAGCGCTTCAGTATTTTACCCAGGAGTTTCACTGCAACAAGGTGATTGTCCTTGACAGAAATGTAGTGGCAGGCTTATGCCATGCTAGAAGTGATGACCTTTCTCTGCCCCAAATTGACCAGCAAGATCTTTTGGCTCTTGATTGAAACCCCTGAGCCAGCTGTGTTTCAGGCTGCAGAAGCTGCAGGTGTTGTGGCAGACGCGGGGTGCAGCCCTGCCTGCCGGTCCCGACCTGGCGCACGCCGGTGGCAGCCGTCAGCGCCTGGGGTCCCCTGGAAGGGGGATTTAATCATTTCTTCTCTAGCATTTGCTTGTGTTTTGTCAAGATTCTTTCATTCACTAAATAGTAAATTTAAAAAATTAGCTGAATGATAATAATTTTGAAGTCTTCTGAGGCAGAACTGGGAAGGTTAGAACATATTTGTATGATTTCAAATATGTAGAAATTCTTAAATGACAAACGTTAACAAACTGACAATGCAAGCAATTATGGTGACACTTTACATTTCATTGGTTTTCATGCAGCTCCATCCCATGTGTTGGTAGGTTCTTAAAAAGTGAAAATTTGGCCCACTAGAGCGATTATTAAAAAGAAGTACAACTCCTTGGGGCTAACACAAAGGGACAGCGTCCACGTGAGTAAATGGTTATCACATTTAGATGTGATTCTGCTGCTTGCACTTTCTCTGCCCTCAAACTGCTTTCTTTATCGTCAATGCAGGGATGTTTGACATTCTTAGAAAAGAGAAAAGAAACAGATTTCCTCAAAAAAAAAAAAAAAAAAAAAAAAAAAAAGCCAGGTGAAATTAATGCAATGTTAATTGCATTAATTTATTCAGGTGGAGTTTTAGTTTTTATTCTATGAAGTGCTTGTTGCACCACTTTTGTTGTTTCCCACAGATTTGGAGTGGGATTTCCTCCAGTTGATTGTTCAGCAGAGGGAGTGAGACTGCCTTCAAAAGTTTTGCAGGAGTTGCATCTGTGAATCGGGCACGTGAGTTGCCTTTTTTTTTCCCCCCCAGATTTTCGTAGGCTTCTGTTTTTCACCGTGGATCAGTTCACCTTGGATCAGTTTGCTCTTTTTGTTCCAGTGATTTTTTCTTTTGGACATGTGTCACGATCCGTTAATACAAGTAAGGGTCGTGATGGTTTGTTTACAGATCTCCGAGTGCAAAAGGACACAAGGGATTTCAGTTTTAATCAAAACAGTGCACCTTTGTTAAGTACCCACAACACGGTAATGCGATAGAGGAGAGAAAGAGAGAGAGAGAGAAAGAAAAACAAAGTAAAAGAGTAGAGAGGAAGAAAGGGGGGGTAATGGCTACCAACGGATGAGATAAAGTCCTCGTGCTCTGCTGCCAATAGATTTGTCTTCTTTCCGTGGGGAGATCTCATCTCAGTTATTTCAGAAAGTCCCTTTATAGCCCTGTTTCGAAACGAGGGGCAACTGGCCAAGACCATATCTGTGTTTCGTAATAACATTGCAGAACTAAAAGCTAGCCCTAACTATCCCAGGTACATACCAAGCATGCCTTCTCCTATGCTAACTATACTGCCTGCTATGGTTTGCGGCCTAGCAGCGTTAGCGCGTCTACTTCTGGCATGAGTTTAGCAGTGCTCTCGCTTCTGCTTTCTAGCTGTATCCCCACATCTCGCCCTTTTCCCCAAGAGGTGGGGCAAATCTACAGCCGTTGTTATGAGGCTCGTTGCTTTGGGAAACAGGTACAGGACAGGTGTAGAGGACAGGTCATTCCTTTCCGCTTCAGCGCAGTCCTTCCCGCCTGGGCAGCAAGAACGGCGCAGTCCACTGTGACCTGCACAAATTTCCTCAGGAATGCGTACCAGTTCCCAGCGGGCACACCTGCAGGCAACAGTTGGCAGACATCCCACCTTAGGCAGGTCGGAACTCCTGTGTTTAGCCTCTGTCCTCGGCGATGATCGTGAGGCAGATGAGGGATCTTCAGACCGTCTCTTACACCACCCCATGACTCACGATTGTCATCAGGAGAGCTCCATCAGCACGATTTCGTAGTGTTGTTGCGAAGTCTTCAGGACTCGTTAATGTTGGTAGCATATCCCAGAAAAGGGTAGAGAAAATAAGAAAAGAGAAAGAAAAGGAAAAAGAAGGAATAAGTAATTTTTAATCAAAATACACCTGTAATTTTTAATCATGTCTTATCTTATTTTAATACTCATGTAGTTCATCTTGTGTCAATAACCTTAGGGGTGTCCACAGTGGATGGGATAGTGTCCAAATTGTGCACATCTATTACAGATGTCAACCGTTTCATCATTCTGCAATTCATGATGTGTAAGATTGCTGATAAAACAAACCCAATCAAAACTAAAATCAAGAGAACAAGGATGGGATGACACAATTTGTTCAGGACACCTGTAGCAGTAGGTGAGCACCCAAAAGGAGTATCCCACCAGCTGTGTCCAGCATCTTTCTTTCCTCTGTCTAGAAAACAATGTGTTTCTTTCCCATTGTGATGAACAGTTACCAAGGTTTTCTGTCTGTTTTTCTTGATCTTTTCCAAAATTCCAATGAAATCCTGGTGAAGCAACAAGTGCTTTACCTAAGTAAGGTTCATCCCAGTGGGGGTAGGCAATAATTGGTGGATGACTGTGTAATTGGACTGTAAAATACAATAAGAAGTAAGTGGGGCTAAATAAGAGAAATCACATCCTGTGCTTTTAGTCAAGTTACAAAGACAAGAATTTGAATGAGTTTTAGTATCTACAACTAAATTTTCTATAAATACCTTATCACATGCAGTTCTTAAGCATGCACATCCATTGCCTATATACACAAGCAGTGTTTCAGGAATCTTGTTAGGATGAATTTCAAAAGGACAGCTATTTTGTTCTGTGTCCAAACAAATGTCTTGAGGTCTAATTGCACTGCTTTCACAGATAAACCCTTGTTGTTCTCGGACAATACAAGTTTCCAAATTAACAGTTTGCCACTTCTTACCAGTTTGACGGGCCCATTCTCTGTGCTGGAAAGGGTAGAGAATAGCTGCATCATGGTTCAGCCCTAATGCAATGATAGGGACTATCCAATTCACTGAAGCATTACGTATGGTTAGTACAAAGGCTGTGGCTGTGTTTGTGATGGGATTGTAGGTAAAATTCACTAAATTCCACCAGGATTGGAATTCTCTTTCAAAATCAGTGGCACCGTCCCAGATTATGTTCCGAATTTCAGTAGGAAAAGTGCCTTCTTTGCCTTCTCTTACAATTGAGGCAGCAACGGACTGCATCCACAATTGAGCCTGGACGCAGCTGAGAGCCAAAGAAATGTTGTTTTGCGTAGCACGGAGCATGCCAATTATCAATTTGTGGTCATTCACATTTACCTTTTCTCAATTTGGTAATATGTTTGATAACAACCGCTGATGGCTTGTTGTATTTTAGTCAAATCTGTAGTTGTGGCAGCCAATTTATTCATTAGCACTTCTGAATCAATACTATTTAAGATTCCCAATCCTGTTCCCACAACGCCGGTTATGTCTCTTTGCGTCCGTTTCTTAGAAGGGTTCCGCTTTTGCAACCCGGTTGTCTGCCCCTTGAAGGAAGTCTGCAGAAAAGGTGAACAAGCTGGCTGAATTTCTGAGACATTGTTTTGCATCAGCAACTTGACTTGTTTAAGGGAGCATGCCGGATTGAGCAATAGTTGTTGTTGGCCTGTTTTTGTGGTTATACGTGGTCCAATTTCAAAAATTCTCGGGCTTAGCATGACCGGTGGTTGGGTGGTAGGTATTGCAACATCGACTTTGAGTTCCCCCCAGTATTTTGTATTGTTTTTACCACACGTGACTTTATGGGGAAATTGTACAGCAATTAAGGTTTAGCCAACAATCTTGATTTTGAATTTCACCAAACAAAACACGGCCATGAGGTCCAATGCTATAACTGTGTACAGGTTCGGTAAAACATTCAGCAATTAATCCACATCGTATTGTAACATCGTCACCTCGGGTTACCATAAAGGGTGGAAAAACTTTATTCTTGTCATCTAACACAAGGGGGGTACTTATACCGTGGTATGTGATTACTGCACTCAGTATGGGCTTTGCTGCGGCGTTTATTTTGAATTTATAAGTTAAACCTGTCAGACTTGGCTGATCTGCCGGGTTATTTTGCCAATTGCATGTTGCATAGGTCGGTTTGGTTAGAGGAAAGTTATACCAGCAGTCAGTTAGTTTGTTTCTGCGAAGCTTTGTGATTTCAGCATTGCTGGTACTGGGGCCTAATGTGTAGTTACCGACATTCTTCTGACAACCACACAGGATGAAGGGGGTTTGTTTGTCACACACCCACTCCGTTGTAGGGCAGAGTTTGGCCGTAATGTTGGGGTGCAAATCACTTTTCCCATCTGGTTTTAGAAAATTTCCAGCGATTGCAATGGTGGAAGCTTTCTGGTAAAGAGATCCTTCTACTTTTCTGCATCCTACCTTAATTTTTTCCCCTCTTGTTCCTTTTAGGATTCTAGTCCAATCCTTCAAGTCCCATCCCCATTCACTTGGACGGTATACCTCAGAGTCGTGCAGTGCTACAGTGGCTAGGTTCGGGCAACGATCTCTGGGATAGGATCCTAGAGCACTAGTGTACCTAATGGTAGCTTCAGACCATGGCCACTCAGCTGGTTTTTGGCCCTGGTGTTGTGGTAGGATGCAGAAAAGTATCACTAGTCTTATCATGGTTTATGTGCTCTTCTTCATGTCCCTCGGAGTTCTTCTGTGAAAAGTGAACACAACAGAGTCTGCCACCAAAAGGCAGAAAATTAGAATGATGGAATTATGCAGCGTGTATGTATCCGATGCTCTCTCCCTAGGGCATCAGAGGCTAGCCATGCATATTTATTCAGAGGGCGTTTTAGCACTAGTGGTACTTCTCCTACGGTAGGGAGATCTACCGAAACAGGTTGTCCAGGGTAGTGTGCAGGATTCTTAGGATCATTTGGTCCCTGCAGTGAGAGAATTATGCTTAGAGCTGTTGGGAAAAAGACAGTGATTTTGGGACACCCGTTTACCCCCCATCTATCATTCACACCTTTCACAGCTTCCCATAGCCAAACATCCCAATTTCCCTCCTGTGGTTTCAAAAGTCCTTTCAAGAGACCATTGGTCCTTTCTACGATGCCGTTAGCTTGAGGGTAGTAAGGAGTGTGAAAAGTCCGTTTAATCCCTTCACCTTTTGCCCAGTCCTGTACAACTTTGGCAGTAAAGTGAGACCCGTGATCAGATTGAATTTCTTGTGGTTTTGGGAAAGTTCCAAACCATGCCTGCAATGCTTGAACAGTATGATCTCCTGTAGCTCTTTTAAAAGCATTGGCCTGGACTAACCCAGATATCATCTCTACTCCTACCAGCCCAAAGTGTTTACTTCCTGACTTTTTAAAGGGGCCGATATAATCTACCTGCCACGCTTCCCGTAAGCCTTTACCCTTTCTTAAATGCAGAGGGTCATCTTCCAAAGGGTGTCTTTCTAGCCGTCTGCGACGTTGTTCACAGGCTGACATGCATGTTTTACACATTTCTCTGGTAACAGACCAACCGCGAGCAAGGGCTTCTTTGTACAAATCTTTTGCACCTGTGCGTTGTCTTTTTACATGCAACCATTCTAAGAAGTGCTCCCAGTCCTCTGTAATTTGATCTTTTTTCACAGGACTTAGTCTTGCTAATTCGTCAGCTCTAGTGTTCCACTCTCCTGCTGCATTTCCATCTGTCTGCTGAGAGGCTACCCACTCCACGGCCAAATTCCCTGGACTTGCAATACTTAGAATTTCTTGCTACTTTTCCTTTTGCCATACTGGGATTCTGTTAACTTCACAATCCTTTTGCTGCCAAAAAGGAAGCCACTCAGTCCATCCCTTAAACACAGCATAGGAATAATCGGTGTAGATACAGACAGGAGAAGTATTCTGTGCCTCACGTTGGAAAACACTCCAAACAGCTATCAGCTTGCCAACTTGGGCACTGCCTTCCCCCTCTGTGATAATTCCTTCACCTGAGGAAGTGTGGAGGGCTACAGCCTTATGTTTCCACACCTTTCCTTCTCGCTTGGCAGAAGCATCCGTAAGCCAAGAATTTGCTGACCGTTTGGGGGAAAAAGGAGGGGCTACTCTAATGACTGAGGCAGGTTTGTCCTGGCTGCTACCCAAGTTTTCAGTTTCTTGGATTGCCAGATTTTTTACAGCTCCTTCAGTTCTTGAGAAGACGCTACAATCATGTTCAATCTGAGCATACCACTTCCTTACTGAGGTCCTCTGGGCCACCCCGTCAGGTGGGGGTGGTGCCAGTAGAGACAGCCTTAATAACTTTGAAAGGGCCTCTCAAAACAATTGGTTGTTGTTGTGCAATCTTCTCCGCTTCTAGGAGAGCTAAGCTAACCACAAACAATCCTTTCTCCCAGGTAGTGTACCTTTTTTCAGCATCTTTAAAGCCACGGGAGTAAAAACCAAGAGGCTTCGTCGGACCCTCAGGACCCCGCTGCCATATGTGTACTGACAACCCTGAGGAGACCTGAAAAGCATCTGTGGGATGAATAGGGCCCAGGGCTTGGTGAGGCTGTTGCTTCAAAAACCAACAATTGCCGTGCTTCTTCTTGGGAAGCACTCCATTCCCATTTTGTCCCTTTTCTTAACAAGTTGTAAAGAGGTCTGGCAATTATGGAAAATCTGGGATGTGTTTTCTCCGGAGCACTAATACACATCCTAAAGCATGTTGGAGATCTTTTTTGGATTCAGGCATTTTAATCTGATCTGAAGAGGTTAGGGTATCAGGTGGGATACGTGTCATACCTCCTTTCCACCAAATTCCCAACAATTTCACTTCATGTGAAGGGGTTTGGGTTTTTTCTGAGGGAATTTGCAAATCAAGGCTTTCTAAGTGGGAGGTTATTTTCTGTTGGGTATCTCTCACTTCTTCTATTTCATCTCCTCCCACAAGGGTCTCATCAGTGTGTTGATGAACAGCTAGATTGTCCGCTTTGGGTACTTTGTCGAACTCTTGGGCTAAAGCGTGATGAGCCAGGGTAGGAGAATGTTTGTACCCTTGGGGAAGCCTAGTGAAAGTGCGTTGCTGTCCTTGCCATGCGAAAGCAAAACGGTCCATATCTTCTGGCTGTAAAGGTGTCGTAAAAAACATGTCTTTGACATCTACAGGTGGCATGATTGAATGAGCCTTTTCTTGAATCAATGTTATGAATTCTGCTAGATTTGGGACTGCTGCTGTAAGAGGGTCTGTGTTAGCATTTAGCCTACGAAAATCTATTGTCAGCCTCCACTTCCCATTAGGATTTTGCACTGGCCACACCGGAGAATTGAAAGGAGAATGGGTATGAAGTATTACTCCTTGTTGTGGTAGCTCCTGTATCACTGGCTTGATACCCTCTTTGGCACCCAGGGGAAGGAGGTATTGTTTCACATTAGTTACTTTGCTGAATGGTAGGGAGGCTGCAGCTTGAAGCAGGCTGATGTTAAAATGTGGTGTGCCAAAAGACCACAGAAGACCCTCTGAGTCCTCCCACTGCCTCCTAGCAAGGGCATTCAGCCCTAATAAATTGGTTGGAATATCTCCAATCACCCCATGGATGGAGAGTTGGTTTTCCTCTCCAGGCAAAGGGAGCTTGACTAAGGCCCCATTCATAGATTCTGTTTAAGTGCCCAAGGCACTTAAAACACAATATCGGTTCTTTGTTGGAACAATTCCACACCTCTGGGCATCTTTCTTTGTCAGCGCAGAAATTTGTGCCCCAGTGTCAATCAGAAAAGTTACAGGTGCCCGTTTAGGACTTGTAATAGCTGTGATCGTTATATCTCCCGTTTTATTTTTAGTGAGCATTCTCAGGTAGACCTATGCTCCGTTTCTTTGCCCACTGACAAGAAACAGAGGGTCTAGTTTCCCTGGTTTTGAGGAAGAATCTGTTGTAGCTCATTGGCCGGACTTTGAGGGAGAAGTGGCTTTGACTCACTGCCCAGATTCTGAGGGAGGAGGGGTGCACTGGGTTGAAGTGACGGATTGGGTAGAAGGGGCTTTTGGCAGTGCCAGTTAGACACTACCTTACTCAACTGATCAAGGGCTAAGCCATCCATCGCATTTCTGGGGACCCCCTTTTTGATACCTAATAAGCACCAATGCTGACGGTTAGGGATCTCTGGTTACATTCTTTGGTTTTTCACTATGAGGAGCCCTAATGTGCCTGACACCTTTTGTTTTTTCTGATTTTTCCTCTGGGATTTTTATCGGTCCATATTTCCTACTGTAATTAATCAGATCTTCTTCAACCTCACTCCATGTCCAAACTTTGCAATCACCGGCAGGTGAATTTGATTGTGAACCTGGCGGCTGAGAGGGGGTTGAATATGGAGTAAACCCAGGATCGGTAGATGCAGTTTGGTCGCTCGGGTTTCCAAGGAATCTGTCCAACCTCTCTACAGGACCTGCAGCAGCTATGGTTTTTTGCAGGACAGCTGCTGTAGATTGGAGTGATTCTGGAAGGCCTCGAATTAAAGGGGTCATCAGTTCAGGTTTCACAGGTAATTGCGTGGGGGATTCATATCCAGGAGTTAATTTCCTTTCATGGATCATTTGCAGACAGGCGGCTTTGTGGACGCTTTCTAGAAGTTGATCAGGGGTACCAACTGTAGCGAAAGGGTCTCCCCTTTCTAAAGGATTGAGTCCCCCGGCCCAGAAAGCTGCGCGCTGAGTCAGCGACCATGTGTTACGTTTGTCTCCTGTTGTTAAGAGAACTCCATGTCCCCAGTATCCACTGGCCTCCTGTTCAGTGAATTGAATTTGGTCTCCTCCGGTGAGAGACACTTGGAAGGCATATTCCGTCTCAGCTTCGTGGGGAAGCCGCCCGTACTCCTTTTTTAACTTCGCCAACTCAGGAGCAGTGTATGGTATTTGTTTAGTGGTGATATGCGGTTCAAAATCTTCATCATTGATATAATTATATTCTGTTTTAATTAGAGGTCCCATAGGAGGGCAGCAGTTTTCCCCACAATTTTTCACTAGCACTAGTTCTTCCTGGGGGTATATTTGGTTAATGTGAGGAGTTTTCTTTTCCTCTTTCTCTTTTGGTGAGTCAGCATTCTTTGAATTCTTAAAATATTCCTCCCTCAAAGCAGCCCGCAGCAAATGATTTTCATTCCTTTCTTCATCTGATTGTTCCTGTAAAATTTCCACTAGGTTTTGAAGGGAATCTGTGATTGCTTTCTCTTCACTACATCGCTTAAAGCAGTGATCTATAGCTGCTGTAAGGCATGCTCCTGAAACAGATTTAGGAGCAGATTATGGTTTTATTTTGGCCAAATTTAAACTTTGTCTCATGTTGGAATGAACATATTCTATCAGTCACACTCCAAATTAAACCAGTTATTTTGAGCCCATTCTTCCCCTCCCGGAGAGGGCCGGGCATTATGTTTTGCTAGCAGAGCATAAAATGCAGCTTTATGATTTGCACTAGGGTTTTCAGTCATTTTATAAAGGGATCAAAACCACTACAGGGAGGTAAAACCTAATTACACATTGCCACACAAACAGCTTCGCCGTGTCGCCCTTCGCTTCCCTGGGTGGGTGAAGAGACCAAAATCTGCCTGGGAGGTACTCCTTAAGTTACTTACGGTTGTCTCTTCGCTACACCAAGCAGTCCAAATTCACACACGCCCACCAAAACAGTTCCCCCTTTTACACTAAGAGATCTTTTGGTGAAAAATCTGAAGACAGAGCCCTCAGTTGAGTATGGGGTGCTTTTCACCTAGGCGTGTGCAGTTTGTGGGAAATTCGAGTCGTCCCCCTTGCTTTCTAGACACCGCTCACCCTTTGCGGGGTGTCGGGCTAGGTGCGGCTGGAGTGAAACGTCCTTCCCCTATTACAGACTACACACAACCTTGCAACCCCTTCTGTCTGTCAGAAATCCTGTCCGTGATGCCAGTTTAATGTCACCATCTGCTAATAGAAGTGAGGGTCGTGATGGTTTGTTTACAGATCTCCGAGTGCAAAAGGACACAAGGGATTTCAGTTTTAATCACCTATTCACCTTTGTTAAGTACCCACAACATGGTAATGTGATAGAGGAGAGAAAGAGAGAGAGAGAGAGAAAGAAAAACAAAGTAAAAGAGTAGAGAGGAAGAAAGGGGGGGCAATGGCTACCAACAGATGAGACGAAGTCCTCGTGCTCTGCTGCCAATAGATTTGTCTTCTTTCCGTGGGGAGATCTTATCTCAGTTATTTCAGAAAGTCCCTTTATAGCCCTGTTTCGAAACGAGGGGCAACTGGCCAAGACCGTATCTATGTTTCGTAATAACATTGCAGAACTAAAAGCTAGCCCTAACTATCACAGGTACATACCAAGCATGCCTTTCTCCTATGCTAACTATGATTTACCAAAATATGAATATCGATCTAATATCGATATCCAACTGAGATGGACAAAAACTCTTAACAGTTTAGAGTTAGAAAGTGTATGTTTTATTTTTGCGTGGGATAGCTCCCTAAGTCGCAGGCCCTGATACAAGCAAACATGATACCTTTTATTTCCACGTATTATGAATAGCCAAAATACAAAATGCGTATTCATAGTGTTGGCACCTCCCATTCTCCGCTTTGTATGGAAATGAGCTTACATGTCATTAAGCATGCGTAGCGTGTGATCTGAATGGAGTCGGTGGTCTTGAATTGGGTCAGTGGTCCTAAGGAAGATGAAGTAACTCATCTTCCTCACTCTGACCTTTATGCCTTTCTGAGTTTTAACAATTCTAATTACTTTAGTGACCTCGAAGTTTCTTCTTGCGTGACTTTTGGATGGGCTCCCACAAAGGGAGGAAATTGGTAATTGTCTTTATTCTATACACCAACTTATCAATTATTCTAAGCACAGCTAAACAAACATGCAAATGACAGATCATCAGTTCAGACTAAGGAAAATCCAAAACGTGGACAGCATCTCCCTTCTGCTGGAAGCCTTCAAGTTCACCACTGCAGTCTGCAGCCTACACAGATCATCTGAGGATTGTAAAAGTTCTCCAAGGAAGAACAAGAACAAGGCTAATGCATGCACACAAACGCTGATCAAAAGCACTTGATGCTCTTGGACAAAAAGATGTAACCTTCACTTTTGGAAAGACAAGGTGACTATGGCTGTCTCCACAGTACTCGTAGGAAAAAATCCCTGAAGTTTTGTAAAACCTCTTTTCAGGGCTTTGTTAACTTCATTTTTGTTAAGAATTGGGGAACACAGAGAGACCTGTCACTTTTTTTGCAGAATGCCATAGAAACTGCTACACTCACTTCAACAACAGTCCACGTAACCTTCTCTGCAAATACTGACCATATGCAGTTCTGGTTGATACAAACCCCCATTACCTAAGAAAAGGAACAACTCGGCAAGCAGTTTGCAAAGATGAACAACTTAGCACGATTGCGGCTGATGACATGCCCTGACTTTTTTTACCTTCAGCTGTGGGTGCCGTACCTTCCTACCCTCGCACATGCCACTCAAAGCTGCTTGCGTGGAGCTCTCGCACCACCTATGCCAGCAACTGTGCCCAGCCGCCACCCTTCTTCAGCACCATCGCACCTACCACAAGGTAGCTGAATCAGAGGGAAAAGGAGGTCGCCAATGGAGGGAAGTTGTTCCCCCTGACAGCTAAGCTCCGACTCCGGGGTCCCTTATGTCCTTCCCAGGATAGGCAGGAAAACGCCTCGGCGGAGCGCAGCGCTGGGCGGGAGCGGCCGGCAGAGCACCGAGCGCGCTCCCCACTCCCTCCCGCCCGCGCCGCTGCGGAGACCCCGGCTTCGCCGGAATCGGCCACGTGCTGCACGGAGGGCAGCGCGGCAAAGGCGGTCGCCCCTCGTTACCCTAGGAAGGCCGGCCTCGGATCCCCGCTCTCTCCACCGGCACGGGCAGTGCCAGCAGACTGTCGCTGCGGCCGCCGCTGGCCGAAAGCCTCGCCGCGCACCGCCCGGCCAGCCCCGCCGCTCCGCGGGGTCACACGGCACCTGCCGTGGGCGGCAGCCGAGCGACAGCAAGCAGAAGCGCTCACCGCCGCGCCACTCGCCGCCCCGCCCGGGCGCTCCTCTCCTCGCGCTACCACCATGGCGCCGGCCCGCCCCGCCTTCCCCGTCGCCTGCGGCGCAACGCGGGTGCTCCGAGCCACGCAGCACGCGTGCGGCCGGGCCCTGCCGAGCCGCAGGCGGAGCCGGGGCACGGCCCGGGCGGGAGAGCTTCCGGCGAGGCTGGGCGGGCGGCGAGCGCGGCCGAGCGTGAACGCGCCAGGCGGGGTCGGCCGGCGGCGCGATGGGGAGCTAGATGGAGGCGGCAGCACCGCGCGGCATAAAAGAGCTGATCGTCCCGCAGCCGCCCGCTCCGCAGCCCCTCGGCTGCTGTCGAGAAGGGCCCCGGCCCTGGCCGCGCCGGTGGCGAGGTGGCTCCGCAGACCTCAGGCAGCCCTGGCGGGGCAGGGGAGCACTGCGAGCAGCCCCGGCGCCGCGCAGCCGTCTGTAACGCGCGGTGACAGCCGCCGGGAACTATTTTGCACCTCCCGGGGGGCTGGGGAGGAGCACGGAGACCACGCAGCAGGTCGCTGCCGTTGGGGAAAATTAATCCACCATGCCTGAGGTTGATGTCCGAAAAGGAGACAGAGGAGTCCTGCAACATTCTTCGACTACAGGGAGAGTCCCTGGGGCTTTTCCCATGGGGTCTGTCAAACGGTTGCGGGATGCAGCCCCTTTTTTATGCCAAGTTCCCGGCCACAACGCCCTCTTCCTTTTCTCCACTGGCTGAGGTATTAGGGGGATACAGACTTCCGGAACTGCCTACTCTATGCCCTCCTCTAATATGCACCCCCCTTTTGGCATCGAAAAGGAAGAAAAAGAAACCATTCCTAATTCTATTACGTCTTTGTTGCCTTGCTCTAGGTTCAGGAATTTAACACGGCCTTGATTAATCAACAGTCTCTGATGATTAGTAACAGTTCTAGAGAACTAATCGTTTCTTCTGTTACTTCACTCCCCATAAGTTCCTAGCCTTGTCTACAGGCCAATTCACACGGTCTGTTTGTAAAGACTCATCCATCTCATTCCTTTTAATCCCTCCTTTTTTTATTTAATCTGTATTTGTCTTTACAAACCTTAATTACCATTGATTTAATTTTTTCTTCTTGAGTCTTCTGGGCTTTTGCTATTATTTGCAGTGACATCCTCTTCTGTCCTTTTGTAGTCGTTTCTGGATCAGGTAGGCATGGCTGCTATCTGCTGAAAGAGCTGCACCCAGCATGGTGTCACGTATGGTCAAAAGATTAGAGTTGCTATAGCATAGAAGAGGAGAAATGGCATTCATTTAGTGTTGGGGTCTCCCCCCCTGCCATGGAGCCCTGGGCGATGGGCCCTGGGGGGGAGACACGGGGTTTCCCTGCCCCTGGTCAGCTTCATTCCCCCTTGGTTGGTTTGTGTTCCCCGGTGTGGCCAAGGACCCTCGGGTCCCGTGACTGGGGGAGTTCCTGAGCAGAGCCCCGGCCATGTGGCTGGAGAAATAAAGACCTCTGAAACATCTACCACCAATCTGTCCATATCTACTTCTTTTCCACGGGATTCCTGGTTTCATATAGGCGTGTTACAGTAATCCCTGCTGTAACAATTTAGCCCATAGCTGGCCAGTTAGCCAGGAAAACATGTCCCATTACCATCCTTTCAACACTTGGACAGGTCCATGAGCTGAGGTTATTTCCTCTGTTTGACCATTTTCCGCTGTCATCTGCTTGCAAACAACAGCTCGAGTCATTTAATTTCCCACAAACTCCTCCTTCTTCTGCTAACAGATAATCTAATACCATCCAATGTTGAAATACCGCTTTCCTCATTGAAGTGGATTGCTCAGCAAGACGGTCAAGAGCTGTGGCTGGCTGGTTGGTAATTATTTCTGAGACAGCTTGTACCCTAATTATCTCATTCAAATGATAAATGGGTTGCCAGGCATCTGGGATGAATTCCTTAGGTTTCCAAGTGGCTGGTCCATCATGTTGCGTAACTTGTTCTGGTGGCCATTCATCTTTTCCCCGTTTTGGGGTGCTCCCTGCAGCCAAGGCTGCATCAGCTGACTGCTTTTCTCGAATTAAATCATCACAGATTTGGATTCCTAAGCGATTTCCCTGAATTTGTAGTAGCAAAAAGAACAACGGTCTAATATACCCCAGGGATATACCATATCCCTGACCAGTTTGGAGGTAACCTGAGCTAAGCATGTTGGCCACAAATCCAATCATGTCCTTTCAAAGCCCGTGTTCCATTAGCAAAGGGGCCTTCCTACCCTTGGTCATCAATTGGTGGGTCAAAATACTGCGGGTTTCCCTGGCCTAACGGTCCTCCAACAATAGCTGCCCCACCATAAGGGTCACAGCATTTGCATTTCCAAGCTCCCACACAGGGTTCCCATCTACATTTACATCTGCAAGTTGCTTGCTTGGATTTGGAGCAGAACTCACTAAAAGGCTTTGAGTTCCAATCCGCTGTTGCCATTCCCACTGATAATCACAAACAACATGTCTTCTACTTGTGGGATTTTTGTGGGGACAGCTTAAAAATAGGTGGTCAAAAAAACCCCTTGTCCCTCCGCATTGCTTTACAGGCTTCCAAATGTTTTTGGTAAGAACACCTTACGCAGCTACCATTAGTGAGCTGAACAGCTATTTGATTGCAATTGTCTTGATATTTGGAACAATTGTAAGGAGGGCAATTGTGGGTCCAAACCCAATTGTTTAAAGCCAGAGGGAAAGTCAATTGACAAACGCCTTTTCCTACATAGACCCGCCCTGTCCTGTTTAGGCAATAAGTGCCTGTTGGAGAAGAATGAAGTGGCCATGTGTTGGGGAGGATGAAAGTTTGGTAAGAAAGTTTCACAGGTAAGTAGGCTTGGCAGCAAGGTCTGAGAATGTAGAAGCTGGGGATGAGGTAGAAATGAAAGCAAGTGTTGATATAGAAGAAAAGGTGTTTTGCTGAAACAGTGATCGCTGAGTAACTGAGAAGGCAAAGGTTGGAGATGAGTTGGAAGGAGATTTTTAGGAGCAGGACAAAGGTATGTGATTACAAACAAAGACATGTTTTTCACCAAGTAAGTAAGTCTCAAGAAGAGCATAAGTGAATAGAAAAGGTGTCTTTAGCAAAAAGAAAGATATGGCAGGCAAACAAGAAATGTTGATGTAGCAAGAAGAAGAAAGGTCTAAGAATTTTCCACTGGAAGCTTAAATTGTAACTTACTCTTGTGATTGGATAATAATGACTATAATATGGTGATGGTAGTAGCTATGATAGGCTATAGGCCAATGTCAAGGTATTGTGTATGGTGCTTATTGGTTGTTATGTGCTAAGATACTCTGCAAAGAAAAGTATAGAATGCTCTGTAACTTGAACAGCAAGCGGCTTCAGGTATGCCTACAGCTGGAGCTGGCAGCTATAGGGCTGGCTCTGGATAGCCGCTCCCTGAAATGCTGTAACTTCACCTATGCAATAAACAGCTTTCAAGAGAGCCACCTGAAGTCCAGACATCCTTCGTGAAACCTTCTCCTATAGCCATGGACTTCCTTCTTTGGCCCCAAATCCCGTCCTAGTATGGACCTCATGTCAGGTGTTGAGCCACCACTTAGGTTCAGCTGGGCTAGCCAACCATAGGCACTCTTCAGATCCTCCTGGCCCTCCACAGAGCCAGCAATTGCTAAGGTGAAAAACTTTTGCTACTTTTTCTGCTAAGGCTGCAAACTGATTCTCCCACTCCTGGCCTAAACTTAGCTGACCATATAAAAGTAGAACTAGTAAGGAAAATATTTTAATCATGTGATCTAATTAGCTAGTCTAATTTTCCCGTTGTCTGCTGCAGCACCTGTGGCAATTGAAGACACAGAAACCACTGAACATAAAAGAATCCAGCAAGTATTAGCGCCCCAGTGAGTGGAGATTCTAGAGGAGGGATACCCATAGAGACTATTTCAGCAGGTGGTCTGTGGGTAGGCACGCAGGGCTTCCTCTGATGTCGAAGCACTGGCTACTGCTCCGGCCCACTCCAGCAGTCACAGCCTCCCGGCCTTCTCCTCCAGCTGAGATGTGCAAATCTCTGAGGCTTCAGAGACCTTGACCCGAGAGTGACGGGTCCACCTGTGTCCAGCTGTCTTCATGGCTGTTTCTGTCGTCAGTGACACTTGGAATGGGCCACGCCATTTCAGAACCACTGGCGCTTCTTTCTACTCCTTAACTAGGACTCAATCTCCTGGTTGGATGTTACAAGCAGCAAAGTCCAAAGGTGGGGCTTGTGCCAGCTGAGCTTCCTGTTGAAGGGGTTTTACAAGAAGCAGCATCCTGGCCACAGATGGTTTTAAATATACATCACTTACCTCTACTCCCCCACTAGGTTGAGACTTAGCCGGGTAATTCATAACAACGACGGAAAGGGGGAGAACGGAATCCCTCTTCTGGGTCGGGCTCTCATTCTCACCAAAGCCAATGTCCAAAGCCCTAGCCATGGCATCTTGGTTTCTAGCTTCAAAAGGTGTTTATTTCTCTATTCATTGTTTTCTACCTGAGCCGAGCTCTGGGGGTGCCAGGGCCTATGGAGGTTCCATTGTGTTCCTAAAGAAGCCAAAACCCCTTGAAGGATCTTTCCTGTAAAATGAGTTCCCCTATCTGAGTCTATTGCTTCTACAATACTGTATCTTGGAAAGATTTGTTCCAAAAATGCCTTAATACCTGATGCTGTCGTTGCTGAAGCAGTTGGAAATGCTTCTGGCCACCTTGCTAGCTGACATACCATTATCAGAAGAGATGAAGCCTTCCCACTTGGGGCATCTCAGGAAAATCTACCTGGCATCTTTGGAAGGGACCTGCAGCCCAAGGCCTCCCTCCCCTGGCAAGTTACTTTGTAACTTGGCTGTTTGCTTTAGCACAGATCAAGCAACCTTCAACAGCTCGTTCTGCCAGTCTAAAAAGACCCCCAGCACCATCCAGCATGAGGAAGGCTTCTGCCAATCCTCAGGAGGTGCAAGGACTCTCTTCACGGAGTGCTTTTACTATTGGTAGGGCCAAAGCTTCTGGTATCTCTTGTTTGCCATCCCTTGTAAACCAATTATTGCCCTTTTTCTCTGCCACACGGCTTTTAACTGTATCTCAAACTCCTCTGGGAGAAAAGACAGCTTCCCGGCCAGTGATGGAGTCACTGGGAGCAAAGGGGGCATCTTGGAGAGTTCTGGCAGAAGTGTTGCTTTCTGACTTTCTTCATCCACCAAAAAGGAGACAGAGGAGGCCTGTAACATTCTTCAACTACAGGGAGAGGCCATGGGGCTTTTGCCATGAAGTCTCTCAACTGATTGCGGGACGCAGCCCCCTTTTGATGCGAAGTTCCTGGCAACAGCACCCTCGGAGGTACTCGGGAATTACAGACTTCCGGAACTGCCTACTCTAGGCTCCCCTCTAATATGCACCCCCCTCTTGGTATGGAAAAGGAAGAAAACGAAACTATTCCTAATGCTATGAAGTCTTTGCTGCCTTGCTCTAGGTTCAGCAATTTAACACGGCCTTGGCTGAGCAACAGTCTCTGTCGATTAGTAACAGTTTCTAGAACTAAGACTTTCTTCTGTTACGCCCCTACCAGTAAATTCCTAGCCTTGTCTAAGGACGGATTCACACGGTCTCTTTGTAAAGACACATCTATGTTACTTCTTTCACTCCCACACCTTCGTGGCAGTGGGATGGCTCCCCCCGGCACAGCACCTGGCACAAAACCCCCCTATGCGCACACGCACACCTGCACTTACCCTGCACTCCGCTGCACACACACACACACACCTCCCGCACACTAACACCCCCCTCCACCTCCCCGCCATGCTACTTGCAGTTGCCCCGCCCCTGCCATCCCGGCCGGCTGGCAGCACTCACTCCTCACGTGCTTCCGCATGCCTTGCATTTCCTTGCTGCCCCCTCTGTAGCCTTCCCTCAACCTGCCTTTTCTCCCCTGCCTTGCATTGACTTGCTCACCCATCCCCCACCTGACTTCCTTTCACATTCGTCTAGGTCTGGCCTCACCTTTCCTTTTCCTTCTAGGACCCTCATTGCCTTGCCTCGCCTCGCCAAGCAAGGCCACACAGAGCAGTTGGTCCTGGCCGCTTTTGTGTGCCAGCAGTCCTCGAATGTACTTCTCACCTGCCTTGCCTATCCTTGCCTTGCCTTGGCAACACAACAGTTTCCTTGCCTTGCCCTGCTAGCTCTCTGGAGCCTTGCATTCCTTTGCACGTCCATGCCCCGCCCTTGACCTGCCTACTGCTTTCCTCCAGGGCCTTGGATTGCCGAGCCCTTCTTGTTTCTGCCTGGCCTTCCCATCAGTGGACTTCCCTTCCTACGGCCAGCCTTGCCTCTAACTTCTGGGCCTTCTCTTGCCTACCACTCCATTTGCTTTCCCCTCACTGCTCTGGCCTTGCTTACCTCTCCCTTGACTTGCCCACAATTGCCTGCACTTGCTTTGCAGCGCCTTGCCTGCATGGAAGGCGAGGGCAAGAGTGGTAGGCAGGGCAAAGCAAAGCCAGCAAGTTGTAGGTAGTGCAAGGCAAGGCAGCAGAGGCAAAGGAAGCAGAGCAAGGGTAGCTTAAGAAGAACTAGACAAGGTACTGAAGGCAAGGCAAGGCCAAGAGACTCGGAGTGCCTTTCCTTGCCAAGGCAAGGACATAGTGCCAGTGTTGCTGGAGCAGATGGTAAGGTAGCATGGGGAGGAATAGTCCAGCAAGACATTTCTCTTCTGGCCCCTGGGCGTGTAGGGGCAATTGTTGGATCTATTCTATACTGGAGGTGGATCAGTGGATGGATGTGTTGTATTTTGGAGGAGGGGATGCCGTTTCTTTGGAGATGGGCTTGTAGTTGCTCTCTTTGGCAAGGAAAGCAGGTTTGGATGTGCACATCAGGTGCTCTTAGGGATTTTAAAGGCTTTTCCCAAGAGGCAGAGCTCTCTCTGGCTTAGAGCTGTTGAGCTGTCCGTGGGAATGCAAAGGCCAGGCTTGTGAGCCTTTTGTCCTGGTGCCTTTAGTGTGTGAGCAGTCCGTGGTGCCGTTGTCTTTGGATGCTGACTCTGGGAGAGGGAAGGCTTAGGATGGTACCTAGAGCTGAGAAGGAAAGTGCTGAGAACAGCGTGTGTGCTGCTAGTTTGGGGGGTGCAGTTGAAGTTGCAGGCAGCAAGATCTTCCTCAGCCCACACTGTTTTGAGCTCTGTTTTTGCCAGATGGTTTCAAGTTGGTGGGCAGAATCTGCGAGAGGGAAAAGATTGGTTTGGGCCAAAGAGGTTTGTCTGCCTCTTGGAGTGCGGTATAAAGAAGAGTCCGCTCTTGGAAGGGGAAGATGAGGGAAATCTTTTTGTCCTGATGTGCTGTTGATTTGAGTGCAGGGACGTTTGCAACTTGCCTCTGCCCTTGGGGTGGTTTCGAGCAGCGCCAGGCGCTTGGCCTTCTTTTGCAAGTCGTCAGCGCCATCGTGTGCTTGTTTCGAGGAGCGCTGACAGTGCCGGGGAAAAAGCCAAGCGCTTCGCTGGCGCCGCCCCAAGTCGTGTGCGAGCAGTTGCTGGAAGAGCTCCGCTGTGCATCCTGCCTCTTGGAGACACAAAAGAATGTGATCCTGCGCGTAGCGGGGAAGCAAGAGGAATCTTTTCATTGTTGGCTGTGCAGTTACTAAGCGGCAAAAGTCAAGGCAGCTCCAGCACGGCCTCTTTCTTTCAAGAACCTTTTCTGTGCCATCATGAACATGCTCAACATGCAACTCGCACCCACTGAACTGCATCAAAGGTCCTGGAGAGACGCACTTTCCTTCAAGCTCTAGCTACCATCCTACCCTCCACCTCTCGCCGATCCCAAAGCCCTTCCGAACATGCAGCAGCTGCACGCAGAGAACAAGTGCTAGAAGAAGGCGTTGGCCTTCAGAGTCCCTCTAAAGTCTGTAAACTAGGCGAAACATTGCAGTGACCAGCACTTTCCTTCGCAACTATCTACAGAGCGTCATCACATTCTCTCAGAGTGGCTAAAGTCCACCCTTGCAGCACAGCAGCGTTTCCGGCCACAGTTCGGACTGAGAGATGGGCCAGGTGAGAAAGCATTTGTTGACTATCCCTCGTCTCTGGAAGACTTGCTACTCGCAGCGCAATCACGTCCACACACCTTCAGTGTGGCCAAGTTCAAGCAGCTAGAGCTCACAGAGACGGGAGAGTCGGGAGAGAAGCCGTTCCAAAAGTACCGTGTACTTAGGGCAGCATTCAAACTGTGCACAGCACTCTACAGCACTGTAGACCGTGGCTTCTCTGACAAGACGTGCCATCCCATTGTTGGCTCTCGCAGCTCGCTTGCTAGCTGCTCTCCTGAAGAAAAGAACTAGGAGGAAAAGCCAATGCTGGGCGGCACCTTCCCCTTGCCTCCCGTAAAGCCACTTCAACTCCCCGCTGCACTCTCTACTTCCCCTCTCCTTGCCATCGACCGCTGTGTTTTCTGCATCTCGGAGCCCAAAGGTAAGCGCCAGTGTTCCCAGGGATGCTTGGAAGAGGGAGAAGTAGTAGCACAAGTAGCTGCCGTTGAACTTCCTCCTTCTCAATGCTAACGTGAAGTCGGCAGGCAGGCGAGCGCCAGCCACGCTCCTTTCTCAGTTTGTACGCTGCGGACACGAGCCCGGTGCTCCGGCGCCTTCGTTCGGCCTCTTTAGTAGCCATGTGGCGCTTTCATTCTGCCGGAGTCGAAGCGTCGTCTACTTGTGGCACAGAGAGCACGGTGCCGGCAGCCAAATGCTCCAGCCGACTGCTTCTGCCGACACACGCCTGGGCTATGCACTTTCCCTCTCAGCGACATACAGTTCTAAATGTAAAGGGAAAGATTCTCGGCTACGTCTGGCACAGAGAACAGTTTTAGTTCAACGGGCTTACCCAGAGCATGCCCCCGACGCGTGGGAACTCGTATTTGCACCACATTCCAGGGGTAGTCTTCTTTCCTTTACAGGCTGCACAGCGCCGGCAGATGGCCGTGCGCTCTGCACCTGCCTTCTCACTTCCAAGTAGCACCGCGCACATTAGAGCCTTGCAGGGAGAGAAGACGCGGATGGGCGTCTCGCCCAGAAGAACGTGGCAGGGCGAAAAGGTGTTCTTCTTTTGTCTTCCTCGTCGCCCAGAGTGTGCCGCTGTGTTGAAAGTCTTGGCCAGCGAAAAGCTACACCAGCAAGTGTTTCTCTCCTGATGCATTGCGCTGAGCGAGAGCTGAGGAAAATGCTTGCACAGCACACTGTGGATGCGTGCAGTACACACGCTGAAGAGCGGCACGGCTAAAAGTCATCGCTGGGCTTCAGTTCTGTCCAGACAGCAGAAGGCGAAGAACGAAGCAGCTGGGCACCGGCTGCATGTACTTAGTGGAGCGAATTTCACATGTCCAGCCAAGAGCTGCTTCTCTTCCAAGTAGCCTTGAAACTGAGCACAACACACTGCGGCTGGGCAGCTTCCTTCTCAGATAGACGTGCCGTCACATTATGCACTCTCGCAGCTCCGTTGCCCACTTGCAGCAGCTGCTGCCAAAGAAAAAAGCTCCAGAAGTAAAAGCCACTGCTGGACTGCCCTTTCCCCTTGCCTCACGTCAAGCACCTGAAACTGTCCGCTGCACTCTCTATTCCCATTCTCCGTCGCATCTACCACTGTAATGTCTGCATCTCGAAGCATAAACCCCGGCACAGTTCTCTCCTGGGAAAGCTGGAAGAGAAATAGGTAGCCGCACAAGTAGCTGCAAGTTTCCGACTGCTAAGATGAATCCGAAAACAAGCGAGTGGCAGCCACGCTTCCTCTTGCAGCCTGTGCGATGCCCACAGCAGCTCCGTGCTCTGCCTTCGTTCTTACGCTCGTCGTAGCAGGTCGCGCTTTCGTTTTGCTGGAGACGACCCGTCGTCTACTTCTCGCGCAGAGAGCGCGGTGCCAGCAGCCAAATACTGCAGGCTGCTGTTTCTGCCGAAACACGCCTGGGCTATGCAATTTCTCTCTAGCGCTAGGTAGCACAACATTCTGTCTGCCTTGTGGTCTTTATCTTAAGGGAAAGATTCTCGGCTACGGCTCGCCCAGAGAACTGTTCCGGGACAATACATGTGTTTTATTACCCCTTCTCGCAAGAAGACTGTGGTGCTGCGTTGGAACTGTTGGCCAGTGAAAGGCTAATCCATCATGTGCTTCCCTCCTGATGCATTTTGCTGAGCGAGAGCTGAGGAAAATCCGTGCACTGCGCACTGTGGATGCGTGCAGTATACACGCAGAAGAGCGGCAAAGCTCCTAGTCATCGCACACACCAGCCCAGTGGCCTGGGGCTGCGTTCTTCTCCCTTACCGGCGCTGGACAGAACTGAAGCATTCAGCTTTGGCTCTCTTCAGTGTGTGTACTGCACGCATCCACAGTGCGCAGTGCACGGATTTTCCTCAGCGCTACGTGCAAGTACAGCCTTTCTGCTTCGCAGAGCCCAACTGTCCGCACAAGCTCTCGCTCAGAGAAATGTGTCAAGAGAGAAGCACTTGCTGCATTAGCCTTCCGCTGGCCAACAGTTGCAACGCAGCACATAGTCTTACTGCGAGAAGGGGTAATAAAACGCACGCTTTCAGCACAGCAGCACAATCTGGGCGACGAGGAGGACAAAAGAAGACCATCTTTTCGTCTTTGCACGATTTTCTCTGCCACACATCTATCCACGTCTTTGCTCCCTGCAAGGCTCTAATGTGCGCGGTGCTACTTGGAAGTGAGAAGGCAGGTGCAGAGAAGCATTGCCATCTGCCGGCGCTGTGCAGGCTGTAAAGGAAAGAAAGACTACCCCTGGAATGTGGTGCAAATACAAGTTCCCACGCGTCGGGGTAAGCGCCGGCTAAGCCCGTTGAACTAGAGCTGTTCTCGGTGCCAGACGTAGCTGAGACTCTTTCCCTTTACATTCAGGCTACAAAGCAAAGAGAATGTGGTGCTACCAAGGGCAGCGAAGGAAAGTGCACAGCCCAGGTGTGTTTCGGAAGAGACAGCAACCTGGAGCGTTTCTCTGGAGGGTTTCTCTGCCGGCGTGCCCTCTGTGCGACAAGATGACGACGCTTCGACTCCGGCAGAATGAAAAGAACGAAATGGTACGAAGAGCATAAGAATGAAGGCAGAAGCAGGGAGCAGGTGTGTGCATAGCACAGGCTGCAAGAGGAAGCGTGGCTGCCACTCGCTTGTTTTCGGATTCATCTTAGCAGCCGGAAACTTGCAGCTACTTGTGCGGCTACCTATTTCTCTTCCAGCTTTCCCTGGAAAGAATTGTGCCGGGGCTTATGCTTCGAGATGCAGACATTACAGTGGTAGATGCGACGGAGAATGGGAATAGAGAGTGCAGCGGACAGTTTCAGGTGCTTGACGTGAGGCAAGGGGAAAGGGCAGTCCAGCAGTGGCTTTTACTTCTGGAGCTTTTTTCTTTGGGAGCAGCTGCTGCAAGTGGGCAAGGGAGCTGCAAGAGTGAATAGTGTGAGAGAAGAAAGCTGCCGAGCCGCAGTGTGTTGTGCTCAGTTTCAAGGCTACTTGGAAGAGGGGGGTACTTGAGGAACGCCTTCTAGCTGGACGCGTCCTTCTGCCTGTGCTCCAGCTGCATGGACTCTGTAGCATTGAAGGTGTAAGAACCTGCTACTGGCCAGGTAGTGTCCAGGAGTGCAACAGCTGCGCCTTCCTTTGTGAAGCAGCCAGAGCATTCTCAGCTGAATCTGCTTGTGAAGCAGCTCTTGGCTGGACATTTGAAATTCGCTTCACTGAGTACATGCAGCCGGTGCCCAGCTGCTTCGTTCTTCGCCTTCTGCTGTCTGGACAGAACTGAAGCCCAGCGATGCCTTTGAGCTTTGCCGCTCTTCAGCGCGAACACTGCACGCGGCCACAGTGCGCTGTGCACGGATTTTCCTCAGCTCGACGTACAGTCATTTTCTTGCTGTTCCACAGGGTCCAAACTGTCCGCGTAGCTCTCGCTCAGCGCAATGCGTCAGGAGAGAAACACTTGCTGGAGTAGCTTTTCGCTGGCCAAGACTTTCAACACAGCAGCACACTCTGGGCGACGAGGAAGACAAAAGAAGAACACCTTTTCGCCCTGCCACGTTCTTCTGGGCGAGACGCCTAGCCGCGTCTTCTCTCCCTGCAAGGCTCTTATGTGCGCGGTGCTACTTGGAAGTGAGAAGGCAGGTGCAGAGAAGCACTGCCATCTGCCGGCGTTGTGCAGCCTGTAAAGGAAAGAAGACTGCCACTGGAATGTGGTGCAAATACAAGTTCCCACTCGTCGGGGCAAGCTCCGGCTAAGCCGGTTAAAATAAAGCTGTTCTCTGTGCCAGACGTAGCCGAGAAGCTTTCCGTAAAGCTGCTGGCTACAAAGCAAAGAGAATGTGGTGCTACTTCAGCGCTAGAGAGAAATTGCATAGCCCAGGCGTGTTTGGGCAGAAGCAGCAGCCTGCAGCATTTGGCTGCCGGCACCGCGCTCTCTGCGCGAGAAGTAGACGACGGGTCGTCTCCAGCAAAACGAAAGCGCGACCTGCTACGAAGGGCGTAAGAATGAAGGCAGAGCACGGAGCTGGTGTGTGCATCGCCCAGGCTACAAGAGGAAGCGTGGCTGCCACTCGCTTGTTTTCGGATTCACGTTAGCAGCTCGAAACTTAAAGTTCAACTTGCAGCTACTTGTGCTGCTACCTATTTGTCTTCCAGCTTTCCCAGGAAAGAATTGTGCCGGGGCTTATTATTCGAGATGCAGAGATAACAGTGGTAGATGCGACGAAGAAAGGAGAGTGCAGCGGACAGTTTCTGGTGCTTCACGTGAGGCAAGGGGAAAGGGCAGCCCAGCAGTGGCTTTTCCTTCTGGAGCCTTTTTCTTTGGCAGCAGCTGCTGCAAGTGGGCAACGGAGCTGTGAGAGTGAATAGTGTGAGGGCACATCTATCTGAGAAGGAAGCTGCCGAGCCGCAGTGTGTTGTGCTCAGTTTCAAGGCTACTTGGAAGAGGGGGGTACTTGAGGAACGCCTTCTAGCTGGACGAGTCCTTCTGGGGCTGCTCCAGCTGCATGGACTCTGCAGCATTGAAGGTGTAAGAACCTGCTTCTGACCAGGTAGTGTCCAGGAGTGCAACACAGCACCTTCCTTTGTGAAGCAGCCAGAGCATTCTCAGCTGAATCTGCTTGTGAAGCAGCTCTTGGCTGGATATGTGAAATTCGCTCCACTAAGTACATGCAGCCGGTGCCCAGCTGCTTCGTTCTTCGCCTTCTGCTGTCTGGACAGAACTGAAGCCCAGCGATGACTTTTAGCCGTGCCGCTCTTCAGCGTGTGTACTGCACGCATCCACAGTGTGCTGTGCAAGCATTTTCCTCAGCTCTCGCTCAGCGCAATGCATCAGGAGAGAAACACTTGCTGGTGTAGCTTTTCGCTGGCCAAGACTTTCAACACAGCAGCACACTCTGGGCGACGAGGAAGACAAAAGAAGAACACCTTTTCGCCCTGCCACGTTCTTCTGGGCGAGACGCCTAGCCGCGTCTTCTCTCCCTGCAAGGCTCTTATGTGCGCGGTGCTACTTGGAAGTGAGAAGGCAGGTGCAGAGCGCACCGGCCATCTGCCGGCGTTGTGCAGCCTGTAAAGGAAAGAGGACTGCCACTGGAATGTGGTGCAAATACAGGTTTCCACGCGTCCGGGGGCATGCTCTGGGTAAGCCCGTTGAACTAAAGCTGTTCTCTGTGCCAGACGTAGCCGAGAATCTTTCCCTTTACATTTAGAACTGTATGTCGCTGAGAGGGAAAGTGCATTAGCCCAGGCGTGTGTCGGCAGAAGCAGTCGGCTGGAGCATTTGGCTGCCGGCACCGTGCTCTTTGTGCCACAAGTAGACGACGCTTCGACTCCGGCAGAATGAAAGCGCGACAAAGGCTACTAAAGAGGCCGAACGAAGGCGCCGAGCACCGGGCTCGTGTCCGCAGCGTACAAACTGAGAAAGGAGCGTGGCTGGCGCTCGCCTGCCTGCCGACTTCACGTTAGCATTGAGAAGGAGGAAGTTCAACAGCAGCTACTTGTGCTACTACTTCTCCCTCTTCCAAGCATCCCTGGGAACACTGGCGCTTACCTTTGGGCTCCGAGATGCAGAAAACACAGCGGTCGATGCCAAGGAGAGGGGAAGTAGAGAGTGCAGCGGGGAGTTGAAGTGGCTTTACGTGAGGCAAGGGGAAGGTGCCGCCCAGCATTGGCTTTTCCTCCTAGTTCTTTTCTTCAGGAGAGCAGCTAGCAAGCGAGCTGCGAGAGCCAACAATGGGATGGCACGTCTTGTCAGAGAAGCCACGGTCTACAGTGCTGTAGAGTGCTGTGCACAGTTTGAATGCTGCCCTAAGTACACGGTACTTTTGGAACGGCTTCTCTCCCGACTCTCCCGTCTCTGTGAGCTCTAGCTGCTTGAACTTGGCCACACTGAAGGTGTGTGGACGTGATTGCGCTGCGAGTAGCAAGTCTTCCAGAGACGAGGGATAGTCAACAAATGCTTTCTCACCTGGCCCATCTCTCAGTCCCAACTGTGGCTAGAAACGCTGCTGTGCTGCAAGGGTGGACTTTAGCCACTCTGAGAGAATGTGATGACGCTCTGTAGATAGTTGCGAAGGAAAGTGCTGGTCACTGCAATGTTTCGCTTAGTTTACAGACTTTAGAGGGACTCTGAAGGCCAACGCCTTCTTCTAGCACTTGTTCTCTGCGTGCAGCTGCTGCATGTTCGGAAGGGCTTTGGGATCGGCGAGAGGTGGAGGGTAGGATGGTAGCTAGAGCTTGAAGGAAAGTGCGTCTCTCCAGGACCTTTGATGCAGTTCAGTGGGTGCGAGTTGCATGTTGAGCATGTTCATGATGGCACAGAAAAGGTTCTTGAAAGAAAGAGGCCGTGCTGGAGCTGCCTTGACTTTTGCCGCTTAGTAACTGCACAGCCAACAATGAAAAGATTCCTCTTGCTTCCCCGCTACGCGCAGGATCACATTCTTTTGTGTCTCCAAGAGGCAGGATGCACAGCGGAGCTCTTCCAGCAACTGCTCGCACACGACTTGGGGCGGCGCCAGCGAAGCGCTTGGCTTTTTCCCCGGCACTGTCAGCGCTCCTCGAAACAAGCACACGATGGCGCTGACGACTTGCAAAAGAAGGCCAAGCGCCTGGCGCTGCTCGAAACCACCCCAAGGGCAGAGGCAAATTGCAAACGTCCCTGCACTCAAATCAACAGCACCTCAGGACAAAAAGATTTCCCTCATCTTCCCCTTCCAAGATCGGACTCTTCTTTATACCGCACTCCAAGAGGCAGACAAACCTCTTTGGCCCAAACCAATCTTTGCCCTCTCGCAGATTCTGCCCACCAACTTGAAACCATCTGGCAAAAACAGAGCTCAAAACAGTGTGGGCTGAGGAAGATCTTGCTGCCTGCAACTTCAACTGCACCCCTCAAACTAGCAGCACACACGCTGTTCTCAGCACTTTCTATTCCTCCCCGTGCTACCTTACCATCTGCTCCAGCAACACTGGCACTATGTCCTTGCCTTGGCAAGGAAAGGCACTCCGAGTCTCTTGGCCTTGCCTTGCCTTCAGTACCTTGTCTAGTTCTTCTTAAGCTACCCTTGCTCTGCTTCCTTTGCCTCTGCTGCCTTGCCTTGCACTACCTACAACTTGCTGGCTTTGCTTTGCCCTGCCTACCACTCTTGCCCTCGCCTTCCATGCAGGCAAGGCGCTGCAAAGCAAGTGCAGGCAATTGTGGGCAAGTCAAGGGAGAGGTAAGCAAGGCCAGAGCAGTGAGGGCAAAGCAAATGGAGTGGTAGGCAAGAGAAGGCCCAGACGTTAGAGGCAAGGCTGGCCGTAGGAAGGGAAGTCCACTGATGGGAAGGCCAGGCAGAAACAGGAAGGGCTTGGCAAGTCAAGGCCTTGGAGGAAAGCGGTAGGCAGGTCAAGGGCGGGGCATGGCCATGCAAAGGAATGCAAGGCTCCAGAGGGCTCCAGAGGGCTAGCAGGGCAAGACAAGGAAACTGTTGTGTTGCCAAGGCAAGGCCAGGCAAGGCAGGTGAGAAGTACATTCAAGGACTGCTGGTACACAAAAGTAGCCAGGACCAAGTGCTTTGTGTGGCCTTGATCCCGCGTGGGTCATGTCTCCTCTGCACCTCAAAGACTTGAGCTACCTGCTTTCCTTTGTAGGCAAAAGAACTCTCATTCTGGTCCCCGAGCTCAAGGGCAAAATGTGAATTGCCCTTGCAAGATTCAAGACATGCAAGGATTGCTCCCAGACCAAGGCTGCCCATAGAGATGAGTGTGGCAACACGCGTCCTCCCCTGGTCTTCCTCTCCTGTGATCCTGAAACACGGGAGATGCTTGAGAGCTTTGAGATTCCTAGGAGGAGCAGAAAGGGCAGGGCAAGGCCATGAAATGGCATTGAAAAGGGGTCTTGAATTCCAGGTGGGGGAGGGGTGAGCAAGGTCATGCAAGGCAAGGGAGGGCTTCAAGGGCAGGGCAAGGCAAGTGGTGGCTTGGCGAGGCGAGGCGAGGCAAGGCAATGAGGGTCCTAGAAGGAAAAGGAAAGGTGAGGCCAGAGCTAGACGAATGTGAAAGGAAGTCAGGTGGGGGATGGGTGAGCAAGTCAATGCAAGGCAGGGGAGAAAAGGCAGGTTGAGGGAAGGCTACAGAGGGGGCAGCAAGGAAACGCAAGGCATGTGAGGAGTAAGTGCTGCCAGCCGGCTGGGATGGCAGGGGCGGGGCAACTGCAAGTAGCATGGCAGGGATGTGGAGGGGGGTGTTAGTGTGCGGGAGGTGTGTGTGTGTGTGTGTGTGTGCAGCGGAGTGCAGGGTAAGTGCAGGTGTGCGTGTGCGCATAGGGGGGTTTTGTGCCAGGTGCTGTGCCGGGGGGAGCCATCCCACTGCCACGAAGGTGTGGGAGTGAAAGAAGTAACATAGATGTGTCTTTACAAAGAGACCGTGTGAATCCGTCCTTAGACAAGGCTAGGAATTTACTGGTAGGGGCGTAACAGAAGAAAGTCTTAGTTCTAGAAACTGTTACTAATCGACAGAGACTGTTGCTCAGCCAAGGCCGTGTTAAATTGCTGAACCTAGAGCAAGGCAGCAAAGACTTCATAGCATTAGGAATAGTTTCGTTTTCTTCCTTTTCCATACCAAGAGGGGGGTGCATATTAGAGGGGAGCCTAGAGTAGGCAGTTCCGGAAGTCTGTAATTCCCGAGTACCTCCGAGGGTGCTGTTGCCAGGAACTTCGCATCAAAAGGGGGCTGCGTCCCGCAATCAGTTGAGAGACTCCATGGCAAAAGCCCCATGGCCTCTCCCTGTAGTTGAAGAATGTTACAGGCCTCCTCTGTCTCCTTTTTGGTGGATGAAGAAAGTCAGAAAGCAACACTTCTGCCAGAACTCTCCAAGATGCCCCCTTTGCTCGCAGTGACTCCATCACTGGCCGGGAAGCTGTCTTTTCTCCCAGAGGAGTTTGAGATACAGTTAAAAGCCGTGTGGCAGAGAAAAAGGGCAATAATTGGTTTACAAGGGATGGCAAACAAGAGATACCAGAAGCTTTGGCCCTACCAATAGTAAAAGCACTCCGTGAAGAGAGTCCTTGCACCTCCTGAGGATTGGCAGAAGCCTTCCTCATGCTGGATGGTGCTGGGGGTCTTTTTAGACTGGCAGAACGAGCTGTTGAAGGTTGCTTGATCTGTGCTAAAGCAAACAGCCAAGTTACAAAGTAACTTGCCAGGGGAGGGAGGCCTTGGGCTGCAGGTCCCTTCCAAAGATGCCAGGTGGATTTTCCTGAGATGCCCCAAGTGGGAAGGCTTCATCTCTTCTGGTAATGGTATGTCAGCTAGCAAGGTGGCCAGAAGCATTTCCAACTGCTTCAGCAACGACAGCATCAGGTATTAAGGCATTTTTGGAACAAATCTTTCCAAGATACAGCATTGTAGAAGCAATAGACTCAGATAGGGGAACTCATTTTACAGGAAAGATCCTTCAAGGGGTTTTGGCTTCTTTAGGAACACAATGGAACCTCCATAGGCCCTGGCACCCCCAGAGCTCGGCTCGGGTAGAAAACAATGAATAGAGAAATAAACACCTTTTGAAGCTGGTAATAGAAACCAAGATGCCATGGCTAGGGCTTTGGACATTGGCTTTGGTGAGAATGAGAGCCCGACCCAGAAGAGGGATTCCGTTCTCCCCCTTTCCGTCGTTGTTATGAATTACCCGGGTAAGTCTCAACCTAGTGGGGGAGTAGAGGTAAGTGATGTATATTTAAAACCATCTGTGGCCAGGATACTGCTTCTTGTGAAACCCCTTCAACAGGAAGCTCAGCTGGCACAAGCCCCACCTTTGGACTTTGCTGCTTGTAACATCCAACCAGGAGATTGAGTCCTAGTTAAGGAGCAGAAAGAAGCGCCAGTGGTTCTGAAATGGCGTGGCCCATTCCAAGTGTCACTGACGACAGAAACAGCCATGAAGACAGCTGGACACAGGTGGACCCGTCACTCTCGGGTCAAGGTCTCTGAAGCCTCAGAGATTTGCACATCTCAGCTGGAGGAGAAGGCCGGGAGGCTGTGACACTCTGCAGGAGTGGGCCAGTGCTTCGACCTGTGCGTGCCTACCCACAGACCACCTGCTGAAATAGTCTCTATGGGTATCCCTCCTCTAGAATCTCCACTCACTGGGGCGCTAATACTTGCAGCCTTTGTTTCACGTTAAGTAGTTTCTGTGTCTTCAATTGCCACAGGTGCTGCAGAAGACAACGGGAAAATTAGACTAGCTAATTAGATCACACTATTAAAACATTTTCCTGAATAACTCTACTTTTATATGGTCAGCTAAGTTTAGGCCAGGAGTGGGAGAATCAATTTGCAGCCTTAGCAGAAGAAGTAGCAAAAGTTTTTCACCTTAGCAATTGCTGGCTCTGTGGAAGGCCAGGAGGATCTGAAGAGTGGCCATGGTTGGCTAGCCCAGCTGAACCTAAATGGTGGGTCAATGTGAGGGCCACAATAGGATGGGATTTGGGGCCAAAGAAGGAAGTCCATGGCCACTTCATTCTTCTCCAACAGGCACTTATTGCCTAAACAGGACAGGGCGGGTCTATGTAGGAAAAGGCGTTTGTCAATTGACTTTCCCTCTGGCTTTAAACAATTGGGTTTGGACCCACAATTGCCCTCCTTACAATTGTTCCAAATATCAAGACAACTGCAATCAAAGAGCTGTTCAGCTCACTAATGGTAGCTGCGTAAGGTGTTCTTACCAAAAACATTTGGAAGCCTGTAAAGCAATGCGGAGGGACAAGGGGTTTTTTTGACCACCTATTTTTAAGCTGTCCCCACAAAAATCCCACAAGTAGAAGACATGTTGTTTGTGATTATCAGTGGGAATGGCAACAGCGGATTGGAACTCAAAGCCTTTTAGTGAGTTCTGCTCCAAATCCAAGCAAGCAACTTGCAGATGTAAATGTAGATGGGAACCCTGTGTGGGAGCTTGGAAATGCAAATGCTGTGACCCTTATGGTGGGGCAGCTATTGTTGGAGGACCGTTAGGCCAGGGAAACCCGCAGTATTTTGACCCACCAATTGATGACCAAGGGTAGGAAGGCCCCTTTGCTAATGGAACACGGGCTTTGAAAGGACATGATTGGATTTGTGGCCAACATGCTTAGCTCAGGTTACCTCCAAACTGGTCAGGGATATGGTATATCCCTGGGGTATATTAGACCGTTGTTCTTTTTGCTACTACAAATTCAGGGAAATCGCTTAGGAATCCAAATCTGTGATGATTTAATTCGAGAAAAGCAGTCAGCTGATGCAGCCTTGGCTGCAGGGAGCACCCCAAAACGGGGAAAAGATGAATGGCCACCAGAAGAAGTTACGCAACATGATGGACCAGCCACTTGGAAACCTAAGGAATTCATCCCAGATGCCTGGCAACCCATTTATCATTTGAATGAGATAATTAGGGTACAAGCTGTCTCAGAAATAATTACCAACCAGCCAGCCACAGCTCTTGACCGTCTTGCTGAGCAACCCACTTCAATGACGAAAGTGGCATTTTCAACATTGGATGGTATTAGATTATCTGTTAGCAGAAGAAGGAGGAGTTTGTGGGAAATTAAATGACTCGAGCTGCTGTTTGCAAGCAGATGACAGCGGAAAAGTGGTCAAATAACAGAGGAAATAACCTCAGCTCATGGACCTGTCCAAGTGTTGAAAAGATGGTAATGGGACATGTTTTCATGGTTAACTGGCCAGCTCTGGGCTAAATGAATACCATTTCTCCTCTTCTATGCTATAGCAACTCTAATCTTTTGACCATGCGTGACACCATGCTGGGTGCAGCTCTTTCAGCAGGTGGTCAAGGGGATGCTGCTAGCAGCCATGCCTACCTGATCCAGAAATGACTACAAAAGGACAGAAAAGGATGTCACTGCAAATAATAGCAAAAGCCCAGAAGACTCCAGAAGAAAAAATTAAATCAATGGTAATTAAGGTTTGTAAAGACAAATACAGATCAAATAAAAAGAGGAGGGATTAAAAGGAATGAGATGGATGAGTCTTTACAAACAGACCGTGTGAATTGGCCTGTAGACAAGGCTAGGAACTTATGCGGAGTGAAGTAACAGAAGAAAGTATTAGTTCTCTAGAACTGTTACTAATCATCAGAGACTGTTGATTAATCAAGGCCGTGTTAAATTCCTGAACCTAGAGCAAGGCAACAAAGACTTAATAGAATTAGAAATGGGTTTTTTTCTTCCTTTTCGATGCCAAAAGGGGGGTGCATATTAGAGGAGGGCATAGAGTAGGCAGTTCCGGAAGTCTGTATCTCCCGAATACCTCAGCCAGTGGGGAAAAGGAAGAGGGTGCTGTGGCTGGGAACTTGACATCAAAAGGGGGCTGCATCCCGCAACCGTTTGACAGACCCCATGGGAAAAGCCCCAGGGACTCTCCCTGTAGTCGAAGAATGTTGCAGGACTCCTCTGTCTCCTTTTCGGACATCAACCTCAGGCATGGTGGATTAATTTTCCCTAACGGCAGCGACCTGCTGCGTGGTCTCCGTGCTCTTCCCCAGCTCCCCGGGAGTTGCAAAATAGTTGCCGGCGGCTCTCACCGCGCGTTACAGACGGCTGCGCGGCGCCGGGGCTGCTCGCAGTGCTCCCCTGCCCCGCCAGGGCGGCCTGAGGTCTGCGGAGCCACCTCGCCACCGGCGCGGCCAGGGCCGGGGCCCTTCTCGACAGCAGCCGAGGGGCTGCGGAGCGGGCGGCTGCGGGACGATCAGCTCTTTTATGCCGCGCGGTGCTGCCGCCTCCATCTAGCTCCCCATCGCGCCGCCGGCCGACCCCGCCTGGCGCGTTCACGCTCGGCCGCGCTCGCCGCCCGCCCAGCCTCGCCGGAAGCTCTCCCGCGCGGGCCGTGCCCCGGCTCCGCCTGCGGCTCGGCAGGGCCCGGCCGCACGCGTGCTGCGTGGCTCGGAGCACCCGCGTTGCGCCGCAGGCGACGGGGAAGGCGGGGCGGGCCGGCGCCATGGTGGTAGCGCGAGGAGAGGAGCGCCCGGGCGGGGCGGCGAGTGGCGCGGCGGTGAGCGCTTCTGCTTGCTGTCGCTCGGCTGCCGCCCACGGCAGGTGCCGTGTGACCCCGCGGAGCGGCGGGGCCGGCCGGGCGGTGCGCGGCGAGGCTTTCGGCCAGCGGCGGCCGCAGCGACAGTCTGCCGGCACTGCCCGTGCCGGCGGAGAGAGCGGGGATCCGAGGCCGGCCTTCCTAGGGTAACGAGGGGCGACCGCCTTTGCCGCGCTGCCCTCCGTGCAGCACGTGGCCGATTCCGGCGAAGCCGGGGTCTCCGCAGCGGCGCGGGCGGGAGGGAGTGGGGAGCGCGCTCGGTGCTCTGCCGGCCGCTCCCGCCCAGCGCTGCGCTCCGCCGAGGCGTTTTCCTGCCTATCCTGGGAAGGACATAAGGGACCCCGGAGTCGGAGCTTAGCTGTCAGGGGGAACAACTTCCCTCCATTGGCGACCTCCTTTTCCCTCTGATTCAGCTACCTTGTGGTAGGTGCGATGGTGCTGAAGAAGGGTGGCGGCTGGGCACAGTTGCTGGCATAGGTGGTGCGAGAGCTCCACGCAAGCAGCTTTGAGTGGCATGTGCGAGGGTAGGAAGGTACGGCACCCACAGCTGAAGGTAAAAAAAGTCAGGGCATGTCATCAGCCGCAATCGTGCTAAGTTGTTCATCTTTGCAAACTGCTTGCCGAGTTGTTCCTTTTCTTAGGTAATGGGGGTTTGTATCAACCAGAACTGCATATGGTCAGTATTTGCAGAGAAGGTTACGTGGACAGTTGTTGAAGTGAGTGTAGCAGTTTCTATGGCATTCTGCAAAAAAAGTGACAGGTCTCTCTGTGTTCCCCAATTCTTAACAAAAATGAAGTTAACAAAGCCCTGAAAAGAGGTTTTACAAAACTTCAGGGATTTTTTCCTACGAGTACTGTGGAGACAGCCATAGTCACCTTGTCTTTCCAAAAGTGAAGGTTACATCTTTTTGTCCAAGAGCATCAAGTGCTTTTGATCAGCGTTTGTGTGCATGCATTAGCCTTGTTCTTGTTCTTCCTTGGAGAACTTTTACAATCCTCAGATGATCTGTGTAGGCTGCAGACTGCAGTGGTGAACTTGAAGGCTTCCAGCAGAAGGGAGATGCTGTCCACGTTTTGGATTTTCCTTAGTCTGAACCTTCAATGTCCAAGGCTTCACTTTTCAAGCAGTTGGAAGAGCTCCAAATGAAGATATGAACAGGTCTTAATTGACCTTGTCACCGCCTCAGTTGGTCAGGTAATGCTGCGCACTGGATTTAATTGCCTAGTGCAAGATGTGCTAAAAATATGTAAGAGTATCTCCTCGATTACCCTCCCAGAAGGGTTTGAATGGAGAACAAGGAGTTCCGAAGACAGGTATTTGGTGTACGAGAAGTAGAACTTAGTGGATTGCAGGGCACTGCATGCACAAATGTCTAAGGAGGATCCATCTTTTTATGCCCCATCTATGCTTGTTCTCATTTGAACTCCTGAACATTCTGGAGGTTGGTTTTGTTAGGGTTGTGGCTGGGGAAGGGGTGGTGGTGGGGGAGGGGTGGGTGTTGTTTCTGATCTTTTT
Source organism: Coloeus monedula (assembly GCF_965178545.1). NCBI lineage: Eukaryota > Metazoa > Chordata > Aves > Passeriformes > Corvidae > Coloeus > Coloeus monedula. The sequence continues at coordinate 218,944 of NW_028120807.1, read as the reverse complement.
AATTTCCAGGATAGTGTACAAAGAACTTGTGCCCACAACCAGCAGTATGAAGCAATGCAGGTATAAAAGAAGGTCACCGAAATGTCGGATAATATGAATCTGAAAGCGCTTCAGTATTTTACCCAGGAGTTTCACTGCAACAAGGTGATTGTCCTTGACAGAAATGTAGTGGCAGGCTTATGCCATGCTAGAAGTGATGACCTTTCTCTGCCCCAAATTGACCAGCAAGATCTTTTGGCTCTTGATTGAAACCCCTGAGCCAGCTGTGTTTCAGGCTGCAGAAGCTGCAGGTGTTGTGGCAGACGCGGGGTGCAGCCCTGCCTGCCGGTCCCGACCTGGCGCACGCCGGTGGCAGCCGTCAGCGCCTGGGGTCCCCTGGAAGGGGGATTTAATCATTTCTTCTCTAGCATTTGCTTGTGTTTTGTCAAGATTCTTTCATTCACTAAATAGTAAATTTAAAAAATTAGCTGAATGATAATAATTTTGAAGTCTTCTGAGGCAGAACTGGGAAGGTTAGAACATATTTGTATGATTTCAAATATGTAGAAATTCTTAAATGACAAACGTTAACAAACTGACAATGCAAGCAATTATGGTGACACTTTACATTTCATTGGTTTTCATGCAGCTCCATCCCATGTGTTGGTAGGTTCTTAAAAAGTGAAAATTGGGCCCACTAGAGCGATTATTAAAAAGAAGTACAACTCCTTGGGGCTAACACAAAGGGACAGCGTCCACGTGAGTAAATGGTTATCACATTTAGATGTGATTCTGCTGCTTGCACTTTCTCTGCCCTCAAACTGCTTTCTTTATCGTCAATGCAGGGATGTTTGACATTCTTAGAAAAGAGAAAAGAAACAGATTTCCTCAAAAAAAAAAAAAAAAAAAAAAAGCCAGGTGAAATTAATGCAATGTTAATTGCATTAATTTATTCAGGTGGAGTTTTAGTTTTTATTCTATGAAGTGCTTGTTGCACCACTTTTGTTGTTTCCCACAGATTTGGAGTGGGATTTCCTCCAGTTGATTGTTCAGCAGAGGGAGTGAGACTTCCTTCAAAAGTTTTGCAGGAGTTGCATCTGTGAATCGGGCACGTGAGTTGCCTTTTTTTTTCCCCCCCAGATTTTCGTAGGCTTCTGTTTTTCACCGTGGATCAGTTCACCTTGGATCAGTTTGCTCTTTTTGTTCCAGTGATTTTTTCTTTTGGACATGTGTCACGATCCGTTAATACAAGTAAGGGTCGTGATGGTTTGTTTACAGATCTCCGAGTGCAAAAGGACACAAGGGATTTCAGTTTTAATCAAAACAGTGCACCTTTGTTAAGTACCCACAACACGGTAATGCGATAGAGGAGAGAAAGAGAGAGAGAGAGAAAGAAAAACAAAGTAAAAGAGTAGAGAGGAAGAAAGGGGGGGCAATGGCTACCAACGGATGAGACGAAGTCCTCGTGCTCTGCTGCCAATAGATTTGTCTTCTTTCCGTGGGGAGATCTCATCTCAGTTATTTCAGAAAGTCCCTTTATAGCCCTGTTTCGAAACGAGGGCCAACTGGCCAAGACCATATCTGTGTTTCGTAATAACATTGCAGAACTAAAAGCTAGCCCTAACTATCCCAGGTACATACCAAGCATGCCTTTCTCCTATGCTAACTATACTGCCTGCTATGGTTTGCGGCCTAGCAGCGTTAGCGCGTCTACTTCTGGCATGAGTTTAGCAGTGCTCTCGCTTCTGCTTTCTAGCTGTATTCCCACATCTCGCCCTTTTCCCCAAGAGGTGGGGCAAATCTACAGCCGTTGTTATGAGGCTCGTTGCTTTGGGAAACAGGTACAGGACAGGTGTAGAGGACAGGTCATTCCTTTCCGCTTCAGCGCAGTCCTTCCCGCCTGGGCAGCAAGAACGGCGCAGTCCACTGTGACCTGCACAAATTTCCTCAGGAATGCGTACCAGTTCCCAGCGGGCACACCTGCAGGCAACAGTTGGCAGACATCCCACCTTAGGCAGGTCGGAACTCCTGTGTTTAGCCTCTGTCCTCGGCGATGATCGTGAGGCAGATGAGGGATCTTCAGACCGTCTCTTACACCACCCCATGACTCACGATTGTCATCAGGAGAGCTCCATCAGCACGATTTCGTAGTGTTGTTGCGAAGTCTTCAGGACTCGTTAATGTTGGTAGCATATCCCAGAAAAGGGTAGAGAAAATAAGAAAAGAGAAAGAAAAGGAAAAAGAAGGAATAAGTAATTTTTAATCAAAATACACCTGTAATTTTTAATCATGTCTTATCTTATTTTAATACTCATGTAGTTCATCTTGTGTCAATAACCTTAGGGGTGTCCACAGTGGATGGGATAGTGTCCAAATTGTGCACATCTATTACAGATGTCAACCGTTTCATCATTCTGCAATTCATGATGTGTAAGATTGCTGATAAAACAAACCCAATCAAAACTAAAATCAAGAGAACAAGGATGGGATGACACAATTTGTTCAGGACACCTGTAGCAGTAGGTGAGCACCCAAAAGGAGTATCCCACCAGCTGTGTCCAGCATCTTTCTTTCCTCTGTCTAGAAAACAATGTGTTTCTTTCCCATTGTGATGAACAGTTACCAAGGTTTTCTGTCTGTTTTTCTTGATCTTTTCCAAAATTCCAATGAAATCCTGGTGAAGCAACAAGTGCTTTACCTAAGTAAGGTTCATCCCAGTGGGGGTAGGCAATAATTGGTGGATGACTGTGTAATTGGACTGTAAAATACAATAAGAAGTAAGTGGGGCTAAATAAGAGAAATCACATCCTGTGCTTTTAGTCAAGTTACAAAGACAAGAATTTGAATGAGTTTTAGTATCTACAACTAAATTTTCTAGAAATACCTTATCACATGCAGTTCTTAAGCATGCACATCCATTGCCTATATACACAAGCAGTGTTTCAGGAATCTTGTTAGGATGAATTTCAAAAGGACAGCTATTTTGTTCTGTGTCCAAACAAATGTCTTGAGGTCTAATTGCACTGCTTTCACAGATAAACCCTTGTTGTTCTCGGACAATACAAGTTTCCAAATTAACAGTTTGCCACTTCTTACCAGTTTGACGGGCCCATTCTCTGTGCTGGAAAGGGTAGAGAATAGCTGCATCATGGTTCAGCCCTAATGCAATGATAGGGACTATCCAATGCACTGAAGCATTACGTATGGTTAGTACAAAGGCTGTGGCTGTGTTTGTGATGGGATTGTAGGTAAAATTCACTAAATTCCACCAGGATTGGAATTCTCTTTCAAAATCAGTGGCACCGTCCCAGATTATTTTCCGAATTTCAGTAGGAAAAGTGCCTTCTTTGCCTTCTCTTACAATTGAGGCAGCAACGGACTGCATCCACAATTGAGCCTGGACGCAGCTGAGAGCCAAAGAAATGTTGTTTTGCGTAGCACGGAGCATGCCAATTATCAATTTGTGGTCATTCACATTTACCTTTTCTCAATTTGGTAATATGTTTGATAACAACCGCTGATGGCTTGTTGTATTTTAGTCAAATCTGTAGTTGTGGCAGCCAATTTATTCATTAGCACTTCTGAATCAATACTATTTAAGATTCCCAATCCTGTTCCCACAACGCCGGTTATGTCTCTTTGCGTCCGTTTCTTAGAAGGGTTCCGCTTTTGCAACCCGGTTGTCTGCCCCTTGAAGGAAGTCTGCAGAAAAGGTGAACAAGCTGGCTGAATTTCTGAGACATTGTTTTGCATCAGCAACTTGACTTGTTTAAGGGAGCATGCCGGATTGAGCAATAGTTGTTGTTGGCCTGTTTTTGTGGTTATACGTGGTCCAATTTCAAAAATTCTCGGGCTTAGCATGACCGGTGGTTGGGTGGTAGGTATTGCAACATCGACTTTGAGTTCCCCCCAGTATTTTGTATTGTTTTTACCACACGTGACTTTATGGGGAAATTGTACAGCAATTAAGGTTTAGCCAACAATCTTGATTTTGAATTTCACCAAACAAAACACGGCCATGAGGTCCAATGCTATAACTGTGTACAGGTTCGGTAAAACATTCAGCAATTAATCCACATCGTATTGTAACATCGTCACCTCGGGTTACCATAAAGGGTGGAAAAACTTTATTCTTGTCATCTAACACAAGGGGGGTACTTATACCGTGGTATGTGATTACTGCACTCAGTATGGGCTTTGCTGCGGCGTTTATTTTGAATTTATAAGTTAAACCTGTCAGACTTGGCTGATCTGCCGGGTTATTTTGCCAATTGCATGTTGCATAGGTCGGTTTGGTTAGAGGAAAGTTATACCAGCAGTCAGTTAGTTTGTTTCTGCGAAGCTTTGTGATTTCAACATTGTTGGTACTGGGGCCTAAGGTGTAGTTACCGACATTCTTCTGACAACCACACAGGATGAAGGGGGTTTGTTTGTCACACACCCACTCCGTTGTAGGGCAGAGTTTGGCCGTAATGTTGGGGTGCAAATCACTTTTCCCATCTGGTTTTAGAAAATTTCCAGCGATTGCAATGGTGGAAGCTTTCTGGTAAAGAGATCCTTCTACTTTTCTGCATCCTACCTTAATTTTTTCCCCTCTTGTTCCTTTTAGGATTCTAGTCCAATCCTTCAAGTCCCATCCCCATTCACTTGGACGGTATACCTCAGAGTCGTGCAGTGCTACAGTGGCTAGGTTCGGGCAACGATCTCTGGGATAGGATCCTAGAGCACTAGTGTACCTAATGGTAGCTTCAGACCATGGCCACTCAGCTGGTTTTTGGCCCTGGTGTTGTGGTAGGATGCAGAAAAGTATCACTAGTCTTATCATGGTTTATGTGCTCTTCTTCATGTCCCTCGGAGTTCTTCTGTGAAAAGTGAACACAACAGAGTCTGCCACCAAAAGGCAGAAAATTAGAATGATGGAATGATGCAGCGTGTATGTATCCGATGCTCTCTCCCTAGGGCATCAGAGGCTAGCCATGCATATTTATTCAGAGGGCGTTTTAGCACTAGTGGTACTTCTCCTACGGTAGGGAGATCTACCGAAACAGGTTGTCCAGGGTAGTGTGCAGGATTCTTAGGATCATTTGGTCCCTGCAGTGAGAGAATTATGCTTGGAGCTGTTGGGAAAAAGACAGTGATTTTGGGACACCCGTTTACCCCCCATCTATCATTCACACCTTTCACAGCTTCCCATAGCCAAACATCCCAATTTCCCTCCTGTGGTTTCAAAAGTCCTTTCAAGAGACCATTGGTCCTTTCTACGATGCCGTTAGCTTGAGGGTAGTAAGGAGTGTGAAAAGTCCGTTTAATCCCTTCACCTTTTGCCCAGTCCTGTACAACTTTGGCAGTAAAGTGAGACCCGTGATCAGATTGAATTTCTTGTGGTTTTGGGAAAGTTCCAAACCATGCCTGCAATGCTTGAACAGTATGATCTCCTGTAGCTCTTTTAAAAGCATTGGCCTGGACTAACCCAGATATCATCTCTACTCCTACCAGCCCAAAGTGTTTACTTCCTGACTTTTTAAAGGGGCCGATATAATCTACCTGCCACGCTTCCCGTAAGCCTTTACCCTTTCTTAAATGCAGAGGGTCATCTTCCAAAGGGTGTCTTTCTAGCCGTCTGCGACGTTGTTCACAGGCTGACATGCATGTTTTACACATTTCTCTGGTAACAGACCAACCGCGAGCAAGGGCTTCTTTGTACAAATCTTTTGCACCTGTGCGTTGTCTTTTTACATGCAACCATTCTAAGAAGTGCTCCCAGTCCTCTGTAATTTGATCTTTTTTCACAGGACTTAGTCTTGCTAATTCGTCAGCTCTAGTGTTCCACTCTCCTGCTGCATTTCCATCTGTCTGGTGAGAGGCTACCCACTCCACGGCCAAATTCCCTGGACTTGCAATACTTAGAATTTCTTGCTACTTTTCCTTTTGCCATACTGGGATTCTGTTAACTTCACAATCCTTTTGCTGCCAAAAAGGAAGCCACTCAGTCCATCCCTTAAACACAGCATAGGAATAATCGGTGTAGATACAGACAGAAGTATTCTGTGCCTCACGTTGGAAAACACTCCAAACAGCTATCAGCTTGCCAACTTGGGCACTGCCTTCCCCCTCTGTGATAATTCCTTCACCTGAGGAAGTGTGGAGGGCTACAGCCTTATGTTTCCACACCTTTCCTTCTCGCTTGGCAGAAGCATCCGTAAGCCAAGAATTTGCTGACCGTTTGGGGGAAAAAGGAGGGGCTACTCTAATGACTGAGGCAGGTTTGTCCTGGCTGCTACCCAAGTTTTCAGTTTCTTGGATTGCCAGATTTTTTACAGCTCCTTCAGTTCTTGAGAAGACGCTACAATCATGTTCAATCTGAGCATACCACTTCCTTACTGAGGTCCTCTGGGCCACCCCGTCAGGTGGGGGTGGTGCCAGTAGAGACAGCCTTAATAACTTTGAAAGGGCCTCTCAAAACAATTGGTTGTTGTTGTGCAATCTTCTCCGCTTCTAGGAGAGCTAAGCTAACCACAAACAATCCTTTCTCCCAGGTAGTGTACCTTTTTTCAGCATCTTTAAAGCCACGGGAGTAAAAACCAAGAGGCTTCGTCTGACCCTCAGGACCCCGCTGCCATATGTGTACTGACAACCCTGAGGAGACCTGAAAAGCATCTGTGGGATGAATAGGGCCCAGGGCTTGGTGAGGCTGTTGCTTCAAAAACCAACAATTGCCGTGCTTCTTCTTGGGAAGCACTCCATTCCCATTTTGTCCCTTTTCTTAACAAGTTGTAAAGAGGTCTGGCAATTATGGAAAATCTGGGATGTGTTTTCTCCGGAGCACTAATACACATCCTAAAGCATGTTGGAGATCTTTTTTGGATTCAGGCATTTTAATCTGATCTGAAGAGGTTAGGGTATCAGGTGGGATACGTGTCATACCTCCTTTCCACCAAATTCCCAACAATTTCACTTCATGTGAAGGGGTTTGGGTTTTTTCTGAGGGAATTTGCAAATCAAGGCTTTCTAAGTGGGAGGTTATTTTCTGTTGGGTATCTCTCACTTCTTCTATTTCATCTCCTCCCACAAGGGTCTCATCAGTGTGTTGATGAACAGCTAGATTGTCCGCTTTGGGTACTTTGTCGAACTCTTGGGCTAAAGCGTGATGAGCCAGGGTAGGAGAATGTTTGTACCCTTGGGGAAGCCTAGTGAAAGTGCGTTGCTGTCCTTGCCATGCGAAAGCAAAACGGTCCATATCTTCTGGCTGTAAAGGTGTCGTAAAAAACATGTCTTTGACATCTACAGGTGGCATGATTGAATGAGCCTTTTCTTGAATCAATGTTATGAATTCTGCTAGATTTGGGACTGCTGCTGTAAGAGGGTCTGTGTTAGCATTTAGCCTACGAAAATCTATTGTCAGCCTCCACTTCCCATTAGGATTTTGCACTGGCCACACCGGAGAATTGAAAGGAGAATGGGTATGAAGTATTACTCCTTGTTGTCGTAGCTCCTGTATCACTGGCTTGATACCCTCTTTGGCACCCAGGGGAAGGAGGTATTGTTTCACATTAGTTACTTTGCTGAATGGTAGGGAGGCTGCAGCTTGGAGCAGGCTGATGTTAAAATGTGGTGTGCCAAAAGACCACAGAAGACCCTCTGAGTCCTCCCACTGCCTCCTAGCAAGGGCATTCAGCCCTAATAAATTGGTTGGAATATCTCCAATCACCCCATGGACGGAGAGTTGGTTTTCCTCTCCAGGCAAAGGGAGCTTGACTAAGGCCCCATTCATAGATTCTGTTTAAGTGCCCAAGGCACTTAAAACACAATATCGGTTCTTTGTTGGAACAATTCCACACCTCTGGGCATCTTTCTTTGTCAGCGCAGAAATTTGTGCCCCAGTGTCAATCAGAAAAGTTACAGGTGCCCGTTTAGGACTTGTAATAGCTGTGATCGTTATATCTCCCGTTTTATTTTTAGTGAGCATTCTCAGGTAGACCTATGCTCCGTTTCTTTGCCCACTGACAAGAAACAGAGGGTCTAGTTTCCCTGGTTTTGAGGAAGAATCTGTTCTGGCTCATTGGCCGGACTTTGAGGGAGAAGTGGCTTTGACTCACTGCCCAGATTCTGAGGGAGGAGGGGTGCACTGGGTTGAAGTGACGGATTGGGTAGAAGGGGCTTTTGGCAGTGCCAGTTAGACACTACCTTACTCAACTGATCAAGGGCTAAGCCATCCATCGCATTTCTGGGGACCCCCTTTTTGATACCTAATAAGCACCAATGCTGACGGTTAGGGATCTCTGGTTACATTCTTTGGTTTTTCACTATGAGGAGCCCTAATGTGCCTGACACCTTTTGTTTTTTCTGATTTTTCCTCTGGGATTTTTATCGGTCCATATTTCCTACTGTAATTAATCAGATCTTCTTCAACCTCACTCCATGTCCAAACTTTGCAATCACCGGCAGGTGAATTTGATTGTGAACCTGGCGGCTGAGAGGGGGTTGAATATGGAGTAAACCCAGGATCGGTAGATGCAGTTTGGTCGCTCGGGTTTCCAAGGAATCTGTCCAACCTCTCTACAGGACCTGCAGCAGCTATGGTTTTTTGCAGGACAGCTGCTGTAGATTGGAGTGATTCTGGAAGGCCTCGAATTAAAGGGGTCATCAGTTCAGGTTTCACAGGTAATTGCGTGGGGGATTCATATCCAGGAGTTAATTTCCTTTCATGGATCATTTGCAGACAGGCGGCTTTGTGGACGCTTTCTAGAAGTTGATCAGGGGTACCAACTGTAGCGAAAGGGTCTCCCCTTTCTAAAGGATTGAGTCCCCCGGCCCAGAAAGCTGCGCGCTGAGTCAGCGACCATGTGTTACGTTTGTCTCCTGTTGTTAAGAGAACTCCATGTCCCCAGTATCCACTGGCCTCCTGTTCAGTGAATTGAATTTGGTCTCCTCCGGTGAGAGACACTTGGAAGGCATATTCCGTCTCAGCTTCGTGGGGAAGCCGCCCGTACTCCTTTTTTAACTTCGCCAACTCAGGAGCAGTGTATGGTATTTGTTTAGTGGTGATATGCGGTTCAAAATCTTCATCATTGATATAATTATATTCTGTTTTAATTAGAGGTCCCATAGGAGGGCAGCAGTTTTCCCCACAATTTTTCACTAGCACTAGTTCTTCCTGGGGGTATATTTGGTTAATGTGAGGAGTTTTCTTTTCCTCTTTCTCTTTTGGTGAGTCAGCATTCTTTGAATTCTTAAAATATTCCTCCCTCAAAGCAGCCCGCAGCAAATGATTTTCATTCCTTTCTTCATCTGATTGTTCCTGTAAAATTTCCACTAGGTTTTGAAGGGAATCTGTGATTGCTTTCTCTTCACTACATCGCTTAAAGCAGTGATCTATAGCTGCTGTAAGGCATGCTCCTGAAACAGATTTAGGAGCAGATTATGGTTTTATTTTGGCCAAATTTAAACTTTGTCTCATGTTGGAATGAACATATTCTATCAGTCACACTCCAAATTAAACCAGTTATTTTGAGCCCATTCTTCCCCTCCCGGAGAGGGCCGGGCATTATGTTTTGCTAGCAGAGCATAAAATGCAGCTTTATGATTTGCACTAGGGTTTTCAGTCATTTTATAAAGGGATCAAAACCACTACAGGGAGGTAAAACCTAATTACACATTGCCACACAAACAGCTTCGCCGTGTCGCCCTTCGCTTCCCTGGGTGGGTGAAGAGACCAAAATCTGCCTGGGAGGTACTCCTTAAGTTACTTACGGTTGTCTCTTCGCTACACCAAGCAGTCCAAATTCACACACGCCCACCAAAACAGTTCCCCCTTTTACACTAAGAGATCTTTTGGTGAAAAATCTGAAGACAGAGCCCTCAGTTGAGTATGGGGTGCTTTTCACCTAGGCGTGTGCAGTTTGTGGGAAATTCGAGTCGTCCCCCTTGCTTTCTAGACACCGCTCACCCTTTGCGGGGTGTCGGGCTAGGTGCGGCTGGAGTGAAACGTCCTTCCCCTATTACAGACTACACACAACCTTGCAACCCCTTCTGTCTGTCAGAAATCCTGTCCGTGATGCCAGTTTAATGTCACGATCTGCTAATAGAAGTGAGGGTCGTGATGGTTTGTTTACAGATCTCCGAGTGCAAAAGGACACAAGGGATTTCAGTTTTAATCACCTATTCACCTTTGTTAAGTACCCACAACATGGTAATGTGATAGAGGAGAGAAAGAGAGAGAGAGAGAGAAAGAAAAACAAAGTAAAAGAGTAGAGAGGAAGAAAGGGGGGGCAATGGCTACCAACAGATGAGACGAAGTCCTCGTGCTCTGCTGCCAATAGATTTGTCTTCTTTCCGTGGGGAGATCTTATCTCAGTTATTTCAGAAAGTCCCTTTATAGCCCTGTTTCGAAACGAGGGGCAACTGGCCAAGACCGTATCTATGTTTCGTAATAACATTGCAGAACTAAAAGCTAGCCCTAACTATCACAGGTACATACCAAGCATGCCTTTCTCCTATGCTAACTATGATTTACCAAAATATGAATATCGATCTAATATCGATATCCAACTGAGATGGACAAAAACTCTTAACAGTTTAGAGTTAGAAAGTGTATGTTTTATTTTTGCGTGGGATAGCTCCCTAAGTCGCAGGCCCTGATACAAGCAAACATGATACCTTTTATTTCCACGTATTATGAATAGCCAAAATACAAAATGCGTATTCATAGTGTTGGCACCTCCCATTCTCCGCTTTGTATGGAAATGAGCTTACATGTCATTAAGCATGCGTAGCGTGTGATCTGAATGGAGTCGGTGGTCTTGAATTGGGTCAGTGGTCCTAAGGAAGATGAAGTAACTCATCTTCCTCACTCTGACCTTTATGCCTTTCTGAGTTTTAACAATTCTAATTACTTTAGTGACCTCGAAGTTTCTTCTTGCGTGACTTTTGGATGGGCTCCCACAAAGGGAGGAAATTGGTAATTGTCTTTATTCTATACACCAACTTATCAATTATTCTAAGCACAGCTAAACAAACATGCAAATGACAGATCATCAGTTCAGACTAAGGAAAATCCAAAACGTGGACAGCATCTCCCTTCTGCTGGAAGCCTTCAAGTTCACCACTGCAGTCTGCAGCCTACACAGATCATCTGAGGATTGTAAAAGTTCTCCAAGGAAGAACAAGAACAAGGCTAATGCATGCACACAAACGCTGATCAAAAGCACTTGATGCTCTTGGACAAAAAGATGTAACCTTCACTTTTGGAAAGACAAGGTGACTATGGCTGTCTCCACAGTACTCGTAGGAAAAAATCCCTGAAGTTTTGTAAAACCTCTTTTCAGGGCTTTGTTAACTTCATTTTTGTTAAGAATTGGGGAACACAGAGAGACCTGTCACTTTTTTTGCAGAATGCCATAGAAACTGCTACACTCACTTCAACAACTGTCCACGTAACCTTCTCTGCAAATACTGACCATATGCAGTTCTGGTTGATACAAACCCCCATTACCTAAGAAAAGGAACAACTCGGCAAGCAGTTTGCAAAGATGAACAACTTAGCACGATTGCGGCTGATGACATGCCCTGACTTTTTTTACCTTCAGCTGTGGGTGCCGTACCTTCCTACCCTCGCACATGCCACTCCAAGCTGCTTGCGTGGAGCTCTCGCACCACCTATGCCAGCAACTGTGCCCAGCCGCCACCCTTCTTCAGCACCATCGCACCTACCACAAGGTAGCTGAATCAGAGGGAAAAGGAGGTCGCCAATGGAGGGAAGTTGTTCCCCCTGACAGCTAAGCTCCGACTCCGGGGTCCCTTATGTCCTTCCCAGGATAGGCAGGAAAACGCCTCGGCGGAGCGCAGCGCTGGGCGGGAGCGGCCGGCAGAGCACCGAGCGCGCTCCCCACTCCCTCCCGCCCGCGCCGCTGCGGAGACCCCGGCTTCGCCGGAATCGGCCACGTGCTGCACGGAGGGCAGCGCGGCAAAGGCGGTCGCCCCTCGTTACCCTAGGAAGGCCGGCCTCGGATCCCCGCTCTCTCCACCGGCACGGGCAGTGCCAGCAGACTGTCGCTGCGGCCGCCGCTGGCCGAAAGCCTCGCCGCGCACCGCCCGGCCAGCCCCGCCGCTCCGCGGGGTCACACGGCACCTGCCGTGGGCGGCAGCCGAGCGACAGCAAGCAGAAGCGCTCACCGCCGCGCCACTCGCCGCCCCGCCCGGGCGCTCCTCTCCTCGCGCTACCACCATGGCGCCGGCCCGCCCCGCCTTCCCCGTCGCCTGCGGCGCAACGCGGGTGCTCCGAGCCACGCAGCAAGCGTGCGGCCGGGCCCTGCCGAGCCGCAGGCGGAGCCGGGGCACGGCCCGGGCGGGAGAGCTTCCGGCGAGGCTGGGCGGGCGGCGAGCGCGGCCGAGCGTGAACGCGCCAGGCGGGGTCGGCCGGCGGCGCGATGGGGAGCTAGATGGAGGCGGCAGCACCGCGCGGCATAAAAGAGCTGATCGTCCCGCAGCCGCCCGCTCCGCAGCCCCTCGGCTGCTGTCGAGAAGGGCCCCGGCCCTGGCCGCGCCGGTGGCGAGGTGGCTCCGCAGACCTCAGGCAGCCCTGGCGGGGCAGGGGAGCACTGCGAGCAGCCCCGGCGCCGCGCAGCCGTCTGTAACGCGCGGTGAGAGCCGCCGGGAACTATTTTGCACCTCCCGGGGGGCTGGGGAGGAGCACGGAGACCACGCAGCAGGTCGCTGCCGTTAGGGAAAATTAATCCACCATGCCTGAGGTTGATGTCCGAAAAGGAGACAGAGGAGTCCTGCAACATTCTTCGACTACAGGGAGAGTCCCTGGGGCTTTTCCCATGGGGTCTGTCAAACGGTTGCGGGATGCAGCCCCTTTTTTATGCCAAGTTCCCGGCCACAACGCCCTCTTCCTTTTCTCCACTGGCTGAGGTATTAGGGGGATACAGACTTCCGGAACTGCCTACTCTATGCCCTCCTCTAATATGCACCCCCCTTTTGGCATCGAAAAGAAAGAAAAAGAAACCATTCCTAATTCTATTACGTCTTTGTTGCCTTGCTCTAGGTTCAGGAATTTAACACGGCCTTGATTAATCAACAGTCTCTGATGATTAGTAACAGTTCTAGAGAACTAATCGTTTCTTCTGTTACTTCACTCCCCATAAGTTCCTAGCCTTGTCTACAGGCCGATTCACACGGTCTGTTTGTAAAGACTCATCCATCTCATTCCTTTTAATCCCTCCTTTTTTTATTTAATCTGTATTTGTCTTTACAAACCTTAATTACCATTGATTTAATTTTTTCTTCTTGAGTCTTCTGGGCTTTTGCTATTATTTGCAGTGACATCCTCTTCTGTCCTTTTGTAGTCGTTTCTGGATCAGGTAGGCATGGCTGCTACCTGCTGAAAGAGCTGCACCCAGCATGGTGTCACGTATGGTCAAAAGATTAGAGTTGCTATAGCATAGAAGAGGAGAAATGGCATTCATTTAGTGTTGGGGTCTCCCCCCCTGCCATGGAGCCCTGGGCGATGGGCCCTGGGGGGGAGACACGGGGTTTCCCTGCCCCTGGTCAGCTTCATTCCCCCTTGGTTGGTTTGTGTTCCCCGGTGTGGCCAAGGACCCTCGGGTCCCGTGACTGGGGGAGTTCCTGAGCAGAGCCCCGGCCATGTGGCTGGAGAAATAAAGACCTCTGAAACATCTACCACCAATCTGTCCATATCTACTTCTTTTCCACGGGATTCCTGGTTTGATATAGGCGTGTTACAGTAATCCCTGCTGTAACAATTTAGCCCATAGCTGGCCAGTTAGCCAGGAAAACATGTCCCATTACCATCCTTTCAACACTTGGACAGGTCCATGAGCTGAGGTTATTTCCTCTGTTATTTGTTTGACCATTTTCCGCTGTCATCTGCTTGCAAACAGCAGCTCGAGTCATTTAATTTCCCACAAACTCCTCCTTCTTCTGCTAACAGATAATCTAATACCATCCAATGTTGAAATACCGCTTTCCTCATTGAAGTGGATTGCTCAGCAAGACGGTCAAGAGCTGTGGCTGGCTGGTTGGTAATTATTTCTGAGACAGCTTGTACCCTAATTATCTCATTCAAATGATAAATGGGTTCCCAGGCATCTGGGATTAATTCCTTATGTTTCCAAGTGGCTGGTCCATCATGTTGCGTAACTTCTTCTGGTGGCCATTCATCTTTTCCCCGTTTTGGGGTGCTCCCTGCAGCCAAGGCTGCATCAGCTGACTGCTTTTCTCGAATTAAATCATCACAGATTTGGATTCCTAAGCGATTTCCCTGAATTTGTAGTAGCAAAAAGAACAACGGTCTAATATACCCCAGGGATATACCATATCCCTGACCAGTTTGGAGGTAACCTGAGCTAAGCATGTTGGCCACAAATCCAATCATGTCCTTTCAAAGCCCGTGTTCCATTAGCAAAGGGGCCTTCCTACCCTTGGTCATCAATTGGTGGGTCAAAATACTGCGGGTTTCCCTGGCCTAACGGTCCTCCAACAATAGCTGCCCCACCATAAGGGTCACAGCATTTGCATTTCCAAGCTCCCACACAGGGTTCCCATCTACATTTACATCTGCAAGTTGCTTGCTTGGATTTGGAGCAGAACTCACTAAAAGGCTTTGAGTTCCAATCCGCTGTTGCCATTCCCACTGATAATCACAAACAACATGTCTTCTACTTGTGGGATTTTTGTGGGGACAGCTTAAAAATAGGTGGTCAAAAAAACCCCTTGTCCCTCCGCATTGCTTTACAGGCTTCCAAATGTTTTTGGTAAGAACACCTTACGCAGCTACCATTAGTGAGCTGAACAGCTATTTGATTGCAATTGTCTTGATATTTGGAACAATTGTAAGGAGGGCAATTGTGGGTCCAAACCCAATTGTTTAAAGCCAGAGGGAAAGTCAATTGACAAACGCCTTTTCCTACATAGACCCGCCCTGTCCTGTTTAGGCAATAAGTGCCTGTTGGAGAAGAATGAAGTGGCCATGTGTTGGGGAGGATGAAAGTTTGGTAAGAAAGTTTCACAGGTATGTAGGCTTGGCAGCAAGGTGTGAGAATGTAGAAGCTGGGGATGAGGTAGAAATGAAAGCAAGTTTTGATATAGAAGAAAAGATGTTTTGCTGAAACAGTGATCGCTGAGTAACTGAGAAGGCAAAGGTTGGAGATGAGTTGGAAGGAGATTTTTAGGAGCAGGACAAAGGTATGTGATTACAAACAAAGACATGTTTTTCACCAAGTAAGTAAGTCTCAAGAAGAGCATAAGTGAATAGAAAAGGTGTCTTTAGCAAAAAGAAAGATATGGCAGGCAAACAAGAAATGTTGATGTAGCAAGAAGAAGAAAGGTCTAAGAATTTTCCACTGGAAGCTTAAATTGTAACTTACTCTTGTGATTGGATAATAATGACTATAATATGGTGATGGTAGTAGCTATGATAGGCTATAGGCCAATGTCAAGGTATTGTGTATGGTGCTTATTGGTTGTTAGGTGCTAAGATACTCTGCAAAGAAAAGTATAGAATGCTCTGTAACTTGAACAGCAAGCGGCTTCAGGTATGCCTACAGCTGGAGCTGGCAGCTATAGGGCTGGCTCTGGATAGCCGCTCCCTGAAATGCTGTAACTTCACCTATGCAATAAACAGCTTTCAAGAGAGCCACCTGAAGTCCAGACATCCTTCGTGAAACCTTCTCCTATAGCCATGGACTTCCTTCTTTGGCCCCAAATCCCGTCCTAGTATGGACCTCATGTCAGGTGTTGAGCCACCACTTAGGTTCAGCTGGGCTAGCCAACCATAGGCACTCTTCAGATCCTCCTGGCCCTCCACAGAGCCAGCAATTGCTAAGGTGAAAAACTTTTGCTACTTTTTCTGCTAAGGCTGCAAACTGATTCTCCCACTCCTGGCCTAAACTTAGCTGACCATATAAAAGTAGAACTAGTAAGGAAAATATTTTAATCATGTGATCTAATTAGCTAGTCTAATTTTCCCGTTGTCTGCTGCAGCACCTATGGCAATTGAAGACACAGAAACCACTGAACATAAAAGAATCCAGCAAGTATTAGCGCCCCAGTGAGTGGAGATTCTAGAGGAGGGATACCCATAGAGACTATTTCAGCAGGTGGTCTGTGGGTAGGCACGCAGGGCTTCCTCTGATGTCGAAGCACTGGCTACTGCTCCGGCCCACTCCAGCAGTCACAGCCTCCCGGCCTTCTCCTCCAGCTGAGATGTGCAAATCTCTGAGGCTTCAGAGACCTTGACCCGAGAGTGACGGGTCCACCTGTGTCCAGCTGTCTTCATGGCTGTTTCTGTCGTCAGTGACACTTGGAATGGGCCACGCCATTTCAGAACCACTGGCGCTTCTTTCTGCTCCTTAACTAGGACTCAATCTCCTGGTTGGATGTTACAAGCAGCAAAGTCCAAAGGTGGGGCTTGTGCCAGCTGAGCTTCCTGTTGAAGGGGTTTTACAAGAAGCAGCATCCTGGCCACAGATGGTTTTAAATATACATCACTTACCTCTACTCCCCCACTAGGTTGAGACTTACCCGGGTAATTCATAACAACGACGGAAAGGGGGAGAACGGAATCTCTCTTCTGGCTCGGGCTCTCATTCTCACCAAAGCCAATGTCCAAAGCCCTAGCCATGGCATCTTGGTTTCTAGCTTCAAAAGGTGTTTATTTCTCTATTCATTGTTTTCTACCCGAGCCGAGCTCTGGGGGTGCCAGGGCCTATGGAGGTTCCATTGTGTTCCTAAAGAAGCCAAAACCCCTTGAAGGATCTTTCCTGTAAAATGAGTTCCACTATCTGAGTCTATTGCTTCTACAATACTGTATCTTGGAAAGATTTGTTCCAAAAATGCCTTAATACCTGATGCTGTCGTTGCTGAAGCAGTTGGAAATGCTTCTGGCCACCTTGCTAGCTGACATACCATTACCAGAAGAGATGAAGCCTTCCCACTTGGGGCATCTCAGGAAAATCCACCTGGCATCTTTGGAAGGGACCTGCAGCCCAAGGCCTCCCTCCCCTGGCAAGTTACTTTGTAACTTGGCTGTTTGCTTTAGCACAGATCAAGCAACCTTCAACAGCTCGTTCTGCCAGTCTAAAAAGACCCCCAGCAACATCCAGCATGAGGAAGGCTTCTGCCAATCCTCAGGAGGTGCAAGGACTCTCTTCACGGAGTGCTTTTACTATTGGTAGGGCCAAAGCTTCTGGTATCTCTTGTTTGCCATCCCTTGTAAACCAATTATTGCCCTTTTTCTCTGCCACACGGCTTTTAACTGTATCTCAAACTCCTCTGGGAGAAAAGACAGCTTCCCGGCCAGTGATGGAGTCACTGCGAGCAAAGGGGGCATCTTGGAGAGTTCTGGCAGAAGTGTTGCTTTCTGACTTTCTTCATCCACCAAAAAGGAGACAGAGGAGGCCTGTAACATTCTTCAACTACAGGGAGAGGCCATGGGGCTTTTGCCATGGAGTCTCTCAACTGATTGCGGGACGCAGCCCCCTTTTGATGCGAAGTTCCTGGCAACAGCACCCTCGGAGGTACTCGGGAATTACAGACTTCCGGAACTGCCTACTCTAGGCTCCCCTCTAATATGCACCCCCCTCTTGGTATGGAAAAGGAAGAAAACGAAACTATTCCTAATGCTATGAAGTCTTTGCTGCCTTGCTCTAGGTTCAGCAATTTAACACGGCCTTGGCTGAGCAACAGTCTCTGTCGATTAGTAACAGTTTCTAGAACTAAGACTTTCTTCTGTTACGCCCCTACCAGTAAATTCCTAGCCTTGTCTAAGGACGGATTCACACGGTCTCTTTGTAAAGACACATCTATGTTACTCCTTTCACTCCCACACCTTCTTGGTGGTGGGATGGCTCCCCCCGGCACAGCACCTGGCACAAAACCCCCCTATGCACATACACACACACCTGCACTTACCCTGCACTCCGCTGCACACACACACACACACCCACCTCCCGCACACTAACACCCCCCTCCACCTCCCCGCCATGCTACTTGCAGTTGCCCCGCCCCTGCCATCCCGGCCGGCTGGCAGCACTCACTCCTCACGTGCTTCCCCATGCCTTGCATTTCCTTGCTGCCCCCTCTGTAGCCTTCCCTCAACCTGCCTTTTCTCCCCTGCCTTGCATTGACTTGCTCACCCATCCCCCACCTGACTTCCTTTCACATTCGTCTAGCTCTGGCCTCACCTTTCCTTTTCCTTCTAGGACCCTCATTGCCTTGCCTCGCCTCGCCAAGCAAGGCCACACAGAGCAGTTGGTCCTGGCCGCTTTTGTGTGCCAGCAGTCCTCGAATGTACTTCTCACCTGCCTTGCCTATCCTTGCCTGGCCTTGGCAACACAACAGTTTCCTTGCCTTGCCCTGCTAGCTCTCTGGAGCCTTGCATTCCTTTGCACTTCCATGCCCCGCCCTTGACCTGCCTACTGCTTTCCTCCAGGGCCTTGGATTGCCGAGCCCTTCTTGTTTCTGCCTGGCCTTCCCATCAGTGGACTTCCCTTCCTACGGCCAGCCTTGCCTCTAACGTCTGGGCCTTCTCTTGCCTACCACTCCATTTGCTTTCCCCTCACTGCTCTGGCCTTGCTTACCTCTCCCTTGACTTGCCCACAATTGCCTGCACTTGCTTTGCAGCGCCTTGCCTGCATGGAAGGCGAGGGCAAGAGTGGTAGGCAGGGCAAAGCAAAGCCAGCAAGTTGTAGGTAGTGCAAGGCAAGGCAGCAGAGGCAAAGGAAGCAGAGCAAGGGTAGCTTAAGAAGAACTAGACAAGGTACTGAAGGCAAGGCAAGGCCAAGAGACTCGGAGTGCCTTTCCTTGCCAAGGCAAGGACATAGTGCCAGTGTTGCTGGAGCAGATGGTAAGGTAGCATGGGGAGGAATAGTCCAGCAAGACATTTCTCTTCTGGCCCCTGGGCGTGTAGGGGCAATTGTTGGATCTATTCTATACTGGAGGTGGCTCAGTGGATGGATGTGTTGTATTTTGGAGGAGGGGATGCCGTTTCTTTGGAGATGGGCTTGTAGTTGCTCTCTTTGGCAAGGAAAGCAGGTTTGGATGTACACATCAGGTGCTCTTAGGGATTTTAAAGGCTTTTCCCAAGAGGCAGAGCTCTCTCTGGCTTAGAGCTGTTGAGCTGTCCGTGGGAATGCAAAGGCCAAGCTTGTGAGCCTTTTGTCCTGGTGCCTTTAGTGTGTGAGCAGTCCGTGGTGCCGTTGTCTTTGGATGCTGACTCTGGGAGAGGGAAGGCTTAGGATGGTACCTAGAGCTGAGAAGGAAAGTGCTGAGAACAGCGTGTGTGCTGCTAGTTTGGGGGGTGCAGTTGAAGTTGCAGGCAGCAAGATCTTCCTCAGCCTGCACTGTTTTGAGCTCTGTTTTTGCCAGATGGTTTCAAGTTGGTGGGCAGAATCTGCGAGAGGGAAAAGATTGGTTTGGGCCAAAGAGGTTTGTCTGCCTCTTGGAGTGCGGTATAAAGAAGAGTCCGCTCTTGGAAGGGGAAGATGAGGGAAATCTTTTTGTCCTGATGTGCTGTTGATTTGAGTGCAGGGACGTTTGCAATTTGCCTCTGCCCTTGGGGTGGTTTCGAGCAGCGGCAGGCGCTTGGCCTTCTTTTGCAAGTCGTCAGCGCCATCGTGTGCTTGTTTCGAGGAGCGCTGACAGTGCCGGGGAAAAAGCCAAGCGCTTCGCTGGCGCCGCCCCAAGTCGTGTGCGCGCAGTTGCTGGAAGAGCTCCGCTGTGCATCCTGCCTCTTGGAGACACAAAAGAATGTGATCCTGCGCGTAGCGGGGAAGCAAGAGGAATCTTTTCATTGTTGGCTGTGCAGTTACTAAGCGGCAAAAGTCAAGGCAGCTCCAGCACGGCCTCTTTCTTTCAGAACCTTTTCTGTGACATCATGAACATGCTCAACATGCAACTCGCACCCACTGAACTGCATCAAAGGTCCTGGAGAGACGCACTTTCCTTCAAGCTCTAGGTACCATCCTACCCTCCACCTCTCGCAGATCCCAAAGCCCTTCCAAACATGCAGCAGCTGCACGCAGAGAACAAGTGCTAGAAGAAGGCGTTGGCCTTCAGAGTCCCTCTAAAGTCTGTAAACTAGGCGAAACATTGCAGTGACCAGCACTTTCCTTCGCAACTATCTACAGAGCGTCATCACATTCTCTCAGAGTGGCTAAAGTCCACCCTTGCAGCACAGCAGCGTTTCCGGCCACAGTTGGGACTGAGAGATGGGCCAGGTGAGAAAGCATTTGTTGACTATCCCTCGTCTCTGGAAGACTTGATAGTCGCAGCGCAATCACGTCCACACACCTTCAGTGTGGCCAAGTTCAAGCAGCTAGAGCTCACAGAGACGGGAGAGTCAGGAGAGAAGCCGTTCCAAAAGTACCGTGTACTTACAGCAGCATTCAAACTGTGCACAGCACTCTACAGCACTGTAGACCGTGGCTTCTCTGACAAGACGTGCCATCCCATTGTTGGCTCTCGCAGCTCGCTTGCTAGCTGCTCTCCTGAAGAAAAGAACTAGGAGGAAAAGCCAATGCTGGGCGGCACCTTCCCCTTGCCTCACGTAAAGCCACTTCAACTCCCCGCTGCACTCTCTACTTCCCCTCTCCTTGGCATCGACCGCTGTGTTTTCTGCATCTCGGAGCCCAAAGGTAAGCGCCAGTGTTCCCAGGGATGCTTGGAAGAGGGAGAAGTAGTAGCACAAGTAGCTGCCGTTGAACTTCCTCCTTCTCAATGCTAACGTGAAGTCGGCAGGCAGGCGAGCGCCAGCCACGCTCCTTTCTCAGTTTGTACGCTGCGGACACGAGCCCGGTGCTCCGGCGCCTTCGTTCGGCCTCTTTAGTAGCCATGTGGCGCTTTCATTCTGCCGGAGTCGAAGCGTCGTCTACTTGTGGCACAGAGAGCACGGTGCCGGCAGCCAAATGCTCCAGCCGACTGCTTCTGCCGACACACGCCTGGGCTATGCACTTTCCCTCTCAGCGACATACAGTTCTAAATGTAAAGGGAAAGATTCTCGGCTACGTCTGGCACAGAGAACAGTTTTAGTTCAACGGGCTTACCCAGAGCATGCCCCCGACGCGTGGGAACTCGTATTTGCACCACATTCCAGGGGTAGTCTTCTTTCCTTTACAGGCTGCACAGCGCCGGCAGATGGCCCGTGCGCTCTGCACCTGCCTTCTCACTTCCAAGTAGCACCGCGCACATAAGAGCCTTGCAGGGAGAGAAGACGCGGCTAGGCGTCTCGCCCAGAAGAACGTGGCAGGGCGAAAAGGTGTTCTTCTTTTGTCTTCCTCGTCGCCCAGAGTGTGCTGCTGTGTTGAAAGTCTTGGCCAGCGAAAAGCTACACCAGCAAGTGTTTCTCTCCTGATGCATTGCGCTGAGCGAGAGCTGAGGAAAATGCTTGCACAGCACACTGTGGATGCGTGCAGTACACACGCTGAAGAGCGGCACGGCTAAAAGTCATCGCTGGGCTTCAGTTCTGTCCAGACAGCAGAAGGCGAAGAACGAAGCAGCTGGGCACCGGCTGCATGTACTTAGTGGAGCGAATTTCAAATGTCCAGCCAAGAGCTGCTTCACAAGCAGATTCAGCTGAGAATGCTCTGGCTGCTTCACAAAGGAAGGTGCTGTGTTGCACTCCTGGACACTACCTGGCCAGTAGCAGGTTCTTACACCTTCAATGCTGCAGAGTCCATGCAGCTGGAGCACCCCCAGAAGGACGCGTCCAGCTGGAAGGCGTTCCTCAAGTACCCCCCTCTTCCAAGTAGCCTTGAAACTGAGCACAACACACTGCGGCTCGGCAGCTTCCTTCTCAGATAGACGTGCCGTCACATTATGCACTCTCGCAGCTCCGTTGCCCACTTGCAGCAGCTGCTGCCAAAGAAAAAAGCTCCAGAAGTAAAAGCCACTGCTGGACTGCCCTTTCCCCTTGCCTCACGTCAAGCACCTGAAACTGTCCGCTGCACTCTCTATTCCCATTCTCCGTCGCATCTACCACTGTAATGTCTGCATCTCGAAGCATAAACCCTGGCACAGTTCTCTCCTGGGAAAGCTGGAAGAGAAATAGGTAGCCGCACAAGTAGCTGCAAGTTTCCGGCTGCTAAGATGAATCCGAAAACAAGCGAGTGGCAGCCACGCTTCCTCTTGTAGCCTGTGCGATGCCCACAGCAGCTCCGTGCTCTGCCTTCGTTCTTACGCTCGTCGTAGCAGGTCGCGCTTTCGTTTTGCTGGAGACGACCCGTCGTCTACTTCTCGCGCAGAGAGCGCGGTGCCGGCAGCCAAATGCTGCAGGCTGCTGCTTCTGCCGAAACACGCCTGGGCTATGCAATTTCTCTCTAGCGCTAGGTAGCACAACATTCTGTCTGCGTTGTGGTCTTTATCTTAAGGGAAAGATTCTCGGCTACGGCTCGCCCAGAGAACTGTTCCGGGACAATACATGTGTTTTATTACCCCTTCTCGCAAGAAGACTGTGGTGCTGCGTTGGAACTGTTGGCCAGTGAAAGGCTAATCCATCATGTGCTTCCCTCCTGATGCATTTTGCTGAGCGAGAGCTGAGGAAAATCCGTGCACTGCGCACTGTGGATGCGTGCAGTATACACGCAGAAGAGCGGCAAAGCTCCTAGTCATCGCACACACCAGCCAAGTGGCCTGGGGCTGCGTTCTTCTCCCTTACCGGCGCTGGACAGAACTGAAGCATTCAGCTTTGGCTCTCTTCAGTGTGTGTACTGCACGCATCCACAGTGCGCAGTGCACGGATTTTCCTCAGCGCTACGTGCAAGTACAGCCTTTCTGCTTCGCAGAGCCCAACTGTCCGCACAAGCTCTCGCTCAGAGAAATGTGTCAAGAGAGAAGCACTTGCTGCATTAGCCTTCCGCTGGCCAACAGTTGCAACGCAGCACATAGTCTTACTGCGAGAAGGGGTAATAAAACGCACGCTTTCAGCACAGCAGCACAATCTGGGCGACGAGGAGGACAAAAGAAGACCATCTTTTCGTCTTTGCACGATTTTCTCTGCCACACATCTATCCACGTCTTTGCTCCCTGCAAGGCTCTAATGTGCGCGGTGCTACTTGGAAGTGAGAAGGCAGGTGCAGAGAAGCATTGCCATCTGCCGGCGCTGTGCAGGCTGTAAAGGAAAGAAAGACTACCCCTGGAATGTGGTGCAAATACAAGTTCCCACGGGTCGGGGTAAGCGCCGGCTAAGCCCGTTGAACTAGAGCTGTTCTCGGTGCCAGACGTAGCTGAGACTCTTTCCCTTTACATTCAGGCTACAAAGCAAAGAGAATGTGGTGCTACCAAGGGCAGCGAAGGAAAGTGCACAGCCCAGGTGTGTTTCGGAAGAGACAGCAACCTGGAGCGTTTCTCTGGAGGGTTTCTCTGCCGGCGTGCCCTCTGTGCGACAAGATGACGACGCTTCGACTCCGGCAGAATGAAAAGAACGAAATGGTACGAAGAGCATAAGAATGAAGGCAGAAGCAGGGAGCAGGTGTGTGCATAGCACAGGCTGCAAGAGGAAGCGTGGCTGCCACTCGCTTGTTTTCAGATTCGAATTAGCAGTTGAAAACAGAAAGTTCAACTTGCAGCTACATGTGCTGCTACCTATTTCTCTTCCAGCTTTCCCTGGAAAGAATTGTGCCGGGGCTTATGCTTCGAGATGCAGACATTACAGTGGTAGATGCGACGGAGAATGGGAATAGAGAGTGCAGCGGACAGTTTCAGGTGCTTGACGTGAGGCAAGGGGAAAGGGCAGTCCAGCAGTGGCTTTTACTTCTGGAGCTTTTTTCTTTGGCAGCAGCTGCTGCAAGTGGGCAAGGGAGCTGCAAGAGTGAATAGTGTGAGAGAAGAAAGCTGCCGAGCCGCAGTGTGTTGTGCTCAGTTTCAAGGCTACTTGGAAGAGGGGGGTACTTGAGGAACGCCTTCTAGTTGGACGCGTCCTTCTGCCTGTGCTCCAGCTGCATGGACTCTGCAGCATTGAAGGTGTAAGAAACTGCTACTGGCCAGGTAGTGTCCAGGAGTGCAACAGCTGCGCCTTCCTTTGTGAAGCAGCCAGAGCATTCTCAGCTGAATCTGCTTGTGAAGCAGCTCTTGGCTGGACATTTGAAATTCGCTTCACTGAGTACATGCAGCCGGTGCCCAGCTGCTTCGTTCTTCGCCTTCTGCTGTCTGGACAGAACTGAAGCCCAGCGATGCCTTTGAGCTTTGCCGCTCTTCAGCGCGAACACTGCACGCGGCCACAGTGCGCTGTGCACGGATTTTCCTCAGCTCGACGTACAGTCATTTTCTTGCTGTTCCACAGGGTCCACACTGTCCGCGTAGCTCTCGCTCAGCGCAATGCGTCAGGAGAGAAACACTTGCTGGAGTAGCTTTTCGCTGGCCAAGACTTTCAACACAGCAGCACAATTCGGGCAAGAAGAAAGAGAAAGGAAGAATATCTTTTCGCCCTGCCACGTTCTTCTGGGCGAGACGCCTAGCCGCGTCTTCTCTCCCTGCAAGGCTCTTATGTGTGCGGTGCTACTTGGAAGTGAGAAGGCAGGTGCAGAGAGCACCGCGATCTGCCGGCGCTGTGCAGCCTGTAAAGGAAAGAGGACTGCCACTGGAATGTGGTGCAAATACAAGTTCCCACGCGTTGGGGACAAGCTCCGGTTAAGCCGGTTAAAATAAAGCTGTTCTCTGTGCCAGACGTAGCCGAGAAGCTTTCCGTAAAGCTGCTGGCTACAAAGCAAAGAGAATGTGGTGCTACTTCA
Source organism: Coloeus monedula (assembly GCF_965178545.1). Taxonomy (NCBI): domain Eukaryota; kingdom Metazoa; phylum Chordata; class Aves; order Passeriformes; family Corvidae; genus Coloeus; species Coloeus monedula. The sequence continues at coordinate 194,222 of NW_028120807.1, read as the reverse complement.
GCGCTAGAGAGAAATTGCATAGCCAAGGTGTGTTTCGGCAGAAGCAGCAGCCTGCAGCATTTGGCTGCCGGCACCGTGCTCTCTGGGCGAGAAGTAGACGACGGGTCGTCTCCAGCAAAACGAAAGCGCGACCTGCTACGAAGGGCGTAAGAATGAAGGCAGAGCACGGAGCTGGTGTGTGCATCGCACAGGCTGCAAGAGGAAGCGTGGCTGCCACTCGCTTGTGTGCGGATTCACGTTAGCAGCTCGAAACTTAAAGTTCAACTTGCAGCTACTTGTGCTGCTACCTATTTGTCTTCCAGCTTTCCCAGGAAAGAATTGTGCCGGGGCTTATTCTTCGAGATGCAGAGATAACAGTGGTAGATGCGACGAAGAAAGGAAATAGAGAGTGCAGCGGACAGTTTCTGGTGCTTCACGTGAGGCAAGGGGAAAGGGCAGCCCAGCAGTGGCTTTTCCTTCTGGAGCCTTTTTCTTTGGCAGCAGCTGCTGCAAGCGGGCAACGGAGCTGTGAGAGTGAATAGTGTGGGGGCACATCTATCTGAGAAGGAAGCTGCCGAGCCGCAGTGTGTTGTGCTCAGTTTCAAGGCTACTTGGAAGAGGGGGGTACTTGAGGAACGCCTTCTAGTTGGACGAGTCCTTCTGGGGGTGCTCCAGCTGCATGGACTCTGCAGCATTGAAGGTGTAAGAACCTGCTTCTGACCAGGTAGTGTCCAGGAGTGCAACAGCTGCGCCTTCCTTTGTGAAGCAGCCAGAGCATTCTCAGCTGAATCTGCTTGTGAAGCAGCTCTTGGCTGGACATGTGAAATTCGCTCCACTGAGTACATGCAGCCGGTGCCCAGCTGCTTCGTTCTTCGCCTTCTGCTGTCTGGACAGAACTGAAGCCCAGCGATGACTTTTAGCCGTGCCGCTCTTCAGCGTGTGTACTGCACGCATCCACAGTGTGCTGTGCAAGCATTTTCCTCAGCTCTCGCTCAGCGCAATGCATCAGGAGAGAAACACTTGCTGGTGTAGCTTTTCGCTGGCCAAGACTTTCAACACAGCGGCACACTCTGGGCGACGAGGAAGACAAAAGAACACCTTTTCGCCCTGCCACGTTCTTCTGGGCGAGACGCCTAGCCGCGTCTTCTCTCCCTGCAAGGCTCTTATGTGCGCGGTGCTACTTGGAAGTGAGAAGGCAGGTGCAGAGCGCACGGGCCATCTGCCGGCGCTGTGCAGCCTGTAAAGGAAAGAGGACTGCCACTGGAATGTGGTGCAAATACAGGTTTCCACGCGTCCGGGGGCATGCTCTGGGTAAGCCCGTTGAACTAAAACTGTTCTCTGTGCCAGACGTAGCCGAGAATCTTTCCCTTTACATTTAGAGCGAATGTGCTGCTGTATGTCGCTGAGAGGGAAAGTGCATAGCCCAGGCGTGTGTCGGCAGAAGCAGTCGGCTGGAGCATTTGGCTGCCGGCACCGTGCTCTTTGTGCCACAAGTAGACGACGCTTCGACTCCGGCAGAATGAAAGCGCCACATGGCTACTAAAGAGGCCGAACGAAGGCGCCGGAGCACCGGGCTCGTGTCCGCAGCGTACAAACTGAGAAAGGAGCGTGGCTGTTGCTCGCCTGCCTGCCGACTTCACGTTAGCATTGAGAAGGAGGAAGTTCAACGGCAGCTACTTGTGCTACTACTTCTCCCTCTTCCAAGCATCCCTGGGAACACTGGCGCTTACCTTTGGGCTCCGAGATGCAGAAAACACAGCGGTCGATGCCAAGGAGAGGGGAAGTAGAGAGTGCAGCGGGGAGTTGAAGTGGCTTTACGTGAGGCAAGGGGAAGGTGCAGCCCAGCATTGGCTTTTCCTCCTTGTTCTTTTCTTCAGGAGAGCAGCTAGCAAGCGAGCTGCGAGAGCCAACAATGGGATGGCACGTCTTGTCAGAGAAGCCACGGTCTACAGTGCTGTAGAGTGCTGTGCACAGTTTGAATGCTGCCCTAAGTACACGGTACTTTTGGAACGGCTTCTCTCCTGCCTCTCCCGTCTCTGTGAGCTCTAGCTGCTTGAACTTGGCCACACTGAAGGTGTGTGGACGTGATTGCGCTGCGAGTAGCAAGTCTTCCAGAGACGAGGGATAGTCAACAAATGCTTTCTCACCTGGCCCATCTCTCAGTCCGAACTGTGGCTAGAAACGCTGCTGTGCTGCAAGGGTGGACTTTAGCCACTCTGAGAGAATGTGATGACGCTCTGTAGATAGTTGCGAAGGAAAGTGCTGGTCACTGCAATGTTTCGCCTAGTTTACAGACTTTAGAGGGACTCTGAAGGCCAACGCCTTCTTCTAGCACTTGTTCTCTGCGTGCAGCTGCTGCATGTTCGGAAGGGCTTTGGGATCGGCGAGAGGTGGAGGGTAGGATGGTAGCTAGAGCTTGAAGGAAAGTGCGTCTCTCCAGGACCTTTGATGCAGTTCAGTGGGTGCGAGTTGCATGTTGAGCATGTTCATGATGGCACAGAAAAGGTTCTTGAAAGAAAGAGGCCGTGCTGGAGCTGCCTTGACTTTTGCCGCTTAGTAACTGCACAGCCAACAATGAAAAGATTCCTCTTGCTTCCCCGCTACGCGCAGGATCACATTCTTTTGTGTCTCCAAGAGGCAGGATGCACAGCGGAGCTCTTCCAGCAACTGCTCGCACACGACTTGGGGCGGCGCCAGCGAAGCGCTTGGCTTTTTCCCCGGCACTGTCAGCGCTCCTCGAAACAAGCACACGATGGCGCTGACGACTTGCAAAAGAAGGCCAAGCGCCTGGCGCTGCTCGAAACCACCCCAAGGGCAGAGGCAAGTTGCAAACGTCCCTGCACTCAAATCAACAGCACATCAGGACAAAAAGATTTCCCTCATCTTCCCCTTCCAAGAGCGGACTCTTCTTTATACCGCACTCCAAGAGGCAGACAAACCTCTTTGGCCCAAACCAATCTTTGCCCTCTCGCAGATTCTGCCCACCAACTTGAAACCATCTGGCAAAAACAGAGCTCAAAACAGTGTGGGCTGAGGAAGATCTTGCTGCCTGCAACTTCAACTGCACCCCTCAAACTAGCAGCACACACGCTGTTCTCAGCACTTTCTATTCCTCCCCGTGCTACCTTACCATCTGCTCCAGCAACACTGGCACTATGTCCTTGCCTTGGCAAGGAAAGGCACTCCGAGTCTCTTGGCCTTGCCTTGCCTTCAGTACCTTGTCTAGTTCTTCTTAAGCTACCCTTGCTCTGCTTCCTTTGCCTCTGCTGCCTTGCCTTGCACTACCTACAACTTGCTGGCTTTGCTTTGCCCTGCCTACCACTCTTGCCCTCGCCTTCCATGCAGGCAAGGCGCTGCAAAGCAAGTGCAGGCAACTGTGGGCAAGTCAAGGGAGAGGTAAGCAAGGCCAGAGCAGTGAGGGGAAAGCAAATGGAGTGGTAGGCAAGAGAAGGCCCAGACGTTAGAGGCAAGGCTGGCCATAGGAAGGGAAGTCCACTGATGGGAAGGCCAGGCAGAAACAGGAAGTGCTTGGCAGGTCAAGGCCTTGGAGGAAAGCGGTAGGCAGGTCAAGGGCGGGGCATGGCCATGCAAAGGAATGCAAGGCTCCAGAGGGCTCCAGAGGGCTAGCAGGGCAAGACAAGGAAACTGTTGTGTTGCCAAGGCAAGGCCAGGCAAGGCAGGTGAGAAGTACATTCAAGGACTGCTGGTACACAAAAGTAGCCAGGACCAAGTGCTTTGTGTGGCCTTGATCCCGCGTGGGTCATGTCTCCTCTGCACCTCAAAGACTTGAGCTACCTGCTTTCCTTTGTAGGCAAAAGAACTCTCATTCTGGTCCCCGAGCTCAAGGGCAAAATGTGAATTGCCCTTGCAAGATTCAAGACATGCAAGGATTGCTCCCAGACCAAGGCTGCCCATAGAGATGAGTGTGGCAACACGCGTCCTCCCCTGGTCTTCCTCTCCTGTGATCCTGAAACACGGGAGATGCTTGGGAGCTTTGAGATTCCTAGGAGGAGCAGAAAGGGCAGGGCAAGGCCATGAAATGGCATTGAAAAGGGGTCTTGAATTCCAGGTGGGGGAGGGGTGAGCAAGGTCATGCAAGGCAAGGGAGGGCTTCAAGGGCAGGGCAAGGCAAGTGGTGGCTTGGCGAGGCGAGGCGAGGCAAGGCAATGAGGGTCCTAGAAGGAAAAGGAAAGGTGAGGCCAGACCTAGACGAATGTGAAAGGAAGTCAGGTGGGGGATGGGTGAGCAAGTCAATGCAAGGCAGGGGAGAAAAGGCAGGTTGAGGGAAGGCTACAGAGGGGGCAGCAAGGAAATGCAAGGCATGCGGAAGCACGTGAGGAGTGAGTGCTGCCAGCCGGCCGGGATGGCAGGGGCGGGGCAACTGCAAGTAGCATGGCGGGGAGGTGGAGGGGGGTGTTAGTGTGCGGGAGGTGTGTGTGTGTGTGTGCAGCGGAGTGCAGGGTAAGTGCAGGTGTGCGTGTGCGCATAGGGGGGTTTTGTGCCAGGTGCTGTGCCGGGGGGAGCCATCCCACTGCCACGAAGGTGTGGGAGTGAAAGAAGTAACATAGATGTGTCTTTACAAAGAGACCGTGTGAATCCGTCCTTAGACAAGGCTAGGAATTTACTGGTAGGGGCGTAACAGAAGAAAGTCTTAGTTCTAGAAACTGTTACTAATCGACAGAGACTGTTGCTCAGCCAAGGCCGTGTTAAATTGCTGAACCTAGAGCAAGGCAGCAAAGACTTCATAGCATTAGGAATAGTTTCGTTTTCTTCCTTTTCCATACCAAGAGGGGGGTGCATATTAGAGGGGAGCCTAGAGTAGGCAGTTCCGGAAGTCTGTAATTCCCGAGTACCTCCGAGGGTGCTGTTGCCAGGAACTTCGCATCAAAAGGGGGCTGCGTCCCGCAATCAGTTGAGAGACTTCATGGCAAAAGCCCCATGGCCTCTCCCTGTAGTTGAAGAATGTTACAGGCCTCCTCTGTCTCCTTTTTGGTGGATGAAGAAAGTCAGAAAGCAACACTTCTGCCAGAACTCTCCAAGATGCCCCCTTTGCTCCCAGTGACTCCATCACTGGCCGGGAAGCTGTCTTTTCTCCCAGAGGAGTTTGAGATACAGTTAAAAGCCGTGTGGCAGAGAAAAAGGGCAATAATTGGTTTACAAGGGATGGCAAACAAGAGATACCAGAAGCTTTGGCCCTACCAATAGTAAAAGCACTCCGTGAAGAGAGTCCTTGCACCTCCTGAGGATTGGCAGAAGCCTTCCTCATGCTGGATGGTGCTGGGGGTCTTTTTAGACTGGCAGAACGAGCTGTTGAAGGTTGCTTGATCTGTGCTAAAGCAAACAGCCAAGTTACAAAGTAACTTGCCAGGGGAGGGAGGCCTTGGGCTGCAGGTCCCTTCCAAAGATGCCAGGTGGATTTTCCTGAGATGCCCCAAGTGGGAAGGCTTCATCTCTTCTGATAATGGTATGTCAGCTAGCAAGGTGGCCAGAAGCATTTCCAACTGCTTCAGCAACGACAGCATCAGGTATTAAGGCATTTTTGGAACAAATCTTTCCAAGATACAGTATTGTAGAAGCAATAGACTCAGATAGGGGAACTCATTTTACAGGAAAGATCCTTCAAGGGGTTTTGGCTTCTTTAGGAACACAATGGAACCTCCATAGGCCCTGGCACCCCCAGAGCTCGGCTCGGGTAGAAAACAATGAATAGAGAAATAAACACCTTTTGAAGCTAGAAACCAAGATGCCATGGCTAGGGCTTTGGACATTGGCTTTGGTGAGAATGAGAGCCCGACCCAGAAGAGGGATTCCGTTCTCCCCCTTTCCGTCGTTGTTATGAATTACCCGGCTAAGTCTCAACCTAGTGGGGGAGTAGAGGTAAGTGATGTATATTTAAAACCATCTGTGGCCAGGATGCTGCTTCTTGTAAAACCCCTTCAACAGGAAGCTCAGCTGGCACAAGCCCCACCTTTGGACTTTGCTGCTTGTAACATCCAACCAGGAGATTGAGTCCTAGTTAAGGAGTAGAAAGAAGCGCCAGTGGTTCTGAAATGGCGTGGCCCATTCCAAGTGTCACTGACGACAGAAACAGCCATGAAGACAGCTGGACACAGGTGGACCCGTCACTCTCGGGTCAAGGTCTCTGAAGCCTCAGAGATTTGCACATCTCAGCTGGAGGAGAAGGCCGGGAGGCTGTGACTGCTGGAGTGGGCCGGAGCAGTAGCCAGTGCTTCGACATCAGAGGAAGCCCTGCGTGCCTACCCACAGACCACCTGCTGAAATAGTCTCTATGGGTATCCCTCCTCTAGAATCTCCACTCACTGGGGCGCTAATACTTGCTGGATTCTTTTATGTTCAGTGGTTTCTGTGTCTTCAATTGCCACAGGTGCTGCAGCAGACAACGGGAAAATTAGACTAGCTAATTAGATCACATGATTAAAATATTTTCCTTACTAGTTCTACTTTTATATGGTCAGCTAAGTTTAGGCCAGGAGTGGGAGAATCAGTTTGCAGCCTTAGCAGAAAAAGTAGCAAAAGTTTTTCACCTTAGCAATTGCTGGCTCTGTGGAGGGCCAGGAGGATCTGAAGAGTGCCTATGGTTGGCTAGCCCAGCTGAACCTAAGTGGTGGCTCAACACCTGACATGAGGTCCATACTAGGACGGGATTTGGGGCCAAAGAAGGAAGTCCATGGCTATAGGAGAAGGTTTCACGAAGGATGTCTGGACTTCAGGTGGCTCTCTTGAAAGCTGTTTATTGCATAGGTGAAGTTACAGCATTTCAGGGAGCGGCTATCCAGAGCCAGCCCTATAGCTGCCAGCTCCAGCTGTAGGCATACCTGAAGCCGCTTGCTGTTCAAGTTACAGAGCATTCTATACTTTTCTTTGCAGAGTATCTTAGCACATAACAACCAATAAGCACCATACACAATACCTTGACATTGGCCTATAGCCTATCATAGCTACTACCATCACCATATTATAGTCATTATTATCCAATCACAAGAGTAAGTTACAATTTAAGCTTCCAGTGGAAAATTCTTAGACCTTTCTTCTTCTTGCTACATCAACATTTCTTGTTTGCCTGCCATATCTTTCTTTTTGCTAAAGACACCTTTTCTATTCACTTATGCTCTTCTTGAGACTTACTTACTTGGTGAAAAACATGTCTTTGTTTGTAATCACATACCTTTGTCCTGCTCCTAAAAATCTCCTTCCAACTCATCTCCAACCTTTGCCTTCTCAGTTACTCAGCGATCACTGTTTCAGCAAAACACCTTTTCTTCTATATCAACACTTGCTTTCATTTCTACCTCATCCCCAGCTTCTACATTCTCAGACCTTGCTGCCAAGCCTACTTACCTGTGAAACTTTCTTACCAAACTTTCATCCTCCCCAACACATGGCCACTTCATTCTTCTCCAACAGGCACTTATTGCCTAAACAGGACAGGGCGGGTCTATGTAGGAAAAGGCGTTTGTCAATTGACTTTCCCTCTGGCTTTAAACAATTGGGTTTGGACCCACAATTGCCCTCCTTACAATTGTTCCAAATATCAAGACAATTGCAATCAAATAGCTGTTCAGCTCACTAATGGTAGCTGCGTAAGGTGTTCTTACCAAAAACATTTGGAAGCCTGTAAAGCAATGCGGAGGGACAAGGGGTTTTTTTGACCACCTATTTTTAAGCTGTCCCCACAAAAATCCCACAAGTAGAAGACATGTTGTTTGTGATTATCAGTGGGAATGGCAACAGCGGATTGGAACTCAAAGCCTTTTAGTGAGTTCTGCTCCAAATCCAAGCAAGCAACTTGCAGATGTAAATGTAGATGGGAACCCTGTGTGGGAGCTTGGAAATGCAAATGCTGTGACCCTTATGGTGGGGCAGCTATTGTTGGAGGACCGTTAGGCCAGGGAAACCCGCAGTATTTTGACCCACCAATTGATGACCAAGGGTAGGAAGGCCCCTTTGCTAATGGAACACGGGCTTTGAAAGGACATGATTGGATTTGTGGCCAACATGCTTAGCTCAGGTTACCTCCAAACTGGTCAGGGATATGGTATATCCCTGGGGTATATTAGACCGTTGTTCTTTTTGCTACTACAAATTCAGGGAAATCGCTTAGGAATCCAAATCTGTGATGATTTAATTCGAGAAAAGCAGTCAGCTGATGCAGCCTTGGCTGCAGGGAGCACCCCAAAACGGGGAAAAGATGAATGGCCACCAGAAGAAGTTACGCAACATGATGGACCAGCCACTTGGAAACCTAAGGAATTCATCCCAGATGCCTGGCAACCCATTTATCATTTGAATGAGATAATTAGGGTACAAGCTGTCTCAGAAATAATTACCAACCAGCCAGCCACAGCTCTTGACCGTCTTGCTGAGCAATCCACTTCAATGAGGAAAGCGGTATTTCAACATTGGATGGTATTAGATTATCTGTTAGCAGAAGAAGGAGGAGTTTGTGGGAAATTAAATGACTCGAGCTGTTGTTTGCAAGCAGATGACAGCGGAAAATGGTCAAACAGAGGAAATAACCTCAGCTCATGGACCTGTCCAAGTGTTGAAAGGATGGTAATGGGACATGTTTTCCTGGCTAACTGGCCAGCTATGGGCTAAATTGTTACAGCAGGGATTACTGTAACACGCCTATATGAAACCAGGAATCCCGTGGAAAAGAAGTAGATATGGACAGATTGGTGGTAGATGTTTCAGAGGTCTTTATTTCTCCAGCCACATGGCCGGGGCTCTGCTCAGGAACTCCCCCAGTCACGGGACCCGAGGGTCCTTGGCCACACCGGGGAACACAAACCAACCAAGGGGGAATGAAGCTGACCAGGGGCAGGGAAACCCCGTGTCTCCCCCCCAGGGCCCATCGCCCAGGGCTCCATGGCAGGGGGGGAGACCCCAACACTAAATGAATGCCATTTCTCCTCTTCTATGCTATAGCAACTCTAATCTTTTGACCATACGTGACACCATGCTGGGTGCAGCTCTTTCAGCAGATAGCAGCCATGCCTACCTGATCCAGAAACGACTACAAAAGGACAGAAGAGGATGTCACTGCAAATAATAGCAAAAGCCCAGAAGACTCAAGAAGAAAAAATTAAATCAATGGTAATTAAGGTTTGTAAAGACAAATACAGATTAAATAAAAAAAGGAGGGATTAAAAGGAATGAGATGGATGAGTCTTTACAAACAGACCGTGTGAATTGGCCTGTAGACAAGGCTAGGAACTTATGGGGAGTGAAGTAACAGAAGAAACGATTAGTTCTCTAGAACTGTTACTAATCATCAGAGACTGTTGATTAATCAAGGCCGTGTTAAATTCCTGAACCTAGAGCAAGGCAACAAAGACGTAATAGAATTAGGAATGGTTTCTTTTTCTTCCTTTTCGATGCCAAAAGGGGGGTGCATATTAGAGGAGGGCATAGAGTAGGCAGTTCCGGAAGTCTGTATCCCCCTAATACCTCAGCCAGTGGAGAAAAGGAAGAGGGCGTTGTGGCCGGGAACTTGGCATAAAAAAGGGGCTGCATCCCGCAACCGTTTGACAGACCCCATGGGAAAAGCCCCAGGGACTCTCCCTGTAGTCGAAGAATGTTGCAGGACTCCTCTGTCTCCTTTTCGGACATCAACCTCAGGCATGGTGGATTAATTTTCCCCAACGGCAGCGACCTGCTGCGTGGTCTCCGTGCTCCTCCCCAGCCCCCCGGGAGGTGCAAAATAGTTCCCGGCGGCTGTCACCGCGCGTTACAGACGGCTGCGCGGCGCCGGGGCTGCTCGCAGTGCTCCCCTGCCCCGCCAGGGCTGCCTGAGGTCTGCGGAGCCACCTCGCCACCGGCGCGGCCAGGGCCGGGGCCCTTCTCGACAGCAGCCGAGGGGCTGCGGAGCGGGCGGCTGCGGGACGATCAGCTCTTTTATGCCGCGCGGTGCTGCCGCCTCCATCTAGCTCCCCATCGCGCCGCCGGCCGACCCCGCCTGGCGCGTTCACGCTCGGCCGCGCTCGCCGCCCGCCCAGCCTCGCCGGAAGCTCTCCCGCGCGGGCCGTGCCCCGGCTCCGCCTGCGGCTCGGCAGGGCCCGGCCGCACGCGTGCTGCGTGGCTCGGAGCACCCGCGTTGCGCCGCAGGCGACGGGGAAGGCGGGGCGGGCCGGCGCCATCGTGGTAGCGCGAGGAGGGGAGCGCCCGGGCGGGGCGGCGAGTGGCGCGGCGGTGAGCGCTTCTGCTTGCTGTCGCTCGGCTGCCGCCCACGGCAGGTGCCGCGTGACCCCGCGGAGCGGCGGGGCCGGCCGGGCGGTGCGCGGCGAGGCTTTCGGCCAGCGGCGGCCGCAGCGACAGTCTGCTGGCACTGCCCGTGCCGGTGGAGAGAGCGGGGATCCGAGGCCGGCCTTCCTAGGGTAACGAGGGGCGACCGCCTTTGCCGCGCTGCCCTCCGTGCAGCACGTGGCCGATTCCGGCGAAGCCGGGGTCTCCGCAGCGGCGCGGGCGGGAGGGAGTGGGGAGCGCGCTCGGTGCTCTGCCGGCCGCTCCCGCCCAGCGCTGCGCTCCGCCGAGGCGTTTTCCCGCCCGTCCTGGGAAGGACACAAGGGACACCAAAGTTGGAGCTTAGCTGTCAGGGGGAGCAACTTCCCTCCATTGGCGACCTCCTTTTCCCTCTGATTCAGCTACCTTGTGGTAGGTGCGATGGTGCTGAAGAAGGGTGGCGGCTGGGCACAGTTGCTGGCATAGGTGGTGCGAGAGCTCCACGCAAGCAGCTTTGAGTGGCATGTGCGAGGGTAGGAAGGTACGGCACCCACAGCTGAAGGTAAAAAAAGTCAGGGCATGTCATCAGCCGCAATCGTGCTAAGTTGTTCATCTTTGCAAACTGCTTGCCGAGTTGTTCCTTTTCTTAGGTAATGGGGGTTTGTATCAACCAGAACTGCATATGGTCAGTATTTGCAGAGAAGGTTACATGGACTGTTGTTGAGGTGAGTGTAGCAGTTTCTATGGCATTTTGCAAAAAAGTGACAGGTCTCTCTGTGTTCCCCAATTCTTAACAAAAATGAAGTTAACAAAGCCCTGAAAAGAGGTTTTACCAAACTTCAGGGATTTTTTCCTATGAGTACTGTGGAGACAACCATAGTCACCTTGTCTTTCCAAAAGTGAAGGTTACATCTTTTTGTCCAAGAGCATCAAGTGCTTTTGATCAGCGTCTGTGTGCATGCATTAGCCTTGTTCTTGTTCTTCCTTGGAGAACTTTTACAATCCTCAGATGATCTGTGTAGGCTGCAGACTGCAGTGGTGAACTTGAAGGCTTCCAGCAGAAGGGAGATGCTGTCCACGTTTTGGATTTTCCTTAGTCTGAACCTTCAATGTCCAAGGCTTCACTTTTCAAGCAGTTGGAAGAGCCCCAAATGAAGATATGAACAGGTCTTAATTGACCTTGTCACCGCCTCAGTTGGTCAGGTAATGCTGCGCACTGGATTTAATTGCCTAGTGCAAGATGTGCTAAAAATATGTAAGAGTATCTCCTCGATTACCCTCCCAGAAGGGTTTGAATGGAGAACAAGGAGTTCCGAAGACAGGTATTTGGTGTACGAGAAGTAGAACTTAGTGGATTGCAGGGCACTGCATGCACAAATGTCTAAGGAGGATCCATCTTTTTATGCCCCATCTATGCTTGTTCTCATTTGAACTCCTGAACATTCTGGAGGTTGGTTTTGTTAGGGTTGTGGCTGGGGAAGGGGTGGTGGTGGGGGAGGGGTGGGTGTTGTTTCTGATCTTTTTAATTTCCAGGATAGTGTACAAAGAACTTGTGCCCACAACCAGCAGTATGAAGCAATGCAGGTATAAAAGAAGGTCACCGAAATGTCGGATAATATGAATCTGAAAGCGCTTCAGTATTTTACCCAGGAGTTTCACTGCAACAAGGTGATTGTCCTTGACAGAAATGTAGTGGCAGGCTTATGCCATGCTAGAAGTGATGACCTTTCTCTGCCCCAAATTGACCAGCAAGATCTTTTGGCTCTTGATTGAAACCCCTGAGCCAGCTGTGTTTCAGGCTGCAGAAGCTGCAGGTGTTGTGGCAGACGCGGGGTGCAGCCCTGCCTGCCGGTCCCGACCTGGCGCACGCCGGTGGCAGCCGTCAGCGCCCGGGGTCCCCTGTGCCACCCACGGCATGGCTCTGTCTGCCTGGTTCGCACCCCTGGTAGCCTCAGGGAAACAGCGGACTACTCCATCTGCTTTAAAAACAAACAAGCAAACAAAAAGCCCACTGTAAAAATATGTAAAATCTTGAAACTAATTCTGAGCACTTGCTCAGAGTTTGTTGATGGCGCAAATGGATTTTGGATAATCTGGTCCTGCTAGTACTACTTTTAAATTAGGTTCCTAAACTTCAGAAAGGAGAAGATGGTGGTCACATACCCCTGAGGAATGTTTGAAAAAGTAAGAGTGCTCAGTCATTTAAAGGTGGCCAGAAAATGGGTGTGTCAGTGGAGTGGACACTCTGCGAGTAGGTAGCCTTAAGTCATGTAACGACATGCACTTCAGTGGGAATTTTGCACCAACACCTAGAGATCGTGTCATGATGTGTTGCATAACAGCAGATTGGGCCAAAATTCTGCTGACTTTGATCAAGGTGGATGGGCCACCTTCACTTAACCCAGCATAGGGACATAAGTCAATGATGTTTGAAAAGCAACCATAAAACATAGCTCCTTTATTCTGTTGGACCGTTGCAAGTCTGCAAAGCTCTGTTGACAGGTCATTGGAAGTAGCTGTTGGAATCTAACTGCGGTTGGACTCTTTGTCAGTCAGCATCACCAGGAGGCTTAACAGTTTAGGTTGAGAGGTGGTGCATGTTTTTTTTCAGAGGAATGGCCCAGTGAAGAGCAGTGTTCACTGCCATGACTGCCGTTGTAGCCTTCAAGAGAAATGGGCTAGGCTTAGCACTGTGTGAGAATTCTTGGTTCATTCAGAGAGAACTTCCTTGGTTCTGCTGGTTTGGTTTCGCAGCTGGAGCAAAGGTACAGCACTGGAAGCAATTCCTAGGGCAGAAGCAGGAGATATCCAAAGCTCTGGGCTTTGTTGTCCTCAGCACAGTGTAAGTGAGCGTAGTCTAATTGGAGGAGTGGTGAGCATCAGTGATATCAGATTTTTTACAAGTTCTTAATTCTGTCAAAACAAGAAAGAAGGAGAGTGATGAAGATGAAATCCTTTCCTCTTCAATCTGCCTACGCAGCAACTTCAGGGGTAGTTGTAATGTGTATTCACCTCTTTTGAATTGCCCAAAACCAGGCCTGGAGATGCTTCAGAGACAGAGTCAGAGAAGCGGGTATTTGCTTTATTTGGTGCTGGGTGCGTGGGGGATCGCTCCTCCTAACACACACACGCAGAGCACTCCATGCAGTCCAGCATTATGTGTAAAATTTTTGACTATTCATCACATTCCTTGGGATAGGAGTAGTTCTAGAAATTACTTCTCGGAAGTCATTAATATCATTAGCAGACGTGCCACGCATGCGCTGTGTACCCAGGTGGTCGCACTGAGGAAGGCTCCTCTTCTTCCTCGGGGGTCTTTCTGATAAAGATCAGTAGTCTCCGTCACAATGTACTTTTTACCTTTCTTTCTGGCGCATGCGCAGTTCTTTGCTGGATGATTCGGCGATCTCTGTGCTGGTTTTCAAAAGATCCTGTTCCTCTTATCTTGACAAGATTAAGGCAAGTCCTGCTGCTTAGGTTTTGTGATTAACATTTGCTGTCTCTTAGTAGTTCACTCGTGTTTACATGAGTAAAGTTGGATCAACCCCCTTCTCAATTTTAGCACTGAAAGGATATCAGAGTCATTTAAAGAGATGTCTCCTATGGAGTACTATAAAACTGCCATCATGGTAACACGTTTTCATACAGTAGTTTTAGCACAGAAGTAATATATGTACAATCTTGGATGTTTCAACCTGCTGACTCAAGAGCTAGTGTTGAGCTTTTCTCTTTTAAATCCAGTCTTAGAGCTCTGCAGGGATCACTGCAGCATGACGTTGTGACAAGGGGTTGCTGATTCATGCATAAACCTCTGATGCTTTCCTTATATCTTCAAGCAGCTTTGAAAACCAGTGATGATCTGGCATGTTGCGACTTGAGAGTCATGGTGAAGGTTTCACCAAGCACTTTGTAATATCATGCTACAGCTTTCATTCCTAAGGAAATAGCATTGAGCATATGGCTGGCAAAATGCCAAAAGAATGAGCCAAAACCAATATCCTTTAATGGGAAAGATGGAAAACATTTAGATGTGTTTATTTGAACTAAAATTCCTGTGGACCAAGCCTAAATGTATTTCACACTAAATTCTTAGAACTGATTTTAAGGGAAGAAGTGAGAAAGATGAATTCACAAGCGGAATTTTCAGCAGCATAATATTGAACATTTATTAGTAGAACAAAGGCATATCACAGCGCGGGAGCACTTAGCAATATTGCTAGAGGTGTGGCTCCATTCATTTTACTGTGAACTTAAGTACTTCTTTAAACATAGTCCTTAAGCCCAGAAAGTAATTTACACTTCACTCAACTTTTCCCCCCCCTCCTGTCTCTGCCCCCTTGTGCCAGCGCACGCCAGCACACCGCCGCCGCCGGTCCTCTGGATAGCTTCAGAATTGAAGGCAGGCACCCCCCTCCGGTGCCTCCTCAGTCTCCAACCTAATTTGTAGTTGACAGATTCTTTGGGAGGTGTGAGTTTTGATGAGATAACAGACTTCCTGGGATGCATGCGGTTCATCTTCTTTGTTTCTTTAAGATGTCTTGGGTTCTACCTCTGTCATTTCTCAACTTAAAGGACATTTATTATCACGTGTTTATGACGACGTTTCCCAACATGTTACCACTCTTTTGAAGTTACAGTTTACTCTAGTCTTGTTTTTACTTAACTATATTTTACCTGTTTCTACATAGTACATGATCACTTCTAAATGTTAAAATCATATATGGGAAAGACAATATTTATCGTTCACTCATTTATCACAGGAGGAATGTGTTAGGTGCTCGTGTTGCAGTTCACTTGTAATCCTGGTCTATTACCGCAGGCCTGGGCCCTAGGGTATATCACCATGTCCCGCAGCCATAGGGAGGAGGAGGAGAGAAGATCCAGCAGGCAGGAATTGTGCAGCAAGATTTATTCATTTAATTATTTTACAAACTCTTTTACAGACTTCTTTCTTCACAGTCTAATTGGACAAAGGATCAGCCACCCCTTGGGGTGATTGGCTAAAATCCTAAAACATCCATTGTCAAAATATTTTTCTACTATACCATAAACAAGACTTTTCAAGGTTGCAGGTGGCTTGGTTGTTTACATACTCTGCTACCTCTTCTGTGAGAGAGAAAAGTCTCTCACGGACTTAGAAAATAGTGAGAAAATCCTCGCTAGCAGCATTTTTGTGTCTACACTGGTCCTTCTCATTTCCTTTTCTCTAGAACACATTTCTCAGGCTCAGTGAGCAGATGTGCGTGCAAGTGGTTTGGTGTGTCCTTGGAATTCAAATAGTCAGGATCAGATGGGTTTCTGCAGTGAAAGGATACAATGAAACGGGGATATAGCCTACAGTGGGAACTCCTGTGATTTTGCTCCTCTCCAAACATTTCTCCTCTCAAAATGGATCTCTGTAGGAAACTTGACACATTCTTCTACTCCTGAGAGTCATTAATAAAGAAACCTGGGGTGTTTATTAGGTGACAGTGCTGTTCCTGCTGTGCACCTTTGCACCTGGCTCACAGACCATTTTCACACAGCCGTGGTCCAGAATGCGGGCAGACAAAAACCCAGCAGTTTTCTCTTGCCTACTTGACTTTTCAAATTCTTATTATGTGATTATCGCATCATTTTGTCCATAATATCTGAAATAATTTGCCATGCCGTTTTGAATACAGTGCGAATATGTATTTTACTCTTAGAAATTTGAAAGTGAGTTACATTTAATAGTAGTTTGTGAGTAGTATGGCAATCAGGCCTTAAATACACCAGTCAGGCTTGTAAATAAACCCATATTATCAGTCAATCTCTTCAATCTATTCATGTGTTTATATGGGATTTTATTCCTATAGAATAGAAAACTCGGAGCAGTGGCAAAGAAGGGGGGGGGTGGGGCAGCAGCAGCCCGGCTCTGAGCAGGGCAGGGAAAGGCAGGCTCGGGATCCCGGAGTTTCTCACCTGAGGCACCCGAGCAGATGCTGAAGAGTCCCTCTTTTAGTGAAGGTAGACTGTTAATAAGGTTCCAATGCAACGGCCGCTCTTACGAACAGAGCTGCACTCACGGTAGAAGAAAGGCAGCAGGAGACGGAATCCTGCAGTGGTGACCAATTCTCCCCACAGCCACCGCAGCCTCTCTCCCCTCCGAATGCTTGAGAGAACAAGAGCTGGGGGCTGCATGCAACCCCGTTTTCCCAGTCCAAAGTTCGCTGTATCTCTGCCCTCACGAGACACCTCAGCTAAAGAGAGTAGCCAGCTGCATCCCTCCCCTGAGCGGTGACAACTTCTTTTGTCTCTCTTAAGTGTCCAGTCGTTATTGTCTCCTAGCATATGGGGGAAAGCTCCTTAAGAGAAAAAAAACCCAAAAAAACCAAAAGGAGAACTACTAAAACCCCAACATACGGGTGATTCTCACTTTCCTTCTCTGTCGTGTGGTGGTCGGCGATGGAAGAGACGGGGCAGACTGCTCGGATGCAAGAAGCCAATTTTATTGATACAGAGCTGAGTATTTATACCTTTTCAGCAGTAACTAAAAATAGATTCTTATATAAGCAGCAATCACTATAACAACCATATCTGTGTTTCTTAATAACATTGCAAAACTACAAGCTAGCATTAACCGACACCAAGCATGCCGTTCCCTTATACTAGCTATTTCCTGGTAGGCCGTACTGCCTGCCATGGTTTGCGGCCTAGCAGCGTTAGCGCGTCCACTTCTGACATGAGTTTAGCAGTGCTCTCACTTCTGCTTTCTAGCTGTATCTCCACACTTCTCAGCTACATGTAAAAGCACATGCTCTCAGTGTCGTAGAGTCCTTAGGGAAAGCAAACAGTGGTTCCGCTTCACACTGCTAAATGTGCCAGGACAGAAAGCTTTCACTGACCTTGCCTTGCCTTTTCCTTGCAGCCTTTCCTCTTCAGAGTGAAACATAGATTTAGAAGAACTATAAAGATTTTAGTTACAGGCTAGCTGTGTTTAGTTAGAATAGGAAGGAATTTGGGCCCAGTGAGAGTTAATGGAAATAGTTAAGAGAGCTGGACCTGAAACGGGTTTTAAGATGTGATTACCAAATAACGGATGATCTGTCATTTGCATGTTTGCTTAGCTGTGCTTAGAACGAGGAATAGAAACTTTGAGAAGTTGGTGTAGGGAACAAGGACAATTACCAATTTCCTCCCTTGGTGGGAACCCCGTTCAAAAGTCACGCAAGAAGAAACTTAGAGGTCACTAAAGTAATTAGGATTGTTAAAGTTCAAAAAGGCAAACAGGCCAAAATGAGGAAGATGAGTTACTTCATCTTTCTTGGGACCACTGACCCAATTCAAGACCACTGACTCCATTCAGGACACACACTATGCATGCTTAATGACATTTAAGCTCATTTCCATATGAAGCGGAGAATGGGAGGTGTTAATGTTACGAATATGCATTTGTATTTTGGATATTCATAATATTTGGAAATAAAAAGTGTCGTGTTTGCTTGGATCGGGGCCCTGCATCTTAGGGAGCTATCCCATGCAGTGCCCGGTGCCAAATAAAACATGCGCTTTCTAACTCTAAACTGTTAGAGAGTTTTTGTCCGTCTCAGTTGACTATCGATATTAGATCGATATTCATATTTTGGTAAACCATTTTGGCGACTCTGGTGGGGCCCTGCTCTATCTGGCCGAGGGGCCAGGGGACCCCCCCTCGGGCACTCGCCCCACATTTTTGGGGAGCGGGGGCTCCTTGATCCTCTGACACCGCGGGGAGAGACCAGGACCTGCCGGAACCACGGACAAAGATGTATGTTTTAAAATTAAAGGGGTACCTTAAAGAAGGCAGCTTGTAAGACACAGCGGGACACCCTGTGCGAAGCGGAAGCCTGGGAGAGTTTGGTTGTAAGTGTCTGCAGAAAGTATAGTAATGTTTTAATGGAGCGGGTAATGGCTCCAAAGGTTCATCTCCCGTAAGGGGAGTAGAGCTGCTTCTGTTTCCCAGGGAGGGGAACGAGGTACAGGGGTGCTGCCTTGGTCTCTCATGGAGGAGAGACGGGTGCACAGCGTGGGTGGCCGTGCAGCGTGTGTTGAGGGGCGCTGCCTTTGGTCTCTCGTGGAGGAGAGCCAGGAGCGCAGAGCAGGTGGCGGGGCGGTGCGTGTGGCTGTGGAGTTTGAATGGCTGCAAGAACTCCGGCTTCCTTCGTTCTCGTAGCGGGGAGCGAAGACCGTGGGGTTGCACACTGGAGGTATCGGCGGGAGCGCCGTCGGCTCCGGTCCGGTCAGTGGCTTAAAAGCAGCATTGGCTTGTAGTTTGGGATACGAGTGGTGAACAGAGAGAGAGACTAACTTTATTTTGAGTGCTGTGTGCATGCATTAGGGACGCGCCGCAGGTCTACAGGGACCGCTTTGGGTTAAAGGGTACGGACCCCCTAGGCTGTGCAAGCGCTGTAAGGGTATGATGGCTGGGTTATGCCAAAAGGGTTTGTTGGAACTGTGAATTAGCAGTGTGTTGTGTGTGTGTTTAGTTTGTGAGAGTTTGTATTGTGGGTGTTTTGATTTGTGTGTGTTTGGCCCGGATCAGCCACGTATTTGTATGAAAAAGTTATAAAAGTTTGTGTTTAGTGGAGTTGAGGAAGGATTTTTGTGCTTGACAGAGTGGAGAGATTTTTTTGTGTCTAGAGAGTGGGTTGCAAGGAAAGAATTAAGTAGAGCGCGTGAGCTTTAAGTTGTGTGAATGGTGGTGGTGAAATCTGATTAAGGTATTAGTGAAAAAGCAGTAATTGAGTGTTTAGAAGTTGTTAAATTTGTGCTTAAAGGAGCGAGCGGAGCTAGTTTGAAACTATGTCTGGTGTCACTTTGGCGACCGGCGGGGTGATCTGAGTTTGTAGCTTTGGATTTTTGTTTTGTAAGTTTTTAGTATATTTTGAAAAGTTTGATTGTAAGTGAGTTTAAATTTGGTTGTTTGGTTCGGGGTGACATCCAGACCAAGGGCTAATAACTTTAACCTTAGCAGTGAGGCAGAGCGGCGTAGCATGTAGCATGGGCTCAAGACTAAACCCCCCCCCACTCACTCAGCAGTGCAAGCAAAGCGGTAGGGGCTAACCCCCCCGCTCGGCAGAGTGAGTGAGGCGGCAGCACAAGCTGGAACTCGCTAGCTTGCCAGATTTGAGCGGAGCCTTGCGAAACCCCAGCAAAATTTTTGCTCGGGGTTGTGAAAGGCTTGTGGTGGGTTTTATAAGTTCAAAATTGTTGGTAGAAGTGCTTTGAGTGAATTGTTTCAAGCATTTGAGTGTGTGGAGTGAGTTTTATGTGCTGTGTGAATTTTTTTTAGATTTGAATAAAAAGGAGCGGGGTTTTTTGAGTGGTGGAGTGTGTGAGTGTGTTGTGAAACAAGCTTTTTTGTGAACTTTCAAAATGGTGGCAAACAAAAGCAAAGAGGTTCCTAAAAGTATCCCTCTGGGATGTGTTTTGACACACTGGAAAAAGATGGTGAATCATAGTGGTGCAGAGACCGAGGGAGCTTATTAAGTTATGCACCCAATGGTGGCCGTTTTATAAACTGGAAGGGGGTATGAAGTGGCCGCCTTTTGGTACACTGGATTATGAAACATTACTGCAACTAATGCTTTTTCTTAGACGTGAGCAAAAATGGCCAGAGATTGTTTATGCTGAATTATTTTTCACTCTCCAAAATCAACCTGAGTGACAAAAAGAGTTTGGGTCAGACCACCCTCTGATCCCTTAGTATTGGCTTTTGAAAAGGATAACAAAGTTAATAATGAAAAACCTAAGCGATGTTGCGGTGCACGTTCAATAAACCAGAGACGTACCCATCCTGACAAGGTATATCAGGTAGAAGCCCAAGAACAAGAAGTGGCAGATCTACTTAAGTCACCCCCTAAAAAGGGAGATGGGGGAGGGGTAGCAAATGATACAGAATCAGAGTTACCATCATCTCCATCCCCAAACCCCGCTCCACTTTCTAGTTCATCTCCCTCTGGGAAATCAAGAACAACTAACCTCTACCCCCCTTTACCGAGCAGCGACAGCGAAGAGGATGAATCACCCTCCCCACAGGGTCCTATAACATTAAGGACCCCGGGGGCAAATTAAAAGAAACATACAAGCACCTTTAAGGGAAGCAGTAAATCATGAAGGGATTCCTGTATTAGTTAAAATCCCCTTTTCTATTATAGATCTAGAAGCCTGGGAAAAAGTGGCCAGAAATTACCAGAGTGACCCAATACTGGGGTTGCTAAGAAGTTTAAATTTATGGTGAACCAACACAATCCTTATTGGGCTGATACCCAGCTACTGCTTGATGCTCTACCTGAATCAGAAAAGCAATTAGTTATAAAGACAGCTGTGAATATGGCTGAAGATGATTGCAGGATAACACAGGAGGATGTTAAAAAGGTACTTCCTCTTCAGGATCCAGAGTGGGGCCCTAATGAGCCAGATGAAATGGCACAGTTAAAAAGGTACTGGGGATTCATAATAAAAGGGCTAGAAAGAGCAATCCCTAAAGCCATAGACTGCTCAGCCCTGTATGCTATGAAGCTGGGTCCCTCTCAAACACCTTCTGAATTTTTAGACAACTTGCGAGATGCGATGCGTCGCCACGCCACCTCGGATCCTGGACCGGAAGAAGGAGTGCAGCAATTGGTAAATTTATTTTTAGGACAATCCACAGGAGACATCCGGCAGAAGCTTCAGAAGATGCAAGGTCCAACAATCCGGAATCTAGAAACTTTGCTTAATGTGGCACGGAGCGTTTATAGCAATTGGGGAGAGGGAAAGCAAAAATTAATAAGGGTGGTAAAAGAAGAAAAAAAAAAGGAAGACGTGGGCAAGGTCCACCAAGACAAGGACCACCCCGACTAGGAAGGGACCAGTGTGCCTTATGCAAAACCTGGGCATTGGAAAAACCAGTGCCCAGAAAAGAGAAAGGGTGATGAAAAAAAAATATGACCAGAGAGGTGCGGGGGTGGTTGCTCATATGAAAGACTGGGCGCTACCCTAGGGGACCCTCTGGTTATAGTTAAACTAGGGAACGAAGAAAAGAAAGTGGAATTTTTAGTAGATACAGAAGCAACATATTCAGTGTTGAATAAAGCTTTGATACCTATTAGCAAGGGGTTATTTTGTAGTGACAGGGTCAACTGGCCAATCTGGAAAGGCATACTTTTGTAAACCACTGAAATATAAATTGAGAAAACAGTGGGGAATTCACCAATT
Source organism: Coloeus monedula (assembly GCF_965178545.1). NCBI lineage: Eukaryota > Metazoa > Chordata > Aves > Passeriformes > Corvidae > Coloeus > Coloeus monedula. The sequence continues at coordinate 172,802 of NW_028120807.1, read as the reverse complement.
TTTATATATGCCTAACGCTCCATCTGCACTTTTGGGCAGAGATCTGCTAGAGCAACTGGAGGCAAAAATAATATTTAAAAATGGGGAAATCAGTTTGGAAGTAAAAGACCAACAATATCTAGAGTTGCTGAGCCTAATGCTAATCACCAAAGAAAACGGAAATAGTGAATGAAGAAGAAATGATTAAGAAGATAATGGATCAAGTATTCCCTGGAGTGTGAGCCTCTGGTACCCCAGGGAGGGCAAAGAATGCCCTGCCAATTCAAATCAAGCTTAAAGAAGGCAAACGGCCTGTAAGGGCCAAACAATTTCCCTTGAAAAGGGAAGACAGAGAAGGGATCAGGCCAATTATTGAGAACTTCTTGCAAATTGGATTGTTAAGGGAGTGTCAATCTGATTTTAATACTCCAACTTTACCCGTGAAGAAACCTGATGGGTCATACAGGTTAGTACAAGATTTGAGAGCAGTCAATAAAAGTGACTGAGGATTTATACCCAGTGGTTGCTAACCTTCCAGCTCATTAACTCGTTTAACACCTGAACTAACCTGGTTTACCGTTTTAGATTTGAAGGATGCTTTCTTTTGCCTCCCTCTCCATGAAGCCAGCCAGAAAATTTTTGCACTTGAGCGGGAGAAGCCCAAGAGTGGACCCAAAACTCAACTCACACGGTGTGTATTACCCCAAGGGTACAAGAACTCTCCTACTATATTTGGAGAACAGCTTGCAAAAGATCTAGAATCCTGGGAACCCCTGCCGGGAGAAGGACAGCTGCTTCAGTATGTGGATGACCTTTTGGTAGCCACCCAGACCCAAGAGGCATGTATGAACTGGACGGTAAGCCTCTTCAACTTTTTGGGCTTGCAAGGGGATCAGGTGTCCCAAAAGAAGGCCCAGATGGTAAAGCAAACCGTTATGGGCTATGGGCTATGAAATAAGTGCTGGACAAAGAACCTTTGGATGAGAGTGCAAAGAAGCGATATGCCAGATCCCAAAACCCCAGACAGCAAAAGAGCTGAGAAGTTTTCTAGGTATGACGGGGTGGTGCAGACTGTGCATTAATGATTATGGGTCGCTTGCTAAACCTTTATATGCATTGATTACGGAAGGAAACCAAGAGCCTGCTGTGGACAAAGGAAGCAACACAGGCTTTCGACCAGCTGAAGAAGGCCTTCGTGTCAGCTCCAGCCCTGGGACTTCCAGACGTGAGTAAACCATTCTTTTTGTTTTCTCATGAAAAACAAGGGATTGCCTTGGGAATACTGGCACAAGACTTGGGCCCGTATCAGCAGGCAGTAGCCTACCTTTCCAAACAGCTGGATGCAGCAGCCAAGGGATGGCCAGGATGCCTCAGAGCTGTTGCAGCAGTAGCAATAAACATCCAAGAGGCATGCAAATTCACCCTGGGCCAGAAAATGACTGTGCTAGTGTCTCATACAGTATCTGCAGTCCTGGAGGCCAAAGGGGGGCATTGGCTCTCCCCTCAGAGATTCTTGAAGTACCAGGCCATACTGGTAGAACAAGATGATGTTGAAATTGTGGTGACTAACATTGTGAACCCAGCTTCATTCCTCAGTGGGAATCTGGGAGAACCGGTGATCCATGACTGCCTGGAGACAATGGAGGCCACTTACTCCAATCGCCCAGATCTGAAGGACATCCCTCTCAAGGGCGCTGAGACCTGTTTCACTGATGGAAGCAGTTATGTTATCAGTGGAAAAAGACCTGCTGGGTATGCCGTTACCACCAGCCGAGAGCTAATAGAGTCTGGACCATTGCCAACAAACACCTCTGCACAAAAGGCTGAAATAATTGCTCTAACCCGAGCCTTGGCATTGGCAAAAAGAAAGAAGATTAATATTTATACAGACTCAAGGTATGCGTTTGGGGTGGTTCGTGCACACGGAGCCATTTGGAAGGAGAGAGGACTGTTAAACTCACAAGGGAAGAGTATCAAGCATGCACCAGAAATACTGAAGTTATTGGACATGGTTCAGTTACCTGAGAAGGTAGCTAATGTGCACACCAAAAAGTGAGTTCTGAATTGGAAGAGGGAAATATGCTGGTGGACAGAGAGGCAAAAGACGCAGCCAAAGGTGAAGTACCCAGTGAAAAGGTAGAGGCAACATTAATACCAGATGGAAAGATTTGCCTTGAAGGTAGGCCAGAATACAACAAGAAAGATAAGAAACTTACAAAAAAAAGGAAAATGCAAGTTATAATCACAGGGATGGGCTTTAACTAAGAATAACAAGCTCATAGTACCTTCTTATTTGTTGCGGTCACTGGTGCAGAAAGAACATGAGAAAACACACTGGGGAATGGGTGCTTTGTCCAATTATTTGAAAGATAGGATTATGGCTAGGAGATTGCAAGGTGCAGTGATACAAGTAACTCGCCAGTGTGGTCTTTGCCTCCGAACTAATCCTAAGAATATTCCAAAACCTAAAGCTGGACAAATTGGGAAAGGCTGCGGACCTGGGCAACAGTGGCAAATTGAATTACCCAGAAAAGGGGGGTATCGATACCTCTTGGTATTAACAGAGACCTTTTCAGGATAGCCAGAGGCCTTTCCTGTAGAGGAATTCCTTGTGGAGTGGGGGCGTAGGATACCCCAGGAGAGCTTGGGCATCCCAGGGCTGTTGCAGAAGTACCCCTGACAGGGCCTCAGGCTGAAGATAGGCTTGCAAGGCACCTGCTAGCCAGCAGCCTTGAACAGCCTTGGGAAAAGGTATACACTAGTCAGCTCCCCCGCTGCATAGAGGCTTTCTCGTGGGAATGGGGCGTGAACTTGGCAAAGTATAACTTGGTGTAAGTAAACAATAAAACTGGAGCACGATGCTAAAATCATATCGGTGTGCATATCGTGTCTCTGGCTGGATTCCCCTGCACCCGGGACCCCCCCTGCTAAACTTTCCCACTAGGACGGCTAAAGCATGAGAGGTGACCAAAGCGTTGTTGCAAGAAATAATACCCCGCTTTGGAGTTCCAGCCACTATGTCTTTGGATAGAGGAAACAACTGAGAGAAATTGAAAAATATGTGGCTGGGGCCCAAAGCAGAGAATTAGATGGGCCAGTACATGATGTACAACCTGGAGATTATGTGTATGTCAAGTCCCTTGCAGAGAAGATTTTGGAACCGCAGTGGGAATGACTGTTCCAGGTGATCCTCACCACCTTCACTGCAATCAAGATCAAAGAGCAGAAGGCCTGGCTGGATTCGTCACTCCCGGCTGTGCAAAGCCCCTGAGGGAGTTTGGGAGGTAACGCCAGGCGACAACGAACTGAAGCTGAAGCTGACCCAAAAAGGCGATGGATGAATTCAGTTATGATGGACATTATGTGGAAAGTTGGGACTTTACTGATTATTCTTACAATCGTAACAAGAGTTAAAGTAGTACTACTGCAGTCTAACGTGACTGCAATATCCCGATGCCAGGGGAAGGCATATGAGCCTCACTTTCGGAAGGCTTTGAACAAAATGCTCAAAGTCACAAACGCAAGCCTGTGGGAAGGAAGGGATGTTTGAAGATGTAAATATGCATTTGTGTAGGATGGGTTTCATGAGGCTTACCATCCGCCCATGAAGCTTATCCGATTTGGCCCTGAATGCTGTGACAAATGCTTGAGCAATTAAGTTCAGACTGAAAATAGAGGGGTGTGCAACAAAAGCATATGATGAACAAATTGACCGCAGTAAGGAGTGACTTAATTAAATTGCAGCAACCGTTGCAATCCTCCTTGCTGGCCCTGGGTGATAAGCATTGGAAACTGTCCAAAATATTACCAGATTGGGAAGATACAGAAGAACAAGACCATGAATTGAACTGTATTTTACCCCTCTGAACACAGAAGGTGGGCACGAGAAATTAAAAGCCAGTGGCAAACCATTAACCTAGAGCCCTGCTCTATGAGGGAGCAGTTAGGGTACATATGTGAAAGGATTTTAGGTAAAGACATTTGTTTGGACACAGACCAAAGCATTTGCCACTTTGAGGTGCATTCCATTAACCAAACAACGCGGCTAGCGTATACACAAGAGGTTGCATCTGCCTCAGGATGGCATGTCCCACCATAACGATAGACAATTTAATCATAAATGACAACCCAACTTAATTTGTGTATTTGGAATTTGACGAAAATTGGAGAATCACATCAGTATATAAAGACAAGCATGATTACTGTCCAAGAAGTCTTGCCTGTCCCTATAGGAATGAAACTGACATTTGTCTCATCACTGGTGGGATGTGCTTTTCGGATGGTCACCGACAGCAACTGGTATACTCAATGCCTTCATTCATCCTATTATTGTATTGCTCATTTTAGTTAGTGCAAGTTGGATTTTATCCGTGGTGATGCTTGTTTGGTATTTGAAGATGCTGTGGAGAATAGCAGCCTTGACATCACTATCCAAAGCGTATGGTATAGTCTTGAATGAGAAAAAGGCTGACCACGCCGCTTGGATAAATGAAGAGGAAATCTGCGTACTGAGTAAAAGCATTTACTCGCTGTTAAAAGAGAAGTGGGGAATGAAACATAGATTTAGAAGAAACATCAAGATTTTAGTTATAGGCTAGCTGTGTTGAGATTAGTTGGAATAGGAAGAACTTGGGCCCAGTGAGAGTTAATTAAAATAGTTAGGAGAACTGGACCTGAAATGGGTTTTAAGATGTTAGTAACTGATTGCCAAATAACTGATGATCTGTCATTTGCATGTTTGCTTAGCTGTGCTTAGAATGAGGAGTAGAAACATTGATAAGCTGGTGTAGGGAACAAGGACAATTACCAATTTCCTCCCTTGGTGGGAATGAAACATAGATTTAGAGGAAACAGAAAGGTTTTAGTCATAGGCTTGGGATTTCAGTTGTAGGCTTGGGCCCAGTGAGGGTTAATCAAAATAGTTAGGAGAGCTGGACCTGAAATAGAATTTTAGATGTTAGTAACTGATTACCAAATAACTGATGATCTGTCATTTGCATGTTTGTTTAGCTGTGCTTAGAATAATGAGCAGAAACATTGATAAGTTGGTGTATAGAATAAAGACAATTACCAATTTCCTCCCTTTGTGGGAGCCCATCCAAAAGTCACGCAAGAAGAAACTTCGAGGTCACTAAAGTAATTAGAATTGTTAAAACTCAGAAAGGCATAAAGGTCAGAGTGAGGAAGATGAGTTACTTCATCTTCCTTAGGACCACTGACCCAATTCAAGACCACCGACTCCATTCAGATCACACGCTACGCATGCTTAATGACATGTAAGCTCATTTCCATACAAAGCGGAGAATGGGAGGTGTCAACACTATGAATATGCATTTTGTATTTTGGATATTCATAATACGTGGAAATAAAAGGTATCATGTTTGCTTGTATCAGGGCCTGCGACTTAGGGAGCTATCCCACGCAAAAATAAAACATACACTTTCTAACTCTGAACTGTTAAGAGTTTTTGTCCATCTCAGTTGGATATCGATATTAGATCGATATTCATATTTTGGTAAATCATAGTTAGCATAGGAGAAAGGCATGCTTGGTATGTACCTGGGATAGTTAGGGCTAGCTTTTAGTTCTGCAATGTTATTACAAAACATAGATATGGTCTTGGCCAGTTGGCCCTCGTTTCAAAAAAAGGCCTATAAAGGGACTTCCTAAAATAACTGAGATGAGATCTCCCCACGGAAAGAAGACAAATCTATTGGCAGCAGAGCACGAGGACTTCGTCTCATCTGTTGGTAGCCATTGCCCCCCCTTTCTTCCTCTCTACTCTTTTACTTTGTTTTTCTTTCTCTCTCTCTCTCTCTCTCTTTCTCTCCTCTATCACATTACCATGTTGTGGGTACTTAACAAAGGTGCACTGTTTTGATTAAAACTGAAATCCCTTGTGTCCTTTTGCACTCGGAGATCTGTAAACAAACCATCACGACCCTCACTTCTATTAGCAGATGGTGACATTAAACTGGCATCACGGACAGGATTTCTGACAGACAGAAGGGGTTGCAAGGTTGTGTGTAGTCTGTAATAGGGGAAGGACGTTTCACTCCAGCCGCACCTAGCCCGACACCCCGCAAAGGGTGAGCGGTGTCTAGAAAGCAAGGGGGACGACTCGAATTTCCCACAAACTGCACACACCTAGGTGAAAAGCACCCCATACTCAACTGAGGGCTCTGTCTTCAGATTTTCCACAAATAGATCTCTTAGTGTAAAAGGGGGAACTGTTTTGGTGGGCGTGTGTGAATTTGGACTGCTTGGTGTAGTGAAGAGACAACCGTAAGTAACTTAAGGAGTACCTCCCAGGCAGATTTTGGTCTCTTCACCCACCCAGGGAAGCGAAGGGCGACACGGCGAAGCTGTTTGTGTGGCAATGTGTAATTAGGTTTTACCTCCCTGTAGTGGTTTTGATCCCTTTATAAAATGACTGAAAACCCTAGTGCAAATCATAAAGCTGCATTTTATGCTCTGCTAGCAAAACATAATGCCCGGCCCTCTCCGGGAGGGGAAGAATGGGCTCAAAATAACTGGTTTAATTTGGAGAGTGTGACTGATAGAATATGTTCATTCCAACATGAGACAAAGTTTAAATTTGGCCAAAATAAAACCATAATCTGCTCCTAAATCTGTTTTAGGAGCATGCCTTACAGCAGCTATAGATCACTGCTTTAAGCGATGTAGTGAAGAGAAAGCAATCACAGATTCCCTTCAAAACCTAGTGGAAATTTTACAGGAACAATCAGATGAAGAAAGGAATGAAAATCATTTGCTGCGGGCTGCTTTGAGGGAGGAATATTTTAAGAATTCAAAGAATGCTGACTCACCAAAAGAGAAAGAGGAAAAGAAAACTCCTCACATTAACCAAATATACCCCCAGGAAGAACTAGTGCTAGTGAAAAATTGTGGGGAAAACTGCTGCCCTCCTATGAGACCTCTAATTAAAACAGAATATAATTATATCAATGATGAAGATTTTGAACCGCATATCACCACTAAACAAATACCATACACTGCTACTGAGTGGGCGAAGTTAAAAAAGGAGTACGGGCGGCTTCCCCACGAAGCTGAGACGGAATATGCCTTCCAAGTGTCTCTCACCGGAGGAGACCAAATTCAATTCACTGAACAGGAGGCCAGTGGATACTGGGGACATGGAGTTCTCTTAACAACAGGAGACAAACGTAACACATGGTCGCTGACTCAGCGCGCAGCTTTCTGGGCCGGGGGACTCAATCCTTTAGAAAGGGGAGACCCTTTCACTACAGTTGGTACCCTTGATCAACTTCTAGAAAGCGTCCACAAAGCCGCCTGTCTGCAAATGATCCATGAAAGGAAATTAACTCCTGGATATGAATCCCCCACGTAATTACCTGTGAAACCTGAACTGATGACCCCTTTAATTCGAGGCCTTCCAGAATCACTCCAATCTACAGCAGCTGTCCTGCAAAAAACCATAGCTGCTGTAGGTCCTGTAGAGAGGTTGGACAGATTCCTTGGAAACCCGAGCGACCAAATTGCATCTACCGATCCTGGGTTTACTCCATATTCAACCCCCTCTCAGCCGCCAGGTTCACAATCAAATTCACCTGCCGGTGATTGCAAAGTTTGGACATGGAGTGAGGTTGAAGAAGATCTGATTAATTACAGTAGGAAATATGGACCGATAAAAATCCCAGAGGAAAAATCAGAAAAAACAAAAGGTGTCAGGTACATTAGGGCTCCTCATAGTGAAAAACCAAAGAATGTAACCAGAGATCCCTAACCGTCAGCATTGGTGCTTATTAGGTATCAAAAAGGGGGTCCCCAGAAATGCGATGGATGGCTTAGCCCTTGATCAGTTGAGTAAGGTAGTGTCTAACTGGCACTGCCAAAAGCCCCTTCTACCCAATCCGTCACTTCAACCCAGTGCACCCCTCCTCCCTCAGAATCTGGGCAGTGAGTCAAAGCCACTTCTCCCTCAAAGTCCGGCCAATGAGCCAGAACAGATTCTTCCTCAAAACCAGGGAAACTAGACCCTCTGTTTCTTGTCAGTGGGCAAAGAAACGGAGCATAGGTATACCTGAGAATGCTCACTAAAAATAAAACGGGAGATATAACGATCACAGCTATTACAAGTCCTAAACGGGCACCTGTAACTTTTCTGATTGACACTGGGGCACAAATTTCTGCGCTGACAAAGAAAGATGCCCAGAGGTGTGGAATTGTTCCAACAAAGAACCGATATTGTGTTTTAAGTGCCTTGGGCACTTAAACAGAATCTATGAATGGGGCCTTAGTCAAGCTCCCTTTGCCTGGAGAGGAAAACCAACTCTCCATCCATGGGGTGATTGGAGATATTCCAACCAATTTATTAGGGCTGAATGCCCTTGCTAGGAGGCAGTGGGAGGACTCAGAGGGTCTTCTGTGGTCTTTTGGCACACCACATTTTAACATCAGACTGCTCCAAGCTGCAGCCTCCCTACCATTCAGCAAAGTAACTAATGTGAAACAATACCTCCTTCCCCTGGGTGCCAAAGAGGGTATCAAGCCAGTGATACAGGAGCTACGACAACAAGGAGTAATAATTAATACCCATTCTCCTTTCAATTCTCCGGTGTGGCCAGTGCGAAATCCTGATGGGAAGTGGAGGCTGACAATAGATTTTCGTAGGCTAAATGCCAACACAGACCCTTTTACAGCAGCAGTCCCAAATCTAGCAGAATTCATAACATTGATTCAAGAAAAGGCTCATTCAATCATGCCACCTATAGATGTCAAAGACATGTTTTTTATGACACCTTTACAGCCAGAAGATATGGACCGTTTTGCTTTCGCATGGCAAGGACAGCAACACACTTTCACTAGGCTTCGCCAAGGGTACAAACATTCTCCTACCCTGGCTCATCACGCTTTAGCCCAAGAGTTCGAAAAAGTACCCAAAGCGGACAATCTCACTGTTCATCAACACACTGATGAGACCCTTGTGGGAGGAGATGAAGTGAGAGATACCCAACAGAAAATAACCTCCCACTTAGAAAGCCTTGATTTGCAAATTCCCTCAGAAAAAACCCAAACCCCTTCACATGAAGTGAAATTGTTGGGAATTTGGTGGAAAGGAGGTATGACACGTATCCCACCTGATACCCTAACCTCTTCAGATCAGATTAAAATGCCTGAATCCAAAAAAGATCTCCAACATGCTTTAGGATTATTAGTGCTCCGGAGAAAACACATCCCAGATTTTCCATAATTGCCAGACCTCTTTACAACTTGTTAAGAAAAGGGACAAAATGGGAATGGCGTGCTTCCCAAGAAGAAGCTGCAATTGTTGGTTTTTGAAGCAACAGCCTCACCAAGCCCTGGGCCCTATTCATTCCACAGATGCTTTTCAGGTCTCCTCAGGGTTGTCAGTACACATATGGCAGCGGGGTCCTGAGGGTCCGACGAAGCCTGTTGGTTTTTACTCCCGTGGCTTTAAAGATGCTGAAAAAAGGTACACTACCTGGGAGAAAGGATTGTTTGTGGTTAGCTTAGCTCTCCTAGAAGCAGAGAAGATTGCACAACAACAACCAATTGTTTTGAGAGGCCCTTTCAAAGTTATTAAGGCTGTCTCTACTGGCACCACCCCCACCTGACGGGGTGGCCCAGAGGACCTCAGTAAGGAAGTGGTATGCTCAGATTGAACATGATTGTAGCGTCTTCTCAAGAACTGAAGGAGCTGTAAAAAATCTGGCAATCCAAGAAACTGAAAACTTGGGTAGCAGCCAGGACAAACCTGCCTCAGTCATTAAAGTAGCCCCTCCTTTTTCCCCCAAACGGTCAGCAAATTCTTGGCTTACGGATGCTTCTGCCAAGCGAGAAGGAAAGGTGTGGAAACATAAGGCTGTAAGCCCTCCACACTTCCTCAGGTGAAGGAATTATCACAGAGGGGGAAGGCAGTGCCCAAGTTGGCAAGCTGATAGCTGTTTGGAGTGTTTTCCAACGTGAGGCACAGAATACTTCTCCTGTCTGTATCTACACCGATTCCTATGCTGTGTGTAATGGATGGACTGAGTGGCTTCCTTTTTGGCAGCAAAAGGATTGTGAAGTTAACAGAATCCCAGTATGGCAAAAGGAAAAGTAGCAAGAAATTCTAAGTATTGCAAGTCCAGGGAATTTTGCCATGGAGTGGGTAGCCTCTCACCAGACAGATGGAAATCCAGCAGGAGAGTGGAACACTAGAGCTGACGAATTAGCAAGACTAAGTCCTGTGAAAAAAGATCAAATTACAGAGGACTGGGAGCACTTCTTAGAATGGTTGCATGTAAAAAGACAACGCACAGGTGCAAAAGATTTGTACAAAGAAGCCCTTGCTCGCGGTTGGTCTGTTACCAGAGAAATGTGTAAAACATGCATGTCAGCCTGTGAACAACGTCGCAGACGGCTAGAAAGACACCCTTTGGAAGATGACCCTCTGCATTTAAGAAAGGGTAGAGGCTTACGGGAAGCGTGGCAGGTAGATTATATCGGCCCCTTTAAAAAGTCAGGAGGTAAACACTTTGGGCTGGTAGGAGTAGAGATGATATCTGGGTTAGTCCAGGCCAAAGCTTTTAAAAGAGCTACAGGAGATCATACTGTTCAAGCATTGCAGGCATGGTTTGGAACTTTCCCAAAACCACAAGAAATTCAATCTGATCATGGGTCTCACTTTACTGCCAAAGTTGTACAGGACTGGGCAAAAGGTGAAGGGATTAAACGGACTTTTCACACTCCTTACTACCCTCAAGCTAACGGCATTGTAGAAAGGACCAATGGTCTCTTGAAAGGACTTTTGAAACCACAGGAGGGAAATTGGGATGTTCGGCTATGGGAAGCTGTGAAAGGTGTGAATGATAGATGGGGGGTAAACGGGTGTCCCAAAATCACTGTCTTTTTCCCAACAGCTCCAAGCATAATTCTCTCACTGCAGGGACCAAATGATCCTACGAATCCTGCACACTACCCTGGACAACCTGTTTCGGTAGATCTCCCTACCGTAGGAGAAGTACCACTAGTGCTAAAACGCCCTCTGAATAAATATGCATGGCTAGCCTCTGATGCCCTAGGGAGAGAGCATCGGATACATACACGCTGCATAATTCCATCATTCTAATTTTCTGCCTTTTGGTGGCAGACTCTGTTGTGTTCACTTTTCACAGAAGAACTCCGAGGGACATGAAGAAGAGCACATAAACCATGATAAGACTAGTGATACTTTTCTGCATCCTACCACAACACCAGGGCCAAAAACCAGCTGAGTGGCCATGGTCTGAAGCTACCATTAGGTACACTAGTGCTCTAGGATCCTATCCCAGAGATCGTTGCCCGAACCTAGCCACTGTAGCACTGCACGACTCTGAGGTATACCGTCCAAGTGAATGGGGATGGGACTTGAAGGATTGGACTAGAATCCTAAAAGGAACAAGAGGTGAACAAATTAAGGTAGGATGCAGAAAAGTAGAAGGATCTCTTTACCAGAAAGCTTCCACCATTGCAATCGCTGGAAATTTTCTAAAACCAGATGGGAAAAGTGATTTGCACCCCAACATTACGGCCAAACTCTGCCCTACAACGGAGTGGGTGTGTGACAAACAAACCCCCTTCATCCTGTGTGGTTGTCAGAAGAATGTCGGTAACTACACCTTAGGCCCCAGTACCAACAATGTGGAAATCACAAAGCTTCGCAGAAACAAACTAACTGACTGCTGGTATAACTTTCCTCTAACCAAACCAACCTATGCAACATGCAATTGGCAAAATAACCTGGCAGATCAGCCAAGTCTGACAGGTTTAACTTATAAATTCAAAATAAACGCCGCAGCAAAGCCCATACTGAGTGCAGTAATCACATACCACGGTATAAGTACCCCCCTTGTGTTAGATGACAAGAATAAAGTTTTTCCACCCTTTATGGTAACCCGAGGTGACGATGTTACAATACGATGTGGATTAATTGCTGAATTGTTTACCGAACCTGTACACAGTTATAGCATTGGACCTCATGGCCGTGTTTTGTTTGGTGAAATTCAAAATCAAGATTGTTGGCTAAACCTTAATTGCTGTACAATTTCCCCATAAAGTCACGTGTGGTAAAAACAATACAAAATACTGGGGGGAACTCAAAGTCGATGTTGCAATACCTACCACCCAACCACCGGTCATGCTAAGCCCGAGAATTTTTGAAATTGGACCACGTATAATCACAAAAACAGGCCAACAACAACTATTGCTCAATCCGGCATGGTCCCTTAAACAAGTCAAGTTGCTGATGCAAAACAATGTCTCAGAAATTCAGCCAGCTTGTTCACCTTTTCTGCAAACTTCCTTCAAGGGGCAGACAACCGGGTTGCAAAAGCGGAACCCTTCTAAAAACGGACGCAAAGAGACATAACCGGCGTTGTGGGAACAGGATTGGGAATCTTAAATAGTATTGATTCAGAAGTGCTAATGAATAAATTGGCTGCCACAACTACCGATTTGACTAAAATACAACAACCCATCAGCGGTTGTTATCAAACATATTACCAAATTGAGAAAAGGTAAATGTGAATGACCACAAATTGATAATTGGCATGCTCCGTGCTACAAAAAACAACATTTCTTTGGCTCTCAGCTGCGTCCAGGCTCAATTGTGGATGCAGTCCGTTGCTGCCTCAATTGTAAGAGAAGGCAAAGAAGGCACTTTTCCTACTGAAATTCGGAACATAATCTGGGACGGTGCCACTGATTTTGAAAGAGAATTCCAATCCTGGTGGAATTTAGTGAATTTTACCTACAATCCCATCACAAACACAGCCACAGCCTTTGTACTAACCATACCTAATGCTTCAGTGCATTGGATAGTCCCTATCATTGCATTAGGGCTGAACCATGATGCAGCTATTCTCTACCCTTTCCAGCACAGAGAATGGGCCCGTCAAACTGGTAAGAAGTGGCAAACTGTTAATTTGGAAACTTGTATTGTCCGAGAACAACAAGGGTTTATCTGTGAAAGCAGTGCAATTAGACCTCAAGACATTTGTTTGGACACAGAACAAAATATCTGTCCTTTTGAAATTCATCCTAACAAGATTCCTGAAACAGTGCTTGTGTATATAGGCAATGGATGTGCATGCTTAAGAACTGCATGTGATAAGGTATTTCTAGAAAATTTAGTTGTAGATACTAAAACTCATTCAAATTCTTGTGTTTGTAACTTGACTAAAAGCACAGGATGTGATTTCTCTTATTTAGCCCCACTTACTTCTTATTGTATTTTACAGTCCAATTACACAGTCATCCACCAATTATTGCCTACCCCCACTGGGATGAACCTTACTTAGGTAAAGCACTTGTTGCTTCACCAGGATTTCATTGGAATTTTGGAAAAGATCAAGAAAAACAGACAGAAAACCTTGGTAACTGTTCATCACAATGGGAAAGAAACACATTGTTTTCTAGACAGAGGAAAGAAAGATGCTGGACACAGCTGGTGGGATACTCCTTTTGGGTGCTCACCTACTGCTACAGGTGTCCTGAACAAATTGTGTCATCCCATCCTTGTTCTCTTGATTTTAGTTTTGATTGGGTTTGTTTTATCAGCAATCTTACACATCATGAATTGCAGAATGATGAAACGGTTGACATCTGTAATAGATGTGCACAATTTGGACACTATCCCATCCACTGTGGACACCCCTAAGGTTATTGACACAAGATGAACTACATGAGTATTAAAATAAGATAAGACATGATTAAAAATTACAGGTGTATTTTGATTAAAAATTACTTATTCCTTCTTTTTCCTTTTCTTTCTCTTTTCTTATTTTCTCTACCCTTTTCTGGGATATGCTACCAACATTAACGAGTCCTGAAGACTTCGCAACAACACTACGAAATCGTGCTGATGGAGCTCTTCTGATGACAATCGTGAGTCATGGGGTGGTGTAAGAGACGGTCTGAAGATCCCTCATCTGCCTCACGATCATCGCCGAGGACAGAGGCTAAACACAGGAGTTCCGACCTGCCTAAGGTGGGATGTCTGCCAACTGTTGCCTGCAGGTGTGCCTGCTGGGAACTGGTACGCATTCCTGAGGAAATTTGTGCAGGTCACAGTGGACTGCGCCGTTCTTGCTGCCCAGGCGGGAAGGACTGCGCTGAAGCGGAAAGGAATGACCTGTCCTCTACACCTGTCCTGTACCTGTTTCCCAAAGCAACGAGCCTCATAACAACGGCTGTAGATTTGCCCCACCTCTTGGGGAAAAGGGCGAGATGTGGGGATACAGCTAGAAAGCAGAAGCGAGAGCACTGCTAAACTCATGCCAGAAGTAGACGCGCTAACACTGCTAGGCCGCAAACCATAGCAGGCAGTATAGTTAGCATAGGAGAAAGGCATGCTTGGTATGTACCTGGGAGAGTTAGGGCTAGCTTTTAGTTCTGCAATGTTATTACGAAACACAGATATGGTCTTGGCCAGTTGCCCCTCGTTTCAAAAAAGGCCTAAAAAGGGACTTTCTGAAATAACTGAGATGAGATCTCCCCACGGAAAGAAGACAAATCTATTGGCAGCAGAGCACGAGGACTTCGGCTCATCCGTTGGTAGCCATTACCCCCCCTTTCTTCCTCTCTACTCTTTTACTTTGTTTTTCTTTATCTCTCTCTCTCTTTCTCTCCTCTATCGCATTACCGTGTTGTGGGTACTTAACAAAGGTGCACTGTTTTGATTAAAACTGAAATCCCTTGTGTCCTTTTGCACTCGGAGATCTGTAAACAAACCATCACGACCCTTACTTGTATTAACGGATCGTGACACATGTCCAAAAGAAAAAATCACTGGAACAAAAAGAGCAAACTGATCCAAGGTGAACTGATCCACGGTGAAAAACAGAAGCCTACGAAAATCTGGGGGGAAAAAAAAAAAGGCAACTCACGTGCCCGATGTCATACATGAAATCCCTATTTGTGCTTGGTCTTTGCATATTAAGTGCTTTAAATAATTAATTTTGAGTTAATTATTTTTAAATTGAATGTTACAATTAACCCATCAGCCCAGGTACAAAAATCCAATTCCATTATCAGTGTTTCTATTTGTTTAAAATTTATTAATAGAGTTACACCCTTCCCAGTTAAAATTTTCCCAGTTAAAAATCACAAACTTGCCCCTTTTCAAGCTACAAACCACTGGTACACCATAAGAGTTACCTTTCCTGTGTTTACTGTATACTTTTACAAGTGTTCTGAGGTGTGTTGGATGTATTTTAATACTTTTTGTAGGTGTTTCACTTGCATTTTGATTCCAAGGCCAAAACCCCCCCACCCAGTCTTGATAGCCAGCAGCTATTTCTAGCTGCAGAGCCATTACTCTGCAGGCAAGTTCCATGGGCACCTGAATACCTGAATTTTAATGAAGGTATTGTTTTCCCTTATCTCTAACTGATACCACCCCCCTTGACAACGATGAGCCATTGGTGGACAGAGATGATCCATCAAAGGGAAAGCACCAATCGCCTTGGACCGAAGGGGCGGGCTGTGGGCGGATTGGGGGCGGAGCAAAAACTATAAAAAGGACAAAGCCGAGAGGCGGGCTCTCTTCTCTCTTCTCCCTTCCCTCTTCCCTCTCTCTTCTTTCTTCTCTCTTCCCCTCTTGCTCTCTCCAGACTAGCTGTGGGAGACATCGGTGCTGGGCATTAAAAGCCTTACCCCTTTTAAGGGGCTTTCACTAATTTTTTTTAAAGTCAACCCAGCACTGCAAGTTTTTTTCTCTACCTGAGGTCTAGTGCTGTCTCAGCCAGAAGATCTCAAATCCCTGCGCTCCTGGGGCATACCATCTACCGAGCCATAGGATCCCAAATTTTTATATTTTTCTGATTTCTGTAATTTTTCAATTTTTTTCTGTTTTCAATAAATTAATCTTTTTAAGAGTTGTCTCATTTCTCACACCCGATTCACAGATGCAACTCCTGCAAAACTTTTGAAGGCAGTCTCACTCTCTCTGCTGAACAATCAACTGGAGGAAATCCCACTCCAAATCTGTGGGAAACAACAAAAGTGGTGCAACAAGCACTTCATAGAATAAAAACTAAAACTCCACCTGAATAAATTAATGCAATTAACATTGCATTAATTTCACCTGGCTTTTTTTTTTTTTTTTGAGGAAATCTGTTTCTTTTCTCTTTTCTAAGAATGTCAAACATCCCTGCATTGACGATAAAGAAAGCAGTTTGAGGGCAGAGAAAGTGCAAGCAGCAGAATCACATCTAAATGTGATAACCATTTACTCACGTGGACGCTGTCCCTTTGTGTTAGCCCCAAGGAGTTTTACTTCTTTTTAATAATCGGTCTAGTGGGCCCAATTTTCACTTTTTAAGAACCTACCAACACATGGGATGGAGCTGCATGAAAACCAATGAAATGTAAAGTGTCACCATAATTGCTTGCATTGTCAGTTTGTTAACGTTTGTCATTTAAGAATTTCTACATATTTGAAATCATACAAATATGTTCTAACCTTCCCAGTTCTGCCTCAGAAGACTTCAAAATTATTATCATTCAGCTAATTTTTTAAATTTACTATTTAGTGAATTAAAGAATCTTGACAAAACACAAGCAAATGCTAGAGAAGAAATGATTAAATCCCCCTTCCTAAACCAGGAGGGCTTTTTGCAGCCATAGACTGCAAATAGGACATGAATAAAATACAGAAAAGCCTTCTACCAGCTCTCAAACTAAAGTGCTGCTCAATCTCATGCCATATGTCTTAAGAAGGTATTTTAGCTTTGCCTCACTCCACCTATTTATAGCACATTCTGCAATCTCAGACGAGGGTGCAGAATGTGATGAAGGCAATTCAGTCACTAAAATTCAAAGAAAAAAAAAAGGCTACTTGGATTAATGAAACTAATTTTGAAAGAGAATTAATTTCTTTTTAATCCCACCAGCAGTAAAGCCCCAGTTTCTAGTTTGTGTCAAGATTACATTACAACAGCGCTATAATTGGTCTCCTAGAAAACAGAGCATAGCCCTGATGGAAAGATATGTTTGCATGAGAACATTTTGCATGGAAATGTTTTGTGTGTTGATTTGTATCCTAAAAACTAATCCTTCATAATGTCTAAAATTATCCAGCAGAGTAAAAATATTAATGGAACAAAAACTGTCTAAAGAAGCTACAACCAAAGAAGCCTCCCCGAAGTTACCTGACTAAGACTTGAAAGTTTAAGTTAAACCACTAAGATTAGAGAAAGGGAAAACCCATTCCTTAATCATCTCAGGCCTAGGAAAACAAACAAACAAACAAACAAACAAGGCTGAAAGAGGAGAAATACCCATAGATAATGAAATAACAGATCAAGTGATCCCATTAGTAGGAGATGTTGAAATTCCAAAGAAATCAAAACGGGCTTCCCCACTGATTATTGAACGCCTGGAAGGGGCACAACCAGTGTCAGTTAAGCGATATCCTCTAAAGCATGGAGCACCAGTAGAAATAAAACCAATAATTGCTACATTTATTGATCAAGAGTTGTTAAGAGAGTATAGGTCTCCCTACAATACCCCAATTCTACCAATACAAAAGCCAAATGGAAATTATCAATTAGTTCAAGACCTGAGAGCGATAAATACAGTATCAAGAACACTGCATCCTGTCGTAGCCAATCCTTGCACTTTACTTACAAAATTACAAAGTGGCTGGGTGTGGTTTTCAGCTCTAGATTTAAAAGATGCTTTCTTTTGTCTGCCATTCGTTGAAAGCAGTCAGGAGATTTATGCCTTTGAATGGGAAAACCCCAAAACAGGGAAAAAAGCCAGCTTACATGGACCCTATTGCCACAAGGATTCCAAAAATAGCCTCACAAGAATTGGAGATCATTAGCTAAAGAACTGGAAGCCTGGAACACCGCCACTCTGGGAAGGTACACTTCTGCAGTACATTGATGACCTACTAATAACAACAAGAACCCATGAAGACTGCAAGGAATGAGCTGTAAGTCTTTTAAATGTTCTGGGACTAAGTGGATACAGGCTCTCCCCTGAAAAGGCTCAGCTAGTCCTCCAAAAAGTGAAATATGAACTGGCAGGAGGAGAGAGAGCCTTGGAAAATAACAAGAAAGAGACCATTTGTCAGGTGCCCCAGACAACTACAAGAAAAGAAAACAAAACTAAGAACTTCTCTGGGAATGACAAGACAGTGTAAGTTACGGATCTACAGCTATGGACTAATTGTGAAACTCTCCTAAAAGAAACGGAGGGCACCCACCTATGCTGGACACCAGAGACTAATAATGCACTTGTAACTCTGAAACGTGAGTTCATGCAAGCTCCGGCATTGGGCATACTGGATGCCATTAAACCTTTTCTGTTGTTTTCACATGAAAGGCAAGGACCGGTGTTGGGACTTCTGGCACAGAAGCTAGGACCGTACAAAAGGCCGGTGGCTTATTTCTCCAAGCAGCTGGACGTGGTCAGCCAAAGATAGCCCACCTGCCTGTGTGCAGTGGCAGCTGGGACCCTGAACATAGAGGAAGCCCTCAAGTTCACAACGGGCCAGCAGATAACCATTTTTGTCTCACATACAGTGTCAGCAGGGCTCACGCAGAAAGGAAATCACTGGTTAACCCCATCTCGCTTTCTCAAACACCAAGCTGTCCTAACAGAATCGGAGGACGTGACCATCCAAGTAACTAACATCTTCAATCCAGCAGCTTACTTCCAGGGCAAGGCCGCTGAGGAGCCTGTACAGCATGACTGCATTGAAACCATGGAGGCGGTTTACTCTAGCCACCCAGACTTGAAGGACTCTCCACTAGAAAATGCAGACAACTGGTTCACTGATGAAAGCACCTATGTCAAGAATGGTAAGCGGTTTGCTGGCTATGCAATTACAAGCACAGACGCTGTCCTTGAAGCAAATCTGTTACCTGTGCGGGCATCAGCTCATAAGGCTGAAATAATAGCCCTAACTGGAGCCTTAGTAGCAGCTGAAGGAAAACCTATCAACATTTGGACTGATTCAAAGTATGCTTTTGCAGTAGTACGCGCTCCCAGGGCTGTTTGGAAAGAAAGAAGTTTATTGACCTCACAGAAGAAACAAATCAAGCATGCTACTGAAATTTTACACTTGCTGGAAGCACTGTCAAAACCTTCAAAAGTAGCTGCAATGCACTGTAAAAGACACTCCCAAGGTAACACCATCCCTGAACTGACAAATGCTACGGCAGACAAAACAGCAAAGGCAGTGGCTAGTAAGGTTCAAGTTCAAGCCCTAGCTTGAATCCCTTCTAGCATCCTTAGGAATAAAAAACCCCCACCATACAACACTGATGATTTAAATTGGACACAGGAAGAAATGGGACAAGTAAGAACAGAGGGGCGGGCTAAAATCAAAGATCTCATCGTCATACCCAGAAAACTGTTAAAATTATTTATCCAAAGCAAACATTCTAAAACGCATTAGGGAGTTGACGCCTTCCATAACCACTTAGAAGACCAAGTAATAGCACTGAAATTAAAGGAGACAAAGGAGGAAAAACAACCCTAATACCACAGTTAGGCTAAGCACAGAGACTATCCCTAAAAGAGTTTGACCGAGAGATGTGTGGCAAATTGCCTTCTCGGAATTCCCTAGAAAAGGGACATACAAGTACCTCTTAGTCCTCACAGATACTTCTTCAGGTTGGCCAGAAGCTTTCCCTTGTAGAACAAACGAGGCTAGAGAAATTGTTAAAGCTTTAGTACAAGAAATTCTTCCACAATTTGGCGAAACAAATTCTGATAGGAGATCACACTTTGTAGCCCAGGTAGTGCAAGGAGTGAGTCATCTACGAAGTATACAGTGGCAACTACATACACCATATAGGCCACAAGCAAGTAGACAAGCAAAAAGGATGAATCACTTAATAAAGCAACAACGAGCCAAAATTTGTCAAAAAACTAATTTCTATTGGTATCAGGCTCTGCCCATGGCTTTGCTAAGCATTTACGTCCACAATTACAATCAATACGTGCTACAGCTCTTCATTGTCAACCACCACCACCTGATAAACCCTTCCATAATATGAATCCAAAAGACTGGGTTTATATTAAGTCTCCTTCCAGAAATCCACTCCAGGAAAAATGGGAAGGACCTTACAATTTGGGACAAAACGCAAACCTTGCATCAGATTACCTTAGGTAACGCTTCTTGCAAGTTTATAGAGATAGAAGATAAACTCACAGCATGCTTACCCAACTTATCCTGGCTTAAACAATTGTTTGTAACAGTTACTTGTCTTGTGATGTTCTTATTTACTGACTGTATTAGTAGATATTGTTATATGATATTAGGTACTTAGTATCTCAATGCGTATACACAATGGCAAAAGCACAAACTTAGAAACGAGAAGGGTACTTTCATTCAAGACATGCAAGGTTTGTAAAGAATTACAAACGATCAAGGAAAAGGGGGGATTGAGAAGGGGGATGATCCATAGTTAACTCATGGAAGCACGAAGAAACTAGTAAGAGACAGCAAATGTTAATCACAAAACCTAAGCAGCAGGATTCGCCTGAATCTTGTCAAGATAAGAGGAATAGGATCTTTTGAAAACCAGCACAGAGATCGCTGAATCATCCAGCGAAGAACTGCGCATGCGCCAGAAAGAAAGGTAAAAAGTGCATTGTGACGAAGACTACTGATTTTCATCAGAAAGACCCCCGAGGAAGAAGAGGAGCCTTCCTCAGTGCAACCACCTGGGTACACAGCGCACGCGTCTGCTAATGATATTAATGACTTCCGAGAAGTAATTTCTAGAACCACTCCTATCCCAAAGAAAGTGATGAATAGTCAAAAATTTTACACATAATGCTGGACTGCATGGAGTGCTCTGCGTGTGTGTGTTACGAGGAGCGATCCCCCACGCACCCAGCGCCAAATAAAGCAAATACCCGCTTCTCTGACTCTGTCTCTGAAGCATCTCCAGGCCTGGTTTTGGGCAATTCAAAAGAGGTGAATACACATTACAACTACCCCTGAAGTTGCTGCGTAGGCAGATTGAAGAGGAAAGGATTTCATCTTCATCACTCTCCTTCTTTCTTGTTTTGACAGAATTAAGAACTTGTAAAAAATCTGATATCACTGATGCTCACCACTCCTCCAATTAGACTACGCTCACTTACACTGTGCTGAGGACAACAAAGCCCAGAGCTTTGGATATCTCCCGCTTCTGCCCTAGGAATTGCTTCCAGTGCTGTACCTTTGCTCCAGCTGCGAAACCAAACCAGCAGAACCAAGGAAGTTCTCTCTGAATGAACCAAGAATTCTCACACAGTGCTAAGCCTAGCCCATTTCTCTTGAAGGCTACAACGGCAGTCATGGCAGTGAACACTGCTCTTCACTGGGCCATTCCTCTGAAAAAAAAACATGCACCACCTCTCAACCTAAACCGTTAAGCCTCCTGGTGATGCTGACTGACAAAGAGTCCAACCGCAGTTAGATTCCAACAGCTACTTCCAATGACCTGTCAACAGAGCTTTGCAGACTTGCAACGGTCCAACAGACTAAAGGAGCTATGTTTTATGGTTGCTTTTCAAACACCATTGACTTATGTCCCTTTGACAGGTTAAGTGAAGGTGGCCTGTCCACCTTGATCAAAGTCAGCAGAATTTTGGCCCAATCTGCTGTTATGCAACACATCATGACACGATCTCTAGGTGTTGGTGCAAAATTCCCACTGAAGTGCATGTCGTTACATGACTTAAGGCTACCTACTCGCAGAGTGTCCACTCCACTGACACACCCATTTTCTGGCCACCTTTAAATGACTGAGCACTCTTACTTTTTCAAACATTTCTCAGGAGAACGGGACCACCATCTTCTCCTTTCTGAAGTTTAGGAACCTAATTTAAAAGTAGTACTAGCAGGACCAGATTATCCAAAATCCATTTGCGCCATCAACAAACTCCGAGTAAGCGCTGAGAATTAGTTTCAAGATTTTACATATTTTTACAGTGGGCTTTTTGTTTCCTTGTTTGTTTTTAAAGCAGATGGAGTAGTCCACTGTTTCCCTGAGGTTACCAGGGGTGCGAACCAGGCAGACAGAGCCCTGCCGTGGGTGGCACAGGGGACCCCGGGTGCTGACGGCTGCCACCGGCGTGCGCCAGGTCGGGACCGGCAGGCAGGGCTGCACCCCGCGTCTGCCACAACACCTGCAGCTTCTGCAGCCTGAAACACAGCTGGCTCAGGGGTTTCAATCAAGAGCCAAAAGATCTTGCTGGTCAATTTGGGGCAGAGAAAGGTCATCACTTCTAGCATGGCATAAGCCTGCCACTACATTTCTGTCAAGGACAATCACCTTGTTGCAGTGAAACTCCTGGGTAAAATACTGAAGCGCTTTCAGATTCATATTATCCGATATTTCGGTGACCTTCTTTTACACCTGCATTGCTTCATACTGCTGGTTTTGGGCACAAGTTCTTTGTACATTATTCTGGAAATTAAAAAGATCAGAAACAACACCCACCCCTCCCCCACCACCACCCCTTCCCCAGCCACAACTCTAACAAAACCAACCTCCAGAATGTTCAGGAGTTCAAATGAGAACAAGCATAAATGGGGCATAAAAAGATGGATCCAACTTAGACATTTGTGCATGCAGTGCCCTGCAATCAACTAAATTCTACTTCTCGTACACCAAATACCTGTCTTTGGAACTCCTTGTTCTCCATTCAAACCCTTCTGGGAGGGTAATCGAGGAGATACTCTTACATATTTTTAGCACATGTTGCACTAGGCAATTAAATCCAGTGCGCAGCATTACCTGACGAACTGAGGCGGTGACAAGGTCAATTAAGACCTGTTCATATCTTCATTTGGAGCTCTTCCAACTGCTTGAAAAGTGAAGCCTTGGACATTGAAGGTTCAGACTAAGGAAAATCCAAAACGTGGACAGCATCTCCCTTCTGCTGGAAGCCTTCAAGTTCACCACTGCAGTCTGCAGCCTACACAGATCATCTGAGGATTGTAAAAGTTCTCCAAGGAAGAACAAGAACAAGGCTAATGCATGCACACAGACGCTGATCAAAAGCACTTGATGCTCTTGGACAAAAAGATGTAACCTTCACTTTTGGAAAGACAAGGTGACTATGGTTGTCTCCACAGTACTCATAGGAAAAAATCCCTGAAGTTTGGTAAAACCTCTTTTCAGGGCTTTGTTAACTTCATTTTTGTTAAGAATTGGGGAACACAGAGAGACCTGTCACTTTTTTGCAGAATGCCATAGAAACTGCTACACTTACTTCAACAACAGTCCACGTAACCTTCTCTGCAAATACTGACCATATGCAGTTCTGGTTGATACAAACCCCCATTACCTAAGAAAGGAAGAACTCGGCAAGCAGTTTGCAAAGATGAACAACTTAGCACGACTGCGGCTGATGACATGCCCTGACTTTTTTTACCTTCAGCTGTGGGTGCCGTACCTTCCTACCCTCGCACATGCCACTCAAAGCTGCTTGCGTGGAGCTCTCGCACCACCTATGCCAGCAACTGTGCCCAGCCGCCACCCTTCTTCAGCACCATCGCACCTACCACAAGGTAGCTGAATCAGAGGGAAAAGGAGGTCGCCAATGGAGGGAAGTTGCTCCCCCTGACAGCTAAGCTCCAACTTCGGGGTCCCTTATGTCCTTCCCAGGACGGGCGGGAAAACGCCTCGGCGGAGCGCAGCGCTGGGCGGGAGCGGCCGGCAGAGCACCGAGCGCGCTCCCCACTCCCTCCCGCCCGCGCCGCTGCGGAGACCCCGGCTTCGCCGGAATCGGCCACGTGCTGCACGGAGGGCAGCGCGGCAAAGGCGGTCGCCCCTCGTTACCCTAGGAAGGCCGGCCTCGGATCCCCGCTCTCTCCACCGGCACGGGCAGTGCCAGCAGACTGTCGCTGCGGCCGCCGCTGGCCGAAAGCCTCGCCGCGCACCGCCCGGCCGGCCCCGCCGCTCCGCGGGGTCACACGGCACCTGCCGTGGGCGGCAGCCGAGCGACAGCAAGCAGAAGCGCTCACCGCCGCGCCACTCGCCGCCCCGCCCGGGCGCTCCTCTCCTCGCGCTACTACCATGGCGCCGGCCCGCCCCGCCTTCCCCGTCGCCTGCGGCGCAACGCGGGTGCTCCGAGCCACGCAGCACGCGTGCGGCCGGGCCCTGCCGAGCCGCAGGCGGAGCCGGGGCACGGCCCGCGCGGGAGAGCTTCCGGCGAGGCTGGGCGGGCGGCGAGCGCGGCCGAGCGTGAACGCGCCAGGCGGGGTCGGCCGGCGGCGCGATGGGGAGCTAGATGGAGGCGGCAGCACCGCGCGGCATAAAAGAGCTGATCGTCCCGCAGCCGCCCGCTCCGCAGCCCCTCGGCTGCTGTCGAGAAGGGCCTCGGCCCTGGCCGCGCCGGTGGCAAGGTGGCTCCGCAGCCCGCGGCCAGCCCTGGTGGGGCAGGGGAGCACTGCGAGCAGCCCCGGGGCCGCGCAGCCGTCTGTAACGCGCGGTGGGAGCCGCCGGCAACTATTTGACACCTCTCGGGGGGCTGGGGAGGAGCACGGAGACCACGCAGCAGGTCGCTGCCGTTGGGGAAAATTAATCCACCATGCCTGAGGTTGATGTCCGAAAAGGAGACAGAGGAGTCCTGCAACATTCTTCGACTACAGGGAGAGTCCCTGGGGCTTTTCCCATGGGGTCTGTCAAACGGTTGCGGGATGCAGCCCCTTTTTTATGCCAAGTTCCTGGCCACAACGCCCTCTTCCTTTTCCCCACTGGCTGAGGTATTCGGGAGATACAGACTTCCAGAACTGCCTACTCTATGCCCTCCTCTAATATGCACCCCCCTTTTGGCATGGAAAAGAAAGAAAAAGAAACCATTCCTAATGCTATTAAGTCTTTGTTGCCTTGCTCTAGGTTCAGGAATTTAACACGGCCTTGATTAATCAACAGTCCCTGTTGATTAGCAGCAGTTCTAGAGAACTAATCGTTTCTTCTGTTACTTCACTCCCCATAAGTTCCTAGCCTTGTCTACAGGCCGATTCACATGGTCTGTTTGTAAAGACTCATCCATCTCATTCCTTTTAATCCCTCCTCTTTTTATTTGATCTGTATTTGTCTTTACAAACCTTAATTGCCATTGATTTAATTTTTTCTTCTTGAGTCTTCTTGGCTTTTGCTATTATTTGCAGTGACATCCTTTTCTGTCCTTTTGTAGTCATTTCTGGATCAGGTAGGCATGGCTGCTAGCAGCATCCCCTTGACCACCTGCTGAAAGAGCTGCACCCAGCATGGTGTCACACATGGTCAAAAGATTAGAGTTGCTATAGCATATAAGAGAAGAAATGGTATTCATTTTAAAAAACCTCCAAAAATACCCAACCCCCCCACCCAAAACTCCCCAAATAAAAACCAAAAAACCCCAAAAGATACCCCCAAAAACCACCAAAATACCCCCAAAAAATCCTAAAATATCCTAAAAAATTACCCCAACCCCCCCCAAAAAACCCAAAAATAGCCCCACAGAAACACCCAAAATACCCCAAAACACCCAAAAAACCCCAAAAAAACCCCAACTCCCCAAAAAAACTCTCCCCAAAACAACAAATACCCCCAAAAAAACCCAAAAATACCCCACAAAAAAGGCCCAAAAATACCCTCAAAATAACCCTCAAAACCCCCCCAAAAAACCTCAAAAAACCACCAAAAATGGGCAAAACCCACGCAAAATGGCGGACGGACACTGAGGGAGGGGCCGAGGAGGGGCCGGGTGACAAAAAAAAACCCAAAATACCCTAAAAAAATCCCCCAAAAAAACCCTAAACCCCCCAAAAACCCCAAAATCCCCCCCAAAACCCCAAAATGCCCCGTGGGGGACGGAGCGTCACCTGTCTGCAGCAGCCCTGAGCTGCTGTCGCCCATACCGAAATAATCCCCGACCTCGGGGAGTACCCCCCTGGGTGCGGGGCCAGGATTGGGCCACGCCCACAGCGCCCCAAGCCCCACCCATCCAGCCCCAAGTCCCGTCCATTCGGTCACAGGCCACACCCACATGTCCCATTAGCCCCTGCCCACCCAGTCTAAGCCACACCCAGACTGTACCTAAGCCCCGCCCACACCTGCCTAAGCCACGCTTACATCACCCATTAGCCCCGCCCACATCGCCCCTTTGCCTGTCCACACCTGTCTAAGCCATGCCCATCCTACCCCAAGCCACGCCCACTTTGTGCCTAGCCCATGCCCCTGTGTCGCTAAGCCCCACCTACTCCTGACCAAAACCATACCCACTCTGCACCTAAGGCACGCCCATGCCGCCCCTTAGCCCTGCCCACAGTGCTCTAAGCCACGCCCATGCCTGCCAAACCCCTGCCCGCCCCTTTAGCTCTGTCCACCCCGCCTTAAACCACGTCCACTGCACACTGAGGCCCCGCCCACACCTGCCGAAGCCACGCCCACGCTGCCCGAAGCCACGCCCAAAAATGGGCAAAACCAGCCCAGAAATGCTGATGAACACTGGGGGAGGGGATGGGATGCTAAAAACTCCCCAAAAACCCAAAATAACCCTAACACCCCCCCCAAAAACCCCAAAAAGACCCACCAAAAAACCCCCCAAAAATACCCCCAAAATAACCCAAAAAACCACCCCAAAACAACCTCAAAGATACCCCAAAAAAACCCCAACAATACCTCAAAAAAACCCCCAAAATTCCTGAAATAAAACCCAAAAATCCCCAAAAATACCCCCCAAAAAACCCACAAAGATACCCTCAAAAATTCCCCACAAAAAAACCCCCAAAAATTCCCCCAAAACCCCGGAAAAATACCTCCAAAACACCCCAAAAAAACCACCCCAAAATAACCCAAAATATTAAAAACCCCCAAAATTAAAAAAAAGACCAAAAAAATCCTCCCAAAATAACCCAACCCCACAAAAAAACACCCCAAAAATGGGCAAAACCAGCCCAGAACTGCTGATGAACACTGGGAGAGGGGTGAAGAGATTAAAAAACCCCCCAAAACTCCCAACACCTCCCCCCAAAACCCCCAAAGTACCCACAACCCCCCCCAAAAAAACCCCCCAAAACCGCCCCAAAATAACCGAAAAATAATCTCAAAACTCCCCAAAAAACCCCCAAAATAACCCAAATTTCTTAAAAACCCCAAAGTTAAAAAAAAAGACCAAAAAATCCCCCCAAAATAACACAAAACCAGGAAAAACCACCCCAAAAATGTGCAAAACCACGCCCTCTCTACCTAAGGCACGACCATCCCCCATGAAATCCCGCCCTTATAGTCTGAAGCCACGCCCACCCTGCTTAAGCCCTGCCCACAGGCCCGTTTAGCCACGCCCACCCTTCCTTAAACCACGCCCATTGCACACTGAGGCACCGCCCACCCTGCCTAAGCCATGCCCACACCTGCCGAAGCCACGCCCACTCTACATCTAAGCCACGCCCAAAAATGGGCAAAACCAGCCCAGAACTGCTGATGAACACTGGGGGAGGGGATGGGATGTTAAAACCCCCCCCCCCAAATTCCCCAGAATAACCCCAAAAAACCTCCCCAAAAACCCCCAAACCCCCAAAAATACCCACCAAGAAAACTCCTAAAAAATACCCCCAAAATAACCCAAAAAAGCACCCCAAAACAATCCCAAAGATACCCCAAAAAACCCCCCAAAATGCCCCCAACCCCCCCAAAATACTCCCAAAAATATCCCCCCAAAAAATCCCCCTCCAAAAACCCCCAAAAAATCCCCCCAAAAATACCCCCAAAACACCCTAAAAAACTCCCCAATATAACCCAAAATTTTAAAAAATTCCCCCAAAATTTAAAAAAAGACCCAAAAAAATCCCCCCAAAATAACCCAAAACCCAAGAAAACCACCCCAAAAATGAGCAAAACCAGCCCAAAATGGCGGACTGATGCTGGGGGAGGGGCCGGGTGACAAAAAACCCCCCAAAAAAACCCCAACCCCCCCCCAAAAATACTCACAAAATACCCTAAAACATCCCCTGAAAAACCCCAAAATAACCCCCCAAAAAACCAAAAAACTCCCCCAATAACACCCCCAGAAAAATGCCCAAAAAACCCAACCCTCCCCAAAACTTCTAAAAAAACCCCCCAAAATAACGGAAAAACACTCCCCAAAAAACCCCCCAAAAACGCCAACCCCCCACCCACAAAACCCCAAAACTTCCGAAAATCCCCAAAAAATCACCCCAAACCCCCCAAATAAAAACTAAAAAAGCCCCAAAAGATACCCCCCAAAAACCCCAAAAATAACCTCAACCCCCCCCAAAAAACCCCTAAAGAGATACCCTCAACCCCCCCAAAAAACTCCCCCCAAAATAACCCCAAAAAGACCCCCCCAAAAATACCTCCAAAAACCACAAAAATAATCCCAAAAATACACCAAAAATAACCCCCAAAACCCCAAAAAACTGCCCCCAAAAGCCCAAAAGAAATAGCCCCAAAATAACCCAAAAATAACCCAAAAAGCCACAAAAAGTACCCCCAAAATAACCCCCAAAACCTCCCAAAAACCCCTCAAAAAAACCCTCAAAAAAACCACCAAAAATGGGCAAAACCCACCCAAAATGGCGGACGGACACTGAGGGAGGGGCCAAGGAGGGGCCAGGTGACAAAAGAACCCCCAAAAATACCCTAAAAAAACCCAAAAAAAGCCCTAAACCCCCCAAAACCCAAAAATTCCCCCCAAAACCCCAAAATCCCCCGTGGGGGGTGGGGCCTCACCTGTCTGCAGCAGCCCCGAGCTGCTGTCGCCGGTGCCGAAATAATCCCCGACCTCGGGGAGCACCCCTGGGGGCGGGGCCAGGACTGGGCCACGCCCACAGCACCCATTAGCCCCGCCCACACCTATCTAAGCAGTGTCATCCTGCTCCAAGCCCCGCCCACTCTGCGCCTAAGCCACGCCCTGCGATGCTAAGCTCCGCCCACCCCGACCAAACTCACGCCCACCCCGCACCTAAGCCACGCCCATAGTACCATAAGCCACGCCCACACGACACCTAAGCCACGCCTGTGCCCGCCGAACACCCGCCCACCCCACCCAAACCACACCCACTCTGTACCTAAGCCACGACCATTCCCCCACTAAACCCCGCCCATATCGTCCAAAGCCACGCCCACCCCGCCTAAGCCGTGCCCACAGGCCCCTTTTAGCCCCACCCACCCCCGGCCCACTCTGCACCTATGGCATGCCCAAAAATGGGCAAAACCAGCCCAGAACTGCTGATGAACACTGGGGGAGGGGCGGGGAAGTTAAAAACACCCCAAAACCAGCCAAAATAACCCCAAAATACCCTAAATACCCCCCAAAACAACCCAAAATACTCCCCAAGAATCCCCAAAAATACCCCCAGAAAAACCCAGAGAAACCCCCCAAAAAACCCCCCCAAAATCCCCCAAAACCTCCCAAATAAAAACTAAAAAAGCCCAAACCCCCCCAAAAAACCCAACAATACCCCCCAAAACCCTAAAAAGATACCCTCAACCCCCCCCAAAATAACCCCAAAAAGACCCCCCCAAAAAAATCCAAAAAACCACCAAACCCCCCGAATAATAACCCCCCAAAATACCCGTAAAATAACCCAACCCCCCCAAATAACCCCAAAAAACCACCCCAAAATAAGCCCCCCAAAATAACCCAAAAATCCCCCAAAATAACCCCCCAAAACCCCAAAAATACCCACGAAAACCCCCCAAAAACACCCCCAAAATAACCCTAAAATACCCGAAATACCCCTAACACAACCCCAAAAAAACCCCCAAGAAACCCCAAAAATCCCCCCCAAATAACCCAGAGAAACCTCCCAAAAAAGCCCCAAAAAATCCCCCAAATAAAAACCAAAAAAACCCCAAAAGATACACCCCAAAAAACCCAAAAATAACCGCAACCCCGCCCCCCAAAAACCTAAGAAGATACCCTCAACCCCCACCAAAAAACTCCCCCCAAAATAACCCCAAAAAGACCCCCCCGAAAATACCCCAAAACCCACAAAAATACCTCCAAACCCCCCCCAAAATAACACCAAAATAATCTGAAAAAACTGCCCTCAAAAACCCCAAAAGAATACTTCCAAAATAACCCAAAAATACCCCACAAAAAAACCCCAAAATAACCCCAAAACCCCCCAAAAAACGCCTCAAAATAACCTCAAAAAACTACAAAAATGGGCAAAACCCACCCAAAATGGCAGACGGACACTGAGGGAGGGGCCGAGGAGAGGCCGAGTGACAAAAATACCCCCAAAATACCCTAAATACCCCCCAAAACAACCCCAAAAAATCCCCAAGAATCCCCAAAAATACCCCCAGAAAAACCCAGAGAAACCCCCCAAAAAAACCCCAAAGAATCCCCCAAAACCTCCCAAATAAAAACCAAAAAAGCCCCCAAACCCCCCCAAAAAAACCCAAAATACCCTCCAAAACCCCAAAAACATACCCTCAAAACCCCCCCAAAAGTAACCCGAAAAAGACCTCCCCAAAAATACCTCAAAAAAACCACAAAAATAACCCCAAAAGTACCCCAAAAATAACCCCAAAAAGACCCCCCCCAAAAAATCCAAAAAACCACCAACCCCCCCAAAATACCCCTAAAATAACCCAACCCCCCCCAAAAATAACCCCAAAAAAACACCCCAAAATAAGGCCCCCCCAAATACCCCCAAAATAACCCATAACCCCCCCAAAAAAATCCCCAAAACCCCCAAAAATACCCCAAAAATCACCCAAAAAAACACCCCAAAAATGGGCAAAACCAGCCCCAAATGGCGGACCGACGCTGGGGGAGGGGCTGGGTGACAAAAAACCCCCCCAAAAACCCCAACCCCCCCCAAAAATACTCACAAAATACCCTGAAACACGCCCTAAAAAAACCCCAAAATAACCCCAAAAAACCCTTAAAAAACCAAAAAACTCCCCCAATAACACCCCCAAAAAAGCCCCCCAAAAACCCCCCAAAACCTCTAAATAAACCCCACAAAATAACGCAAAAACACCTCCCCAAAAAACCCCCCAAAACCGCCAGCCCCCCCACCCACAAAACCCCAAAACCCCCGAAAAACCCCCAAAAATCACCCAAAAAACCACCCCAAAAATTGGCAAAACCAGCCCAAAATGGCGGACGGACACTCGGGGAGGGTCCGCTGAGAAAAAAAACCCAAAAAGCCCCCCAAAAAACCCCGCAACCCCCCGCCAAAATACTCCGAAAATACCCCCCCAAAATACCCCCAAAATAATCCGAAAAAACTGCCCTCAAAAACCCAAAAAAATACCTTCCAAAATAACCCAAAAATACCCCACAAAAAAACCCCCCAAATAACCCCCAAAACCCCCCCAAAAAGCCTCAAAATACCCTCAAAAAAACCACCAAAAATGGGCAAAACCCACCCAAAATGGCAGACGGACACTGAGGGAGGGGCCAAGGAGGGGCCGAGTGACCAAAAAAACCGCCCAAAATCCCCTAAAAAAACCCGAAAAGAACCCAAAAAAAGCCCTAAACCCCCCAAAACCCAAAAATTCCCCCCAAACCCCCAAAATCCCCCGTGGGGGGTGGGGCCTCACCTGTCTGCAGCAGCCCCGAGCTGCTGTCGCCGGTGCCGAAATAATCCCCGACCTCGGGGAGCACCCCTGGGGGCGGGGCCAGGACTGGGCCACGCCCACAGCGCCCATTAGCCCCGCCCACACCTGTCTAAGCCAGCGCCATCGTGCCCCAAGCCCCGCCCACTCTGCGCATAACCCACGCCCTGCAATGCTAAGCCCCGCCCAGTCCGCACCTAAGCCACGCCTATAGTGCCATAAGCCACGCCCACACCACACCTAAGCCACGCCCGTGCCCGCCGAAGCCCCACCCACCCCACCCAAACCACACCCACTCTGTACCTAAGCCACGACCATTCCCCCATTAAACCCCGCCCATATCGTCCGAAGCCACGCCCATCCTGCCCAAGCCCTGCCCACAGGCCCATTTAGCCCCGCCCACCCACACAGAAGCCACACCCACGCCGCCCGAAGCCACGCCCACTCTGCACCTATGGCATGCCCAAAAATGGGCAAAACCAGCCCAGAACTGCTGATGAACACTGGGGGAGGGGCGGGGAAGTTAAAAACACCCCAAAACCAGCCAAAATAACCCCAAAATATCCGAAATACCCCCCAAAACCACCCCAAAAAACCCCCCAAGAATTCCCAAAAATACCCCCAGACAAACCCAGAGAAACCGCCCAAAAAAACCCCAAAAAATCCCCCCAAACCCTCGAAATAAAAACCAAAAAAGCCCCAAAAGATACACCCCAAAACCCCCAAAAATAACCACAACCTCCCCCAAAAACCTAAAAAGATACCCTCAACCCCCCCCAAAAACAACCCTAAAAAGATCCCCCCAAAAAATACCCCAAACCCCACAAAAATAACTCCAAAAATACACCAAAAATAACCCCCAAAAGCCCAAAAAATGCCCCCAAAAGCCCAAAAGGAATAGCCCCAAAATAACCCAAAAATAACCCAAAACCCCACAAAAAGTACCCCCAAAATAACCCCAAAACCCCCCCCAAACGCCCTCAATAAAACCTTGAAAAACCACCAAAAATGGGCAAAACCCACCCAAAATGGCGGACGGACACTGAGGGAGGGGCCGAGGAGGGGCCGGGTGACAACAAAACCCCCCAAAATACCCTAAAAAAAACCCCAAAAACCCAAAAAGCCCTAAACCCCCCAAAACCCAAAAATTCCCCCCAAAACCCCAAAATCCCCCATGGGGGGCGGGGCCTCACCTGTCCTAAGACCACTCTGTACCTAAGCCACGCCCATCCCCATGAAACCCCGCCCATAGAGCCTGAAGCCACGCCCACCCCGCCTAAACCACGCCCACTCTGTACATAAGCCACAACCATCCTCCATGAAACCCCGCCCATAGAGCCTGAAGTCACGCCCACCCTGCCTAAGCCCCGCCCACAGGCCCCTTTAGCCCCGCCCACCCCGCCTTAAACCACGCCCGTTGCGCACTGAGGCCCCGACCACCCCTGCCGAAGCCACGCCCACCCCCGAAGCCACTCTGCACCTAAGCCACGCCCAAAAATGGGCAAAACCAGCCCAGAACTGCTGATCAACACCGGGGGAGGGGCGGGGAGGTTAAAAACACCCCAAACCACCCAAAATAACCCCAAAATACCCTAACACCCCCCCCAAACAACCCCAAAAAAACCACGAAAAATCCCCCCAGTAAAACCCTGAAAAACCCAAAAAAACCTCCAAAACATCTCCCAAACTCCCCAAATAATAAAAAAAAAAGCCCCAAAAGATACCCCCAAAACCCCCCCAAAAATAACCCCCAAAAAAACTTTAAACACCCCCAAAGAAACCCCCAAAAATACCCGCAACCCCCCCAAAATAAACACAAAAAACCGCAAAAAAATGACAAAACCCCCCCCAAAATACCCCCAAAATTACACAAAAACCCACCCCAAAATAACCCCAAAATACCCCCAAAATAACCCCGAAAATCCCCCCAAGAAACCCCTCAAAAACCTCAAAAAACACCCAAAAATGGGCAAAACCCACCCAAAATGGCAGACGGACACTGACGGAGGGGCCGAGGAGGGGCCGGGTGACAAAAAACCCCCCAAAAATACCCTTAAAAACCCCCCAAAAAAACCCCCAAAAAACCAAAAAAGCCCTAAACCCCCCCAAAACCCCAAAATCCCCAGCGGGGGGCGGGACCTCACCTGTCTGCCGCAGCCCCGAGCTGCTGTCCCCGACGCCGAAAGAATCCTCGACCTCGGGGAGTACCCCCGGGGGCGGGGCCAGGGCTGGGCCACGGCCACAGCGCTCCAATCCCCGCCCACCCGGCCACAGACCACGCCCGCTCTGTGCCGTTAGCCCCGCCCACCCAGTCTAAGCCACGCCCACGCCTCGGTTTAGCCCCGCAAACACCTGCTTAAGCCAAGCCCAGGCGTCCATTTAGCCCCGCCCACACCTGTCTAAGCCAACGACCATCCTGCCCAAGCCACTCCCACTCCATGCCTAAGCCACGCCCTACGTCGCTAAGCCACGCCCAAAATGCTACAAGCTACGCCCCCGCCGCCCCTTAGCCACGCCCACGCCGGCCTAAGCCACGCCCACATGCCCCTTCAGCCCCACCCACCCCGCCTGAAGCCATGCCCACTCTGCACCTAAGGCGTGCCAAAAAATGGGCAAAACCAGCCCAGAACTGCTGATGAGCACTGGGGGAGGGGATGGGATGTTAAAAACACCCCAAAAAACCAAAATAACCCAACCCCCCCCAAAAAAACCAAAACCCCCAAAAATACCCGCCAAATAACCCCAAAAAATACCCCCATAATAACCCAAAAAAGCACCCCAAAACAACCCCAAAGATGCCAACAAAAAAACCCCAAAAATACCCCAAAAAACCCCTCCAAAACTCCCCAAATAAAACCCAAAAAATACCCCAAAAATACCCCCCAAAATCCCCCTCCAAAACCCTCCAAATAAACCCCTTAAAAATCCTCCCCAAGCCCCGAAAGAAACCCCAAAATACCCCAAAAAACCACCCCAAACTAACCCAAAATTAAAAAAAAAAAACAAAATTAAAAAAAAGACCAAAAAAATAGCCCCAAAATAACCCAAAACCCAAAAAAACCACCCCAAAAATGGGCAAAACCAGCCCAGAACTGCTGATGAACACTGGGGGAGGGGCGGGGAGGTTAATAACACCCCAAAACCACCCAAAATTCGCTAAACCCCCCCCCAAACAACCCCAAAAAATACCCCCAGAAAAACCCAGAAAAAAACTCCAAAAAACCCCCCAAAAAATCCCCCAAACCCCCCCAAATAAAAACCAAGACAGCCCCAAAAGATATCCCCAAAAAACCCCAAAAACCCCCCAAAACCCCTAAGAAAATACCCCCAAAATCCCCCCAAAAAAGCCCCAACAATAACCCCAAAAAAACCCAATAATACCCCCAAAGAAACCCAAAAAATACCCCCAAACCCCCCAAAAATACCCCCAAAAAAGACCCCCCCAACAAACCACAAAAAACCACAAAAAAACCCCAAAATACCCCCCAAAACCCTAACCCTAACCCTGCCACTCTGCACCTAAGCCACGCCCAAAAATGGGCAAAACCAGCCCAGAACTGCTGATGAACACTAGGGGAGGGGATGGGATGTTAAAAACACCCCAAACCCCCAAAATAACCCCAAAAAAACCCCCGAAAAAAACTCAAAACCCCCAAAAATGCCCTCAAAATAACCCAAAGACGCACCCCAAAACAACCCCAAAAATACCCCAAAAATCCCCCCAAAACTCCCCAAATAAAAACCAAAAAACCCCAAAAAATACCCCCAAAATACCCCCCAAAACCCCCCCAAATAAACCCCAAAAAAATCCCCCCAAAATCCTCCAAAAATACCCCCCCAAAAACCCCCAAAATAATCCCAAAATAACCCCAAAAACCCCAAAAAACTCCCCCCAAAACCCCCCCAAAAATATCCACCAAATAACCCAAAAATACCCCGCAGTTGGCCTTCAAATGCATCAGGAGGGAAGCACATGCTGGATTAGCCATTCGCTAGCCCACGCTTTCAGCACAGCACCACAATTCCAGCAACGAGGAGGAGAAAGGAAGAACATCTTTTTGCCCTGCCACGTTCTTCTGTGCGAGACGCCTATCCGCGTCTTTGCTCCCTGCAAGGCTCTAATGTGCGCGGTGCTACTTGGAAGTGAGAAGGCAGGTGCAGAGCGCACGGCCATCTGCCAGCGCTGTGCAGCCTGTAAAGGAAAGAGGACTGCGACTGGAATGCAGTGCAAATACAGGTTTCCACGTGTCGAGGGTAAGCTCTGGGTGAGTTTGTTGACCTAAAACTGTTCTCTGTGCCAGACGTAGCTGAGAATCTCTCCATTAAGATTCAGGCTACAACGCAAACCTAATATGGTGCTACCCAGCGCTACGAAGGAAAGTCCACAGCCCAGGTGTGTTTTGGAAGAATCAGCAACCTGGAGCGTTTCTCTGGAGCGTTTCTCTGCCGGCACCGTGCTCTCTGTGCGAGAAGTAGACGACGGTTCGACTCCGGCAGAATGAAAAGCGCCACATGGTACGAAGAGCATAAGAATGAAGGCAGAGCACCGAGCTGGTGTGTGCATAGCACAGGCTGCAATAGGAAGCGTGGCTGTCACTCGTTTGTTTGCGGATTCAAATTAGCAGTTGAAAACAGAAAGTTCAACTTGCAGCTACTTGTGCTGCTACCTATTTCTCTTCCAACTTTCCCAGGAAAGAATTGTGCCAAGCTTTATGCTTCAAGATGCAGAGATGACAGTGGTAGATGCGACGGAGAATGGAAATACAGAGTGTGGCGGACAGTTTCTGGTGCTTGACATGAGGCAAGGGGAAAGGGCAGCCCAGCAGTGGCTTTTACTTCTGGAGCCTTTTTCTTTGGCAGCAGCTGCTGCAAGTGGGCAAGGGAGCTGCGAGAGTGCATAGTGTGACGGCACGTCTATCTGAGAAGGAAGCTGCCGAGCCGCAGTGTGTTGTGCTCAGTTTCAAGGCTACTTGGAAGAGGGGGGGACTTGAAGAACGCCTTCTAGCTGGACGCGTCCTTCTGCCTGTGCTCCAGCTGCATGGACTCTGCAGCATTGAAGGTGTAAGAACCTGCTTCTGACCAGGTAGTGCCCAGGAGTGCAACACAGCACCTTCCTTTGTGAAGCAGCCAGAGCATTCTGAGCTGAATCTGCTTGTGAAGCAGCTCTTGGCTGCACATGTGAAATTCGCTCCACTACATGCAGCCGGTGCTCAGCTGCTTCGTTCTTCTCCTTCTGCGGTCTGGACAGAACTGAAGGCCAGCGATGCCTTTGAGCTCTGCCACTCTTCAGCGTGAACACTGCACGCGGCCACAGTGCGCTGTGCACGGATTTTCCTCAGCTCAATGTACAATCATTTTCTTGCTGTTTCACAGAGTCTAAACTGTCCGTGTAGCTCTCGCTCAGCGAAATGTGTCAGGAGAGAAGCACTTGCTGGAGTAGCTTTTCGCTGGCCAAGACTTTCATCACAGCACCCCAATTCGGGCAACGAGGAGGAGAAAGGAAGAACATAATTTCATCCTGGCACCTTCTTCTTTGAAATTCGGGACACTGAGTACATTAACCCGGTGCCCAGCTGCTTCGTTCTTCACCTTCTGTGGTCTGGACAGAACTGAAGCCCAGCGATGCCTTTGAGCTTTGCCGCTTGTCAGCGTGAACACTGCATGCATCCACAGTGTGCTGTGCACGGAATTTCCTCAGCTCTCGCTCAGCAAAATGCATCAGGAGGGAAGCACTTGTTGGATTAGCCTTTCACTAGCCAAGGCTTTCAACACAGCACCACACTCTGGGCGATGAGGAGGAGAGAGGAAGAACATCTTTTCGTCCTGTCACGTTCTTCTGTGCAAGACGACTATCCGCGTCTTTGCTCCCTGCAAGGCTGTAATGTGCGTGGTGCTACTTGGAACTGAGAAGGCAGAGAGAGCACCGCGATGTGACGGCGCTGTTGCAGGCTGTAAAGGAAAGAGGGCTACCACTGGAATGTGGTGCAAACACTGGTGTCCATGCATCAGAGTAAAGCTCTGGGTAAGCTTGTTGACCTAAAACTGTTCTCTGTGCCAGACGTAGCCGAGAATCTTCCCCTTTACATTTAGAGCGAATGTGCTGCTGTATGTCGCTGAGAGGGAAAGTGCATAGCCCAGGCGTGTGTCGGCAGAAGCAGTCGGCTGGAGCATTTGGCTGCCGGCACCGTGCTCTTTGTGCCACAAGTAGACGACGCTTCGACTCCGGCAGAATGAAAGCGCGACATGGCTACTAAAGAGGCCGAACGAAGGCGCCGAGCACCGGGCTGGTGCTTGCCTGCCTGCCGAATTCACATTAGCATTGAGAAGGAGGAAGTTCAACGGCAGCTACTTGGGCTACTACTTATCCCTCTTCCAACCATCCCTGGGAACACTGGCGCTTACCTTTGGGCTCCGAGATGCAGAAAACACAGTGGTCGATGCCAAGGAGAGGGGAAGTAGAGAGTGCAGCGGGGAGTTGAAGTGGCTTTACGGGAGGCAAGGGGAAGGTGCAGCCCAGCATTGGCTTTTCCTCCTAGTTCTTTTCTTCAGGAGAGCAGCTAGCAAGCGAGCTGCGAGAGCCAACAATGGGATGGCACGTCTTGTCAGAGAAGCCACGGTCTACAGTGCTGTAGAGTGCTGTGCACAGTTTGAATGCTGCTGTAAGTACACGGTACTTTTGGAACGGCTTCTCTCCTGACTCTCCCGTCTCTGTGAGCTCTAGCTGCTTGAACTTGGCCACACTGAAGGTGTGTGGACGTGATTGCGCTGCGAGTATCAAGTCTTCCAGAGACGAGGGATAGTCAACAAATGCTTTCTCACCTGGCCCATCTCTCAGTCCGAACTGTGGCTGGAAACGCTGCTCTTCAAGGGTGGACTAACCCACTTTGAGAGAATGTAATGATGTTCTATATATAGTTGCGAAGGAAAGTGCTGGTCACTGGAATGTTTTGCATAGTTTACAGACTTTAGAGGGACTCTGAAGGCCAACGCCTTCTTCCAGCACTTGTTCTCTGCGTGCAGCTGCTGGATGTTTGGAAGGGCTTTGGGATCCGCGAGAGGTGGAGGGTAGGATGGTAGCTAGAGCTTGAAGGAAAGTACATCTCTCCAGGACCTTTGATGCAGTTCAGTGGGTGCGAGTTGCATGTTGAGCATGTTCATGATGGCACAGAAAAGGTTCTGAAAGAAAGAGGCCGTGCTGGAGCTGCCTTGACTTTTGCCGCTTAGAAACTGCACAGCCAACAATGAAAAGATTCCTCTTGCTTCCCCGCTACGCGCAGGATCACATTCTTTTGTGTCTCCAAGAGGCAGGATGCACAGCGGAGCTCTTCCAGCAACTGCTCGCACACGACTGGGGCGGCGCCAGCGAAGCGCTTGGCTTTTTCCCCGGCACTGTCAGCGCTCCTCGAAACAAGCACACGATGGCGCTGACGACTTGCAAAAGAAGGCCAAGCGCCTGGCGCTGCTCGAAACCACCCCAAGGGCAGAGGCAAGTTGCAAACGTCCCTGCACTCAAATCAACAGCACATCAGGACAAAAAGATTTCCCTCATCTTCCCCTTCCAAGAGCAGACTCTATTTTACACGACACTCCAAGAGGCAGACAAACCTCTTTGGCCCAAACCAATCTTTTCCCTCTCGCAGATTCTGCCCACCAACTTGGCAAAAAACAGAGCTCAAAACAGTGCCAGCTGAGGAAGCTCTTGCTGCCTACAACTTCAACTGCACCCCTCAAACTAGCAGCACACACGCTGTTCTCAGCACTTTCCTTCTCAGCTCTAGGTACCATCCTAAGCCTTCCCTCTCCCAGAGTCAGGATCCAAAGACAACGGCACCACGGACTGCTCACACACTAAAGGCACCAGGACAAAAGGCTCCCGAGCTTGGCCTTTGCATTCCCACAGACAGCTCAACAGCTCTAAGCCAGAGAGAGCTCTGCCTCTTGGGAAAAGCCTTTAAAATCCCTAAGAGCACCTGATGTGCACATCCAAACCTGCTTTCCTTGCCAAAGAGAGCAACTACAAGCCCATCTCCAAAGAAACGGCATCCCCTCCTCCAAAATACAACACATCCATCCACTGATCCACCTCCAGGATTGAATATGTCCAACAATTGCCCCTACACGCCCAGGGGCCAGAAGAGAAATGTCTTGCTGGACTATTCCTCCCCATGTTACCTTAACATCTGCTCCAGCAACACTGGCACTATGTCCTTGCCTTCCCAAGGAAAGGCACCCCGAGTCTCTTGGCCTTGCCTTGCCTTCAGTACCTTGTCTAGTTCTTCTTAAGCTACCCTTGCTCTGCTTCCTTTGCCTACGTCTGCCTTGCCTTGCACTACCTACAACTTGCTGGCTTTGCTTTGCCCTGCCTACCACTCTTGCCCTTGCCTTCCATGCAGGCAAGGCGCTGCAAAGCAAGTGCAGGCAATTGTGGGCAAGTCAAGGGAGAGGTAGGCAAGGCCAGAGCAGTGAGGGGAAAGCAAACGCAGTGGTAGGCAAGAGAAGGCCCAGAAGCTAGAGGCAAGGCTGGCCGTAGGAAGGGAAGTCCACTGATGGGAAGGCCAGGCAGAAACAGGAAGGGCTCGGCAAGCCAAGGCCCTGGAGGAAAGCGGTAGGCAGGTCAAGGGCGGGGCATGGCCATGCAAAGGAATGCAAGGCTCCAGAGGGCTCCAGAGGGCTAGCAGGGCAAGACAAGGAAACTGTTGTGTTGCCAAGGCAAGGTAGGTGAGAAGTACATTCAAGGACTGCTGGTACACAAAAGTGGCCAGGACCAAGTGCTCTGTGTGGCCTTGATCCCGCGTGGGTCATGTCTCCTCTGCACCTCAAAGACTTGAGCTACCTGCTTTCCTTTGTAGGCAAAAGAACTCTCATTCTGGTCCCCGAGCTCAAGGGCAAAACGTGGATTGCCCTTGCAAGATTCAAGACATGCAAGGATTGCTCCCAGACCAAGGCTGCCCATAGAGATGAGTGTGGCAACACGCGTCCTCCCCTGGTCTTCTTCTCCTGTGATCCTGAAACACGGGGGATGCTTGAGAGCTTTGAGATTCCTAGGAGGAGCAGAAAGGGCAGGGCAAGGCCATGAAATGGCATTGAAAAGGGGTCTTGAATTCCAGGTGGGGGAGGGGCGAGCAAGGTCATGCAAGGCAAGGGAGGGGTTCAAGGGCAGGGCAAGGCAAGTGGTGGCGACGCGAGGCGAGGCGAGGCGAGGCGAGGCAAGGCAATGAGGGTCCTAGAAGGAAAAGGAAAGGTGAGGCCAGACCTGGACGAATGTGAAAGGAAGTCAGGTGGGGGATGGGTGAGCAAGTCAATGCAAGGCAGGGGAGAAAAGGCAGGTTGAGGGAAGGCTACAGAGGGGGCAGCAAGGAAACGCAAGGCATGGGGAAGCATGTGAGGAGTGAGTGCTGCCAGCCGGCCGGGATGGCAGGGGCGGGTCCACTGCAAGTAGCATGGCAGGGATGTGGAGGGGGGTGTTAGTGTGCGGGAGGTGTGTGTGTGTGTGTGTGTGTGTGCAGCGGAGTGCAGGGTAAGTGCAGGTGTGCGTGTATGTGCATAGGGGGGTTTTGTGCCAGGTGCTGTGCCGGGGGAGCCATCGCACCGCCAAGAAGGTGTGGGAGTGAAAGGAGTAACATAGATGTGTCTTTACAAACAGACCCTGTGAATCTGCCCTTAGAAAAGGCTAGGAATTTACAGGGAGGGAAGTAACAGAAGAAAGTTCTAGAAACTGTTACTAATCAACAGAGACTGTTGCTCAGCCAAGGCCGTGTTAAATTCCTGAACCTAGAGCAAGGCAGCAAAGACTTAATAGCATAAGAATAGTTTCGTTTTCTTCCTTTTCCATACCAAGAGGGGGGTGCATATTAGAGGGGAGCATAGAGTAGGCAGTTCCGGAAGTCTGTAATTCCCGAGTACCTCCGAGGGTGCTGTTGCCAGGAACTTAGCATAAAAAGGGGGCTGCATCCCACAATCAGTTGAGAGACTCCATGGCAAAAGCCCCATGGCCTCTCCCTGTAGTTGAAGAATGTTACAGGACTCCTCTGTCTCCTTTTTGGTGGATGAAGAAAGTCAGAAAGCAACACTTCTGCCAGAACTCTCCAAGATGCCCCCTTTGCCTGCAGTGACTCCATCACTGGCCGGGAAGCTGTCTTTTCTCCCAGAGGAGTTCGAGATACAGTTAAAAGCCGTGTGGCAGAGAAAAAAGGCAATAATTGGTTTACAAGGGATGGCAAACAAGAGATACCAGAAGCTTTGGCCCTACCAATAGTAAAAGAACTCCGTGAAGAGAGTCCTTGCACCTCCTGAGGATTGGCAGAAGCCTTCCTCATGCTGGATGTTGCTGGGGGTCTTTTTAGACTGGCAAAACGAGCTGTTGAAGGTTGCTTGATCTGTGCTAAAGCAAACAGCCAAGTTACAAAGTAACTTGCCAGGGGAGGGAGGCCTTGGGCTGCATGTCCCTTCCAAAGATGCCAGGTGGATTTTCCTGAGATGCCCCAAGTGGGAAGGCTTCATATCTTCTGGTAATGGTATGTCAGCTAGCAAGGTGGCCAGAAGCATTTCCAACTGCTTCAGCAACGACAGCATCAGTTATTAAGGTATTTTTGGAACAAATCATTCCAAGATACAGCATTGTAGAAGCAATAAACTCAGAGAGGGGAACTCAATTTGCAGGAAAGATCCTTCAAGGGGTTTTGGCTTCTTTAGGAACACAATGGAACCTCCATAGGCCCTGGCACCCCCCGAGCTCGGCTCGGATAGAAAACAATGAATAGAGAGATAAACACCTTTTGAAGCTGGTAATAGAAACCAAGATGCCATGGCTAGGGCTTTGGACATTGGCTTTGGCGAGAATGAGAGCCCGACCCAGAAGAGAGATTCCGTTCTCCCCCTTTCCGTCGTTGTTATGAATTA
The DNA here is from genome assembly GCF_965178545.1 of Coloeus monedula. Taxonomy (NCBI): domain Eukaryota; kingdom Metazoa; phylum Chordata; class Aves; order Passeriformes; family Corvidae; genus Coloeus; species Coloeus monedula. The sequence continues at coordinate 130,356 of NW_028120807.1, read as the reverse complement.
CCCTGATAATTCTCAACCTAGTGGGGGGGTAGAGGCAAGTGATGCATATTTAAAACCATCTGTGGCCAGGATACTGCTTCTTGTGAAACCCCTTCAACAGGAAGCTCAGCTGGCACAAGCCCCACTTTTGGACTTTGCTGCTTGTAACATCCAACCAGGAGATTGAGTCCTAGTTAAGGAGCAGAAAGAAGTGCCAGTGGTTGTGAAATGGCGTGGCCCATTCCAAGTGTCACTGATGACAGAAATAGCCGTCAAGTAAGCTGAACACAGGTGAACCCGTCACTCTCAGGTCAAGGTCTCTGAAGCCTCAGAGATTTGCACATCTCAGCTGGAGGAGAAGGCCGGGAGGCTGTGACTGACACTCTGCAGGAGTGGGCCGGAGCAGTAGCCAGTGCTTTGACACTGGAGGAAGCCCTGAGTGCCTACCCACAGACCATCTGCTGAAATAGTCTGTATAGGCATCCCTCCTCTAGAATCTCCACTCACTGGGGGGCTAATACTTGCTGGATTATTTTATGTTAAGTGGTTTCTGTGTCTTCAATTGCCACAGGTGGTGCAGAAGACAATGTGAAAATGAGACTAGCTAATTAGATCACACTATTAAAACATTTTCCTTAATAATTCTACTTTTATATGGTCAGCTAAGTTTAGGCCAGGAGTGGGACAATCAATTTGCAGCCTTAGGAGAAGAAGTAGCAAAAGTTTTTCACCTTAGCAATTGCTGGCTCTGTGGAGGGCCAGGAGGATCTGAAGAGTGGCCATGGTTAGCCAGCCCAGCTGAACCTAAATGGTGGGTCAATGTGAGGGCCACAATGGGATGGGATTTGGGGCCAAAGAAGGAAGTCCATGGCCACTTCATTCTTCTCCAACAGGCACTTATTGCCTAAACAGGACAGGGCGGGTCTATGTAGGAAAAGGCGTTTGTCAATTGACTTTCCCTCTGGCTTTAAACAATTGGGTTTGGACCCACAATTGCCCTCCTTACAATTGTTCCAAATATCAAGACAATTGCAATCAAATAGCTGTTCAGCTCACTAATGGTAGCTGCGTAAGGTGTTCTTACCACACTTACCAAAAACATTTGGAAGCCTGTAAAGCAATGGGGAGGGACAAGGGGTTTTTTGGACCACCTATTTTTAAGCTGTCCCCACAAAAATCCCACAAGTAGAAGACATGTTGTTTGTGATTATCAGTGGGAATGGCAACAGCGGATTGGAACTCAAAGCCTTTTAGTGAGTTCTGCTCCAAATCCAAGCAAGCAACTTGCAGATGTAAATGTAGATGGGAACCCTGTGTGGGAGCTTGGAAATGCAAATGCTGTGACCTTTATGGTGGGGCAGCTATTGTTGGAGGATCGTTAGGCCCGGGAATCCTGCTGTATTTTGACCCACCAATTGATGACCAAGGATAGGAAGGCCCCTTTGCTAATGGAACACGGGCTTTGAAAGGACATGATTGGATTTGTGGCCAACATGCTTAGCTCAGGTTACCTCCAAACTGGTCAGGGATATGGTATATGGGGTATATTAGACCGTTGTTCTTTTTGCTACTACAAATTCAAGGAAATCGCTTAGGAATCCAAATCTGTGATGATTTAATTAGAGAAAAGCAGTCAGCTGATGCAGCCCTGGCTGGAGGGAGCACCCAAAAATGGGGAAAAGATGAATGGTCACCAGAACAAGTTACGCAATATGATGGACCAGCCACTTGGAAACCTAAGGAATTAATCCCAGATGCCTGGGAACCCATTTATCATTTGAATGAGATAATTAGGTTACAAGCTGTCTCGGAAATAATTACCAATCAGCCAGCCACAGCTCTTGACCTTTTTGCTGACCAACCCACTTCAATGAGGAAAGTGGTATTTCAACATTGGATGGTATTAGATTATCTGTTAGCAGAAGAAGGAGGAGTTTGTGGGAAATTAAATGACTCGAGCTGCTATTTGCAAGCAGATGATAGCGGAAAAGTGGTCAAACAAATAACAGAGGAAATAACCACAGCTCATGGACCTGTCCAAGTGTTGAAAGGATGGTAATGGGACATGTTTTCATGGTTAACTGGCCAGCTATGGGCTAAATGAATACCATTTCTCCTCTTCTATGCTATAGCAACTCTAATCTTTTGACCATACGTGACACCATGCTGGGTGCAGCTCTTTCAGCAGGTGGTCAAGGGGATGCTGCTAGCAGCCATGCCTACCTGATCCAGAAATGACTACAAAAGGACAGAAAAGGATGTCACTGCAAATAATAGCAAAAGCCCAGAAGACTCAAGAAGAAAAAATTAAATCAATGGTAATTAAGGGTTGTAAAGACCAATACAGATCAAATAAAAAGAGGAGGGATTAAAAGGAATGAGATGGATGAGTCTTTACAAACAGACCGTGTGAATCGGCCTGCAGACAAGGCTAGGAACTTATGCGGAGTGAAGTAACAGAAGAAATGATTAGTTCTCTAGAACTGTTACCAATCAACAGAGACTGTTGATTAATCAAGGCTGTATTAAATTCCTGAACCTAGAGCAAGGCAACAAAGACTTAATAGCATTAGGAATGGTTTCTTTTTCTTTCTCTTCAATGCCAAATGGGGGTGCATATTAGAGGGGGACATAGAGTAGGCAGTTCCGGAACTCTGTATCTCCCGAATACCTCAGCCAGTGGGGAAAAGGAAGAGGGCGTTGTGGCTGGGAACTTGGCATAAAAAAGGGGGCTGCATCCCACAACCGTTTGACAGACCCCATGGGAAAAGCCCCATGGACTCTCCCTGTAGTCGAAGAATGTTGCAGGACTCCTCTGTCTCCTTTTCGGACATCAACCTCAGGCATGGTGGATTAATTTTTCCCTAACGGAAAACGTTTTCCTGCCCGTCCTGGGGAGGACACAAGGGACACCAAAGTTGGAGCTTAGCTGTCAGGGGGAGCAACTCCCCTCCATTGTCAGTGTCTTTTTCCTGCCCTCTGATTCAGCTACCTTGTGGTAGGTGCGGTGGTGCTGAAGAGGGGCGGTGTCTTGGCACAGTTGCTGGCATAGATGGTGCGAGAGCTCCACGCAAGGAGCTTGGAGTGGCATGTGTGAGGGTAAGGAAGGTACGGCACCCATAGCTGAAGGCAAAAAAGGTCAGGGCATGTCATCAGCTGCAGTCGTGCTAAGTTGTTCATCTTTGCAAACTGCTTGCCGAGTTGTTCCTTTTCTTAGGTAATGGGGGTTTGTATCAACCAGAACTGCATATGGTCAGTATTTGCAGAGAAGGTTACGCGGACTGTTGTTGAAGTGAGTGTAGCAGTTTCTATGGCATTCTGCAAAAAAAGTGACAGGTCTCTCTGTGTTCCCCAATTCTTAACAAAAATGAAGTTAACAAAGCCCTGAAAAGAGGTTTTGCAAAACTTCAGGGATTTTTTCCTACGAGTACTGTGGAGACAACCATAGTCACCTTGTCTTTCCAAAAGTGAAAGTTACCTATTTTTGTCCAAGAGCATCAAGTGCTTTTGATCAGTGTTTGTGTGCATGCATGAGCCTTGTTCTTGTTCTTCCTTGGAGAACTTTTACAATACTCAAATGATCTGTGTAGGCTGCAGACTGCAGTGGTGAACTTGAAGGCTTCCAGCAGAAGGGAGATGCTGTCCACGTTTTGGATTTTCCTTAGTCTGAACCTTCAATGTCCAAGAACGCAGCGTTTGGTGCTCGAGGCACCGACTCTGGCGGGCCCCAGGTCAGAGGCAGTCCAGCTGCGTTACCTTCACGAGTTGCTGAAACGACTAGGGGATCAGGAAAAGAGCTGCTTGCTGGGTTAGCTAGCTGGCTTCTTTGCAGAGGGAAAGACGGCAGGAGCCCATGATGTCGGCTCACGTTAGCTCAGAGACAAAGGAAGAGAGAGGCTGTTCAGGTCTGGCTTCTAACAGGTTTAATGCGATAGGATGATGATGAGGTCGGATTGATGGGAACCCGCTCCTCGGAGCCTTGTCCTCAGTTTTATAGGGAATTTGAAAACTGCGGTGAAAGGGGAAAACAACCAATGAGTTACAAGCCAGGGGGAGGATACAATGTAACAAGAACCACTGTGGTAAACCGAGAGGCGGGAGTTATAACAGAACCAATGAATGACCGAGCAACCGAGAATTTTCCCGAGCCGGGGGAGGTGGCTTGGACCCGGGCTCCGCCCAGGGGGTGCGGCTTAGGCTTCTGAGCCGCCCCCTGAGTCTGACTTCGGGGAACTCGATCCAGGGGAGGGGCTGGGATTGATTGGCATTATGCAGCCCCAGCCCTGCAGTGGGCTGCGTCACCCCAGCAGTCCAAGGCTTCACTTTTCAAGCAGTTGGAAGAGCTCCAAATTAAGATATGAACAGGTCTTAATTGACCTTGTCACTGCCTCAGTTCATCAAGTAATGCTGTGCATTGGATTTAACTGCCTAGTGCAACATGTGCTAAAAATATGTAAGAGTATCTCCTCGATTACCCTCCCAGAAGGGTTTGAATGGAGAACAAGGAGTTCTGAAGACAAATATTTGGTGTACGAGAAGTAGAATTTCAGAGTTGATTGCAGGGCACTGCATGCACAAATGTCTAAGGAGAATCCATCTTTTTATGTCTCATCTATGCTTGTTCTCATTTGAAATCCTGAACATTCTGGAGGTTGGTTTTGTTAGGGTTGAGGCTGGGGAAGGGGCGGTGGTGGGGGAGGGGTAGATGTTGTTTCTGATTTTTTAAATTTCCAGGATAGTGTACAAAGAACTTGTGCCCAAAACCAGCAGTATGAAACAATGCAGGTATAAAAGAAGGTCACCAAAATGTCAGATAATATATATCTGAAAGCGCTTCAGTATTTTACCCAGGAGTTTCACTCTAGCAAGGTGATTTTCCTTCACAGAAATGTAGTGGCAGGCTTATGCCATACTAGAAGTGATGATCTTTGTCTGCCCCAAATTGACCAGCATAATATTTTGGCTCTTGATTGAAACCCCTGAGCCAGCTGTGTTTCAGGCTGCAGAAGCTGCAGGTGTTGTGGCAGACGCGGGGTGCAGCCCTGCCTGCCGGTCCCGACCTGGCGCACGCCGGTGGCAGCCGTCAGCGCCCGGGGTCCCCTGTGCCACCCATGGCAGGGCTCTGTCTGCCTGGTTCGCACCCCTGGTAGCCTCAGGGAAACAGCGGACTACTCCATCTGCTTTAAAAACAAACAAGCAAACAAAAAGCCCACTGTAAATAGATGTAGAAGTCTTGAAACTAATTCTCAGTGCTTGCTCGGAGTTTGTTGATGGAGCAAATGGATTTTGGATAAACTGGTATTGCTAGTACTACTTTTAAATAAGGTTCCTAAACTTCAGAAAGGAGGAGATGGTGCTCATGTACCCCTGAGGAATGTTTGCAACAGTAAGACAGCTCAGTCATTTAAAGGTGGCCAGAAAATGGGTGTGGCAGTGGAGTGGACACTCTGCGAGTAGGTAGCCTTAAGTCATGTAACGACATGCACTTCAGTAGGAATTTTGCATCAAGACCAAGAGATCGTGCCATGATGTGTTGCATAACAGCAGATTGGGCCAAAATTCTGCTGACTTTGATCAAGGTGGACGGGCCACCTTCACTTAACCCAGCATAGGGACATAAATCAATGATGTTTGAAAAACAGCCATGAAACATAGCCCCTTTAGTTTATTGGACTGTTGCAAGTCTGCAAAGCTCTGTTGACAGGTCATTGGAAGTAGCTGTTGGAATCTAACTGCATTTGGACACTTTGTCAGTCAGCATCACCAGGAGGCTTAACGGTTTAGGTTGGGAGGTGGTGCATGTTTTTTTCAGAGGAATGGCCCAGTGAAGAGCAGTGTTCACTGCCATGACTGCTGTTGTAGCCTTGAAGAGAAATGGTTCATTCAGAGAGAACTTCCTTGGTTCTGCTGGTTTGGTTTCGCAGCTGGAGCAAAGGTACAGCACTGGAAGCAATTCCTAGGGCAGAAGCGGGAGATATCCAAAGCTCTGGACTTCGTTGTCTAAGTGAGCGTAGTCTAATTGGAGGAGTGGTGAGCATCAGTGATATCAGATTTTTTACAAGTTCTTAATTCTGTCAAAACAAGAAAGAAGGAGAGTGATGAAGATGAAATCCTTTCCTCTTCAATCTGCCTACGCAGCAACTTCAGGGGTAGTTGTAATGTGTATTCACCTCTTTTGAATTGCCCAAAACCAGGCCTAGAGATGCTTCAGAGACAGAGTCAGAGAAGCAGGTATTTGCTTTATTCGGCGCGGGGTGCGTGGAGGATCACTCCTCCTAACACACACACACACACACATACACACACAGAGAGCACTCCATACAGTCCTGCATTATGTGTAAAATTTATGAATATTCATAATATTCTTTGGGATAGGAGGGGTTCTTGAAATTACTTCTCGGAAGTCACTGATATCATTAGCAGATGTGCCACGCATGTGCTGTGTACCCAGGTGGTTGCACTGAGGAAGGCTCCTCTTCTTCCTCGGGGGTCTTTCTGATGAAAATCAGTAGTCTTCGTCACAATGCACTTTTTACCTTTCTTTCTGGTGCATGCGCAGTTCTTCGCTGGATGATTCAGCGATCTCTGTGCTGGTTTTCAAAAGATCCTATTCCTCTTATCTTGACAAGATTCAGGCGAATCTTGCTGCTTAGGTTTTGTGATTAACATTTGCTGTCTCTTACTAGTTTCTTCGTGCTTCCATGAGTTAACTATGGATCATCCCCCTTCTCAATCCCCCCTTTTCCTTGATCGTTTGTAATTCTTTACAAACCTTGCATGTCTTGAATGAAAGTACCCTTCTCGTTTCTAAGTTTGTGCTTTTGCCATTGTGTATACGCATTGAGATACTAAGTACCTAATATCATATAACAATATCTACTAATACAGTCAGTAAATAAGAACATCACAAGACAAGTAACTGTTACAAACAATTGTTTAAGCCAGGATAAGTTGGGTAAGCATGCTGTGAGTTTATCTTCTATCTCTATAAACTTGCAAGAAGCGTTACCTAAGGTAATCTGATGCAAGGTTTGCGTTTTGTCCCAAATTGTAAGGTCCTTCCCATTTTTCCTGGAGTGGATTTCTGGAAGGAGACTTAATATAAACCCAGTCTTTTGGATTCATATTATGGAAGGGTTTATCAGGTGGTGGTGGTTGACAATGAAGAGCTGTAGCGCGTATTGATTGTAATTGTGGACGTAAATGCTTAGCAAAGCCATGGGCAGAGCCTGATACCAATAGAAATTAGTTTTTTGACAAATTTTGGCTCATTGTTGCTTTATTAAGTGATTCATCCTTTTTGCTTGTCTACTTGCTTGTGGCCTATATGGTGTATGTAGTTGCCACTGTATACTTCGTAGATGACTCACTCCTTGCACTACCTGGGCTACAAAGTGTGATCTCCTATCAGAATTTGTTTCCCTCGGTACCCCAAATTGTGGAAGAATTTCTTGTACTAAAGCTTTAACAATTTCTCTAGCCTCGTTTGTTCTACAAGGGAAAGCTTCTGGCCAACCTGAAAAAGTATTTGTGAGGACTAAGAAGTACTTATATGTCCCTTTTCTAGGGAATTCCGAGAAGGCAATTTGCCACACATCTCTCGGTCAAACTCTTTTAGGGATAGTCTCTGTGCTTAGCCTAACCGTGGTATTAGGGTTGTTTTTCCTCCTTTGTCTCCTTTAATTTCAGTGCTATTACTTTTTCTTCTAAGTGGTTATGGAAGGCGTCAACTCCCTAATGCGTTTTAGAATGTTTGCTTTGGATAAATAATTTTAACAGTTTTCTGGGTATGACGATGAGATCTTTGATTTTAGCCCACCCGTCTGTTCTTACTTGTCCCATTTCTTCCTGTGTCCAATTTAAATCATCAGTGTTGTATGGTGGGGGTTTTTTATTCCTAAGGATGCTAGAAGGGATTCAAGCTAGGGCTTGAACTTGAACCTTACTAGCCACTGCCTTTGCTGTTTTGTCTGCCGTAGCATTTGTCAGTTCAGGGATGGTGTTACCTTGGGAGTGTCTTTTACAGTGCATTGCAGCTACTTTTGAAGGTTTTGACAGTGCTTCCAGCAAGTGTAAAATTTCAGTAGCATGCTTGATTTGTTTCTTCTGTGAGGTCAATAAACTTCTTTCTTTCCAAACAGCCCTGGGAGCGCGTACTACTGCAAAAGCATACTTTGAATCAGTCCAAATGTTGATAGGTTTTCCTTCAGCTGCTACTAAGGCTCCAGTTAGGGCTATTATTTCAGCCTTATGAGCTGATGTCCGCACAGGTAACAGATTTGCTTCAATGACAGTGTAATTGCATAGCCAGCAAACCGCTTACCATTCTTGACATAGGTGCTTTCATCAGTGAACCAGTTGTCTGCATTTTCTAGTGGAAGTCCTTCAAGTCTGGGTGGCTAGAGTAAACCGCCTCCATGGTTTCAATGCAGTCATGCTGTACAGGCTCCTCAGCGGCCTTGCCCTGGAAGTAAGCTGCTGGATTGAAGATGTTAGTTACTTGGATGGTCACGTCCTCCGATTCTGTTAGGACAGCTTGGTGTTTGAGAAAGCGAGATGGGGTTAACCAGTGATTTCCTTTCTGCGTGAGCCCTGCTGACACTGTGTGAGAGACAAAAACAGTTCTCTGCTGGCCCGTTGTGAACTTGAGGGCTTCCTCTATGTTCAGGGTCCCAGCTGCCACTGCACACAGGCAGGTGGGCTCTCCTTGGCTGACCACGTCCAGCTGCTTGGAGAAATAAGCCACCGGCCTTTTGTACGGTCCCAGCTTCTGTGCCAAAAGTCCCAACACCGGTCCTTGCCTTTCATGTGAAAACAACAGAAAAGGTTTAATGGCATCCAGTATGCCCAATGCCAGAGCTTACATGAACTCACGTTTCAGATTTACAAGTGCATTGTTAGTCTATGGTGTCCAGCATAGGTGGGTCCCCTCCATTTCTTTTAGGAGCTGGTATAAGAGTTTCACAATTAGTCCATAGCTGTAGATCCGTAACTTACACTGTCTTGTCATTCCCAGAAAAGTTCTTAGGTTTGTTTTTTTTTTTTATTGTAGTTGTCTGGGGCACCTGACAAATGGTCTCTTTCTTGTTATTTTCCAAGGCTCTCTCTCCTCCTGCCAGTTCATATTTCACTTTTTGGAGGACTAGCTGAGCCTTTTCAGGGGAGAGCCTGTATCCACTTAGTCCCAGAACATTTAAAAGACTTACAGCTCATTCCTTGCAGTCTTCATGGGTTCTTGTTGTTATTAGTAGGTCATCAATGTACTGCAGAAGTGTACCTTCCCAGAGTGGCGGTGTTCCAGGCTTCCAGTTCTTTAGCTAATGATCTCCAATTCTTGTGAGGCTATTTTTGGAATCCTTGTGGCAATAGGGTCCATGTAAGCTGGCTTTTTTCCCTGTTTTGGGGTTTTCCCATTCAAAGGCATAAATCTCCTGACTGCTTTCAACGAATGGCAGACAAAAGAAAGCATCTTTTAAATCTAGAGCTGAAAACCACACCCAGCCACTTTGTAATTTTGTAAGTAAAGTGCAAGGATTGGCTACGACAGGATGCAGTGTTCTTGATATTGTATTTATCACTCTCAGGTCTTGAACTAATTGATAATTTCCATTTGGCTTTTGTATTGGTAGAATTGGGGTATTGTAGGGAGACCTATACTCTCTTAACAACTCTTGATCAATAAATGTAGCAATTATTGGTTTTATTTCTACTGGTGCTCCATGCTTTAGAGGATATCGCTTAACTGACTCTGGTTGTGCCCCTTCCAGGCGTTCAATAATCAGTGGGGAAGCCCATTTTGATTTCTTTGGAATTTCAACATCTCCTACTAATGGGATCACTTGATCTGTTATTTCATTATCTATGGGTATTTCTCCTCTTTCAGCCTTGTTTGTTTGTTTGTTTGTTTGTTTTCCTAGGCCTGAGATGATTAAGGAATGGGTTTTCCCCTTCTCTAATCTTAGTGGTTTAACTTAAACTTTCAAGTCTTAGTCAGGTAACTTCGGGGAGGCTTCTTTGGTTGTAGCTTCTTTAGACAGTTTTTGTTCCATTAATATTTTTACTCTGCTGGATAATTTTAGACATTGTATTGGGTTGACCCTGAGTTGATGGACAGTCTTTAAGACCAATTACGCTTCTCACAATTTACATATTTAAACCGCACAGAAATGCGGGACTTCGCCTTTTGCCGGAGCTCGCCTGCTGGAAGGTGGGGGGGGCTCCGAGCCTCCTGGCCCCGCCGGGCCGGGCCGGGGCCACTGCCCCTTTCCCCCTTTCCCAACGCTGCGGCACGGACCCTGGGTCGCTGCAGGGGGACTGTCCCAGAGCCGCAGGCAGCTCAAACCAGCCATGGACTGCCACAGCTAAACCCATCCAGCGCGGCTTCTGGGGACAGGCGGGTCCCTCTCCTCTCCATGCGGAGCCGGCGGAGCCAGCGGGAGCCGGCGGAGCCTCCTGTCTGCAGCCAGCACACTTCGTGCTGAACTGAAAAAGACACCATGCAGCCAGCAGCACAGAGGGAGCGAGGCTTTCTCTACCATAAAGCCTGAACAAGAACGTTCTTCAACATGGCGGCTTCAGAGTCAGAGAGGAAGAGAAGTGAGTCACGTGGGACGGAGCTGAGCATGGCGACGGGAGAAAAGAGGGCGGTGCTGTGTTTTCTCATGCGTAGCTTAAAAACCTTCTTGCATGCCGTGGTAAGAAACTGTAATACCACAAACTGTTTGTCTCTTTAATCCATTTGAAGTACATGAGGAGAGAGAGAATCCGCGTGTGGCCTGTGAAGATTATGAAGAGTGCCTATGCCAGGCTATATAGAAGTAGTAAGAGGCTGTTAGAGACCTGTGGTGAAGAAAAGCCTTTGTGTGCAGGCCAAAATAACTTATCCTTAAAAAGATGAATAACCCCATGTGATGGCCCATGTTTTGTAGTGTGAAGGAACTGTGAACTTTTTCATGGGAGAGATGTTCTACACACAGCAGATTGATTGTTTCCGGGCGGATCTGCTGTTAGTGGCAGTTTGGGAACCACGTGCAACTGAAGGAAAACCCTTTTTTTTCCTTAAGCATAAGAGAGAGACTCTTCAAGAACTGCAACACTGACTAACATCTCATGTTCTGTTATCCTTGTGTGAGCTAGGTAAAAGGAGAGAAATGCTGGAAAGGGGGGGGGGGATTTGCTTTAATTTTGTTATTTTCTCTTTACTTTTAATTCTATTAGTAATAAAGCTCTTTCATTGTACTGCAACTGTTTAAGGTTTGTGCCTGCTTTGCTTTTCTCCTAATTCTTATCTCACAGAAGGAAAATAAGTAAGTAATGAAGATTTTGAACCAAAACCACTACATTTAATTGGTGTTTCTGCCCGGTTCGAACTCAACCCGCTACAGACATTATGAAGGATTAGTTTTTAGGATACAAATCAACACACAAAACATTTCCATACAAAATGTTCTCATGCAAACATATCTTTCCATCAGGGCTATGCTCTGTTTTCTAGGAGACCAATTATAGCGCTGTTGTAATGTAATCTTGACACAAACTAGAAACTGGGGCTTTACTGCTGGTGGGATTAAAAAGAAATTAATTCTCTTTCAAAATTAGTTTCAGTAATCCAAGTAGCCTTTTTTTTTTTCTTTGAATTTTAGTGACTAAATTGCCTTCATCACATTCTGCACCCCCATTTGAGATTGCAGAATGTGCTATAAATAGGTGGAGTGAGGCAAAGCTAAAATACCTTCTTAAGACATACGGCATGAGACTGAACAGCACTTTAGTTTGAGAACTGGTAGAAGGCTTTTCTGTATTTTATTCATGTCCTATTTGCAGTCTATGGCTGCAAAAAACCCTCCTGGTTTAGGAAGGGGGATTCAGTCATTTCTTATGTAGCATTTGCTTGTGTTTTGTCAAGATTCTTTAATTCACTAAATAGTAAATAAAAAAAAAACAGCTGAATTATAATAATTTTGAAGTCTTTTGAGGCAGAACTGGGAAGGTTAGAACATATTTGTATGATTTCAAATATGTATAAATTCTTAAATGACAAACGTTAACAAACTGACAATGCAAGCAATTATGGTGACACTTTACATTTCATTGGTTTTCATGCAGCTCCATCCCATGTGTTGGTAGGTTCTTAAAAAGTGAAAATTTGGCCCACTAGACCGATTATTAAAAAGAAGTAAAACTTCTTGGGGCTTACACAAAGTGACAGCATCCACGTGAGTAAGTGGTTATCACATTTAGATGTGATTCTACTGCTTGCACTTTCTCTGCCCTCAAACTGCTTTCTTTATCATCAATGCAGGGATGTTTGACATTCTTAGAAAAGAGAAAAGAAACAAATCTCCCCCCCCAAAAAAAGAGAAATAAAAGAAAAAAAAAAAGGCCGGGTGAAACAAGTTGTTAATTGCATTAATTTATTCAGGTGGAGTTTTAGTTTTTATTCTATGAAGTGCTTGTTGCACCACTTTTGTTGTTTCCCACAGATTTGGAGTGGGATTTCCTCCAGTTGATTGTTCAGCAGAGGGAGTGAGACTGCCTTCAAAAGTTTTGCAAGAGCTGCATCTGTGAATCAGGCATTTGAGCTGCTTTTTTTTTTTTTTCCGGGTTTTTGTAGGCTTCTGCTTTTTACCCTGGATCAGTTCACTAATGTGCTGTAAATATTACCATATCCTGCAGCTGCAGGGAGGAGGAGAGAAAATCCAGCAGGCAGGAATTATGTAGCAGGATTGATTTCTTTAATTATTTTACAAACTCTTTTGTAGACCTTTTTCTTCATAGTCTAAGTGGACAAAGGATCAGCCACCCCTTGGGGGTGATTGGCTGGACATCCTAAACATCCGTTGTCAAAATATTTTTCTACTGTACTATAAACAAAGCTCTTGCAAGGTCACAGATGTTCATGGTTTACAAACTCTCTGAATATCTTTTCTGAGAGAGAAAAGTATCCCACGACTTTAAAAATTGCAAGAAAAATTCTTGCCAACAGCATTTTTGTATCCACAATTCTCCCATTTTGTTTTTTAAGAGAACAACTCTACTATTAATCCTAATAGAAATTTACATCAGTTACTAATTCTAAATACATCCTTAAGGCTTTAACTATCTGACTCCATAACAAGAAATTTAAAGTTCAGCCTCTGCTTGTGGAAGGACCATCTGCCTGATGGTTGACATCCTGGTCATCATCAGAAGAGTCATTAGGCTGATGATCTACATTCTGGTCGCCATTTGGATGGTTGGCGTTCTGGCCATCATTTGGAGGCTGCCTGTTCTGCCTCTGGTGCCGTAGGGCAGGGCGAACATATTTTGAAGGTAGCCACCGTACCCCAGTATCTGTAGAAATGCAAGCATACCCACGACCCAAAATGATAAGCTCACGCGGGCCTTCCCACTGGTTAGTGAGTAAATTTCGTACCCAGACTTTTGCCCGGGGCAGCGGTGTCTTGCCTGCAGACTGCAATGAGAGAAAATGATTCAGAATAACAGGATTATTTGAATTTTGTGGTACTGTAAGGTGATTAATTGTATACAAAGCTTTTGCTAGTCAGCTCTGTGGGGTTTCTCCATGCATTCCCCCACGGGTTCTGTGTTCGCCGGTGGCAATGGCACTTCCAGGTTCGGAGCCGCGTCTCCCGCGGGTGGCACGGGCGGTGCGGGCGGCGCGGGCCCAGTGCACCCCACATGGCGGGGTGCCTCTGGCATCTGCAGCAGGTGCTTTTGCAAGCTGAGCAGTTCCGATAGCTGTCGTGATATATGCGGCAGTTCCGTCAACAAAGGCAAATGACATAATAGAAGGTCGACTGCTTGGGTCTGCGACTGCGCAGAACAGTCTGGCACTACAGAGGGCAATGGGCTGCACCCGGGCATTCTCGGTGCAGCAGATGGATGCGCAACAGTGCCCGGGGCTACGTGGGTCAAGAAGGTACACCCGGGCATTCTCAGCGCAGCAGATGCATGCGCAGACAGGCTAGAAGCCGCCATGGGGGTCCAAGAGGCCAGACCGCTGACTCACAGCCCCGGATAAGCCATGGCCGCTGCTGAGCCAAATGGCAAGGCAGGCTGCACGCCCTCTTGCTGCCCCGACACCCCCACCAGTTCATCTGTCGGTGCGGGGTCCTTGAGGGGCGCAGAGCCCTGTGACTGCGCAGGGTGACCCGGTGCAGGCTCTGGGGCAGGCTCCGCCTGTGGACCCGGAGGGGTTTTTTCAGATCCACCACCACACGCCCCTGGAGCCCGGTCAGTGGGGTCCACTTCGGATATCTCTCCTTCACTCGCCACCAAGACAGACAAGCCAGCTCTGCTGCCACAGTTAAGGTCTGTCAGCAGCATAAACATTGAACGCCAAGTTTGGAATAATTCCAACACTGCCAGTGAATCAGGGGGATGGGGAGCAGAAGGATTAGTTTGTTAGGAACAATGCATCTAGCTTGGTCAGCCTACCAGAGCAGGAAGAAAAGATAAGAGACCACTGATAAGACCAGGGGGAGTCTCAGACAGACATCCTGCCTCATCCCAAAACTAGCTCAAACCAGTCTCAAAGCTTAAACCCAGGCCAGGGGTATAAAAGAGCATGCGCAGGGAAGAAAGGTGAAAAGTTCAGGATGAGGAAGACTCCTGACTTCATCAAAAAGACCCTCGGAAGACCCCTACCATAACCACCAAACAACACTGTGCAAGCGCAACGCAGATGTAAATGACTTTTGGGTTCATTATAATACGAAGCGAGGCTGGGCGGGGCTAGGTGATGAATATGTATAGGTGTGTTGGGAAATTTAATGAATATGGAACTTGTAACCCGATAAATACCGAGCTGAATGCAGCTGTCGGCATGCATTTTGGAGGAGCGATCCCCCGTGCGTCCCAGCGCTGGAAATAAACATACCTACTTTACTACTTCTTTAGTAGTGGAGTTCTGTCCGCTCTTCATTTGGCGAGCAGCCAGGAGAACCTCTGTCCGGCTGGAGGATCGGCTGAGGAGCGGACATCCTAGGCGCGCCCCAGGGCTTTCCTGGAGGATCTCCGCCCCTCGGCTCGCTCACTGCGGCGGACAGACAACGACCTGGAACTGCGGATAAACGGTATGTTTTGCATTTAGGTTGCCTATAAATCGTACGCGTGGCCAGGGCTGCTGGTAAGCCGCGAGGAGACGTCCCGCGTTCAGCGCAGTCCCTGTGAGGGTAAAGGTGGGGCTTGCAAGCAATCGGCTACCGGAGCCGGCAAGGGGGAATCGCCGACCGATAGAGCGGCCGCTGGCGATCCTGGGAGCGGATTGGGTGATTCCAAGGGGGGTCCCACCGAAACTTGTTACCATGTCGGAAAATATAAGCGGGACCCTGAAACTATTACAAGCGAGTGTTGCGAACATTTTTGCTACTAGTAGCTGGTTTGAATGTTG
The DNA here is from genome assembly GCF_965178545.1 of Coloeus monedula. Taxonomy (NCBI): domain Eukaryota; kingdom Metazoa; phylum Chordata; class Aves; order Passeriformes; family Corvidae; genus Coloeus; species Coloeus monedula. The sequence goes on along the minus strand of NW_028120807.1, from coordinate 114,983 downwards.
TTGTGTTGCTTATATGTCTGTGTGGATATTGGTTGTTGTCGGACTGCTTTTATGTGTGTAGATGTGTATTAGGTCGCCTATTCATTTGTAAAACGGAAGCATGCGTGTTGCCGTGTGTCGTTTGAGAGTGTGATACTGAGACATTTGTTTGGGGGGGAGTGCTTGCTTGTTGAATTTGGAATCGTGGCTGGGAGAACCTCTGCAGAAAGATTAGTGGCAGAGAATTTAGAGTTTGAAAGAGTACGTGGAATAACTTGTTTTTGTGGATGTATCAGAACCTTTTATTCAACGGGAGGATGCCAGGTTGCATGGGTATTAATACAGTGTAAAGTTTGTACGAGGAAGTGATACTGCTCTTCTGCCAGACGGCAGAGCCTGTGTTCTCAGTGCTATTAGAGGTACTCTGAAGCTGATTTTGAGCCTGAGATTTTAAGGATTGTGTGTGGGAAGTCGTATTTGGTACCTGAGATTTGGGAGGTTCGGGAAGAAAATTGGGAAAGAACCGTGAGAGAGTGTGAGAAAAAAAAAAAAAATTTTTTTTTAGGTGGAATCGAGATAAAACTAGGGGACAGAGGTAGAAACAGCAGCAGCAAAGCAGGCTTGGCAGAAGGCACAAGAGAACTTATAAAGAGTGACCTATACACTATACAGGTGACCCGAAGGGGGTGGCACAGTATTTGAGTAAACTCAAACTCTGAATAGGATAGGAACCAGACAAAGTAAGGAAATCCCCAGAGCAAGCCCGCTCGGCTGTATTCTGGCACATTGGAAGGAGACAGTAGGAGCTGGAGGCACAGAAAATAAAAGAACCCTTATAAAATATTGTACCCAGTGGTGGCCACTGTATAAATTAGGAAATGAAGCCAAATGGCCATCCAATGGAACTTTAGATTATAATACCTTGCTTCAGTTAATGCTGTTTCTGAGGCAGGAAGGTAAATGGGAAGAAGTTTCCTATGCTGACGCATTTTTTCTCTCCGAAAACACCCTGAATGGCAGAGAGATTGTGGAATCAAACCCCCCGGTGATCCTATGGTGTTAGCTCTAGAAAAAGAAAATAAAAAGGGCCGAAGAAGAATTAAACGATGCTGCTCATCATGCAGTATAGGTCAGAGATGTACAAGGTCAGACAAAGTCTATCAAGCAACAGCCCAGGGACAAGATGATGATGAATTAACCGATTTGCTTAAGCCTCCCCTTAGGAGACAGGAAGAGGATGCAGACTCGGAAGGAACGCCAACGCCAACCTCCTCTCCCCTGGGCAGTCCTGTCTCGTCCCGAACCAGGAAACAGGTACTGATGGCACCCCTGAGAGAGGCAGTGGCACCTGATGGGAATACAATGTTAATTAGAGTACCTTTCTTTACTGCTGACCTAGATGCATGGTATAACGTTGCCAAAAATTACCAAAGTGATCCAGCAGGTACTGCTGAGCGCTTGCGACTTATAATCAAACAGCATAATCCAGATTGGGCTGATATACAATTACTAGTGGGTGGACTAAGAGAGACAGAAAGACAGTTAGTTTTGAAAACAGCTCGAGACTTGGCAGAGGACTATTACAAAACACAACAATTAGATGTAAAAGATTACTTCCCACTCCAGGAACTACACTGGAATCCGAATAGAACAGCTGAATTCAAGAAATTAAAAGGTTATCAAGAATGGATAGCAAAAGGGGTGGAAAGGGCTATTCCCAAGACCCTAAACTGGTCAGCTTTGTACGCAATAAGACAGGGTCCTTCCGAGTCACCATCCGAATTCCTGGATCGTCTGAGGGATGCAATGTGCCGTAACACATCGCTGGATCCTGAGACTGAGGTAGGGCTACAACAGCTGGTATCTTTGTTTCTAGGACAATCCACAGGAGATATCAGACGTAAATTGCAGAAACTTCAGGGGCCAGAAGGGAGGAACCTGGAAACTCTATTAGATGCAGCTTGGAGGGTATTCAGTAATCGAGAAGAAGATTACAAGCAAGGGATGAGGAAATTAGTAGCAGTAGTAAAAGAAGGGAATAGAGAAAAATTTAGACAAGGACCCCCCAGACGAGGACCTCCCAGACAAGGCCCACCCCGGCTAGGTAGAGACCAATGGGTGATTTGTGGGAGGTTTGGTCATTGGAAAAACGAGTGCCCAGAAAGAAGACAAGAAGACCACCAGAACAAGGGAAACCGAGGAAGGGGAAGGGTGGTTGCACATGTGAGAGAAGATTGAAGAGGACCGGGGGATTCCACCCTAGCAGATCCACTGGTTATAATGAAGCTAGGGGACAAAGAAAAAGAAAGAATTTTTGGTGGATACAAGGGCAACATATTCAGTTTTAAATAAAGCTTTAATGCCTGTGGGGGATGACTATATTGTGGTACATGGAGCAACTGGCCAATCTGAAAAAGCTTATTTTTCTAAGCCATCGAAATATAAAATCGGGAAACAATGGGGTATTCACAAGTTTTTATATTTACCCAATTCTCCAAAAGCACTCGGGAAGAGATTTATTAGAACAATTACAAGCAACCATTATTTTTAGGAATGGGGAAGTTATTCTGGAGGTAAATGACCAACAGTATGTAGAAATACTGAGCCTAATATTAACAACCAAAGACCCTGTAGAGGAAATTAGGTAAGAGATAATGGGCCAAGTGTTCCCAGGAGTCTGGGCCACAGATGTACCTGGGAGAGCCAAAAATGCAACCCCAATACAGATCAAACTCAAAGAAGGGAGACAACCAGTTAGAATTAAACAGTACCCCCTCAAAAGGGAAGACAGGGAAGGAATTGGCCCAATAATTGAAAAATTCTTACAGATGGGATTACTAAAAGAGTGCCAGTCTGATTTCAATACTCCTCTCCTGCCTGTCCGTAAACCTGATGGGTCTTACGGGGTGGTACAGGATTTACGGGCTGTTAACAAGATAACTGAGGACCTCTATCCTGTGGTGGCAAACCCTTACACTCTGTTAACGTGTTTAACACCAGAGCTAACTTGGTTGACCGTTTTAGATCTAAAAGATGCCTTCTTTTGCCTCCCTCTCCATGAAGCCAGCCAGAAAAGTTTTGCATTCGAATGGGAAAGCCCTAAGAGTGGGCGCAAAACCCAGCTCACGTGGACGATGTTGCCTCAGGGATTTAAGAACAGTCCCACCCTGTTTGGAGAACAGCTCGCAAAAGACACAGAGTCCTGGGAAGCCCCACCAGGAGAAGGGAAGCTATTGCAGTACGTGGATGATCTCCTAATAGCTACCCGAACAGAGGAAGCTTGCACAGCCTGGACGGTAAGCCTCTTAAACTTCCTGGGACTCCAAGGGTACAGAGTATCCAAGAAAAAGGCTCAGGTGGTGAAACAGAAAGTGATCTATCTGGGCTATGAAGTCAGTGCTGGGCAACGAACTTTGGGGCAAGATCGCAAAGAAGCGATATGCCAAACCCCGAAACCCCGGACAGTGAAAGAGTTACGGACTTTTCTGGGGATGACAGGGTGGTGCAGACTGTGGAGTTACAATTACGGGCTGCTCGTCAAACCACTATATGAGCTCATTACAAAGGAAAGCAGAGCTCTCCAGTGGACAAAGGAGGCCACGCGGGCCTTCAGCCAGCTGAAGAATGCCCTCATGTCAGCTCCAGCTCTAGGACTTCCAGACGTGAGTAAGCCATTCTTTCTATTTTCCCATGAGAAGCAAGAGATCGCCCTGGGAATACTAGCACAGGACCTGGGCCCATACCGACCGGCAGTTGCCTATTTCTCTAAGCAGCGAGATGCAGCAGCCAAAGGATGGCCTGGGTGCCTCAGAGCTGTTGTAGCAGTCGTGCTAAACACCCAGGAAGCACACAAATTCACCTTGGGCCAAAGAATGACTGTGCTGGTGTCCCACACGGTGTCCGTGGTGCTGGAAGTGAAAGGTGAGCACTGGCTCTCCCCACAAAGGTTCCTGAAATATCAAGCCATCATGGTAGAACAAGATGATGTGGAAATAGTGGTAACTAACATTGTCAACCCAGCCTCCTTTCTCTGTGGAAATCAAGGGGAACCGGTACGCCATGATTGCCTGGAGACTATCGAAGCTACCTACTCCAGCCACCCGGATCTAAAGGATACCCCTTTAAGCAACACAGAGACCTGGTTTACTGACAGAAGCAGCTACGTCATCAGTGGAAAGCGGCATGCTGGCTATGCAGTTACCACCTGCCGCGAGGTGATAGAATCTGGACCCCTGCCAACAAACACCTCTGCGCAGAAGGCTGAAAGAATCGCCCTAACCCGTGCCTTAGAGATGGCAAAAGGAAAGAAAAGAAACATCTCTACAGACTCAAGGTATGCCTTTGGAGTTGTGCACGCACACAGGGCCATTTGGAAAGAAAGAGGACTGTTAAATTCGCATGCAAAGAACATCAAACATGCACAAGAAATAATGCAGCTGTTAGAAGCAGTCCAGCTACCCGAGAAGGTAGCAATCATGCACATAAGGGCACATCAAAAGGTGAGCTCAGAATTGGAAGAAGGAAATGAACTGGCGGACAGAGAGGCAAAAGAAGCAGCAAAAGGTGAGGTAACAATAACTGGAGCCTTGATCCCAGATGGACAACTTTCCCTAGAGGGTAAGCCAACATATAATAAAAAAGACAAGAAATTGATTAAAGGCGAACATTTAACCAAGAGGGATGGGCTATCACTGCAGAAGGAAAATTGGTTATTCCCTCTCATTTGCTACGGGCTGTAGTTAGAGACGAGCACCAGAAAACACACTGGGAAGCAAATGCCTTATATAACTACTTAATTGGGAAAATTATTGCTAGAAACTTATAGGAAACTGTTGTGCAAGTAACTCGACAGTGCAACCTTTGCCTCCAGACTAATCCCAAAAATACCCCCAAACCAAAAATGGGCCACACTGGGAGGGGCCATGGGCCTGGACAGCAGTGGCAAATCGATTTTACGGAACTTCCAAGAAAAGGGGGGTATCAATATTTACTGGTGCTGACAGATACCTTTTCAGGATGGCCAGAAGCTTTTCCTACTAGGACCGCTAAGGCTCGAGAAGTAACCAAAGCGCTACTACAAAAATAATACCGCGCTTTGGAGTTCCAGCCACAATATCCTCAGATAGGGGACCACATTTTATTTCAAGGGTGGTACAACAAACCAGCCGACATTTAGGCATAGATTGGGAACTCCACACTCCATACCATCCCCAGTCGAGTGGCCAAGTAGAGAAAATGACCCATTTGATTAAACAGCAAATTGTGAGATTAGGGCAAGAAGCTAACCTACCCTGGTCCCAATCTCTTCCACTCGCATTGTTATGAATTCAGACCAAGCCCAGAATTAAGGAAAAGCTAAGTCCCTTCGAAATACTTTATGGGACACCATATGGGGTACAGAAAGGCATATCTACCCAAAGAGGGGAAGAGACGCTAGCCACCTATATGATTGCTTTAGACAAACAGCTTAGAGAAATTTGAAAACATGTGGCTGGAACTCAAAGTCGAAGCTTGGATGGTCGTGTACATGACATTCAGCCTGGAGATTATGTATATGTTAAATCTCTTACAGAAAAGACTCTGGAGCCACAGTGGGAAGGACCATTCCAGGTGCTTCTCACCACTTACACCGCGATTAAGATCAGAGAACAGAGTGCCTGGATTCACCACACCCGAGTAAAGAAGGCTCCAGAGGCCCCTTGGAAAGTGACCCCTGGGGATGATGAACTGAAATTGAAGTTTACCCGAACAAAATGAAAATGTTAGGGTGGCACGCAAGTATAACCCAGAAAATTGGTTTTTTCACTGTCATAATTGTAACCTCCAGTTGGGAAGTTATTCATAGGAGAGAAGATGCATGGTCCCAAGCCTTTATGCGGTTTCTGGACTCATGGGGAAATACTCTGATTTGAAAAATTTAAACCTGTTGACTGTGGTCATGCATGGAAACCAAGTGTATATAAAGCAAGAATGGGAAAAACAAAGAACTTGGCAGCTCCAGGGAACTGTAGGAGAAAAAAATCAAGATAAGATGCCGAATGATTAATGGAACTACTCATAGAGAAACAACCCAAATCAGTGTCTCAGCTACTCCTACAGACAAACATAATGAAATCTGTAGTCATTCAAGTGAAGCAGATTGTTGGTATAATTTTACATTAGTACAGACCGTTGAAGTAGTTTGTCTTTGGGGCCAGGACAGTAATGGGCTCTCATTCAAATTCCAGATAAATACCATGGCTAGCCCTACTACGACCTTCGCCGGCAATCGGATCCAAACCCAGGTCACATCACTTAAACCTGAACCAAAAGTTGATGAGATTGGCCTGTATGTAGTGAGGAACACAGGCCAGCAATTACTGCTGTTTAATCCAGAGTGGTCTCTTCAGTGTGTAGAACTGCTAATGCAAATTAACATTTCTGAAATCCAACCAGCCTGCTCCCCTTTAATCCAAATATCCTTTGAAGGGTGGACAGCCTGGCTGCAGAAGCAAACCCCCCTCAAGGGCAGAATGCAGGGAGACCTGACTGGCATGCTGGGAACAGGACTGGGAGTCATAAATGGGATTGATTCAGAGATAATGATGAATAAATTGGCCACGGCAACCAGTGACCTGACCAAATTAAAACAGCCCCTACAATCTTCCCTATTAGCACTGGGAAACAGCCAGTGGCAAGTCTCAAAAATACTCCAGACCTCACAAAAATCAGCCATCTGGACCATTAACTGATATTAAACACATTTGGCACAGCTCAGGACAATGTCTCATTAGCCCTTAGCTGCATACAAGCTCAATTATGGATGCAGTCCACAGCTTCCTTCATTATAAGAGAAGGTAATGAAGGTGTTTTCCCTATTGAAATCTGAGGAGCTGTTTGGAATAATGCTACTAAATTGGAAAAAAAGCTCCAATCCTGGTGGACCTTGGTAAATTTCACCTATGACCCAGTGACTAACATAGCTACTGCCTTCGTGCTTACGATACGGAATGCCACAGTTGATGTAATTCATCCTATTGTCGCTTTGGGACTAAACTATGAAGGAACAGTTTTTTACCCCTCTGAACATAGAGTATGGGCTCGGATGGTAGGAGAAAAATGGCAAATGGTGAATTTAGAATCTTGCATCACACGGGAACAACAAGTATTTCTCTGAGAAAGTAATATGCTTGATGCTAAAGACATATGTCTTGATGCAGAACAAGGCATTTGCCACTTTGAGATCCACCCAGACACTTCACCAAAACCTGTACTTGTATATATTGGCCAAGGCTGTGTGTGCTTAAGAACTGTTTGCCCTTCTATGATGATAGATGACAGTAATATAAATGTAGCTGCCAGGAATCACTCTAATTTTTGTATCTGTAATTTTACCAAGATTGTTGGGTGTGACTTTTCGTATTTAGCACCGGTCGTGTCTCATCAATTAATAAGGTCTAACTACACCATATACCATAATTTGCTACCCACACCTAGTGGGATGGACCTAACATTAGTAAAGCAATTAGTGAAACATCAGGACCTAATGGAGATTTTAGAAGAAATCCAAAGAAACGGGAAAAAGACCTTAATCACCATCCATCATGACACACAAGAGATCAGCAGAATCTTGCAAAGGGTAGAACAAGACACAAGCCATAACTGGTGGGACTCGCTTTTCGGGTGGTCACCTACTGCAATCGGCATCCTAAATACGTTATGTCACCCCATCATTGTCTTATTAACCTTGGTTAGCACCTGCCTTGTGCTGTCTATCACGTTGCTTATTTGGAACTATAGAGTACTAAAAAGGTTATCAGTTTTTACTACTTTGTCAAACACACATGGAAAAGCATTAAGGGATGCCTACTGAAAAAAATCATTAGGAAAAGAATCTATGTATTAGTAAAAGAAGTTACCAACTCTTTAGAAAGGGGGGACTGAATCAGGGGAATGGGGAAGCAGAGGTTAAGTGATTTATTAAGAATTGGTTTGTTAGAAGCAATGCATATAGCTTGCTCAGCACTTACGGTGCATACCAAAGCAGCAAGAGAGGATAAGAGACTACTGATAAGGCGAAGGAATCCTGTTTTTAACCTAAAACTAGCTCAAAAGAGTCTTGAAGTTTGGGCCTGGGCCAGGGCCATAAAGAGCATGCGCAGGGAGGAAAGGCGAAAAGTTCAGGATGAGGAAGACCCTTTACTTATCTGAGGAAGACTCTTATTTCATCTCAGAGACCCCTGCCCACGACCACCAGACAACACTGCACAAGCGCAACGCGGATGTAAATGACTTTTGGGTTCATTATAATACGAAGCGAGGCTGGGCGGAGCCAGGTAATGAATATGTATAGCTGTATTGGGAAACTTAATGAATATGGAACTTGTAACCCGATAAATACCAAGCTGAATGCAGCTGTCGGCGTGCATGGCTTTGGAGGAGCTAGCGCCCATGTGTCCCAGCGCTGGAATTAACACACCTACTTTACTACTTATTCTGGTAGTGGAGTCTTTTCCGCTCATCAGGTGGCTGGTTGGTTGGGTTGGGGTTGGGGTTTTTTGGGGTACCGCTGGGGGGGTTGTTTTTTGTAAGATGTGCTACGGGGTTTGAAGGTGCTGTGGGTGCCCGCAGCGCTCGTACAGCCCCGGCACGGGCAGGGCGGCCCCGGCCGGGCTGAGGGAACCGGGAGCGGCTGCCCGAGGCTGGAGCGGGGGCGCAGGAGCCGAAGGGCCGCTCTTCAGGAGGAGCGGCCGCGCTGCCCCGGAGCCGAGATGGGCACAGCGATGGCCTCGGGGCGCTGCCAACCGCAGCGATTCCCGATGCTGCCACAGCGCTTGGCGGGCGGCTTCCAGGAGTATTCCCGGGGAGTGCCGGGCTGTGGTAAGAGCGCGGCTGCCTCGGGGCTCGGGGGCTGCGAGGGCTCTGCCGGGCGGGCAGGGGCGCGGAGCGGGGCCGGGCGGGCCCTCGGGGCCTTGGCGGGGGTGACCTCGGCTGGACGGGCTGGGGCCGCGGCCGAGCGCCGCCGCCTTTGGCCGGGAACCTCCCGGGCAGAGCTCTGTGCTCGCTGCCGAGGCCCGGGCGGCCCGGGCAGCGCTCGACGGCCCCTGGGCTCCGGCGCAGGGGGGTCCGTGTGGCCGGGCCGGCGCCGTGTCCCCAGCGCGGCCCGAGGGGAACAGCCCGACCCGGCCGCGGCCTTTTAGGCCTGCGGCTGCTCGGGGGGATGGGCTGAGCTGGGCTCAGCGGGAAATGGCTGAGGGAGAGTGGCTGAAGCAATTTCACAGCTCCAGTGGGAAACTCTTTACAGCACCATGTGCTGTATGGTGTGTTACAGACGGTGTCCAGTAGAAGGGGAATTCCTTCAAGACACTTGAATTAAGAGTTGATTTAAACTTTTTGTGGGCCTGTAAAAAGCTTTTGTTGCAATGCAGCTCCCAGACAGCCCCTGGTGCCCGGCTGGGCTGTGTCTCTGGGGCACAAACACCCGCGGAAGGAGCTGGGCCCTCGGGGCTGCTGGTGCTGCTCGCGGAGCCTCCTTGCAAAGGGGATCCAGGGACATCCACAGGCAGAGGCACCTCAGCTCCACACTGTGGCTCTCTGGGGCTTGTTCTGGAGAAATGACCTTCTGGGAACTCAGAGTTCACTGTAACTAGTGGAAGGGATTAACTACTGCAGCATTGTAAGGCTTCTTGCCTCCAATTAAGAGGATTTGTTGAAGTTTTCTAAAGGCTGTGTTGTGACTATGATCTGTGGAGAGCATCTTTGTGCATTAGTGCAGGTCTGACCATCACAGATGCTCATTGCCACTGGGTGTCACAAAACCTCTCCTGATAAAACCAACTCCATGGCAAAAGAAGTTTCCAAAGAGCAAGAATTCTTCTTTGCTCTGTCCTGCATGTTTAAGGAGCTCAGATTTTCGCAAAAAGGTTTCTTACTCTTTGAACAATGAACAAAGGAGCACCAAGAGTGTTGCCAGTTCTTTCTTAGTTTTCCAAACTCTTTTCTAAGAGCCTGCCAAAATGGTATCTGGCAGCTGAGAATCTGTGGGATAGAGACCCTTGTCTGTGAGAAAAGATCATGGGAATTAAGTGCCTCAATACCTTTGAGGCCCTGGACTTTTCATTCCGTCTTTGGCCTGGGGCTGGATTTTCCCTTTCTTTCAGTCTTTTTGTTTTAAACTTCCCCTTGAATCAGAAAATGCCGTGACCTGATGTGGTTTCTGTAAGGATGAGTGAGGTTCTTCCCTTGCAAAGCGAAGGCAGTGGCCAAAAGGCAGCTGAGCCTCAGCAGGGACGGCGCCCATGAGCTGGAGCCGCCGGTGGAGCATCAGCTGCTCGGGCGGTCTCTGGCGACAAGCAGGGCTGTCCTCTGCTTCCGCTGACAGCTCCGGCGGCTCTGGGAACCTGCGTGCCCGGGCAGCCCCAGAGGTGCCAGATGTGCCCCCGGGACAGGCGCTGCCGAGGGAGGGCGAGACGTGGGGCTGAGCCCTGAGCCCGAGAGGGGCTCTGGAGGAGGCACGGGCAGCTCCGCTCCTCCCTGCAGGGTTTGTGCCCTGCTCGGAACCAGTTCCCATCCAGTGGGGGAAAATACCGCCCCTGGGGCACGCAGGAGAACAAAGGGCTTCCCACCCTTAATCCCGGCCCAGCAGCTGGGCTCCGTTTTGCTTTGTCCCGTTGCCCTGCTGTTGTGTTTCTGCCCTCGCAGCTTCCGCCGCCTCCAGGGCCCGGCTGCCGCTTTTCCCCTTGGGAGCGTCCCGGCGGCTGCAGGGAAGGCAAGGGAGGCTCCGTTCGCCCGGCTGAGGGTGCGGGATCCCTGTGTCCAGAGCTGCTCGGGCAGGATGTGACAGAGCTTGGACACACGATACGCTCAGAGCAGAAGGCTGGTGTTGCTTACAATGTTAGAGTCAATACAGTGTAGTAAAATTGATCACAACTGAACGGAATTTAAATTGAAATTCCTACAACTCACATTTTATACCATAAAGTACAATTTAATACAACTGACATTTAAACAAATACAGCTTAAAAGTTTGCAACATTAAATACAATTTACATTGAAATTCATACAACTTAAAATTAATACAAGTAAATCCAATTTAATGCTATGTAAACCTTATTTCATATCTAACAGTTAATGCAAGTAAATACTATTTAACATCATTTAAATTTAAACTAATACAACTTAGTTTTATGCAATAGATAAATAAATAATTTAGTACAATTTAAATTCATACAACTAAAGTTAATGCAAGTAAATACTATTCGATACCATTTAAATTAGTATAACTTAAATTTATGCACCTAAACACAGTTAAATACAAGTTTAGATTCATACAATTTCAATACAAGTAAATACAAATGAATGCAATCTGAATTTAAATTCATACAACTTCAAGTTAATGCAAGTAAATACTATTTAATACCACTTAAATTTAAACTAATACAACTTAAATTTATACAGTTAAATACAGTTTAATACAATATGTTTAAATTCATAGAACTTAATAAAGGTAAATACAAATGAATGCAATCTGAATTTAATACAACTTCAAGTTAATGCAAGTAAATACTACTTAATACCACTTTAATTTAAATTAATACAAGTTAAATTTATATAGTTAAATACAATTGAATATAATGTAAATTAATAATAATTGAATATATATAATATAATATATATAATATATTATATATAATATGTCATATGTAATATATAATACATAATATATCTATAATAAATAATAAATGTGATTTAAATTAATACAACTTCAATGGTTTTTCAAATTAATATAATTTAAAATAAGATTAACATCTATCAAATTGATATCAATAGCTACAAAATTCCTACAAAATCAACTTTTTGCAAAAGCTATGCGTCTTTTTTTTGGCCCTGTGGCCAAGCTTTGTGGGTTGGGAATGAACATGTTTGTATTTTTCAGTCTCAAATATCCCTGTCCCCTTGGAGTCCAGTTCATGTTTTCCATTCCAGGTATTTGCATGTGTGGGGTCCTTAAGTAATGCTCTTCTCCTTCCCTCAAGTACTCTTCAATTAGTGCCACCTGCAATTAGAAAGAAGTGGTGTCACAAGCAACTCCATTCGCCTCTATAAATACTGTAAAAGCTTCTGCAATTAGTTTATTTCAAAACTAATAGTCATTAGAAACAGAAACACATGAAGGCTCCTCTTGGGCAACTGGCTGCAGCAGTGGTACCTGATTTTGTCATTATTTTTGTTTTCTCCATTTCTGTTTGGATTCAGTTACTTCATTGCTGTGGAATGCATTGAGAAGGGCCACAGTCCTGCAAGGGTCTTTCATCAGGAGCAAAGAGCGGCCTGGAGTGTGGGGAATGCTGGATCTGTACCACCGAGTGCTCATCCTTCACCTTAATGTGGAGCTACCCTCAAAGCCGCCATGTAGCACTTCTTCTATTTCCCCTGGGGTGTATCTTTTGGAGCAGCTGTTCCATGTGGCTTTTTATGGTGATCCTGTGGGAAGCAGCCATTTGCCTGCTGTGATATCCTCACAACTAATATGAACTCCTCATTCCTTTTGGTTTTATTTGGGGTTTTTTTTATCTGTTTGTTTGATTGGTTTGTGTGGGTTGGTTTGTTTGGGTTTTTGACTTCTTTGGTTGGAGTTTTTTGTTTGCTTTTTTCTAAATGTCTGGTGAAGCTGGCACAGCCAAACTCAAGAAAATGTAAACCAGGTTTGACTTTCCAGAAATTACTTTGGACTGGGTTTAGCTGCATCCCCCAGGCTCAGGATTATCAAGATATTTGCAGGTTTTGCTCTGCGCCATCAGCCTGCTCAGATTCTGCTTGGTGTTTCACAAATGGAGAAGACAATGGATGCTGTGCCAAGCTTCCTTTCAAACAGCAAAACCTTGGTCAGCATGAGAGAAAAGAAGAAGAAAAAAAGAAAATATTCATCAGTTAGAAGAGAGCCAGTGTCCCACCATCTGCCCCTCCACTCTTACTAATTTTGTCTATTTAGAGACAAGCCTGGGTCTAAAGCTCCCGTCTCTCAGCTCCTGGTGCTATTTGCTACCTTGCAGCTTTGATTTCTGCTGATCTAAGTCACTGCTGTCCATGTGGGGTTGAGAATGTTCAGCCTGGAGAACAGAAGGCCCTGGAGAGGCTTTGCTGTGGCCATGCAGGAGTTGAAGGGTCCCATAGGAAAGATGGGGACAGTGTTCAATAGGGCCAGTGGCAAGAGGAGAAGCGGGGATGGCTTTTAAGTGCAGGAGGTTGATTTAGGTTGGCTCTAAGGAAGCTGCTTTTTCACACTGAGAGTGCTGAGGCACTGGCCCAGGCTGTGCACAGAGGATGTGGATGCCCCATCCCTGCCAACATCCAAGGCCAGGTGGGACCAGAACTCTGAGCAATGTGCTCTGGTAGAAGATTGCTCAAGTTGGAACAAGATGATCTTTAGTGTCCCTTCCAAGCCAGACCACTCAGGGATTCCATCATTCTATGATCCCCGTTGCCCACTCCACGGTGACCCTGGACTCCTGTGAATTGTGACGTCACGGTCTGCATTCACACTGGAGCTCCCAGCATCCAGCAAAGAGGACAACACAACCATTCGCCCTTGTGCCTACACACCTGTCACCCTGCTTGGCCCCTGCTCCGCTACTCCCAAGAGTTCTGAAAGGTCTCTCGTGCCTGGATTTTGCCATTCATCCCTGCAAGATGCTCACATTGGTCCCGAGGAAGGTAAGGTGCCATTCCATGGAAATGGACACCACCTAAGTGCCTCTGTGGGGATGCTGTGGGACAGGGATCCCACTCCGAGGTTTTGCTACATCTGCAGGTTTCCAGAGACGAAGAGAAAGAGATGGAGGTGGATATAAAGACTGATACAGAGGAGGAGATGGAAGTGGAGTGAGGAGAGAGTGGAGAGGAAGAGATGGAGGTGGATGTGAAGGAGGGGATGGAGGAAGAGATGGAGGTGGATGTGAAGGAGGAGATGGAGGAAGAGATGGAGGTGGATGTGAAGGAAGAGATGGAGGAAGAGATGGAGGTGGAAATGGAAGAGTACATTGAGGACATGGATGTTGATGGAAAAGACGAGGAGGAGGACATGGTCCTGGGATGAAGACGGACTCCAGCAGTAGGACAGGTATGTGCTCCCCACAGGCAGAGTGGGTGCCCTGCTGCCAGGCTGGGGCTGGGCTGGGTGCCCCGCTCAGGGACACGGTGCCCCGTGGGCTGAATTCTGGCAGCACAAGCAGCATCCCCAGCCTGTCCTGCACTTGCTTTGGGTCACACAAGCCCCATGCCAGTGCCTGGGGCCTGACCCCCAGCCCCAGCCAGGCTCAGCGCTGGCAGCAGAGTCCCGCTCTGCCAGTGTGTCCCAGGCTGGGGGCACATGGAACAGCCCTCTGTGCCTGACTGCAATGACTATGTCACTTGCTTTTCTTCCAGGACTGATGGAGATCCAGGACAGAGATGGCACCCTTCTGTAGATACGTTTTAGGCTTTCTTTTTGTCTTCTGTAAATACGTTTACTATCGTTTTGATAGATATGTTCTTGTAAATACGTTCTATAGATCGTTGTTGTTACAAAGGTTCTTACAATGTAAATATGTTGTGTAGTTTGTTTTTGTTGCTGCTCTTATCTAAATAAAGGATCTTTGTTTTTCACACCTCAGTTCTCTTGGCATTTTCTTTGGGTACAGGCCTCCATGGACCAAGAGTTCCTTTGGAAACCCCCTCTGTCACCAGACTCCGGTACAAGCATAACACAAATTGATCCTCGTAGTTAAAGGCGTGACATGAATTGGCACAAATTTGTCCCTTGGACTTTCTAGCACAGTAAATGTCAGTGCTCATAATCCCCAATTCCTAATGAAAGCTTTCAGTCTCCTCACCTGCCACAGACATGTATTGCCGAGATTTGCTTCTGGGTTCTGGCCTGAATCTCGCTCTGGAAATGCCAGTGGCTCAGCTGAGAGCTGTGGCAATGATTTACATTGCATTGAGAAGGGCCACAGTCCTGCAAGGGTCTTTCATCAGGAGCAAAGAGCGGCCTGGAGTGTGGGGAATGCTGGATCTGTACCACGGAGTGCTCATCCTTCACCTTAATGTGGAGCTACCCTCAAAGCCGCCATGTAGCACTTCTTCTATTTCCCCTGGGGTGTATCTTTTGGAGCAGCTGTTCCATGTGGCTTTTTATGGTGATCCTGTGGGAAGCAGCCATTTGCCTGCTGTGATATCCTCACAACTAATATGAACTCCTCATTCCTTTTGGTTTTATTTGGGGTTTTTTTATCTGTTTGTTTGATTGGTTTGTGTGGGTTGGTTTGTTTGGGTTTTTGACTTCTTTGGTTGGAGTTTTTTGTTTGCTTTTTTCTAAATGTCTGGTGAAGCTGGCACAGCCAAACTCAAGAAAATGTAAACCAGGTTTGACTTTCCAGAAATTACTTTGGACTGGGTTTAGCTGCATCCCCCAGGCTTGGATTATCAAGATATTTGCAGGTTTTGCTCTGCGCCATCAGCCTGCTCAGATTCTGCTTGGTGTTTCACAAATGGAGAAGACAATGGATGCTGTGCCAAGCTTCCTTTCAAACAGCAAAACCTGGGTCAGTATGAGAGAAAAGAAGAAGAAAAAAAATGCAGCCCCACAGTGTCACTACGATCCCCTTGATTCCACCAGGCCCTGCCGTGCTATAGTGACCCACCCCTTGGTTATACAAGGCCCTGCAGTGTCACAATGGCCCCTTGGTTCTGAAGCGTGCAAGAGCCTAATACTAAGAGAAAGGCTCCAAAAAACGCTTCGTCTGTATCACTGCTCAACACCTGAAAGGCTTCAAAAGTCCTTCGTCATTATGGCTGCTTGTCATAATCACTTTTGAACGCCTGGAAACTACGTGCCATACGGGCCATGCATAGCCTGCCTTGAGGCCCATAAAAAGGAAGGCAAAACTGGTGCAAAATGTGGAGGCGAAAGCGAAAGGTAGAATCCCTGCCCTTTGCCTTTCCCCCCACCACCACCATCGCCTGCCGTGAGGCACCCTGAGGCCTCCGGGAGCCGACGCCGCCTGCCTGGGGAGAACCCCCCAATCCTTCACCCCTCCACTGAAATCCCGAGTGAGTTGTGCAACCCCTAGCCCTGCTCCTTTGTCCCAGGCGCACCGAGGTTCAGCTGCAAGCATTGAGCCTGCATCTCGGAGCATGGGCCGCTGCTTTCCAGCCAAACTGCTCCAGAGATGGGAAGAGGCAGATAAGACGCTTCCAACAGCAGGAAAAAAAAGGCAAACACTTCTCCACTTCCCACACCCTGTCTCAGCAGCAACAAAGGTAGCACAGTGTGGTGGTGACTTATCCTATGCTTTTTAGAGTAACCTTGTAACTTTTCTCTTACTTTCTCCTTCTTTCTCTTTGCCTCTCTTACCACTAGATAAACAGATACCCATTTTTTTGGCACCAACATTTAATCTCGTTTGGTTTCAATCTGGTCTTTGGGAATATTTTGAACCTTCAAAGTTCTTTCCTTTTTCTACTCAGAGATTTCGTTTTCTTTGCCCTTCTGGGTGTAAATCAGATAGTAACAAAGTGTCATAATGCTCTCCACGGTTCCATGAGGCCCCACAATGTCACAATGGACTTTTGGTTCCAGGAACTTTCGTACTGTCAGCAACAGTCGCCTTGGGTCCGCAGTGTCACAATGGACCCTTGGCTCCATGAGGTTCCGTAGCGTAACATGGACGCCTTGATTGCATGAGGTTGTGTAGTGTCACAAGGATCTCCTTGGTTCTGCGGCCCTGCTGTGTGACAATGGGCCTGTGCTTCCATGAAGTTCTGTACTGTCAACCACGATCTCCTTGCTTGCACAGTGTCATAACTGGCCCTTGGTTCCATCAGGTGCCTGGCCTCCAACAGCCTCTAAGAGACCCTTACGGCTCCTCAAGGCCCCTCACAGCCCCTCATGACCCCTCAATGCCCCTCACAGCTCCCCATGGCCCCGCATGGCAGCTCACAGTCCCTCGCAGCCCCTCACAGTTCATGGCCCCTCATGACCCTTCACAGCCCCTAACAATCTCTCATGGCCCCTCACGGCACCTCAGGGCCCCTCACGGCCCCTCACGACTCCTCATGACCCTTCACAGCCCCTAACAAACCCTCATGGTGCCTCACAGCCCTTCACAGCCCCTCATGGCCTCTCACAGCCCAAGGCGTGGGACTCCTCCTGAAGGAGAAGAGATCAGGCTCTGCTTGTTCTCCTTTTATTTTGGTCACTTCACAGTGATGAGTAAAGGAAGGCTGAAATGGAGCCTTTCCCCAGCACTTCCCTCTGGGATAATTGCGGGCCTGAAGCTCTGTGCTGGCGCTGGCCCAAGTGTGAACATCACTGCAGCCCCCCACAGCCTTTGCTGTCCCCCATGTCCATTCCCTGTCCCTGAGACCTGCCCAGCTCTGCCAGCAGCAGGAGCCACAGTGCAGTGGGCCCTGTACCGGCACAGCCGGGGCTCCCGGCCAAGAGCAGCAGCAGTGCCAGCCCCTTCCCACCTGCTTGTGCCTCGGCTTCCCAAGAGGTTTTTCCCGGTGAATTTCTGGAGAAGAGCAACAATCACCCACAAACAGACCTGATTCCTCAGAGCCCGGCTGTGCTGCCCCGATGCAACCTTCAGAGAAAGAAAGGAGCAGGTTCCAGTACTGTTCCCAGCACTGTTTCACTCATCCTCAGGTGACAGCAGGAGGCTGTCATCATCCCCCCGGCTGCCCCACCTCACTGGCCCCTTCCTTTGCTGATGGCTCTGCGTCCTGCCTGGCTCTGCCTTGGCACACAAAGCCTTGGGCTGCTCCAGACTCCTTCTGGGGGACACGTTGCACCCCTGCACTGCCCTGGGAGAGAAATTCCTTTCTCCTTGTGTCCAGTCTGGACCTCCCCAGCTGCCCTTTGCATTCATTCTTTCTTTTGCCGGCTGGTCTCTACTATGTAGAAAGGATCCACCATCTCTGAAACCACCCTTCAAGCCCTCCCAGGACTCTCCTCCACTGTCCTCAGTCTCCACTCCACTGAACACAGAGCTCCTTTGTCCCTAGGTAGTGCTCATGTGCTTCAGGCCACGGGCACCTGGACAAGAAGGTCGGTTTCTTTTCTACAGGAAGGAAGCCACAGAACCCCAGTGTTTTGAAGGCAGATGAGAGGCAGCCACCAGAGGCCAAGGCAAGCCAGACCTGTCTGTCCTTGCAGCTTCTGTCTGAAAGCAACCCTTGGACATATGGGGAGTTTTGGAGGTGGCATTCCATTTCAGCTGTGGGTGCCTGGACTGGAATGACAGTTCTTCTCCCCAGGAAGGAAAGGGCAGAGCCCCAGTGTTTCAAAGGCTGATTAGTGGTGGCTCAAGGAGGCCAAGGCCAGTCAGACCTGTTTGTCTTGGCAGCTTTTGTCTTGGAGCAATCCTTGGATAGATGGAATTTGGGAGGCCAAATCCCAGTTTTGTCCATGGACGTCTGGCCCAGAAGGACAGTTCTTTTCCATTGGCAGAAAAGTGAGGAGCCCCAGTGTTTCAAAGGCAGATGAGAGCTGGCCCTCAGGAAGCCAAGGGAAGCTGGACATTCCTGGCAGCTTTTGTCGGGGAGCTATTCCTTGGATATATGGAATTTCAGAGGTGGATTCCTGTGAGGGATTGGTTATGTGAAAAGGGACATATAGATTCGGGATATACAGATTCTTTGCAGCTTACTGATCTGGGAAGCTGGCTACGTGAGATCGGGCGCATAGACCCTTGCAGCTAGCTGAGCAAGGTCTCATAAGACAATGCACCACACATCCTGTGTAACAACTGAAGTTACAGAATATTACATGTATCTTGCTCAGTAACTGAACCACCATTGAGCCTTACTGCTGAACTATGGGTTTATTTGCAGAGCCAGCAAGGTTAGGTTTTGGCAGCAAAACAATGGACATCTGTGGTTAGAAGGCCAGGGAAAAAAGCAGAACTGCTGACCACGAAAGGGATACTAAGGAGGGGTTTTAGGATCAGCTTAGTCGACGTGAACCACTTAGAATGCGCCGTTACGAATATGCATAAAGCCTATTATTGTTAGTATATAAGGAGTTCTGGTACGATCAATAAATCGGATTCCTGCTGATCACTCATATTGAGCGTCTGGGTTTCCCCTCTATCGCGACACTGCCCCAGCTCAGCGCCCTGGGCTGCAGGACCCTGCTCTGCAGGACAGCCCTGGGCACCCCTGGCTGCAGCCCCGGCTGCTCAGCCCCGCAGCAGAGCCTGGCAACAGGAGCTGCCTTGTGCTGGCCCTCGGGTGCTGCAGCAGGGAAACGCAGCCCGGCCCTGGGGCCACATCCCCCAGACTGCAGCAACTCTGAGAGTGCTCCGGAAAGGTCCTAAAAGCTGTGGGATGGGGCAGCTTCAGGAGATCCCTCCAGGAGCTGCAGCTTCTCTTCCCACAGCCAGACAATGACAGTTTCAAACGCTGTGAGGATTTCTGCTGTGAGGAGCCCTCAGTGAGCTCTGCTCTGGGCTCCCAGCCCTGGCTGAGTTTAAGCCCTGTGTGCCTCTGTGCTGTGCCTGGGCTGGCTGCAGGCAGTGCCCCAGCCCTGCTGGGCTGTGCCCAGGAGCTGCTCCTGGCCAGAGCTGTCTCTCTGCAGCGCTGCCGCTTGCCAGGAGCTGCCTCTGTGCCAGGAGCCCGGCCCAGCTCAGCAGCACACACACAGCACAAGGACTGAAATGACCCTCTTGGGGCTTGGTGCTGAGGCCCTGAACATCAGTCCCTGACAGGGACTGGCAGAAACCTCTCAAGGATTCCAGTCAGAATTGAACTTCAAAGTTTCTGGAAGTTTTCATGGATCCCAGTGAGAGAAAGTGTCCCCAGGCTCCAGTCAGAGCAGAGAACTGGAGGCAGGATGACAGGGGGGACAAAGAGACGCCAAGTCTTGGTGCCCTGGGGCACAGCAGCGTCTGTGCCACCAAGGGCTGTCAGGAGACACCTTGTCCTGAGGCACTGGGGCCTCCTGGCACAGCCCTAGCAACGCTGGGCACTGTCAGCCCCTTGTCCTGCCCTCAGCATCCCCCCACATCCCAGTGGCCTCAGGGATCTGCTGGAAGGAGTCCCTGGGGAGCCTTGGTCAGGAATGGCCCTGGGGGGCTCCTGAATGCTCCCAGGGACTGCAGGGTTTTCAAAGGACTTTGGCTTTGGCTTTTGCCTGGGAGTCTCTGAGAGCTTTGTGCAATCCTGACCCCCAGTTCTCTGCTCTAATGAGTCCCTGGAGATTCTTTGTCAGTAACAACACTCAGTGGGGCTCATTAATGCTTCAGGGTACTCAGGGTTAATTCAAGTACTTCTTTTTGACACTGACTCTCTGAGAGGTTTGTGCAATCATGGCCTCCAATTATCTCCAATTACTTTAACGAGTCCCTTGAGAGCTTTGCATTGACACTCAGTGGGGCTCATTAATGCTCTGAGGTACTCAAGGGTTTTAAGGTACTTTGGATTTTCCTTCCCACGCTGAGTCTCTGAGAGGTTTTTGGGGCAATCCTGGCCTCCAATTCTCTCCTCCAAGGAGTCCATAAGGAACCTGGGTTGGGGATGGACCTCAGTGGGACCCATGAATGCCTCGAGACACTTTGGGTGTTTCCTCTGCCTTTGACTCCTGGAAAGGTTTGTGCAATCTCCTCTCAGGCCCTGAGCTTCAAGGGCTCAGCCCCAAATGCCCCACGGGGCTCATTAGGATCAAGTGCTGACAAACCCTGGCTCTGCCTTGATTTCCCTCTGGCCTGGTGCAGTTCATTCGGAAGGTTTCCTTCTCCAGTTACAGAGAAATATTTCAAAGAGCTTCTAAGAAATACTCATTCCTATTTTAAGGGGTGTGTTTTATTGCTGTTCTCTTTAGAGAAGAGGTGATTGCAGCATTCTGTGACTGATACTGATGCAGGGTCTCTCCTAAGGAGGTCTGGCCTGGTCACAGAAGCTGTGCCTTGAGGTCTGACCCAGTGTGGACAACCCTGCTCCACATTCCCAGCCCCATCCTGTCTCTCCTCACTCACCTGGGACCTGCTTTGCTCAGAGAACTGGCTGCACTCAGGCAAAGGGGGGGTTCTTGGGGTTTTTTTGAAGCAATCTGAAACTCCTGAGTTTCCTCATTGAAAACAGACACCCTCCTTCCAGTGTGTGCAAAGCCCCAGTGACAGGGTTAAAATCATTGTACTTGGGCGTACTTGGGCAAGAATAAAATACATGGTAACCAATGTAGAAGCCAGCTGAACAACCTGGCAAGAGATAGGGAACAAAGCTGGCAGAAATGAGGAACAAAGCTGCTGAACCAGTGAAGAAACTGCTGAAACAGCTGCCAAGAGACTGCACATGCTGAAGACGTTCAGCCTTCATCAAATGCCCACCGAGCCTTCCTGAGCGCGACCACCAGGGAGCCCTGGGCCTACGCTCCGCGTGTGCTACTGATAATAACGAGTGCTGAGAAATGGTTTGCAGAACCACACCTTTTCTAGGGAAAACAGTGAATATGCCTGAAATGGAACCACAACTTGTAATCTGCCGTGTGCCTGGGGTGGGTGTTTGGAGGAGCGATCCCCGCACACCCAGAGCGCTGAATAAAGCAAACACCCGCTTCTTGGACTTTGTCTGGGAAGTGTCTCTTGGCCCGGTTTGGGGCGAATCAGAGAGCTGCCAGAGGGGCCTTTTTGGCTCAGCTGAGAGCAGTCCTGCTGCAAGGCTGTCCTCGAGCTGCTTGGGCTGCACATGTGCCCAGGGAATGCTCATTGCTTGCAGTCTCAGGTGCTGTGGCTGTGCAGGTGTAACTACTGCAGGAGGGAACAGCTCTGCTGGGGGCAGTTCTCTTTTTCTTGGTGGTTTTTCTGTTGAATGAACGTTCCCTGCCAGCTCTGGGCAGAGCTCTGTACATGTATGTGCCACTTGTCTGTGGCACTGTGGCTCAGGAGGTGGCCAAGGGGAGCTTGGCCGAGGTGTGGGCAGAGGAATGGCCATCAGGCCAGGCTGGGGGGTCAGCGGCCGGTCAGTTGCGTTGCGTGGCCGCGGCTCTGGAGGCTTGTGTGGGAGCGTGTGCAGGGCTGGAAGGCTGGGGCTGCCGCCGCTGTGTCCCAGAGCCGGGAAGGCCGGGGCTGGCCCGGCCCTGGCCCGGCCCCGCCAGCTCTGGCAGCTGCCGGCGGGGACACAAAGGGCAGCTCCGAGCTGCGGCCGCTGTGCTGCAGCCGCACAAAGGCAGCGCCCGCAGAGCTCCAGGGCAAGGTCCTGGCCCTGGCTCGGGGCTGGGCCGGGGCCAGCGGCAGAAAATCAACTTGCAGCTTGGGCCCCGCAGCAGGGAGGAGCAGCAATTGCTGGCTGAGAGAGACTCTTGCCAAGGGCCTGCGGGGCCGGGCCCCAGGGAACGGCTTCCCACTGCCCGAGGGCAGGCTGAGATGGGATGTGGGGCAGCAATGGTTCCCTGGCAGGGCGCTCAGGGCCTGGCACAGGCTGGCCCCAGAAGCTGCGGCTGCCCCCGCATCCCTGCAAGTGTCCCAGGCCGGCTCGGCCACTGGGGCTTCCTGCCCAGGAGGGCTGGGCTGGGCTGGGGCTGCTGAGGGCGGGATGGGCTCTGCCTGAGACAGCTGAAGGCTGCGCATGATGAGGCTGGGGAGACCCCGTTCCTCAGTGGGTTCTGGGTATCCCACATTCCTGAAGGGATGTCAGGGTATGTCCCGTTCCTGAGGCAGTTTTGGGGTGCCCCCAATGCTTTGGGAGGGGTTCTGAGAGGGGGGCTCCGGTTCTTGGAAGGGGGACCTATGGTCAGGGAGCCGGGGAGCCCATTTTGGGAAGGATGATGCTGTTTCTGGCAATGTTGAGAGGTTCTGAATGGGCTCTGGGGCCCTGACTCTCATTTTGGGACTTGAGGTGAGCCCGTGGGCACAGCAAGGGCTCAGGAGATGTTCCAAGCTCCCATTTGGGATGGAGGGATGGAACAGGTGCCTCCAATGAACTCAATCCCAGTCCCAATGTGTCGATGGCAGCCCCAAATGGCTCGGTCCGTCAGCCCCAGGGCTTGGGTGTGGGGAGTCAGGAAGCACAGAAGGGGAATTGGTGTCCAGGAGGGATGGGATGGGATGGGATGGGATGGGATGGGATGGGATGGGATGGGATGGGATGGGATGGGATGGGAAGGGATGGGATGAGACGGGACAGGACGGGATGGGGATGGGGATGGGGGGGTGGGGTGTGATGGCATGGGATAGGGGTAATATTTTGGGGTAGGATGGAGTGTGCGAGTGATGGTGTGGTTTTGCCATTTGGAGTGGGGCACTTCATGAAGGGAAAGCAGGAGCTGCTTTTGGGGAGGCTCCTGCTACTTTTTGACAATTTTGGGGCCCCTAAGTGGCTTCTGGGAGGTTGCAGTGAATTTGGGGAAGGTGCCGTAAACCCCACGCAATTTGGGTGTCTGAGGTGAAGTCCCCACATTTTGGGAGGGTGAGAGGACCCCAATTAGGACGGCATCTGGCTTCTTTGGAACCCTTCAATGGGGTGAGAAGCAGCTTGGGAGGGAGGGAAGGAAGGAAGGAAATATGGAAGGAATTAGGGAAGGAATTACAGAAGGAAGGAAGGAATTACGGAAGGAAGGAATTTCGGAAGGAAGGAAGGAAGGAAGGAAGGAAGGAATTCGGAAGGAAGGAATCCGGAAGGAAGGAATCCGGAAGGAAGGAAGGAATTTGGAAGGAAGGAATTCGGAAGGAAGGAATTCGGAAGGAATTCGGAAGGAAGGAATGAATTCGGAAGGAAGGAAGGAAGGAAGGAAGGAAGGAAGGAAGGAAGGAAGGAAGGAAGGAAGGAAGGAAGGAAGGAGGGAATTCGGAAGGAAGGAAGGAATTCGGAAGGAATTCAGAAGGAATTCGGAAGGAAGGAAGGAAGGAAGGAAGGAAGGAAGGAAGGAAGGAAGGAAGGAAGGAAGGAAGGAAGGAAGGAAGGAAGGAAGGAAGGAAGGAAGGAAGGAAGGAAGGAAGGAAGGAAGGAAGGAAGGAAGGAAGGAAGGAAGGAAGGAAGGAAGGAATCCGGAAAGAATTGGGAAGGAAGGAATTCGGAAGGAAGGAATTCGGAAGGAATTCGGAAGGAAGGAATTCGGAAGGAAGGAATTCGGAAGGAAGGAAGGAATTCGGAAGGAAGGAAGGAAGGAATTCGGAAGGAAGGAAGGAATTCGGAAGGAAGGAAGGAATTCGGAAGGAAGGAAGGAAGGAAGGAAGGAAGGAAGGAAGGAAGGAAGGAAGGAAGGAATTCGGAAGGAAGGAAGGGATTCGGAAGGAAGGAAGGGATTCGGAAGGAAGGAATTGGGAAGGAAGGAATTCGGAAGGAAGGAAGGAAGGAATTCGGAAGGAAGGAATTCGGAAGGAAGGAAAGAAGGAAGGAAGGAAGGAATTCGGAAGGAATTCGGAAGGAAGGAAGGAAGGAATTCGGAAGGAAGGAAGGAAGGAAGGAAGGAATTCGGAAGGAAGGAAGGAAGGAAGGAAGGAAGGAATTCGGAAGGAAGGAATTCGGAAGGAAGGAATTCGGAAGGAAGGAAGGAAGGAAGGAAGGAAGGAAGGAAGGAAGGAAGGAAGGAAGGAAGGAAGGAATTTGGAATTCGGAAGGAAGGAAGGAAGGAATTCGGAAGGAAGGAATTCGGAAGGAAGGAAGGAAGGAAGGAAGGAAGGAAGGAAGGAAGGAAGGAAGGAAGGAAGGAATAAGGAAGGAAGGAAGGAAGGAAGGAATTCGGAAGGAAGGAATTCGGAAGGAAGGAAGGAAGGAAGGAAGGAAGGAAGGAAGGAAGGAAGGAAGGAAGGAAGGAAGGAAGGAAGGAAGGAAGGAATTAGGAAGGAAGGAAGGAAGGAAGGAAGGAAGGAAGGAAGGAAGGAAGGAAGGAAGGAAGGAAGGAAGGAAGGAAGGAAGGAATTCGGAAGGAAGGAAGGAATTCGGAAGGAAGGAAGGAAGGAAGGAAGGAAGGAAGGAAGGAAGGAATTCGGAAGGAAGGAATTCGGAAGGAAGGAAGGAAGGAAGGAAGGAAGGAAGGAAGGAATTCGGAAAGAAGGAAGGAAGGAAGGAAGGAAGGAAGGAAGGAAGGAAGGAAGGAAGGAAGGAAGGAAGGAAGGAAGGAAGGAAGGAAGGAAGGAAGGAAGGAAGGAAGGAAGGAAGGAAGGAAGGAATTCGGAAGGAAGGAAGGAAGGAAGGAAGGAATTCGGAAGGAAGGAATTCGGAAGGAATTCGGAAGGAAGGAAGGAAGGAAGGAAGGAAGGAAGGAAGGAAGGAAGGAAGGAAGGAAGGAAGGAAGGAAGGAAGGAAGGAAGGAAGGAATAAGGAAGGAAGGAAGGAAGGAAGGAAGGAAGGAAGGAAGGAAGGAAGGAAGGAAGGAAGGAATTCGGAAGGAAGGAATTTGGAAGGAAGGAATTCGGAAGGAAGGAAGGAAGGAAGGAAGGAAGGAAGGAAGGAAGGAAGGAAGGAAGGAAGGAAGGAATTCGGAAGGAAGGAAGGAATTCGGAAGGAAGGAAGGAAGAAGGAAGGAAGGAAGGAAGGAAGGAAGGAAGGAAGGAAGGAAGGAAGGAAGGAAGGAAGGAAGGAAGGAAGGAAGGAAGGAATTCGGAAAGAAGGAAGGAAGGAAGGAAGGAAGGAAGGAAGGAAGGAATTCGGAAGGAAGGAAGGAAGGAAGGAAGGAAGGAATTCGGAAGGAAGGAATTCGGAAGGAATTCGGAAGGAAGGAATTCGGAAGGAAGGAAGGAAGGAAGGAAGGAAGGAAGGAAGGAAGGAAGGAAGGAAGGAAGGAAGGAAGGAAGGAAGGAATTACGGAAGGAATTCGGAAGGAAGAAAGGAAGGAATTCGGAAGGAAGGAATTCAGAAGGAATTCGGAAGGAAGGAAGGAAGGAAGGAAGGAAGGAAGGAAGGAAGGAAGGAAGGAAGGAAGGAAGGAGGGAAGGAAGGAAGGAATTCGGACGGAATTCAGAAGGAATTCGGAAGGAAGGAAGGAAGGAAGGAAGGAAGGAAGGAAGGAAGGAAGGAAGGAAGGAAGGAAGGAAGGAAGGAAGGAAGGAAGGAATTCGGAAGGAATTCGGAAGGAAGGAAGGAATTCGGAATTCGGAAGGAAGGAAGGAAGGAAGGAAGGAAGGAAGGAAGGAATTCAGAAGGAAGGAAGGAATTCGGAAGGAAGGAATTCGGAAGGAAGGAAGGAATTCGGAAGGAATTCGGAAGGAATTCGGAAGGAAGGAATTCGGAAGGAAGGAAGGAAGGAAGGAAGGAAGGAATTCGGAAGGAAGGAAGGAAGGAATTGAAAAGACAGAAATCCACAAGAAAATGAAAAAGCGAAGACAAAGAAGAGAAGAAAGAAAAATAGTCAATGACATGAAACCAACAAGAAAAATCAAAAAAAGAAAGAAGAAAGCAACAAGAGAAAAATTTTTAAAAAAATAACGAAAAATCATTAAAAAATGAAGAGAGCAAGCAAGCTCAAAGGTAATAAAAATGAAAGAAAGGAAGAAAATAAGAAAGAAAGGAAGAAAATAAAAAGAGAAATGAACAAGAAAAAGAAAAAAGGGCAGGAAAAAGAAAAGAAGAAAGAAAGACTAAATAGCATGAAACCAACAACGAAATAAATCTCATAAAATACAAAAAAAAGAAGAAGAAAAGAAAGAAACAAGGAAGAGAGATAAAAAAGAAGAGAAAGACAGAAGACAAAAGAAAACAGAAAGAAAGCAAGGAAAAAGGAAAGAAAGAAGAAAGACAGAAAGCAACAAAAAAGAAAAAAAAGGAAGAAGAAAGCAAAAAGAGAAAAATAAAAAGAAGAATGGAAGAAAGCAACAAGCAACAAAAACAGAAAAAAAGAAAAACCATAAAAAATGAAGACACAAAGAAAGAAAGTAAAAAGACAGAAAAAAGGAAAGAGAAAAGAAGAAACAAACACACAACGAAAGGAAGAGTAAATAGCATGACACCAACAAGAAAAGAAAAGAAAAAAAAAGAGGAAAGAAAGAATCAAAAAAGAGAGAAAAAACAAAAAAGAAAGACACAAGAAAAAATTAAAGAAAAAAGAAAGAAAGGAGGAAGACAGAAAGCAATGAAAAAATAGGGAAAAGAAAGAAAAAAGATAAAAGAATGAATAAAGAAAGCTAAAAGAAATCCACAAGAAAATGAAAAAATTGAAGAAAAAAAAAAGATGAAAGAAAGAAAGAAAGATTCAATAACATGAAACCAAGAAGAAAAATGGGAAAAAATGAAAGAAAGAACAAAAAACCAAGAAACAATAAAAACTAAAAAACAAAAAACCACACCATTAAAAAATGAAGAAAAAAGGAATAAAAAAGCAAAAAGATAATAACAATTAAAAAAAACAAAAAAGAAAGAAAATCAAAAGACAGAAATAAACATGAAAATGAAAAACGAGAAGAAAAAAGAAAAGAAGAAAGAAAGATGAGACAACATGAAGCCAACAAGAATATAACAGAAAAAGAAAAAGAAGAGAGCAGCGGGCTCAGGAGCATCCTGCTCTGGCAGCTCTGAGCAGGTGGCACATGTCCTGCTCTCCTGCTGCCCTCCAAAGCACAGAATCCATGGGCAAGTTCAGGCACAGCTCTGAGCACAGCCAGCATGGCCTGGGCACGGGAACGGGGGGCAAAGTGGGCGGGATCCTTCTGCAGCTGCCTGGTGGTTTCTGGTTCCTCTGCCCAGAGTGCCAGGATGTTCTGAAGAGGTGCTTGTCCATGCAGCCCTTGGCCAGGCCGTCCTTGGAAGAGCTCTTCTGTGAGCCTTGGCTGCAGGGTGTTCATGTGCCCTAGAGGATGGCAGAGAGCCATGGGCACAGTGTGATCCAGAGGCCTGGCAGGGAACAGCCCCACCCATCTCTTGGCAATCAGTGGCAAAGCAAAGCAGATTATTTTGTCCTGCCTGTAGCTGTGAGCAGGGAGCATCAGAAGGGAACACGCAGCTCTTGGGCTGCAGCTGAGCTGGAGGCCTGCTCTGGCAAGCACTGGTGGCCACCATCCCCCTGGTTTTGCTTGTCTGGTTCATTGATAGCTGGGCCCTGGGCAGAACGCTGAGAGCCTGGTGTGGCCCCAGGGAAGGAGAAGGAGCCCCTGGAGAAGCTGTAGCAGGTGGGGCTGCTGCTGCTGGAGACACCAAGGACGGCCTCAAGGACGACAACCTCTTCCTGGAGCTGGCCAGCGGCAGCTGAAGATGATGGCCTTTGATTGTGGCACCTTCTCCAAAGACACACTCCATGCCCAGTGTGCAGGTGAGTCCAGAGCCAGGGGGATGCTGCCAGAGCTGGGCATGGCACGACCTGGCCGGGCACCAAAGGTTCCCCCTTTGCTGGGGTGGCTGCAGCCAATTCTTCAGTGGCTGCCAAGCTGCTTTTGGGCTCTGGGCAGCTGCTGAGGAGGTGGCTGTGCCATGGCTGGCTGCAGGCTGGGCACATGTCCTGCCCTCCTGCTCTGCTCCCAAAGGCAGCAATGCTGGGCAGCTTTGGGCCCAGCTCTGAGCGCGGCCAGCACGGCCTGGGCACTGCGGGCGGCTGGGACAAGGCCATGAAATCCAACATCTGGCCTTGTTTGGGGCTGTATGGTCAAAGTCAGCTGCCTTGGCTCCTCCTTGAGCCCTGGCCAGGCTTAGGAAGAACCCAAGGGGAGGATGAAAGCAGATGTTCCCACACTGGAGGTGCTGTCAGTTTGTTTCTCCAGCACTGTCAAAGCTGGGCCCTCTCCCAGCGGGGTTGGAGCCTCAGCTGTGGCTGGAGGCAGCTGCAGGAATTCCCAGTGTCAGGGAGTGGCTCTCCAGTTCTTGGCTGGAACAGCTTCCCCCAGCTGATGGGTGGCTCTGGGTGATGGTAAAGTCTGAGGGGAACTGGGGCTGGATCTTGGTTAATCACTGCAGGCAATCTTTGGCAGTGATGGTTGGGGGCATTGCTGAGCTGCTCCTGCTGTGATACTTTGCTAATGATTATGTGCTTTGCTGAGCTTATGCTTTTATGACTTTTTGCAGATCTGCATTCTATAAATTACACAATCCCTTCAGTTGGTGTCTGTGTCTTTGGTGCTGACCCTGCCCACCGGCAAAACAGGGCCCTGTCCTGCCTGAGTGTTACCTGGGAAGACAAAAACCCTCACTCCAAATGTCCCCCCTTCCTCCTTGTTCCCCCCACTTTATACACTGGCCATGATGTCCTGTGGTCTGGGATATCCCTGGGGTCAGTTGGGGTCAGCTGTCCTGGCTGTGACCCCTGCCAAGCTGCCCCGCACCCCCAGCCCCTCCCCAGCGTGGCCGGACGAGGGGCAGGAAAGGCCTTGGCTCTGTGCAAGCTCAGCAAGAACAAAACCATCTCAGTGTGAGCAACGCTGTGCTCAGCACAGAGCCAAACACAGCCCCAGAGAAAGGCCTGGCAAGGAAATTCCCTCTAGCCCAGCCCACAGCAGCACCCCATGGCCACCCACCATCACCACGGCTCCACGGGTTCCTTTCCATGCCCCCGGCCCTGGCCACGGGACCTTGGGCCGGTGGCCATGGCAGCCGCCTGTGGCCCAGGGCTCCATGCCCGTGTCCATGGCAGCAGTGCCCGGCCACGGGCCCTGAGTGCAGGTGACCGTGCCAATGCCCATGGCAGCGGGGCCAAGCGTTGGTGTCCGTGACACCAAAGTGAGGAACGGGTCCCTGTGGCCGCTGCCGTGGCACCTGAGGGCATCAGCGTCACTGCAATTGTAGCTGGCACCAGCCCGGCACCGCTCTGTCCTGAGGGCTGCCATGGCAGCCGAGGGCAGCCACAGCTCTGCGGGCAAGTGGCCACGGAGCCTGACTGCAGCAATGGGGCCTGGGGGGGTTTCCAAGGGAACTGCTGAGGGTTGCCATGGCATCCAACCCCCTGTGATGTCACACAGCCATTCTGTGATGTCACAACCCATTCTGTGATATCTCCACCCATTCTATGATGTCACAACCCGTTCTGTGATGTCACAACCACTCAGTGATGCCATAGTCCACTCTGATGTCAGACTCTGCCCTGTGATATCACAGCCATATCTGCGATGTCACAGCTCACTCTGTGATGTCACATAGACACCCTGTGATGTCATAGCCATTCTGTGATGTCACAGCACCACTCTCTGATGTCACAGCACCACTCTGTGATGCCATGGAGCTGTTCTGGGATGTCACCCGACCCCTCTGTGATGTCACACAAGCACGCTGTGATGTCAGAGCCCTATCTTTGATGTCACAACTCTGCACTGTGCTGTCACACCAGCACCCTGTGATGTCACAGCCTCCCGTGTGATGTCACAATTGCTCTGTGATGTCATAGTCTGCTAGATGATGTCTGACCTCAGACCTGTGATGTCAGAGCCCAAACTGATGTCACAGCACCACTCTCTGATGTCACAGCACCACTCTGTGATGTCACAAAGGTGCTCCATGATATCACAGTAGACTCTATGATGTCATACAGCCACCCTGTGATGTCACAACCCACTCTGTGATGTCACAGCCTGTTCTGGGATGGCCTAGCCCTCTCTGTGATGTCACACCAATACCCCGTGATGTCTCAACCCACTCTGTGATGTCACTGTGAGAAATGAGACAACTCTTAAAAAGATTAATTTATTGAAAACAGAAAAATTGAAAAATTACAGAAATTAGAAAAATATAAAAATTTGGGATCCTATGGCTCGGTAGATGGTATGCCCCAGGAGCGCAGGAATTTGAGATCTTCTGGCTGAGACAGCACTAGACCTCAGGTAGAGAAAAAGAACTTGCAGTGCTGAGCTGACTTTTAGCTGGTCCAAAAGTAAAAAATTACTAAAGGCCCCTTAAAAGGAGTAAGGCTTTTAATGCCCAGCACCAACGTCTACCACAGCTAGCCTGGAGAGAGAAAGAGAGACTGCCTCGCTGTCCCGTTGTTTTTATAGTGTCTTTGCTCCGCCCCAGTCTGCCCACAGCCCGCCCACAGCCCACCCACAGCCCGCCCCTTCGGTTTAAAGTGATTGGTGCTTTCCCTTTGATAGATCATCTCCGTCCACCAATGGCTCATCGTTGTCAGAGGGGTAGTATTAACTGAGATAAGGGAGGTGAAATGCCTTCATTAAAATTCAGGTTGCCATGGAGCTTGCCTGCACAGTAATGGCTGTTGGGGCTAAAAATAGCTGCTGGCTGTTAGAACTGGGGGTTTTTGGCCTTGGAACCAAAGTGCAAGTAAAAACACCTAAAAAAAGTATTAAAATACATCCAACACATCTTAAAACACTTGTAAAAGTATACAGTAAACACAGGAAAGATAACTCTTATGGTGTATAGGTGGTTTGAAGTTTGAAAAGGGAGCAAGTTGGTGATTTTTAACTGGGGAAGTTTTAACTGGGAAGGGTGCAACTCTCTTAATAAACTACTTTGAACAATTGAAAACACTGATAATGGAACTTGATTTTTGTACCTGGGCTGATGAGTTAATTTTAAGATTCAATTTAAAAATATTTAACTCAAAATTAATTAATTAAAGCACTTATGCAAAGATCAAGCACAAATAGGGATTTCATGTATGACATCACACAGCCCCTTTCTGACATCACAGCTGCTCTGGGGTTCTGTGACACAGGCACAGAGGTGTTACCAAAACTTCAGTGAAACAAAACCTCCTCAGCACCAGCGCAGCACGAAGCAGCAGCATTCTTTATTGGGCCGGATGCACGAGGGGAGAGCCCCTCCCAAAGCCGTGTGTGCCGAGTTCAGGAATGTTCCTGTTTGCAGACTGTGTTTCACAGACACATTCCCAGATTGTCCCACCAGAAACACACACACGATCATCATTGCCCCAAAATCATTGCAGATTTCCCCCACCCCTTTGCACATCCGTTCTTCTGCCCTGGGGGTCTCTCTGGGGGTCCCTGGTGGTCACTGACCCCAAAGCCAGCCCTGACTGCCCGGTGAACTGGTGAAAGTTGGCACACCTGGGCTGGTTGCTGCCTACAGAATCAGCCTTGTGCGGTTCCATGGCCAGTGGCTTTTGGAGAAGAAGCATTGTAGGAACTCACCAGGTGCAAACGGTTTTTCATCTGGCAAATTTCCCCCCCTTGGAGAGTTGGGAAGTTTCTCTTCCCTTCAAGCCTTCGTAAGCCTCACTCTGCTCCTTACATCCCACAAGTTCCTCAGCTGCTTTCACAACCATGTTCTTTACACAGCTCAAAGCAAGTGTCATAAGCACAAGTATTGCTGTGATCCCAGTTAGACTTTGCAAAAGTGAGGCCAACCATCGTTCAGGGAAAATCCAAGTCCTTTAAATATTTTATCCAAACAGTTACTGTCTAACCCTCCCCTTAATTCCCTGCTGGATGCAGCAGCCGATTTTATCCTCTCTACCCGATCATCCAACCCAGCATCACATTTGGAATGTGCACACAACAAGTGTTGCTGTTTCAGTTCAAGAATCCACACACTCCCTGTCCATGTAGCAGCAATAGGGCTAAAGCCAATCTGCTCTGGAAGGTCATTTTAGCTGGGGCTGGCAATTGTTCCTTTATTTCAGCAAACCCCAAAGGAGCTGCATTCCCTAAAGTTTCCATCTGCAGAGCCCAATGGTGTGTGGCTGCTCTGTTCCTAAAGGCAGATCTTTGCGGAGCAGAGATGGATTCTAAAATCCATCCCGCTGGAGTTCCCACACTGGGAGGTTTCCCAGTTCCATCCCCTTTAACCTTTCCCCACAGTCGGGTTCCCAGTGGTGACTCCTTGCACAAGGGAAGGAACGTTCATACCCCCAGTGTCCATGGTGCTCCTGATTCTCCCAGGGGCAAACGTGTGCTCCAAATTCCATCCCTTCCCACCCATCCTGGGGCTCCTAAGGATCTGACCGTGTCCTGCTGACACTCTGTGCCTCTCCAAGGCTCGCTGTTTCTTGGCTGAGCCCAGGTGTCCCTGAGAAAGGCAGAATCATTTCTACAAACACAGCCCAGCCTCAGAGCCTGGGCCACAGCCAGGAGCCGCTGGACCTCAGCATTCCAAACAGCTCAAGTGTCTGTCCCAGGGCAATCCCACTTTTCCTTTGTCCTGGGATCCTTTGGCCTTGACCTTGTTAAATCAGGATATTTTATACCCACCTCTAAGGGGTCCTGTGGGAGGCCTGGGCTCCCTTCCCAGCCCAGAAACCCCTGAACTGGCTGGAAACATTCCCATTGTCCTGTCTGAGGGTGATTCCATACTGCTGGAATTTGACAGCCCCAGGGGGTATCAGTGCAATCTGTCAGCTGATCAATATTTCCTGAGGTAATTTCCAGATCCGGTTTGGAAATGTTACAATTCTCAGCAGTATTGTTCTGATGTGTCCATGGTAAGGAATATTCTCCTTCCATCCCTGTCCAGGTACCCTGGGTGCTATTTCCTTCCCACATGCGTTCCCAGATTTTTGTCAAATTGCTGACTGAAGCTCCCCACGGAACTGGATTTTCTGCAGAGGTTGGGGTTGGCAAACAAGCTGTTACAGGGGTTACATTCTGTCATCTGCCAACATCTTGCACTGACTTTGAAAACCACATTTCCCTTCCCAGAAGTCAGGAACATCGTTTCTATTTTTATTATAAATACACAATTATTGATCATCTTCATCCAGATCCAATAAATAGTATCCCCTTAGAAAATCATATTCAATACCCAAAACAATAGGATTTATGTAAAACTCCAAACTCCAAGGTGTCAGTCAGTCTTGCTTCTGCTGTGTTTAATGTGGGCTCGCTGGTTTCACCCACATGTGATGAACCCCGAGTTGGATTCCTTCTACCTTGAGTGCAGGGTAGGTTACCAGGAGGACTTGAGATGGTCCCTTCCACTTTGGCTGCATTGTTCCAAAATTCCAGGTTCTGATGCACACCGCATCTCCTGGTTGGAAAGGATGTACAGGCGAGTCCAGCCCCAATGATCTGTTGAGAACCATGCACCTTTTAAGGCTTACAAGAGTTAGTCCCAGGGCTATTAAATATTCATTTCAGCAAAACTTCTGAGACTTCCCTTGTCTTGTTGGTGCCACATGGGAAAGCTTCTGGCCATCCAGAAAAAAGTATCCACCAATACCAAAATGTGCCAGTCCCCCTTCTGCCTGGGCAGTTCTGCAAAATCAGTTGGCCAAAATCCCCTGGTGATTCCCATTTAAGGAGCCCTGGAGGCAGCCTTCTTCCTTCAAAACCAATCCCATCTTTCTCAACAACTGATCTATCATTTTTTGCCATTTTTGTGCTTACTACATGCCTTTGTAAACTGGCCACCATATTCTCCACTTCCTCATGTGTTTCCTGATGTTTTAGTTCCGTTATACATTAATTGTGGAGCTACAATTACCTGCCCACACGGGGTTACCAATCACCTGCTGGGATTTTCCATAGCTGCTGCTGCTGCTGGGGCTGACTGCCTGTCCTGATCACTGGAATCTGGTTGTTGTTGCAGAACATTCCAGTTTTTGCTAGGTATTAGTGCAAGGAGAGCTTTTTCAGCACCCTCTTGAGCTGTTTGGTCAGCCAATGGATTCCCTGGATTAACTGGGGAGTCTCCAAACCCATGGGCTTTACAAGGGCACCAGGGCCACTTCTTTTGGCTCTGGCACACTCTGCAGTAGGGGACTGATTTCTTTTTGTACTCACTGGAGACCTCTGTGCCCTTTCCTTCCATGTGGCTCCCTGGGCGTGTATTATTCCAAACCCAGAGTTCAAATCAGTCCATATGTTCACCCTTTTTCCTTCAGTGATTTCTAGGCAAGGTCATTCATTCTGCTTTTTGTGCTGCTGTGTTCAAAGCTAAAGCCTGGCCTTCTAGGACCTGGCTCGAGGTTCCCACTGCACACCCAGCTGCCTTCTTTCCCATCCGCACCACGCTGCTCCCACCAGGGTGCAGGGCCAGTGCTGGCTCCTGCATGGGATTGCTCTCAAGGTCCCAGAGTCTGCCAGAACACACTTGTTCCATGGATGCCAGGCAGTCATGGCACAAAGACTCCAAGCCTTCTCTTAGAAGGGACTCGAACACTTCCCTCTTCCAACCTTGGGGACCTTGAACCAAACCCTGCAAAGCTTTTGCTGCACCTTACAGGCAGGTCAACAGTTTACACCAGGAAAGGAAAAGGGAAAAGGGAAAAGGGAAAAGGGAAAAGGTGCCTTTATCTGACCAGGGCTCTTTCTCTGATTTCCTTTGGAGCAGGGATCAAAGGCTCTCCCCAGAATCCTTCCGTGCTGCCTGCAGGTGCTGCCATCCCTCAGATCTGTTGGAATTCCAGAGGATGAGGCCACGGGGTGTCCCAATGGTGCCTTGGTTCCATGGCCCCGCAGTGTAACCATGGTGTCCTTGGCTCTGCAGTGGCACAATGGACCCTTCATTCCAGGAGGCCCCACAGTGTGGCAATGGTCCCTTGAGTCCAGGAGGCCCCACAAGGTCCCAATGGTTCCTTGGTTCCACGGCCCCGCACTCTCACAATGCTCTCCTTGGCTGCACAAGGTCCCGCAGTGGCACAAGGTTTGCATTTTCTCCTTGATTTCTTTTAGCTTTCTTTCTTTCTGCATTCTTTCATCTTTTTTCTTTCTTTTTCCTATTTTTTTGTTGCTTTCTTCTTTCTTTCTTCTTTTATTTTTTCTTGTGTCTTTCTTTTTTTCTTTTCTCTTTCTTTTTTGGTTCTTTCCTCTTTTTTTAAAAAGTTTTTTTGTTTCAAATTACTTAGTCTTTCTTCTCTTTTTCTTCACTTTTTAAATTTTCTTGATGATTTCTTTGTTTTCTTTCCTTCTTTTTTCTTTCCTTCATTTTTTTACCTTTTTTCTTTTTCTTTTTTTTGTTGCTTTCTGTTTTTCATCTTTCTTTCTTTTTTTGCTTTCTTTGGTTTTCTTGTACTTTTTTTTTTTCTCGTGTCTTTCTCTCTGTCATTTTCTTTCTTCCTTGTTTTGTTCTTTCTTCTTTCTTTGACTTTTCTTAACATTTATTTTCTTGTTGGTTTCATGTTTTCAGTCTTCCTTTTTTCCTTCCTTTCCTTCTTTCATTTTTATTACCTTTTTTCTTTTTTTCTTAATTTTTGAATATTTTTCCTGTTTTTTTAATTGTTTCTTGCTGCTTTCCTCTTCATTTCTTTTTTTTTTCATTTTTCTTCTTGGTCTCACATTATTGAGTCTTTCCTTTATCTTTTATTTTCCTCTGCTTTTTAAATTTTTGTGTTGATTTCTTTTAGCTTGCTTTCTTCATTCTTCACTCTTATCTCTTTTTCTTTCTTTTAATTTTTTTTTTTGCTGCTTTCTGTCTTCCTTCTTTCTCTTTTTGCTTTCTTTCTGTTCTTATTTGGCTTTTTCTTGTGTCTTTCTGTTCTTTTTTTCTTTCTGCCTTGCTTCTTTCTTTCTTATATTTTTTCTTTTTCTTTTATTTTCCTGTTGGTTTCATGTTATGCACTCTTGCTTGCTTTGTTTATTTCTTTGTTTCTTTCTTCTTTTCTTTTTTCTTCACTTTTTTTATTTTCGTGTTAATTTTTCTTTTCTTTCTTTCTTTCTCTCCTCTATTCTTTTTTTCCTTCATTTTTATTATCTTTTTGCTTGCTTGCTTCATTTTTTAATGATTTTTCTTTCTTTTTTAATATTTTTTTCTTGTTGGTTTCCTGTTATTTAGTCTTGCTTTCTGTGGGAGTGTGTTTTGCTTTGGTTCAGTCCGGGTCTCCCCTCGAGTTTTGTACCTTTGTATCTACCCAGTTTGTATCCTCCTAATTTTCTGCCAATTACCCCATTTCCCACCTTTGTCTCCTCCCTGGCCCTTGCCAATCGTGCTGGCACCCCTCCCAGGCTTCTAGAAAGTTCTGACAGGGGCGTCGTGTGGTTGGCTAAGGGAAAAGGATCCCTGCCTTCCTCTCCCATGGTTGGTTCCCTGAAACATCCTTCATTCTGTTCACCACACCTTTCCCTCCTTTGATTAGTCATCACTGTAATCCCTCCCGTGTTACCACCCACCCATAAAACCTCCCGCAGGTGCCTCTGGAGCTCGCTCCGAACTGGGCGTTCCTGGGAGGTGGTACCTTGCGTCCGAGGCTCAATAAACTTCCCAGATTTAACCCAGTTCTGAGTCTGCCTCCTCCCTCCACCACTTGCCTCATCCCGGCGGTCCTGTGGAAGGACCCACGAGCCAGACCTCTGGTCTCCCGGAGTCCGGGGGCTGGCCCCCACAGCCGACTGCGTCCTGAGCTGACCGGGCTGAGTGGGATCCACTCCAAGGGGACGCAGAGGCAGCTTGGGGCCCATCACGGGGCCCCCGCTCCATCGGACCCCACGGAACGGGCTGGTCGGCTCTCTGAGCCTGTCCTTGGGACGTCTAGCTACCCCAGTTGTAGCACGCTCCGTTTTAGGGAGCTGCGCTCGTGGGGGAGAGGACGGTAGCTCCGCCTGCGCCGGCAGAGTCATCCTTGGTGGAGGATTGGTCGTCTGGAGCCCGCCTGGACACTAAGGGGTAAGTATTTTCTCCCGGGGGGGGGGAATCTACTTCAAAGCCGGTAAAGGTTTTTTTGGGACTTACGGTCCCTGGCTCCTGAGGAGCCGCTAGGCTGCGCAGCCCCGGGGCGGGTGTGTCACTTGCCTCCGGTCGGGATTTAGTGTCCAGGGTTTTTTTTTTTTTTCCTCGGCTCCAGAGGTTGTGCTGTGGATATGGGCGCTAAATTGTCCACAGCACAGAAGGGGGTATATATCCAAGTTGTGGGACTCCTAGAGGGTGGGGGGAAACGTTTTCCTAAGGGATGTTTAAAAAGGTTTGTTCGTTGGCTGTTCTTGCACTTCCCTCACTGCTCCCAAAATTCGGTTTTAAGCGTTCCCTTTTGGAACGCCGTGGGAGCAAAATTGGCAGAAAATTGGGATACAAACTGGGTAGATACAAAGGTACAAAACTCGAGGGGAGACGCGGACTGAACCAAAGCAAAACACACTCCCACAGCTTGCTTTCTTTTTCTTTTCTTTTTTCATCACTTTCATTTTCCTTTTTTATATCTGTCTTTTGATTTTCTTCCTTCTTTTCTTTAATTTTTATTATAATTTTATTGCTTCCTTTCATCATTCTTAATGTTTTTTCTTTCTTTTTTTCTTTTTTATTATTTCTTGTTGCTTGCTTTCTTTATTTTTTTTCTTTTTTCTATTTTACTTTCCTTCCTTCCTTTCCTTCCTTCCTTTCCTTCCTTCCCTCCTTCCCTCCCTCATAAGCCGCTTCTCACCCCATTAAAGAGGTGCAAAGCAGCAGGATCCCCTCCCAGTTGGGGTCCTCTCATCCTCCCAAAATGTGGGGACTTCACCTCAGGTGCCCAAATTGCAGGGGGGTTTACGGCACCTTCCCCAAATTTACTGCAACCTCCCAGAAGCCACTTAGAGGCCCCAAAACTGCGAAAAAGCAGCAGGAGCCTCCCCAAAAGCAGCTCCTGCTTTCCCTCCCTGAAATGCCCACTCCAAGTGCACAAACCACCCCATCCCTCCCAAACTTCATCCCACCCCCACGATGCAATCCCCATCCCATCCCACCCTATCCCCATCCCACCCCATCCCATCCCATCCCACCCCATCCTGTCCCATCCCACCCCTCCTGGACACCAATTCCCCTTCTGTGCTTCCTGACTCCCCACAGCCGGGTCTTGGGGCTGCCATCGACCCATTGGGGCTGGGATTGGGTTCATTGGAGGCACCCGCTCAATCCGTCCATCCCAAATGGGAGCTTGGAACCTCTCCTGAGCCCTTGCTGTGCCCATGGGCTCACCTCAAGTCCCAGAATGAGAGCCAGGGCCCCACAGCCCATTCAGAACCTCTCAACACTGCCAGAAACACCAGCATCCTTCCCAAAATGGGCTCCCGGCTCCCTGACAATAGGTCCCCCTTCCAAGAACCGGAGCCCTCCTCTCAGAACCCCTCCCGAAGCATTGGGGGGACCCCAAAACTGCCTCAGGAATGGGACATACCCTGAAATCCCTTCAGGAATGTGGGATACCCCAGAACCCACTGAGGAACGGGGTCTCCCCGGCCTCATCATGCGCAGCCTTCAGCTGTCTCAGGCAGAGCCCATCCCGCCCTCAGCAGCCCCAGCCCAGCCCAGCCCTCCTGGGCAGGAAGCCCCAAGGGCCGAGCCGGCCTGGGACACTTGCAGGGATGCGGGGGCAGCTGCAGCTTCTGGGGCCAGCCTGTGCCAGGCCCTGAGCGCCCTGCCAGGGAACCATTGCTGCCCCACATCCCATCTCAGCCTGCCCTCGGGCAGCGGGAAGCCGTTCCCTGGGGCCCGGCTCCGCAGGCCCTTGGCAAGAGTCTCTCTCAGCCAGCAATTGCTGCTCCTCCCTGCTGCGGGGCCCAAGCTGCAAGTTGATTTTCTGCCGCTGGCCCCGGCCCAGCCCCGAGCCAGGGCCAGGACCTTGCCCTGGAGCTCTGCGGGTGCTGCCTTTGTGCGGCCGCAGCGCAGCGGCCGCAGCTCGGAGCTGCCCTTTGTGTCCCCGCCGGCAGCTGCCAGAGCTGGCGGGGCCGGGCCAGGGCCGGGCCAGCCCCGGCCTTCCCGGCTCTGGGACACAGCGGCGGCAGCCCCAGCCTTCCAGCCCTGCACACGCTCCCACACAAGCCTCCAGAGCCACGGCCACGCAACGCAACTGACCGGCCGCTGACCCCCCAGCCTGGCCTGATGGCCATTCCTCTGCCCACACCTCGGCCAAGCTCCCCT
The DNA here is from genome assembly GCF_965178545.1 of Coloeus monedula. NCBI lineage: Eukaryota > Metazoa > Chordata > Aves > Passeriformes > Corvidae > Coloeus > Coloeus monedula. The sequence continues at coordinate 75,398 of NW_028120807.1, read as the reverse complement.
TGGCCACCTCCTGAGCCACAGTGCCACAGACAAGTGGCACATACAGGTACAGAGCTCTGCCCAGAGCTGGCAGGGAACGTTCATTCAACAGAAAAACCACCAAGAAAAAGAGAACTGCCCCCAGCAGAGCTGTTCCCTCCTGCAGTAGTTACATCTGCACACCCACAGCACCTGAGACTGCAAGCAATGAGCATTCCCTGGGCACATGTGCAGCCCAAGCAGCTCGAGGACAGCCTTGCAGCAGGACTGCTCTCAGCTGAGCCAAAAAGGCCCCTCTGGCAGCTGCAGGGCCATTGCAAAGGGCAAGGGCCAGAGCCTGGGCCCATGGGGGAGGAAAGGGCTCTGAATTCCCCTGCCCTGGCACCTAAACCCTGTTCCCAGGCTGCTTCCCACACAGGATTCCTCTGCAGGACTGCAGAAAGCTGAGAGGCAGCTCTGGCTTCTCCACTTCTCATGTGCTGAAGCTGCCTGGCAGAAGAAATGGAGGGACAGCTCTGGTAGCACAATCCCTCCCGGCCCAGGGCACAGCGCTGGGAAGGTCTTTCCGTGCCAAGGCTTTGCTGCGGCCAAGGAAAGCTCCTGGCTCAGGGTCACCTTTCCTGCTGGGCCAGAGCCCCCGAGTGGCCCAGCAGCAGCAGAGAATTCCAGCACAGCCCCGGCACGGGCAGGGCGGCCCTGGGCGGGCTGCGGGAGCCGGCAGCGCCTGAGTTCAGAGCAGCTGAGCCCGGGGGCTCTTGGCCAAGGCCGAGGCCCAGCGAGCATTTCTCAGCTCGCAGGGCGGCCTGGAAAGGTGCTGGGGGGGATCATTCACCCCCCAGGGCGGTCCCAGTGGCTCCCAGGATTTCCATGTCCGTGCTCCCAGTGCTGCTCCCAGCCCTGATCCGTGGGGATGGGAATGTCCCGCTCCCTTCCCGGGGCAGGCTCACACCTGAGCCAGGTGTGCAGGGCAGGACCTTGCCCTGAGCCCAAGCCCTGTCCCCCCTGCAGGATCTGCTTCCCATCGGCCTCTTCCTCCTGCGGCCCCAAGCCCAGCTCGGTGCTGAACGAAGGGTGCTGGGCCGGGGTCATCCCCCGGCGGGGGCTGCGCACCCCCTCTGCCCCCTCCCCAAATTCCCTCCCGGGGCAGCAGGGCCTGGCTCAGGAGCCCTGTGGGCAGGGAAAAGGGGGTGACACCGGGATGGGGGGGGGGGTCACACACGGCCCCTGGGGACCCCCCCTCACCTTCTCCTCCAGTGCCAGGAGGATGAACCCCAACACGGAGTCCCCGATCCATGGCAGGATTTTGGGAGTGGGGTCTGGTGGTAGCTTTGGGGTCTTGGGGAGAGGTCAGAACTGCCCTAAAACCGCCTCCCAGCCCCACAGCCACTCCCAGCCCCCTCAAACCACCCCACAGCTCCCCGCCAGGACTCCCCCAACCACTCCCTGCAATAGAAATGGCCCCAAGAGCCACCAAGCCCCCTTCCCATCTCCCCCAACACTCACCCAAATTCTCTCCAAGCCACACAGCCCTGCCAACACCCCAAAACTCCCTCACAGACTGCCCCAAAAGCCCCCCAAACCCCGTCCCAGCACTGTAAGTGGCTCCAAGGGACACAAAAGCCCCTCCCAGTCCCCCAAGGAGCTCACAGACCCCCTCCCACCCCCCATGGCACCAACCAGGAGACAGGCTGGGGGACAGGAACATCCACAGCCAGGAGCAGCTCCCAAAGGGGGAGACCCAGGCCAGGGACTGGGACAGACAACCAGAATTCCTGGAGAACAGATGGGCTCAGGTGGACGCGTTCTGCCAGCACAATTGTGAGATTATGGCCTCAGTCTGCCTGGCTTCGTGGCTCCACAACACTCAGATCCTCCCGAATATTCCCCTGAACCCCAAATTCACCCCCGAATTCCGGTAAAATGGTGCAGTTTTAGATGCCTTTGTATAATTTCTTTATTTTGACTCCACTTTTGGTTGTTTCAGTGGGATGAACACAGAAATTACTTGGACTGCAGAAGATCTCCAAGATCATCCAGGGTTGCTTGATACCACCAGAAGAAACAATTGGACAGAGCAGATGAAAATTTTAGGGTGTGAAGTTAAAAAATCAGCTCTTCCCAATGAATTTCCAATGTTGATCTGAGTCCCAATGGATGTTCCTGCCCCTGCATTCACCCAGGTGCCTACAGGGATCCAGGAGAACGTGGAGAGCACCAGCCTGGGGTCTTCCCAACATGGATCACAGGGAATGTGGGTCACCAGGGCTCTGCCAAACGTGGGTCCTCTGATGGGAGATGGAGTTGGAGCAGAGAACAAAGCTCTTGCCACAGTTGGGGCACTCGCAGGGCTTTCCTTAGCAGTGCCTCCGTTGGTGTCTGGTCAAGTTAGAGCTCTGTGAGAAGCTCTTCCCACACTCGGGACACTCGTAGGGCCTCTCCCTTGTGTGGATGCGCTGGTGGGTGACGAGGACAGAGTTGTACCTGAAGCCCCTCCTGCAGTCGGGGCAGCGGAAGGGCCTCTCCTCCGTGTGAATCCGCTGGTGCCGGAGGAGATGGGAGCTGGTCTGAAACCTCTTCCCACACTGGGGACACTCGTAGGGCCTCTCCCCAGTGTGCGTGCGCTGGTGGGTGATGCGGTGGGAGTTGTACTTGAATCCTTTCCTGCAGTCGGGGCAGCGGAAGGGCCTCTCATCTGTGTGAATCTGCTGGTGCCGGAGGAGAGTGGAGCTGGTCTGAAACCTCTTCCCACACTTGGGACACTCGTAGGGCCTCTCTCCTGTGTGGATGCGCCGGTGGCGGATCAGGCTGGAGCGGTCTCCGAAGCTCTTCCCACATTCCCCACACTCGTAGGGCCTCTCCCCAGTGTGGATCCTCTGGTGGTCAATCAGGTGGGAGCTCCGGCTGAAGCTCTTCCCACATTCCCCACACTTGTGGGGCTTCTCCCCATTGTGAAGCTGCTCATGAACCACCAGCTCTGACCTCTGGCTGCATCTCCGGCTGCCTTCCCAGCACAGGGTGGGTCTTTCCTCCTCAGAGCACCCTGGGCTGCGTTTGCAGCCCCTCCTCCTGTGGGATCTCCGGGGCTTTTCCTCCCCGTTGGATTCCTGCGCCGTGGAGCCGCTCAAAACGGCCTCTTCCACCAGGTTCTGCCACAAGGATTTGTCCTCCCTGGGCTCCGTGCTCAGCTCCTTGTCTGGGGGAGGAAGGACAAGGAGAGGATGGGATTTGCCTCCGTGCCACAGGGAAGGGCAAGGAGATCCCCCCAGTCCATCCCCGGCAGGACGGCGTCGGCAGCGGGGTTGTCCTGCAGCCGGGGGCGATGCTGGGCTGGGAGATGGAGCAGGAGAGAGGGGGAAAGGGGCACTGACTTCCTCCTCACCTGCCTGGGTGTCCTGGGGCATCTTCCTCTTCCTCACAGCCTCCTCCTCCATCTGGCCAAGGGTTGGGAATGGGAAATCCTGGTTTGTGGAGAAACAAGGGATGAGCGTGTTGGGTTGGGGCTTTCTCCTGCCCAAGTCCACCTCTAGAAGTCACCAGTGTCCATAAAAACTAACAAAAATTGACAGTGATTAAAAAAAAAGCCTCCAGGTGTTCCCCCTTTCCAGTCTCCTCACATTGGGATTCTGGGGGTCTCCCTTGTCAGGGCTGCTGGGGGTCCCGTGGGTCCTGGGGATCCCCCTCTCTGGGGTCCTGCTTAGGGATGCTGGGGGGTTTTGGGGATCCCACAGGCCCCTTTTTTCCTGATTCTGCTTTGGCTCCCAGAGGTCCCAGGGTCCCCCTCTTCAGCCTCCCTCCACTCCAGGCACTCAGGGCTCCCCCCTCTCCTCATCACCCCCTTTCAGGGCTGAGGGGTCCCAGCCCCACCTCATCTCCAGGCCCCCCCACCCCTCCAGGCTCTTGGGGGTCCCCCAGCTCTGGTATCGTCCCTCTCTGCTCTCCCCACTCCAGGGGTCCTGTGTTCCAGCCCCCAGCTCTCCTGGGGATCCTCAAAGCCAATGTCCAACCCCACCAGTACCGGGAGATCCTCACATGGACCCCCCAAGACACCCAAGGGGCAATTATGGCTCAGCTCTGGAGTCCTGCAACACCCACATATCCCCTCTGGCCCAAAAAATCCCTCCCAGGGACATGCAAGGACATCTGGGGCTCGATTCCAGAATCTGCAAGCTCCAAACACCCCTCCAAAAAAACTCCTCCTGGTGACCCCCCGATAGATTTGGGGTGAGCTCCCCCTCCCCTCTCACCTGCAGGATGGGGGGGAAGATGCTACCGGGGCTGGGGGTGCTGCGGACACAGTGGGCGGGCGGTGGAACCTCGTGGTTCTCCAGCTCCTCCTCCTCCTCTCTCCCTCCTCTTCCTCCCGCTCCTCCTCCACTCCCACCCTGCCCCCCCCCTTTCCCACCCCCTCTGCCCCACGGCTGCCGCAGCACCGGCTGCTGTGTGGGGGGAGCCCCCGATCAGCCCCGGGATGGAGAGGGGGGTTGGGGACCTTCCCCCCTTCCCCAGAGCCCCAGGGAATCGCTCCAGGGCTCAGGTGCTGGGGGACAGGGCTGGACCCCCATGGAACCGCTCTTCTTCTGTCCCAACCCCACCTTTCCCTCCCCTCTCCTCCCCTTTCTCAGCGTTCCCCCAATCCACAGCCCCATTCCAGCTCAATTTGGGTGTCCCATCCCCATCCCGCTTTGCTTGGGGCTCCCAGCCCCCTCTTCTCCCCCCCCCTTCTGCACCTTCCCCATCCCCAATCCCCACCTCCCCTCCCCCGGCCTTGGTTTTGGGGGTTCCAGGCCCCTCCTGCTCACTTTGGGAGTTCCATTCCCCATTTCGCTCAATTTGGGGTCCCAGGCCCGCCCCCCTTCTCACCGCTCACCCCGCGGCCGGGGGGGCTCCCAGCACCACCAGTGCGGCCCCAGCTGCCCCCACACGCCCCATGCCCAGCGCCGGGCGGTGCCCACAGCCCCAAAGCAGCCGCGCTGTGCCCTGGGGGGTACCCAGAGCGGCCTCGCCCCGCACGGCACTGGGAGCACCAGTCCGGACCAGTGCGGAGCGCGGGCGGGCGGCATCAGCCGTGCCCGGGCAGGGCCGGGCCCCGCGGGGCTCCCGCCCGCACTCGGCCCCCGCCGGGACAGCGCGGGGGGGCCCGGCCTGGCCGCCCCCACCTCCCCCTCCCCAAATTCCGCTCCGGGGGGCGCTGGGGGCGGGGGGGCTCAGCTGGGGCCAGAGCTGCCGGAGCCACGTGTCCCCCGCTGCCAGCACCACCCCCCCAGGATTAGGGGTGCCCCAAAACTCCCTCTGAGCTGCCGGATACCCCGCACGCCCCTCAGGAGTGGGGTCCCCCCGGCCTCATCATCCCCAACCTTCGGCTGCCTCATGCCAGACCCCATCCCGCCCATCCCCCCCCGCCACACTTCATCCCACCCCCCAATCCACATCCCACCCTTCCCGGGCCCCATCCCGCCCCATCCCATTTCTCCCGGCAGCCGCCACCGGGACCCCCGAAACCCCGCGTGCCGGGGGCTCCCCAATATCCCCCAAGGGGCATTTGCGACTCACATTTGGAGTCCTGCAAGATCCAAACATCCGCCTCCCCCCCCCCCGCCCCACCAAACCCCGCTTCCCCCAGGAACCAACAAAGATATTTGGGGCTCGGTGCTGGAGTCCTCCAAGCTCCAAAAATCCCCTCTCCCAAAACAACCCCAGACACCGCCCAAGATATTTGGGGCGAGCTGCCCCTCCCTGGTCACCTGCGGGATGGGGGGAGCCGAGAGCTGCGGACACAGAGAGCGATGGATGCACGTGGAGGCTCCTCTTCCTGCCTCCTCTGTCCCGCCTCTTCCTCCCGCTCCTCCCCCTTTATCCCCTCCTCTTCCTCCGGCTCCTGCTCCTCCATTAGTCCTCCGTCCAGCAGCTCCGCTGCCGCCCCCAAAGCTCCGGCTGGACCGTGGGGCCTGGGACACAGCCCCGTGCTGGGGGGCAGAGCCGCTGCTGGGGCCATCGCTGTGTCCAGGGCATCCTTTGTGCCCCTCGGGCAGCTCCAGGCTCCCGAGGGCTCCCCGAGGGTTTCTGTGGCTGTCCCTGCTCCCCAAATCGGTCGCGTTTAATACCCAAGCGCGGCAGCCCCGTGCCCTGTGGCAGCAGCCGGTGCCGGGACACAGCCCCGGGAGCTGCGCTAATGCCCGGCCGTGCCCAGGAGGGACTGAGGGGAGGGGACTTCATAAGGATCCCCCTCTGCGCCCCTGGCTGCGCACGAAAAGGTTCTTCAGTGCATGGGAACGATTTTCTGGGATTTCTGGGCTCGGCGGGGCCCAGGCGGCGGCAGCGGGAGCCGCGGGGCCCGGCCCGTGGGGGCGGCCGGGCTGGAAAAGTGCGCGGGGCCCCAGCGCGGTGCCCGAGGGCTGAGCGGAGCTGACGGGAACAACCCCCGGAACCCCCCGGTGCCCGAGGGCTGAGCGGAGCTGACGGGAACACCCCGCTCGTCTCCGCCGCTCGAAGCCGCTTCCCCGGCTCCGGCTGCCGCCGCCGCCCGGCCCCGGCGCGGTCCCGCGGGGTCGCCGCTCTTCGCGCAGCTGGAGGGGCTCGATCCGAGCCGCGCCCCGCCCGTCCCTCGCTGCGGCTCTTGCGGTGACACGGAGCGGCCGAGACCCCGCGCTGCTGCCCCGACGCTCCCTCGCTGCAGCTCTTTCAGTCGCTGAGCAGCCGCCACTCCCCGTGCACTTCTTCTAGAATTTATTATTCTCTTCTCCTTCTTTTATTCCATTCGCACCTCCCGTCCCACGCCCTCCGCTGCGGCTCTTTCACCGCCGGGCTCCTCGCCGGTGTCTCGGTGCAGCTCCTTCAGTGCCACGGGCCGGCGGAGACGCCCCTCGGTGCGGCTCTTTGATCGGATTTTCTTCTTTTCTCGGGGTTTTCTCTTGTTCCCAGCTCGCCCGTCCCGCGGAGCGGCTCCTTCAGGGGCCCGGGGCGGCACCGAGCCCTCGCGGCGGCTCCAAAGGGCCCCGCCCGCCGCCGCTGCCCGAGGCCTCCCCGCTGCTGCCGGGGATCGGACACCGCAGGCGGCCCCGGCCCCTTCCTCTTCTTCCTCTTCTTCCTCTTCTTCCTCTTCTTCCTCTTCTTCCTCTTCTTCCTCTTTTTCCTCCTCCTGCCGGGATTCAGCCCCCGCCGCCGCCCGGCTCCTTCTGCCGCTCCTGCCCGGCACGAAGCGGCGGTGCCGCTGACGGGGCCGGAGCGCGGCTGCCCCGCGACTGCCCCGCGCCTCAGGGCCGGGCCGGGGAGTGACCGCACGGCTGGGGAGGGACCCCCGCTGGCCAGGGCAGGGACTGACCCCATGGGAGGGACCCCCGCTGGCCAGGGCAGGGACTGACCCCTTGGGAGGGACCCCCCGCTGGCCAGGGCAGGGACTGACCCCATGGGAGGGACCCCCCGCTGGCCAGGGCAGGGACTGAGCCCATGGGAGGGACCCCCCGCTGGCCAGGGCAGGGACTGACCCCTTGGGAGGGACCCCCCGCTGGCCAGGGCAGGGACTGACCCCATGGGAGGGACCCCGCGCCGGAGCAGGGAAGGATTCCTGTCCCCGAGGGGGAAGCAGCGGCACGAACTGACCGCGACTCCCATCCCTTCTCCCTGCCCCGCTGGGCACAGCAGGGAGGAGCCGGGGATAAAGTGAACTCCGTGAAGGAGAAAGAGGTCGGGGGAAGATTCTTTTCCAGGGTTTATTTTACTCCTCACTGTCCTGTTCTGATTCGCTCCGTCCCAAATCCAGTTCATCTCCCCACGTCGGGGCTCTTGTGGCCGCGATGGCGATCCCTGAGTGAGCTCTCCCTGCCCTTACCCCGAGCCACGAGGACTCGGATCTGTTCCAGTTCCGTGCAATTCACGGGCATTTGGGGCAGCTGGAGCGAAGCAGCTGGAAAGCACAGCGAGCTCGAGAGGGACTCAAGCAGGGCAGGAGCCGGGGCTGCCCCGAGGGAGCTCTCCCGACACGAACCTTCCCGGGCTCTTTCTACAGGAATTGCGGGGAATGTTTCCATTCATCGCTACAAAGCAGAGTCACAAGTGGAGCTGAGCTTTCACCTTGAAAGGAGGGAATCGAACGTGTGCGCGGGGACTGCTGGAACCTCGAGGTGCCACTGGATACTTTAGTTTCGGAAATATTCAGCCCCTCAGCAGCGATGTCTCTCCCAGCCCACCGGCTCCTGGCTCAGACCCAGCTCGGAGCTTGGAGAAGAGACCCAAAGTCGCCACAGAATCAGCTCTGCCGTTATTTTCTTCTTTCATAGTTATTTTATGCTATCTTATTGTATAATCTATTCTACTTTTATTTTTGCTTTTATTCTTTTTTGTTTTCAATTTTTTTCTTCTATTACATTTTTTATTCTCTATCCCCCCCCCCCCCCTTTGTTCCATCTTCTTAACTTCAGATCCTAGCTTATGGTGTCGAGTGTGTTGTTTCTATTGCTTTTGTGGGTATCTTTCAGCAAATATCTTAATTCAGAAAGGAATCATGGTGAGGAGATTGTGACCTTTGAGGCACCTTGGTTTAGTACTTCAGCAGGAGCTGTATTTCTGAGACGGAGCATTTCACAGGGCATGAGGAGTCGGATTAAAACGAAAACCAAAATCCATCTTCTCCTCTAGACAGACAAAAGGACGAATATTTATCTTTTATCCTCCCCTTCTCCCCCTGCCCCACCCTAAGAATGTGCAAAAATAGTATTAAAACTAAAACACCAAGGGGAATAAAAAAAACCCCCAAAACCAGAAGAATTTCAAGCTGGCCTGGCCTGAGGCAGAACTACTTGATATTCTTGCATATACATCCGCTCAGTTTTACTGTGCCTGACAGCACGTAAAAGGCAGAGGCATTCAATGTAAACATCGATGTAAACATGAAATCTCTTTTATTTCACAAGGGATGATTCTTCTCTATTAATCTCTTTTCCTTATTGAAATATTTCCCCCGTTGTTGGCTGGTGTCTTCTATTTTTATTTTGTTGCAGAGCTGAAATGGAGTAAGTCGGTGGAATATGGGTATGGTCTCTAGGGGAAGTGTGAGTTTTGATTTAATGTTTTGGTCATCTTTAGCTAGAAGTAGTGATACTCTCCTGACATGTATTACCAACAGCTAGATGTGGCCGTGAATTGCAAGCTAGCCAAGAAGTCAGTTCAAGTTTGCTTTACAAAACCTCTGACTGCAGTTCATTCTCCTCAAAGTGTGTGCGAGATCTGCCCACATTTTTGGATACTGAATGTGTAGGTAGGTTTCAGTAACTTCCACAAGCAATTAACTCTTCATCTTTCTTGCAGAGAAACTATGTCAAGTGTGTGGGGTAGATATGCACTTTGCATATTCTGGTGCCCTTCTGGGAGCTGAAAACAATAAAGGTCGTTTGCTTGTTTTTTTTCTTTTTAATGTGGAGCAATTAGCACCGTGGAGAAGGAGACAGCTCTGCAGCATTTGTAACGCAGCAAGTCATTGGGAAGCTCTTGCATGTTTATTTCAGCTTCTCCCTTTAGGAAGGAGGCTCCTACAGCACAAAGCACTTGGCTGGTGTTGGTTCCTTGTAGCCTGTTGTAACTTGGACTGGAACCTAATCACAGGAGAATGATTTTTTTTTTTAAGTTGAAATCTGGTGAAAATAGATTCTGGAATTGCAAGCAGATTCTTGATGTAGCATCTGACTTGTTGCACTATGTGAGGCATCATTCCTTGTTCCTGTCCTTTCTTGGGAAGAATATTAACAGTGAGAGAACAAAGACGAGTAATGAACTCCCAAGGGCAGTTGAAGTCAACTGTGGCCTCACAACAAACACAGCCTATAAGTCCCCCGGCTCCCTGTCCAGCCTGTTTTAGGGGCAGTTTTATGAATCCTACCTGGAGTTCAGCTGTAATATAAATGCACATGGGCAAGCTAGGCAAGAACTGCTTAATTTAAGTAATTTGTTTTGACACCCGTCTTCTAAATGTCTTCTGACTCCCTGCTGCTGCCGCCACAAGACTCTTTATGCTATCAGTGTGCAATTCCACTTCCTAATTTGTCAAATGACTACTCCAGCAGTGAAAAGGAACCCACAAAGGCTCTGTACAATGAAAATTATTTATTGCTATCAGTTGAAAATTAGCCCACCCATGGATATGTTGGGGGTGATAAAATTTAATTCTTTGCTCATTGTTGAAATGTCTGGTAGCACTAAACAGGGAGATGTCAAAAATCATTAGGAAAACAATATCTTATGAAAGGCACTGTAGTTCCAAAGTCACTGTCTGCTCCCCACCCTGCGTGGTGAATGCCATAGTTTACTAGCTGCCTGTTGGTGTTCCTGTTTCACTGATCTTTGCAATTGGCTATGGATTTGTGTGCAAAATTCAGTGATGTGATTAGCTCAGTGCATTTTTACACTACCTTTGCTTTGCAGCATCCAGTTACCTCAGCTGTGGAGGCAAAACTGTGGAACTCTTTTGTGATCTGGATGAAAGAACTGCTCCCATGTAAAAATACTCCTGTAACTGTTTTATTTTCCTTGTACTTTGATACAGTTCCAGCAATCTCACTGATACTTGTTCTGCTACTACAGCTGCAGGGGCAAAAACCCCCACAATGTCTGGAGGAGGAAGAGAGGATTTTGTAATGAGAAAGAGCTGGGTGTATGGCTGGGCTGGGAACACTTGAATGGGATACTAGTCCTCATCTGACCTGGAGACAGAGCTGTGCTCTGGCACTGATTAGTTACCACCTTGGACATGGCAGTGCAGAGCTGCTCTAGCAGCATGCTCAGGGCCTTTATCAGGTGCCTGCAGACTGCTTTGCTCTGTCCTACTTGCCGTCTTTAAATGCAAAACACCCAAGAGTCACTAAGGCAGAAAAGGCAAACCCGTGGTACCTCCACCACGTTTGGAAGCTGCTGCTCTAAGTGAACACTTTCTTCCACTTTCCTGTTTTTCTTCATCTGCTTAATCTGCATCTGTAGAAAGCTGGGCAAGACTTTTACAATCCAATCCAGGATCATTACATCTCAGTGAACAAATTCACATCTATGGTTGATATATCTATTACCTCTCAGTATTTTATTTCATAGCAGAAGAGGCTGTTAGTTGGAAGGATGCATTGCCAGATTTATGTACTAAAGACACATGCAAAAGTGTTTACTTGAGAAAATTATTGTTGCTTTCCCCCTCACTTTTTTTTGGTTTGTTGTTTTTTGGTTTTGTTTTAAGGGCTTTGACTTTTAACATTTTACCTAGAATTATCGTCTTCTAAAGCTGGTATTCCAGGGAATGAGGTATGATGAGCCACACTCTTGGGTGGAGTTTAATGCTGTGGCATGTGTTTGGACTGACTGAATATAAGTAATTGGAAATGCAGGATATTTGGACACTCTTCATTTCTAGGGTTTAATAAAGCTTCTTAGCACACTGTGCTTTAAATAGAAAAGTAGTTGAAAGAGCTCCTCTCAGACTGCAGTTTCTCCAGCCCCTGTCTACTCTAAGGGTCTGGGCCAGGATCCTGGATTCCTGAAATCTCGTGTTGGAAGGGTGGCCGTATCTGACTCTGTGTTCTGATGGGCTGCCAGTGCTGACACCGCCCGTGTTGCTGCACGAGTGAGCTACAGGCCACAAATGCACATTGGCTGTAGCCACCTGTATTTGCACGTAACATTCATTGTGCTGCTGCAGCACAGCTCTCCTCCTGATGTACGTCCTGGCCTTCCCCAAATGAGAGCAGTTCATGTCAGTGCTGAAAAGAAGCTATTTATCACCTGAAAATACACACATTTTGAACATTTCAATGCATGTGTAAGTGCTAAATATCGTTTTCTTATGAAATGGACAATATGTGCATTGGTCAGACAGCTTAGTCCACTTCTATTTATGAGGTCTCATAAAATACTGTTAGTTGTTTGAAATATTGTCCAATTATTTGGGAAAGTTTATGGATCCTTATGGTAAAAGACATATCTGAAAGTCAGAATTGAGAATTCAGGGTGAAGGTAATCTCTAGTTTGATTTTTAAATCAACAAACAGTCCTCCCCTGTATTGCTGTCCTTTTTGTAAGGCATATATTTTTTTTCTTCAAAGCAATACCTACAATTATTTGTCTGGATGCCTGTTAAGGGTCATAATATGAGTCAGTCATTAGGGATTGATTGATTTTTTTGTAGTTTAGAGACCAAAAAATGGTGACTAATTGGGATCATTTCTGGTTACTGAATTTACTGACAGTGGCAACCACTCAACGCTCTTTGCTTTGCAATGTCTGATGAATTGGATGGAATCTCCAACCACTGTCCTGGCTCCTGCAGGTTGCCATGTAGAAGTGGGGTATGTGAAGGTTCTTGTGCCTTTTCCCAGAGATATATCTACCAGCTGGACTTGGAATCTCTCAGTTCTAGATGGCTAGAACAACAAGCTTCAGGAATTGAAAACTTTGGGTCTACATGGTAGGGCAAAATAAAGGTAAAAAAGGCTGAGAACAGATACCCTCTCTGCCCGCTTGTCCTTGCAGGAGCACTGTTCACTCCTTGCTCTCTGTCCACCAGTTTTTCATGGCTATCTGAATGATAATAAACTCTAATCAATCCCCTCTAAGATGTTAAAGAAAAAGCTTGAATTCCTCTCTTCCCCAGGGCCTGGATGTTTTTCCCTGCTCCTTGCAGAAGTGCCCCAGTCACCACCCATCTGCTGTAGGCTGCTGTCTCTTTCTTCTGAAGATGCTCCCCTGCCTCTGAAGGAGTTCCAGCCTGTCACAGGTAATCTTTTCCCCTGATGCATCTGTTAGCAAGCAGGAAAAGTAATGCCAAACAATAATGAAGTGGTGTGAGACCTCCCTGAAGAAACTCTCACCCCAGCAGAAAGATGTTTTATAATTTATGCCCAAAGCATTTATTTCTGTGTGCAGTGGAGAGTCGTGTGTGATCTATTCCTCTCCACGCTTTCTCTGTCCCTCCTAGCACTGTTTTTGGTGAGTGGGGCCTCTCTTACAGTTGCCGAATGCAATGCAAAAATACAAATCTGACAATTCCAGATCATCCTTTTGTGGCCGTTGTTTTGTGTCTCAGTCTTTCACCCTCTCAGCCCACTCAGTTTGAACCTGCTGAGGGAAACTCAGTGATAGCACCTGAACACAGAAAAGCTTCAGCTGCTGAGGTAATCTGCTAGAAAGCAAAATGTGTACAAATACTTTCGTTTTGAAAATGTTTGGTGTTGGGGAGGATTAAAGTTTGGTAAGAAAGTTTCACAGGTATGTAGGCTTGGCAGAAAGATCTGTGAATGTAGAAACTGGGGATGAGGTAGAAAAGGAAGCAAGTTTTGGTATAGAGTAAAAGATGTTTTGCTGAAACAGTGATCGATGAGTAACTGAGAAGGCAAAGGTTGGAGATGAGTTGGAAGGAGATTTTTAGGAATAGGACAAAGGTATGTGACTACAAACAAAGACATGTTTTTCACCAAGTAAATGAGTCTCAAGAAGAGCATAAGTCAATAGAAAACATGTCTTTACCAAAAAGAGAGATATGGCAGGCAAACAAGAAATGTTGATGTAGCAAGAAGAAGAAAGGTCTGAGAATTTTCCACTGTAAGCTTAAATTGTAACTTACTCTTGTGATTGGATAATAATGACTATAATATGGTGATGGTAGTAGCTATGATAGGCTATAGGCAAATGTAAAGGTATTGTGTATGGTGCTTATGGGTTGTTATGTATTAAGATACTCTGCAAAGAAAAGTATCTGATGCTTTGTAACTTGAACAGCAAGCGGCTTCAGGTCTGCCTACAGCTGGAGCTGGCAGCTGTAGGGCTGGCTCTGGATAGCCACTCCCTGAACTGCTGTAACTTTGCCTATGCAATAAACAGCTTTCAAGGGAACTGCCTGAAGTCCAGACATCCTTCATGAAACTTTCTCCTATCGTTTGGAAACAAAGAAACTCTTGGAAGCTGAAGTCCTCATTTTGATGTAGCTTAGGGGGAAAAAATGTGGAAAAATTAATGCTAAAGGAAATGGAAGGAAAGTTGGTTTACTGGGTGCAGGGCAGTGGTTTCAGAGAGTTCAGTTCTCAGAGGACCAGATCCAGGTACATCAGCACAGAACTCTGCTCAAACTAAATAATCCTCACTGACAAACTGTTGTAGTGGTTTGGTCTAAAATACTCATTACTGTTTATCTTCTGTGAGATAAGAATTAGGAGAAATGCAAAGCAGGCACCAAACTTGAAAGAATATAAAGAAGTTTATTAACAGGCCTAAAAGAAGGGAAAAAAAAAAAATTATACCCCCTTCAGAACTCTCCTCCTCTCCCCACCTTCCTCCCTTCTCCCACTGACAATGTGAAAAGACAACCCTTAAGATGTTCAGTCTGTGACAGCCGCCCACTTCCAAATATTGTTCAGTCCATTTAGGAAGAGGAGTCTCTCTGCTCGCATGTGAGTCCCTTCCCCCGACTTGCAGCTTTTCCTGCAACTGCTTTCAAGGGTCCACTCTTGAAGTTTTTTGGGGTACAATTTTAAGGTTGAGCCGTTCAGAAACAAAAACAGAGGCTCTTCTCCTTCCCTGGGAGCAAAGGGTCTTCCTCATCTTCATCGTTAAGACTATCTCTGGGAGCATCTCTAGGAACTGAGGTTTTCTCCTTTCCCATTTGGAGCAAAAGTCCTCATCTGGTTCATCTCTCCCTGTCCAAACTTCTCATGAAATTACAGCTGTGTCAGCCTCTGCCTATCTCGGCGCAGGTGCTTTTGCTTACGAGCTGAACACTCCACCCCCCCATATCTTCATGGAATTACAACAGGATACTCTGATATATCATAGCTTCACAACAGAATTTCAGCTTTAAGCATTTCCTCTCTCTCTTCCCTCAGGTTTTCAGCTCTTCACAGCAGTAAAAGGGTTAATCTCACCTCGGCCTTGCAGCTTTGCAGCTGGAATGTTGAATGCTTCTTATGGCAGTGGAGAGGGGGGGGAGCCGAGCTGCTCCGGCTGCCCACGGCAAGGCAGTGGGGGGAGTTCCATGGCTGGAACAGGTCCAATGGCTCCAGGATGGGGGCCCGGCCTGGCCCAAGCAGGGCCTGGGCTGGGCCCACTGGCCCCCACATGGGGCCTGCATCCACCTGTCCCAGCGCCGGAAACGAGAGAGAGCTTGGAGGGGGAGTTTGTCTATTCTTAAATGTGGATCACAGAGGTGGTCACAACTTTAAGTGGCTTAAAGAATTGTCCATGGTCAAACTGGCCATCTGATGGGTTCTATCAGGTCCCAGAGGAAGCCGTAAGCACCCCTTAGCAAGGACGTCCCTTCCGGGACTATGCTTGCTAACCTATGACAACTGTGTAAAAATATGTCTGGTTTTTCTAGGGGAGCTACAGCTTAGTGTCTTAGTTCATTAGCTTATTTATTGGTAGCAAAGTCATCCCTGCATGGTCCTGAGTTGTGTTCTGAGTAACAACATGAGCATAAGGATGATGTATTTCATAGCATACAAAACAAATTTAAATTTGTGACTTTTTGTTTTGATTTTTTAAATTTATTGGACTTGTTAATTCACTGAGTTTATAACTACCTTGAACCAGCTGGATTGGAAGAACCAACTTGCTTATATGTTTTGCGAAATGAATGCCAACAATAACATATTTGTTTATTCATCTTGTTTATTTATTTTTTTAATGAGTGGATGATTTTGACGTCTTAAAGAAGTCAAATAAGAAAGAGTTTTTGTTCATGTGATATATAGTGCTTACGAAAGCTGAGAGCTTTAGCACATTGCAGATTATGAATTTTAATTTATAATGCATGATATATACATTATAAAGTGGATATGTAATGAGCAGAAGCAATATTACAGTTTTATTCATACTTCATCAGTCTGTTTCCTCTACCTCTGTCTCAATTTGAAAGATCACCTCAAAATAAGTAAGAGAAGCCTTTTGGCCATGTCCACTGAAGCACTGCTTAAGGAGCATCCCTTCCTACTGGGAATTAGACTAATTTTATCCAGGTATCTGCCTGGATGTCAGACTATTCTTTACTTGGAGGGCACTTGAGCTGAGGATTTTACAGACTGTGTGAAAGCAACGGCCCCGTCCTTAGGAGCAAAGATCTTACTGGAGACAGAAGTCAGTGCATGAGAGGAGAAGCGTGTGTGCATGTGTGGGGCAGGAAAGAGCAGGGAGAGGAAGGGTCAGGGTTACAATAATAATGATGTTCAGGTTCGTTTGGGTGCACTTCCTGAGTTCATTACTGCTCTTTTTAAATATAACACCGCCCCATTTTTTCCTGACCAGCCTGTCCTTTAGCCCAGTGACTTATGTAATAAATGTGAAGCAAGGGAAGAGGAGATGTGATTAGTGAGGATTAGCATCTGTGAAGCTGGAGGAAGAAACAGCTTCTTTCTGGCAAGCTGCGATTTGAGACAGAGCTGGGAGGCAATGCAGGACTAAAGTAGGTTGCCTTTATTGACTGAGAGGAGGAGTGATACCACGGGGCATTTGAAGCCATGACAAACAGACAGTGGTGATATTGGGGATGCAGGGCATTATTTTAAATGTGAGCTGTTACATATAAATATATAAATATATACATACATACATATACACACACCCCCCTATATATGTATGTATGTTTGTGGCTTGGGGATTTTTCTGTGCAAAATTAAAAAAAGATGAGCAGGCCTGAGCTTCAGAATGGTGTTAAGTTTAGTCCCTTTGAAACACCTTTTCAGCCATCTACAATGCATTAGGTTTAACACTGAAAAAAGTCAAGAAACTGAGCCCATTATTTATATTACAGTAATTCAAGCTCATGTTTGTAAAAACCTGGGTAGGAGGCATAAAGGAGAAGGCTGGAGGAAAGCTCAAATGAGAGCTCAGCCAAGCTGCATTCTAGGACTGCACCTCCTCGTTGTGATAGATAACCTGACTACTGCATATATGGAATTTAAAGTTGCTTGGAACTTCCTTTTCTAATAAATTGATTTCAGATTGAAATTTTGTCAGCTCCTAGTAGCTCCTTCTAGTGCCACACATTCATTGCATACAACATGGAAGGGCTTTTCTCTTAGCCTTTGGGTGTTATGTTAATGATTGGGGGAAGAACAAAGGGAAAAAATGTGACTACTGCTTAAAAAAGCCACCACCACCCACCACTCCCAACTCAGCGAGTAACAGCTTATTGGTCTTGCCAGCAATTAAGATACTTTGTAGTTGGCTTCTGAAATACCTGAAACTGCTATTGCTCTGTTTAAAAAAAAAAAAAAGTGAACTAGGCACATAATTATTTTAAGCAATTATACCTTTTGTATTCCATCTCCCCCCGCCTCCCCCCCCCCCCCCCCCATTGTGCAAACCATAAATCTTCAAGTTCTGCAAATGTGTGTTCAGTTCTCCCCTGCCAACAGCATGAGGGAAACAACCTCTCATACAAAGGTATTGACCAAACGCTTAATGCGTTTTGCAAAATATTCCACTCTTTGCTGAAATTGTTGATCCTTGTTGGACTTTACCAATTATTTTATCTTTTCTCCTTTTTCTTTTAAAATTTCTCCTCCGCTGCCAATTTCAGCGACCCTCAGAGAAGGTTCCCCAACATTCAGACAATCATAATTATTTTCCTTAAGTCAGCAGCAACACAGCATGACTTCTTCAGAATCAAGAGTAAAATTATGCTGTATGAGAAAAGAAAGAGCACTGAGACTTCATAATGGAGATAGTTCTGGATCTGGTGATTACCTGGATTCTCCAGCCAGCCTCTTGGTGATAGGGTTATCTGATCTGATTTTCAAGTGTTGTCTCAGTTTCCAAGTAGACTGCAAGGAGAGTCTGTGCTCACTGAGTGTGCTGCTAACTAAGCTTGTGCTTTATTTCTTGTAGCTCACGTGCCTTATTTATTCCATACCATTCAGGTGTTGCTCTGAGAACAGCTTCAGCAGTTTCCTTGTGAGGTTTTCCAGCTCCCTCATTGGCATGGTGTTTCTATTCCTGTTCTATTCTCCTTGTGAGAAAATATGATGATGTGATCTCTTCTGGAGGAAGGAGATGTGATGGTTCTGGTGCTCAAAGTGTCTGGCTGAAGGAGCCTGAGGAGTTGCCTGCACACTGATTTCTCCCAGAACTTAGTGTTTTATAGCACCTCAGCCCAGGTCCTCTTCATCCCTGTTGCAAATAATAACTAAGTGCTCCAGCAAATCAGACCTCACCATATGAACACTTTAAAATAATCCTATCTGGGAAAACCTTAATTTAAATGGTAGCCCAACATCACATGCCATTTTTATTTGTCAAATATATGTCAAAATTCCAAATATGTTTATTTTCTCTTTCTTTCTCTGTTTTTCTACCATTTAAAGTGTCACATAGTAGCAATCACTTAATGATCACTCATGCCATGAGTGATGCTCGCAAGAGAGATAAACAACACAGGAGGCATAAAAGCTTTTATATCTAAATATTTCAGTCTTCCAATCACTTCTGTCCTAAGACTCTCTTGCAGAAATTTATGCAGAGGTGCCCAGATGGTGTGTTAAGGCTGTTTTGTTTTGCAAATTTAACTGTAAGCTGCCCTTACCCTTTGACATTTCGGCCGTTTCCAAGAGCACACCTTTAGTCCTTGTATCTGATTTGTGTTTGCGGCTGCAGTTGCAGGCTCTGAGCAGAGCTCGCCCTCGCAAGGCGTTGCACGACATCCCGTAGGATGTGTGTGTTTGGGCTGTCTGAATTAAGGCACGGCAGTTGTTCACACCTCTGGGCAGCACACAGTGGAAACAGCTCAGAATTCTGTGGGATGAACAGCTCTGTTCCCTCCTGGCCAGAAAGAAAGCATCCTGGGGACGGACCGTCCCCTTGCCGGTGGGTGGCTGGCCACGTGTCGGCTTCGTCCCACGCTTCCGAGGATGGGCGGTTTAACGAAGGCCGGGCTGGAGGGATCATTCATTCCGTGCCCTGAGGTTCACCACAAGCCTCTCAGAAACCGCAGCCCTCGCTGCTCCAGCGGATGTGCTGGAGCCCTGTGCTGTGACTGGAGGTTTTTCAGTGCTCTGTTCCCCCACCCTTCGCTTATTGTAAAGCACGCACCCGTCCTGCTGCCAAAACTTTTAATAAAAAATAGATGGGTGTCGGCAGTTTCCAGAGTCTTTCTCAACCTTCCAGCCAAAGTCAGAGTAACAAACCCAGAGAACACCTAAGCGTGTGCTCTGCAGATGACTGATTTCTGCTCTCGGATGTCTTAGAGCCAGTGGCTCCCACCATTATTTTTCCATGGTGTGCTGCAGGGGACTCCTGAAAGCCTCTTTCCTCCTAGTTGCACAAAACATTTGGGATCATTTTTTGCCTTTGAAGTGAGTAATTTCTCTGTAGAGAATTAGTTTGTTCTTTCTGCAGAAGGTACCTTGTCATTAAGTTTTGGATGAACTACTCTTTTTATTTCTGGATTTCAAAATTTATGTTAGATATTGGAAAGTACCATAAAAGAAAGACTTTCAGGAGGCTATCCTTGTGAAAAAATCTGCTCAAATATTTAAAAAAAACCCCAAACCTTTTTTTATTGCTCTTTCTTCCACACAAGACAAGATCACTATCACATGCAGCCATTATACTTAATATAGGTTATGCAAGGGAAAAAACCCCACCCCAAATCTTAAACCCACTGAGGTAACATATATTGAAGCTTAATGTTTAATTAGTTTAGCAAATGTAAACTTTTCTGTGAATACCATAAAGATGGGGAATGAAGATAATCTAACTTTAAAATGCTATCCAGCTGTTTGTTCTTGCTCCTCATCTGGGGCTTGCAGCCTTCTCACTTGAGATGTTGGAATTTTGTCTGTAAACGTTCCTCATTTGTTCAGTGCAGACTAAAATGTGTTAATTTATATGGTTAATCACCTGTCGTTTAAGATGCTCTGTCTCACTTTTCAGTGAAACTCAGAGGGTGCATTCCCATCCCAGGGAGGAGGCTGACAGTGTGTGCAGCTGAGGGTGCTAATGTGGAGCTGGAGGTAAAGAGTTTATAAAGCTCAGGCCTTCATCACACATTTGTTCACCATGTCCTTGGTGTGACTGAGCTAAAGCCTGGACCAAATTGAAGCAAAGCTGATGTAAGGGCAAAAGAAGCATTTGTGTTTTTATAGCTTTAGTTTAGAGCAATGTATTTTCTTTGTATGAATGAGGTGCTTCCAATCTCCAGGAGCCTTATTTTCAGGTACTGTTTAATGCATGGCTTTTGTTAACCCTCCTAAGAAAACACGTTCAGGTGGGAAAGGAATGAAGAGGTTCTCCAGTCTTTCTTTCTGCAGGACCCATCTGTATCCACGGGTTGCTGACATGCAGGGAGCATGTTTGTGGGAATCCTTCTTCACAGATTAGTAGGAGATCATTGACATTGAGGGCAACTCTGGGAGAATGAATGATCTTGACGTGGATTTGAAGGAATGATGGAATAAACTGCAAACTTTTTTCTAACAAATAATATTGTTTTGAGTGTTACTGAGCTCTTTCATGTTGTGAGTGATTTTTTCTTTAAAAAACCATTGATTTCTTTGTACCTTAATAGCACAGCTTTTGAACAGCTGGGTGCTTTTGTGTTCCTTCTCCCGTTTATGATGTCAGTGTGCTTTTTACTGCATATCCAAGAACAGCTTTTAATTTTTCTCATTTTTAGCTTCACTTCCTAGTTTTTACGGTTAAGTGCATTTTTTATGCTGTAGGTCACCTGTCACATTTCCCTCGGGCAGTATCTGTACACTGCAAGTGATTCAGCCTCTCTCTTTCTGTTTCATCTCATGCTAATGGCTGGGAGATGTTATCTGGGTTAGCCAGGCTAAGGAACATCCTGTTCTTGCTTGATTTTCTTGAGCTGAGAATCTTCTGGCTATCTCACTGCTCTTTGGAGTATTGTGTTGCTCTGGGTTCTGCAGATAGTTATCTGAGGTGGGAACTGGCCAGATGAGTTGCTGCCCTTTGTAAATGGCTCTGTTTAAATTTCTGTGCTATCTTGGACACCGCTTAAGGTGTTGGGTCCTTCTTGCTTCAGGTGCTGTAAATGGGAAGATGAGAAATTCCTTCCCATCACTGATGAAAGTCCTGGCCAACCTCAGTATCAGGGGAGATCTGTAATGTGATGAATTTCCTTTGCTGCAGTATCTGTGCCATGCTTTTCTCCCTTGTGTTTGATCGTTTATAACATACACAGATATATGTTTTACTTAGGGAAAATCTGGGAGCATGGTGTGTTCATACCTTCTCAATAACATATTTTCAGTATATATAACACGTGAATGGAAAAAGGGAAGTGCAGCACAATGAGTGTGTTTTGGGTATCTCCTGCAGATGTTGAATCTGTCCATAAGAAGAGATTTCTAAAAAAGTTTTATTAATGAACGTTGCATCATTACTTTTTTTTATGCTTGCAGCTGCTCAGAGGGAAGGAAAGTCCCACGTCTGTCTTAACACTTGTTGAAACAGCATGATTTGTTGGTGTATATAAATTTGAGCTAGCTATTTCTCATTTGACTTCATTTTGCTTTGTGCCAAGGTCCTCTGGAGTAAAGTAAAAGTAAAATGCTATTCTGATGTAATGATTGAATGAAATGTAAAAGGATAGCAACAGTCAAATTAAATCCCCTTGCTGCTCATTGCCAGGAAGAGCTGGTTCATTAAACCAAAGCAGGATGGAAGTGATGAGCAATGTGCTTGCTTAAAGGATTCCTCTCTTGAGAGGGTGATGGTGTCACCTGGATCCTTGAGATCATCATCTGCTGCTTGCTGACTGCCTCTGAGGAACAAGCCTCAATGTCATCTTACCTGTCTGTGACCCATCGGCCTCGGGAAACAGCTGCTTTCTCTCATGCTGCACTGGTTTGGAAAGGAAGGAAGAGGCAGGAAAATTGTGACTTTCACCTGTGTGAGTGCTTTGGTGGGAACAAGATTGTGTCTTTTTATGTAAGAAAGTGTGTCTCTCTCTTAAAAAGCCTGGTGCTTATTTTCTTTGCAAAGCAATTGCAAAGAACCAATGAAATAGAGAGACAGTGTTGTGGTGGATGTTAACTTTTAATGAGCTTACAGAATAGAGCCTTTCATAATTGGAATTCCCTAGCTCTACATCGATAATGAAAATAAGAATGTAGTGAAGTTGCTATATCCGCTAGCAGATGATTTCCAAACACTGAAACCCAAAGGATTTAAAATTTATTATGCTAAGAAATTGCTTGGGACATGCAACTCTTGGACAGGAACTACATTTCATACTAAGTAGACATCATCTGGTTATGTTGAAATGTAAAGACTCAATTGGGGTCTTGCTGAAAGCAGTGGTAGAAGTACTGTTGGCTTTGCTAAACGCAGACCTGGGGCAGTGGGAACTATCCTGGTGCTGGGAGACAACAAGGTCTGCACGGAGGCGGCGGTGGGGGAAATCACGGGTAGGGCTTGGCCACAGTATTTTAAGAACTATAAAGGACTTGGAATGGCCTGGGAAATTCTGTTCCGGGTAGAGATGATGATAGGATGGGTCAGCATTTAGGAAATGCTGATTAAATGAAGGGCACATAGGGAATTGAAGACGTGATAAGGTGAGGAACAAGGCTAGGACACACAAAGGAATCCTGTGTAGGATGGGTGCTTGGAGTGGGAGTTACATTCTGGAGGAAAAATAAAGAGTGGCATTGCCTTGGCAAAGAACTTAAAAAGAGATGGGGATCGAGAAGCACAAAAAGAAGCTGGAGTTTGCATAAATGGATGGAAAATGTAGAATCAGGGTAGAGAAAAGAAGCTAATAGCCCAACTTCCGTCTTTGTTTCCTTACATATGTATATGTATGAATTGCTCATTCATTAAAGACAATTGCCATGCTGGAATAGCAATTTCCAGGAGGCAGAGTCCGTGTGAGCAACACTAAATCCAAAACTTCTCTAATATGCTGGGACTGAACTCTATGTTGTATTAATTGACCCCTTTCTGAAGAATGGTATTCTCAGTCCTTATCCCAAAGTACAGATTGACTTGCTTTTAGTTAAGTGGGGAATAGGATAAATGATTGTTTTACCAGAACTCCAGTTTAATATCTTGTAGATATGCTGAACAGCTTGAATGAAATGTCTTTTCACCTTGCACTGTTGGAAATGCATTAGAGCAGGTATTAAAAATGTACGTGGGTGTATTGCTTTATTCCCAAACAACTGCTTTTCTATGTAGGCTGGCTGCTTTGGAATGAGGAGAAGGTGGTGTCCACTGCTGAATCAGAAATGCTGAGTAGCTTAAATCAAAGGAGTTGGTCATAAAGGTCCACTCCTGTTTCTCAGGGAGAGCTTGATTGTTGAGTTAAATCCACGCTTCTCCACCTTTGGTGTGCTTCGAAAAGAAAAAAGATAGTAATGTCAATCAGCAGGCAGAAGGAAAAACCCACTTTGACAGATTGGGCTCAGAGACAGACTGGAGACAGGAAGCTTTTTTAGATTTCCTTGAGACTCTTTCCTGCAAATCTCCTATTTGAAGTACAGTCCCATCCATGCATATGCCATCAAGACCAAGATTTTTGTTGGGTAACCTTTCTCTTTAGTCCACACAGACTGGGAAGGCAGCCCTAGCCTTGTCCTTTACAAGGCATCAAGTATGGGGAGAAAAAAACCCTACTTATATTTATCTTAATCTTGACCTTTGCTCGAGTGTGAAAAGGAAAGAGGAAGGAGTGTGGCTTATTATTTTATTGTAAACTTTTCTCAGATTCTGTTTATTTTTCCTTGAATATCTTGGACACAGGCTAGTGTTTTGGCTCTGCGTTTACACTCTGGTTCCATGATGTGTGTTACACACTACATGACCTTTTTCTCAGAGGAATGAAAGATAAATGTAGCCTGACATGTAAGAGGAATCCCATAGCATGAGGAGCCTCATCAGCATGATCATCATCTGCTTGTGTGTTTAATGAGGAAACTTGTTCAGTTGCACATAGTCAATCTGAAAACAATAAAGGCAGAACTGTTACAAACTAAACTATATATAAAAATAAAATCCTCCTCATTTCATTTGCTGAAAAAGAAGGAGAAGGGGTAGACATATGGCCACCCACTTGGTTTGCAAATTGTAAGAAGCGAAAATAACTTGTGACAGAATTGCCTGGAGGTTTTGTTTAGCCTGTCACACACGGCCTCAATAGCCCTGTGAAACAGTTTCTTTTACCCCCTCCAACCTACTCAACCCCTTCTGCTGTGGAATCTGCAAGGCATTTTTCAAATTAAGTGTGCACTGTTTTCCTATTAAGTTTCAGGAGCAAGTGGCTGAGAGAGACATGCTGAGAGAGACATGCTGAGAGATCGGAAACAATCTGCATCAGCAACAAAGGGAGATGCCTGCTGCTTTGCAAGCAACCCAGAAAATATGCCAGGCATCCAGCACTGATTCCTGGGCTGGCTGATGTTTATTTGTCCTGTGTGCTAGTCTTTCTCAGAATGCTGTGGGAAGGAGGGTGGATTTAAGAGCCCTTGGAAAACTGCTGGAGTATAGGTCATGTTTTATTAGCACGTTGTCTGGGATTTGGAGCTGGTGTTCGCCTTCTGAGCCTAGGTCATGAGCTTTTGGGAAGTGCCGAGCCTGAATTCCCTGTGCACGGGGAGGTGAATGGTGTTGGGTGCTGGAGGTCTAAGAGCTCAACACACCATTAGCGAAGCCGTCATTCCGTCATGCTGTAAGAAATTAAATAGGGCCGTTTGTAGGTTCTGATAAAGAACTGATAGCATCAGAAGTAATCCTGGCAGCCATTTTAATTGGTGGTAGAGGAGCAGCTTTTGCATCTCAAATAAGCAGGGATCACTCAACAAGTCAAGGAGTCAGCTGCTAAAACTATCTGACGGTGAATACAAGGACTCATAGAAGGTAGGTTTGTCATAACGGGATCATTCACAAAAGATAGGGCAGGAGTTCTGTGGAAGGGTATGAGCTTTGCTCTTCTTGTGGAGACATATAAACTCTTTGAAAGAAGACAGTGAATAGCTCATCACATGTCTGTAATCTAGATAAGACAGGAAGGCAGAGGGGAAAGTCCAGTAGTTTCTTCTGTTTTGCTGCTGCATACATACACTTAAACTCTTTTCACGAGTGGGTTGGTATAAATGTACTTAGGCTTGGAAGACTTTGACTACAGCATGTGTGTAATGCAGGAGCCACTCGCTGCTCTGTGCACAGCTTCAGCAATCTTCTGCCTGCACCAGTATCTCTCTCTGAAGGGTTTACCTATACTAAATCATTCCAGACATCCGTGGGGGCCGGATGAGGTGTCGGTGAGGGAGGAGCCAGGCCTGTGCAGCAGCCCCCTGCCAAAGTGTGTTTTCTGGCTGTCCCACAGCACAGTGGGAAGCAGCACAGACTGTGGTGCTGGCTGCTGCAGTGCTGCGTTGTGATCAGCCCACAGGCTGGGGAATGAGGGGGCTTGTTCCTCCCAGCCCCCTCCTTGGTGTGTTGCTCACAACGTCCCCCAGGTTGAGGATTTTGGTTTTGGTGAGCAGTAGTGTTTCAGTTCTGTAGCACGTTAATGGCTTGAGAGTGAGCTATAAACTCTTTCTTCCAGCCTGGAAGAGATTAAGCATGTAAATAATGTAACCCAATTTGAAAAAAGGGCAATATTCCAGAAGCTATCCTAGCCTTGCTTTTCTTTTCTAGCCTTGCATTTCTTAATATCAATTAACAACCAAGCAGTGATAGAAGGGATGACATTTCTAAATGGCTGTCCAAAAAAGCAGTGTGATGATCTAGGTCTTTGCACCAATATTTAACTGTTATACTAAGGAATAGCTGGGGTTTATATGTCATAAATGAGACAGAACTCTTGACTTTTACCACTGGAATCAGAAAGTTTTGTGTCAATCACATTATATTCTTGAGGTTTCATCGGCCATTAGTATGCTTGGATTTTTAATTGCCTTTTTTTTAATAGTAAGAAGAGGTAAAATTTTACATCAGGATTGATACTAGAAAGAGAAAGGAAGAAAAGGAAGCCCAGGGTTGTAGTAATTTGAAGTTTTCATCTTTAAACTTGGTACCTATATGAGGAAACAGGGTGGCTACCATTAACTATAGATTTCAAAATAATGGAAAGTAAATATAACTAATATAAATATCTGAAATCTTCAAACATCTTCTGTCTTGTTACATGGCTTAGTCTGTCTGTTCAAAACCTTTCTTGACAGAATGTGTCAACTGGAAAGCATTTGCAGTCAATATGCTGATAGTAGGTACAAAATGCTTTTGCCTTACCTGGGCCCTGAAACTTGTTTCTTTGCATCTGACACAGAATTTCTTCTGGAAATAAGTGGCTCAGTTTTTCTGGTTTTATAGGGAAGTTTACACAATATTTGTTTGTATATTCCAGGAAGTCAAGATGGAAGGTCACAGGTTGTGGGAAATGAAGTTACAGAGAACTCACAGGTGCTGACAGGGTACAGAAACAGCATTGTGCTTGAACAGATAGAAATGGATACAAGTCTCAGTCTGAGACCTTGGAGAAGGCTGCCTGAGCTAGAACAATGAGCTTTTGCAGCAAGAATGTAGTTTTGTAGTTTTGAAAGAAATTTATCTTATAAAAGTAGAAATGTAATTTTAACAAGTAAGAACGTGTTTTATGCAAGAAATAATAGTGATAAGTAAAAGAGTAAAGAGTTTTGAGTTTAACAATAAATTTTATAATAAAGTTTCTTAGAAAGTTAAGATACAGTAATATAAGCCTGTGCAAAAGGCCATAATAGCAATATGATGATTGGATAAGAAAGTATGCACTGCGTCAGAATCACGTACAGTGATGATTGGTACAAATGTGTTAGCAAGCTTTGTGGCATTTGCTTAGTGGCTTCAAAAAGTATAAAAGGCCTTGTAGAAAAAAGCTGCTTTTAGCTACCTCAGCTTTTGGATCTGCTGCAGCTGCTGCTACCCCTGGCCTCTGTGCCTGCTGCAGCTGCCACTGCTGCTGCTTTTGCTATTGCTACTGTAACTGCTGCTTTTGATATTAGAGATGTTGTCCGCAACATCTCTCCTGTCTCATCCTTCAATAAACATGAGACTGATTCACCAATAAATCATCCTTGTGACATTTCTGAGTCATCCCAATCCCATAATCCTGACAACCAGGGCCCTTCCCAACGTGGGTCCTCTGATGGGGGATGAAGTTGGAGCAGAGGATGAAGCTCTTGTCACAGTCAGGGCACTCTCAGGGCTTCCCTTACCGGTGCCTCCGTTGGTGTTGGGTCAAGTTAGAGCTGCTGGAGAAGCTCTTCCCGCACTCAGGACACTCGTAGGGCCTCTCCCCAGTGTGGACGCACCGGTGGGTGGTGAGGCTGGAGTTTTGCTTGAAACCCTTCCCACAGTCGGGGCAGAGGAAGAGCCTCTCCTCTGAGTGAATCCGCTCGTGCCGGAGGAGATCTGAGCCGGTCTGAAACCTCTTCTGACACTCAGGACACTCGTAGGGCCTCTCCCCGGTGTGGATGCGCTCATGGCGGATGAGGTGGGAGCTCTCTCTGAAGCTCTTCCCACATTCCAAGCACTCATAGGGCCGTTCCCTTGTGTGAATGCGATGGTGGCGGATCAGGTGGGCGTGTTGGCTGAAGCTCTTCCCACATTCGGGACACTTGTAGGGCCTCTCCCCACTATGAATCATCTGGTGGGAGGTCAGTTGGAATCTCTGGCTGAAGTTCTTCCCACACTCCCCACACTCATAGGGCCTCTCCCCAGTGTGGATCATCTGGTGGCGGATCAGGCGGCATCTCCACCTGAAGCTCTTCCGACATTCCCCACACTTGTGGGGCTTCTCCCCATCGTGAAGCTGCTCATGAACCACTGGCTCTGACCTCTGGCTGCATCTCTGGCCACCTTCCCGGCACAGGGTGGGTCTTTCATCCTCAGAGCACCCTGGGCTGCGTTTGAAACCCCTCCTCGTGCGGGATCTCCGGGGCTTTTCCTCCCTGTTGGATTACTGCACCGTGGAGCCACTCAAAACGGCCTCTTCCACCAGGTTCTGCCGCGGGGATTTGTCCTCCCTGGGCTCCGTGCTCAGCTCCTTATCTGGGGGAGGAAGGACAAGGAGAGGATGGGATTTGCCTCCGTGACACAGGGAAGGGGAAGGAGATCCCCCCAGTCCGTCCCCGGCAGGACGGCGTCGGCAGCGGGGTTGTCCTGCAGCCGGGGGCGATGCTGGGCTGGGAGATGGAGCAGGAGAGAGGGGGAAAGGGGCACTGACTTCCTCCTCACCTGCCTGGGTGTCCCAGGGCATCTTCCTCTTCCTCACAGCCTCCTCCTCCATCTGGCCAAGGTTTGGGAATGGGAAATCCTGGTTTGGGGGGAAAACAAGGGATGAGCACTTTGGCTTCAAAGTTCCCCCTGCCCAAGTCCATCTCTAGAACTCCCTGGGCATTGTGTGTCCATAAAAACCTCCCAAACACCAAGATTCTGCCCTGAAAAAGCCTCCCAGGAGTCTTTGGTCTCTCCCCTCTGGTGTTCGGGGGTTCCCCCCTGTCCCAGCTGCTGGGGGTCACGCTTGTATTGGGGGTCCCCCCTCTACTTGGTCCCTGCCCTCCCCAGACTGCTGGGAGTCCCAGGAATCTGAAAAGTTCCCCCTTTTCCCTCTCCCCACTTAGAGATGCTGGGGGTTTTGGGGGTCCAAAGGGTCCTTTTCCCCTTATTCTCTCCTTTGGGGTGCCGGGGGTCCAAGGAGTCCCCCCTCCCCATCTCCAGGCTGTTGAGGGTCCCGTGAATCCCAGTGCTCCCCCCTCTCTGGGCTCCCCACTTTGGGGTCCTGGGGGTCCCAGGGGTCTCCTCCTCCAGACTGCCGGGGCTCCCCTGGCCCCGGTACTGCCCCTCTCTGCTTGTCCCACTCTGGGGGTCCCGAGGTTCCCCCCTACAGCTCTCCTGGGGAGTCTCACAGCCCCCTGGCTCCAGGCTTGAGGTGGCCGTGCCTGACCCGGGCAGACCCAACAAAAAACACCTGCTGGGGACCCCCAATGTCCCCTCAAGGGGAATTTTCTGCTCAGCTTTGGGAGTTCTTTATTCTCCAAACACCCCCCCACCCCCCAAAAAACCCAACCCAGGGACAACACTGGGAGCAAATGGGAGTGACTGGGTCTGAACTGGGGGTAACTGGGTTCAACTGGAACCACACTGGAAGATAATGGGAGCAGCTGTGCCCATGCTGGGGTCATACTGGGATCCTACTGGAACTGACTGGAATCATACTGGGAATGACTGGAATAGTACTCGGAGTATCTGAGAATGACTGCGGTCATACTGGGAGGGACTGGAAAGGTGCTGGCTGGGATTGGAACCATGCTGGAGGTGACTGGGAGCAACAGAGACCACACTGGGAGCAAATGGGATCATATCTGGAGTGACTGGATTCATACTGGGAGTGACTGGGCCCACACTGGGAGTGACAGGGAGTCACTCTGGGCATGACTGGAATAATACTGGGAGGACCTGGGAGTGCCTGGGATCATACTGGGGGCGACTGTAACCATACTGGGGGTGACTGGGTGCAACTGGGATCATACTGGGAATGGCAGGAAGTGACTGGGATCATACTGGCATTGAGAGGGAGCAGCTGGGATCACATTTGGGGCAAGTGGGACCATACTGGAAGTGACTGGACCATACTGGAAGTGACTGGACCATACTGGCAGTGACTACAGGTCCTACTGGGATCATCCTGGGAGCCACTGGGATTACACTGCGCGTGAATGTAACCTGACTGGGGGTTACTGGGAGCTGCTGGGCCCATGTTGGGAGGAAAATGTGGACACATTGGGAGCAACTGGGATCAACTGGAAGGTACTGGAACCCTGCTGAGGGGACTGAGACCACAACTGGGATCATACTGGGAGCAACTGGGACCACACCTTGGGAAACTGACAGAAAATGGGGAGGGCCCTGGAAGTAATTGGGAAAGACTGGGATCATTCTGAGGTAACTGGAACCTTACTGGGGCAACTGGGAGTCCCTGGGAATGACTACAAGCATGCTGAGGGCAACTGGGATATACTGGGAGTGTCTGTAACCATACTGGGGGTGACTGGAACCACAATGGGAACAGCTGGGATCGTGCTGGGGAGAAATGGGACCACACTGGAGGTACCTGGGAGCGACTGGATCATGCTGGGGGCAACTGGGTGTGACTGGGACTATTCTAGGGGCAACTGGGATCATACTGGGAGGAACCGGGAACAACTGGAACTATGCTGGGGGCAACTGGGATCATACTGGAATCACAGTGGCTCCATGCTGGGTGAGACTGGGATCATACTGAGGGTGACTGGAATCATACTGGGATTGTCTGGAAGTGGCTGTGAGCAACTGGAATCATGCTGAAAGCAACTGGGAAGAAGTGGGAAGGACTGGGAGCATGCTGGGGGTAACTGGGATATACTGGGAGAGACAGGGAATCACGGGGCTCATACTGGAGGCTCCTGGGCTCATGCTGGCATTGACAGAGAGCAACTGGGATCACACTGGGGGCCACTGGCATGATACTGGGAGTGACAGGGCATGACCATGAGAATGTTCAGGGAAACTGGGATTTACTGGGTGTGACTGGGAATGTGCTGGGGGGAACTGGGACCACACTGGGGGCTACTGGGGGCAAACATGAGTGACTGGGGCCCTGCTGGGAGAGACTGGCATCATACTGGGAGTGACTGGGACTATGCTGGGGCAACTGGGAGAACTGGGAACACACTGGAAAAAAGTGGGAAGAACTGGGAGAAACTGGGACCATGTTGGGAGCAAATTGCATCATAATGGGGAATGACTGGCGGTGACTGGGTTCATACTGGGAGTAACAGGGATTCTGCAGGGAGTGAGGGAAAGTGACCAGGATCATACTGGGACTGACTGGGCTCATACTGGGAGCAACCATTTCCCGGCCCCGGGACCCCCGAGCCCCTTTCCCGGCCCAGGGACCCCCGAGCCCCTTTCCCGGCCGTGCCGCCCCTGCAGCCCCCAGACCCCCCCGCCGGGGTCCCGCCCATCCCAGGGCTCCCCCCTCTCGGGCTCCCCGCTTTGGCCTTCTGGGGCTCTCCTCTCTCCGGGGTCCCGCTTAGGGAAGCCGCGGCTCTCCCGGGGCTCCCCAAAACCGGTGTCCCCCCGCCCCCGCCGGCCCCGCGCCGTCCCCACGGGGCCCCGGCAGAGCTCGGAGGGCCCGGCCCGGGAAGCCCAACCCCCACCGCGGGGGGACCCGCATCTCCCCGGCCCCGCCGGGGCTCTGCCGCCACCGTCACCCCCAAAAACACCTCCCGGGACCCCCCGATATCCGCCCGAGGGGCATCTGCGGCTCGGCTTTGGAGCCCCGCAAGCTCCAAACATCGCGCCGCCCGCCCCGACAGACAGCATGAAACAGCGAGCCCCAAATCGATTCCCTGAGAGCTCCAAATATCCCTCCCCCCTCCAAAAACACCGCCCGGCATGTTTGGGCCGAGCTCCCCCTCCCCGGGCACCTGCGGGATGCGGGGCGGGCGATGCTCCCGGCCCGAGCGGCTGCGGATCCAGAGAGCACTGCCCGCACGTGGAGCCTCCTCCGCCTGCTCCGGCTCCTCCTTCTTCCCCCCGTGCCTCCTCTTCCTCCTCCTCTGGCCCGCCTCCTCCTCCTCCTGCCCTTCCTCCGTGCCTGCGGCCGCGGCCCGGGAGCTCTCGGGGCAGCGGGGCCGGGCCGGGCCACGATGGGAAAGGGCTGGGTCACCCCAGAGCGAGCTGGGGCAGCGGAGCTTTGGGGCAACAGCGGCAAAGGGGTGCGAGAGGGGGGATCCGGGCAGGTGGGACAGCGGGAAAGGGCTTCCAGTGGGGTCCTGTCGGGTGGAGTCGCGGGAGACAAGCACTCAAGGCATGATGTTCAGCAAGTCTCGATTTATTTTTCAAAACTACACTTACTTATAGTACCTTTAATTAGCTCATACATATTGCAAAAGTTGAGCTCCTCATTGGTGGGAGCTATTCCGTGGGATCTGCAAACACGGTGGTCTTATCTTCCTCTTCCATATGGTTTCTGTCTTCTTACTTATCTGAATGCACATTCTGTTATCTATGCAACCTCTTGCTCAAGGACTCAGTGTCTGCATCTTTACTAAGCCTGCTGTGTTATCATGACCTTTGCTTTTTAGCCATTCTTCAGAAAGACTCTCAACACTTCCCCTGTTTTCTTTTTGCATGATCATAGTCATATTGACTGACTTCAAAATTAAATTTTTTACACATGACATTATACAGCTAAGCATAAGTAAACCAAGCAAAACAATTATTAGCAACAGCATTAAAGATTTAATCACACTTTTCATCCATCCTTCTAAGCCCATCCACTCTGTAAGTCCTTCTAATCCGAAAAATCTGGAGTCTTTCTTTATTTTTTGGGAGTGTTCAATCAAATTCTTAATTTCGGCGTG
Organism: Coloeus monedula; assembly: GCF_965178545.1. NCBI lineage: Eukaryota > Metazoa > Chordata > Aves > Passeriformes > Corvidae > Coloeus > Coloeus monedula. Next base: position 43,050 of record NW_028120807.1, on the reverse strand, counting down.
GATAGACTTAGAATGATCCTCAAGATCCATACAGCACATTCCTTCAAAGTCTTCACAGCCATGGCCGTGGGCTAAGAGTAGAAAATCTATAGCTGCTCTATTCTGAAGCAGGGCGTGTTGGACTGAACTCAGATCTTCTGCAAGTTCAGACAACACTCGGCTGGTACCGTTTGCCTGTTTAACTACCCAACATGCCAGTTTTTCTAAGTGATGATGGGCTCGTGCCACAGCTGCACCAGGAACAAAAAGGGAGGTAAAAAGCACTTCTGATTTGCTCCATAGCGTGAGGTCATCCTGACATTCAGGTGTTATAGTTTCTGTTAAAGACCTCCGCCATCGTGTTCGGTGTGTAGCATTAGGATGGTGCTGTGGAAGTGCAAGACTCAGTTGGCCAAAGGTACAGGGCCCACCTACAGGCCTGGATGGAATACCTGACCAGGCACGATTCCCACAAATTAGGAAAAACCCTCTGGGTAACTTTCGAGGGAAAAACGTTCCAGGGGCTGCAAGAGATCGATTTCTCACGGTAACGTTGCACCATTCTAAATCCCACTGTGAAGCATTGCCAATAGGATAAATCAAGGTGGGGTTGGATTAATTCAGTCGACAGCCATTAAGGCTGCCCTCTTGGCATAAATTACGTGAACTATTAATATAAATACAGGCTGTAGCATTAAGAGAATCAACTAGTTCTATCTCTTGTGGCTCAGGGCCCACCGGGAGTTTATCATCCCAGCTATCATACTTCAGTAGGCCAGCGGTAATATTCATTGTGGATTTTAATGGTCTAATAATTTTGAACTGGTTCTGGGTCTCGATTACGAAGTTACGCCATGTATTATCTGTTAGTGGTACTCCAACTAAGCATGTCAAAAATGGGGTACTGGGTGTGGCTAAGGAGGCACAGAATGTTGTGGTGTTCAATTCACGTGCCAAGGAGACCCAGATATTATCTCTAGGGTCAAACACCTTAGGAGGATAGGAAAGGGGGTGACCCATTACTGAGCCTGCGATTAGCAGCACGATGCTTAAACCGGCGGCAAACATGATCCCACTTTCTTGGGTCAACTTGCCACTGAATGGGGACCCCGATATTTGGTTGGCATGAGGATTGCAAAACTACAGAGTAGCTATCGGCTAAGATCTTTTTTGCTAAATGCTGTACTGACCACGCTAATTCTCTTAGCCGCAGATCTTCAAGATTTTCAACTAATTGCAAACTGTCAATGATATTTTTGCCTGTGAGTTGTACTAATGCTCCTTGAGCTGTCTCACGGTGCCAGTGAAAACTGCAAGACTGACACCAAAACCCTTCTGATAGATGTTGCTGGTGGACCCACCACTGTAAATTACAGCCTCCGCAAAGCAATCTTACCCACGCCTTATGATTATTACAATTACATGCAAAGCAACTAGACTGGCAAAAGCGCAAAAAGTGTCTCTGCAAATGTGGGAGGAGATAACCCTCTATCTCCTGTTCAGAGTCCACAAGGAAGGTAATGCAAAACCGCTGCTCAGCTTCCTGCAGGATTTGTGAGATCTTCCTCCTCTGTACCCTTCTTTTCTTCTTCTGTTGTGGGTTGCTCATCAGTGACAACAGGCTTAGTCCATTTGGCCGGAACCCATAGGGGACCTGTCGGAGTGGACACACATAAGTAACCTCTTCCCCAGTACAAGGTTTTTACAGGATCTTGCCAAGGTCCCGTCTTGGGGTCTTTGTAGCGCACCCAAGGCATGGGCGTCGGGGGTTGAGGATAGGTTCCAAGGTGATGGACTCTGCCTGATGCAGCAGGAGACAACGCTTCCGTGGGCGGGAGGTGAGATCAATAGTGAGTAAGGTCAGAGATCCAGTAGAGCCAGGACTTGGCTGACACCTAGGTGCATCACAAACAGGCGGAATGCTTGAAGCCAGATGTGGTAATGGTACTAGTTGTGCTAACTTTTGTCCTGCCGGGATCTTAACGGGAGGATAATCGGTATGTGCTAAAATAAAAATTTCTCTAGCGGAGTCAGCATCAACAAGACCAGTCTCTACTAGGAGTCCTATTGTAATTGCAGATGAACGACTTACAATAAGTCCTTCCATAGCTTGGCCATTAATATACACAGGTCCGATGACACCAGTGGGAATGCGATGGATTTCTGATGTTAGCAACTCGGTATCTACTGAGGCTGCCAGGTCCAGGCCAAGACTTCCGCTTGTCGCTGGGCGGGGACAGGTAGAGGTGCTGGAGCGGTTACTTGTGTCGTCGCGTGGCCGCTGTTCGCGCTGGGTCACTAAATTCTTGCGGCTGTACATTCCCGACGAATATGACTGGGTGTCCCACAGCGATAACACTTCATGCGGCCACCTGGAGCTGGGCGGGGACGTGCTGCTGCCGCTTGGAGAGGAGCAAGGGCTGCCATAACCTGATTTTGAGAGCTAATAGCCTGTTCTTTAAGCCCTTCACCTAATTTTGCTAAGGCTTGTGCTAAGAATAGTTGCGAGCCAGTGGGCATGGTCGCAGCTTTCTCTAAAAGTTGCTGGACAGTCCAATCCCCTGGGGTGGAAGTAATAAGGGCACGAGTGGCTTGGTTACCATTTTGTAGGAGACATTGTTTTAATAATGGGTCGTGCATGTGCTCTTGCACCCCGGCTTTTGAAATTGCCTCCATGACTTTATCAACAAAAGAGCCTAGAGACTCTTCCCGACCTTGCTTAATGCTCATGTACATAGGAATTCCACCCGGGGCTCGAACTTTGTCCATGGCTCTCTTAGCAACTGCCATGGCCTCCCGCAATTTAGCAGGGCCTAGTGCAGCCTGAGCCTCAACCCTCATATGTTGACCCTGTCCTAGTAACTCATCAACCGTAATGTCAGCCAAGGGGTCCCCCTGGGGTCTGTTAAGATCTGCGCTCACAGCTGCTTCTTCTCTCCAGCGAGCGTCAAAGAGTAATCGCTGGTGCGGGGTGTACATTAATTTAGTGATGCCTTTAATGTCAGCAGGAAGGAGAGTAAAGGCATTAAAAATATAATCAAGCATCTGTTTTACGGGCTCGCTCGTAACACCGTAATTCCCCACCGTTGCTCGTAGCTGAGCTAACAGCTTCCAGTCGAGGTTAGTAACTTGCGCAATATTGCCTCCCTGTGGATTAGGAACGAACAGAACAGGGAAAGCCAAGCTTTCCTGGGCAGCCGCTAGCATCTCTGCATCGCCCTTATGCAAACCGTCACGAGCGAGAGCTGCCCACAGCTCTCTATGACCCTTGGCCATGGCCTCCGCGAGGTCAGAATCTGCCCCAGGGACAGGCTCATGGCTTAGGAAAGGGTTTTGCGAACGAGAGCGATCCGGAGGAACAGACGGCTGCGGCGGCGGCGGCTGCTGCGGCTGCTGCGAGGGGGACGGGGGCGGGGACTGCAGGGGAGGATCAGGGGGCGCAGAGGGTGAGTGTGAAGCCGGGCCGGAGGCAAATGCCTCAGGCGGAACCTCGACTGTAGCAAAGGTGGGGGGGTTAGGGGCAGCGGAGTAAAGGGAAGCAGCAGAATCGTAATTACGGTTTTTATCATGGACTGCCTTAATTTTTTCTGCTGCCCTTTACTCTGCTTGTACCATTAAAAGTTCATTATAGACAACTCTACATAGTTTAGCCATCTTTTTAGCTGGCTTATCGTCATCTAAGACAAGATCCCAGAGTTTGTCACTATACGCGCGCCACTGACTTAATTCATGAATGGAGTGGGGGTCAGCGAAAAAACCGTAAGAGCGCGCATGCGTTAAAAGAGCGGGGAGGTCTTTATCAAGATCAATCCCTTTAAAATTACGCTTAAGCAAAAAAGCCTTAAAAAGTTCCTGTGCTGCTTGCCTTTCCATACTTACAACGGTACCGTTGCTAGCCCCTCCAGGCTTCGGCAGCACGTATCGGCGAGCCCGCCTGTGCGGTCACTCGGGCGCGGAGGAAATCGCTGCAGTATACGAGACCTCTTTCGCCGTCCGTCTAGCTGCGGGACCCGACCCCAACGCAACTCCCCCATCGCATAAGGCAAGGGCAACTTCTCCTGTTCGGGCGCCAGATGTTGGGTGGAGTCGCGGGAGACAAGCACTCAAGGCATGATGTTCAGCAAGTCTCGAGTTATTTTTCAAAACTACACTTACTTATAGTACCTTTAATTAGCTCATACATATTGCAAAAGTTGAGCTTCTCATTGGTGGGAGCTATTCCGTGGGATCTGCAAACACGGTGGTCTTATCTTCCTCTTCCATATGGTTTCTGTCCGCTTACTTATCTGAATGCACATTCTGTTATCTATGCAACCTCTTGCTCAAGGACTCAGTGTCTGCATCTTTAGTAAGCCTGCTGTGTTATCATGACCTTTGCTTTTTAGCCATTCTTCAGAAAGTCTCTCAACAGGGTCCCCCAGTTAAGCCCAGCACCCCCAAACCCCGTCCCAGCCCTCCCCGTTCCCTCCCCACCCCCGGCTGAGTGCGGGGCTCAGCCCAGGACCCGTCGCCGTTCGGGGCTCCCCCGAGTGCAGCAAACGGGAGAGTGTCCCCCGGGTGAAATTTTGGGGTTCGCTCTACCATCGCCGCTTTAAGATGCCCCGGTAAAGTCGGTTCCCACTGTAACTCCCGTTAAAAGGGCAACACCACTCCCGTTGATTCCGGCAGCGGAGCCCCGGGAGGGTTTGGGGGTCCCGGGAGTGTTTGGGGGTCCCTGGAGGGTTTGGGGGTACCTGGGTGGTGCCGATGATGGCGATGGGGACCCCGTGCTGGGTCTGAACATTCGCGAGGGGTTCCTGGGGGGGTTTTGTGAGTCCCGGGGGTTTTTGGGGTCCCGGTGTTTTTTTGGGGGTTCCCGAGGGGGGTTTTCAGGGGTCCCAAAGTGGGGCTTTGGGTGATCCCAGGGGGAATATTTGGAGGTCCCAAGGCTGTTTAGGGGTCCCTGCCGGTGATGGAGATGGGGACCCCGTGCCAGGTATAAACCTTCTCAAGGGGGTCCGGGGGGTGTTGGGAGGTCCCGTGGGAATTTTGGTGTCCTGAGAGGGTTTTGGGGGGTCTGTATGGGGCTTTGCAGTCCTGGGGAGTTTTTGGAGAGTCCCGGGGATATTTTTGGGGTTCCAGGAGAGGTTGGGGTTCCCCGGGGGGGTGTTGGGGATTCCCGGGAGGTTTTGGGGTACCTGGGCGATGCCGGTGACAGAGCTGGGGACCCCGTGCCGGGTATGAACCTTCTCGCTGCGCACGGGCAGCGTCAGCGTGTTCAGGGAGATCCTGGGGGGCCCGGGGGGTTCACCCCAAATCCCAGGGGACCCCAAATGCTGAGGGACCCCCGAACTCCCCTCACCGCTGGATCTGCTGCAGGCAGGGGGGCACCAGCACTCGGCCCCCACCCCCCACTCTCACAGGGGGGCTGCAGAAGAAATCTGGGGGGCACAGACGAGTGAATGGGAACACCTGGGACCATGGTGGGATCATAGTGGGATCATACTGGGAGTGAATGGGATCATACTGGGATCATACTGAGTGTAACTGAAAGTGACTGGGATGATACTGGGGGTGACTGGGAGCCCCAGGGCCCATGCTGGGAGTGACCTGGGCCTCCCTGGGTGGAACTGGGGGAACTGGCCCAGCCGGGGCTCAGGGTTGTTCTCCCCCAGGGCTGCCCCAGGTCCTGCTGCCGCCCCTGGCTCCGTCACAGGACAGCTGAGGGACACGGGATGGACAAGGGACACGGGGCAGCTGAGGGACACGGGGCAGCTGAGGGACACGGGACAGCTGAGGGACACGGGGGCAGCCAGGGAACACGGCCTGGCGCAGGGACACTGTGCTCCAGCACTCTGGGCTGTTGTGCCCGGGGCCTTGCCCTTGGGCTCCCAGGACAGGCAGAGGGGGCAGAATCCCCTCCAGGAGCTGTTGTTGGCTCGAAGCTTTGGTGTTGGACGTTCCGGCGGAGCCACCTGCAGTGGCCGGAGCCCGGGCGGTGCCCGGTGCCACCAAAGCCGCTCTATCAGTGCCCTCCTGCCCCGGGCAGGGCAGAGAACACCGAAGGAAAGGCCCGAGCTCGGCTCGGGGCAGGGAGAGGGCACTCCCCTGGCGCTGCCACGGGCACCACAGACCCGGCCTGGGGAAAGGATTGGGATTTATGTCCCAGCAAATCGCAGCAGGGATCGCTTCTCATTTCACCGCTGTCATTTGATTGGCCATAAATTCCAATCATTTCCCCATGGAATTCCCATGGCAGTGGGCTGGGGGGGGGAGATCCATCCATGGAATTCTCACCTGACTGGGATGAGAGTGAGATCCGGCCATGGAAATTCCATGGGAATTCCTGCATTCCCAAGTGCCCCATTCCTGAATGCCACATTCCCATAGGAATTCCCCTCCCCCACCCACCTTTGTGCTCCAGAGCCTCCCAACCACATCCGATGTATTTTGGGAGCTCTTCCACACAGGTGTGTCCCAGGTAATGCTTCATCTGCTCTGCCAGGATCCCTTTGGATTCCCAGCACCTCTGGGGGATCCGGGTGGCACCGTCGGACACCGCAAAGCTCCCGGATCCCAGCTGGAAGGAGATGAAATCCCACCCATCGTAGCCGTGCCGGTGGGATCCATGGACGCTCCGTTGGACAGGAGGTCGCAGCTGGAAACCACCTGCACCGTGGGGAGACCTGGGAACGAGGAGAGAACAGACCCATGGAGTCGTGTCCCAGCCCCACGGAGTCGTGTCCCAGCCCCACGGAGCCCCTTGCAGCTCCCTGCATTCCTATGCCAGGCACGCAGATCCCATGCCACTCCCACAGATCCCATTCCCACAGATCCCAGCCCAGCCCCCGGCTCCCCCCACTCCCCCCGCTCTGGTTGTACCGGCCCCGTCTCCAGGTCACTGTCGGCCGCGTGCCGGTTCCTCTCCTTGAGCCAGGTCTGGCCATCCCAATATCCTGGGTCTGGCCTTCCCAGTATCCCGGGTCTGCCTGTCCCAATATCCTGGGTCTGGCTATCCCAATATCCTGGGTCTGGCCATCCCAGTAACCCAGGTCTGGCCATCCCAATGTCCCTGGTCAAGGAAAAGGGTGGGTCTGGGGGCTGGGAGAGGAGGGTGGCCGGGAAAAGGCTGCGTTGGTGCAAGATAAGGGGGTGCAGGGGGGGTCTCAGTGCCGGGCAAAGGGGTAAAAGGGCATCTCGGTTCTCGGGAATGGGGGTCCAGGGGGGTCTCAGGGCCGAGGAAATGGGGGGCAGGGACTTGGAGAGGCAGAAGGGAGTTCCAGGGGCTCCCTGTGCCCAGGGAAGGGGGGTAACAGGGTGGGGGCACCCGGGAAGGGGGAGTTCAGGGGGTCTCCGGTTTTGCAGAAAGGTGGGGCTGGGGGCTGGGAAAGGCAGGAATGGGGGTCCGAGGCGTTCCAGGGCATCCCAGGGTCAAGCACACGGGAGGTCTGGAGGCTGGGAGACATGGGATGGCCGGGAAAAGGGGAGCAGGGGGGTCCTGATGTCCGGCAGTAGGGGATTCAGGGGGGTCCCTGTGCAGGATGAGGTGTTCAGGGGGGTCCCGGGGGTGCTGGGGTCCCAGTCCCCCCTCGCCGCCCCAGGAGCCCCCAGCCCCAGCGCTGGAGCCATCGCGCTGCTCCGGGCAGATCCCGGCGGCGCAGGCTGGGAGATGCGGCAGTGCCCGAGGGAGGGCGGGGGAACGGGGGGAATCACTTCCAGCTGTCCCCAGGGAAGGCTCTGTAAATCCCAGTCCATCCCAGTTGCTCCCAGTATGTTCCCAGTCACTCCCAGTATGGTTACAGACACTCCCAGTACATCCCAGTTCCCGTCAGCATGCACCCTGTCACCCCCAGCATGTTCCCAGTCACTCCCACCTCCTCCCAGTTGCTTTCAGCACGATTCCAGTTGCTCACAGCCACTCCCAGTCAATCCCAGTATGATTCCAGTCACCCTCAGTATGATCCCAGTCTCACCCAGCATGGTCCTGGTTGTTCCCAGTCTGGTTCCAGTCCCCCCCCCCCAGTATGGTTACAAACACTCCCAGTATATCCCAGTTACCCTCAGCATGTCCGTAGTCATCCCCAGACACTCCCAGCGGCCCCAGTGAGGTGTTAGCTATCCCTGTATGATCCCAGTCATGCCCAGAATATCCCAGTTGCCTCCAGCATGCATCCAGTCATTCCCAGTTCTCCCAGTTGCTTGCAGCATCATCCCAGTTTCTCTCAGTTGCTTCCAGTAGCCCAAGGTGTGAGCCCAGTTGCTCCCTTTCAACACAAATATGATCCCAGTTACCTCCAGTACGATCCTGGTCACATGCCAGCACTCCCAGTATGGTCCCATTATCATCCCAATTGCTTCCAGTCACTCCCAGTATGGTCCCAGTTACCTCCAGCATGGTTCCAGTTGCTTCCTAGATCAACCCAGTCAGTCCCAGTATGATGCCATTTGCTCCCAGCGTGCTCCCAGTTGCTCCCAGTCACCCCCCAGTATGGGGGATGATATGCATGGTGTGTTCCCAGTCACTCTCAGATACTCCCAGTATTAGTCCAGTCACTCCCAGTATGATCCAAATGTGACCCCAGTGTGCTCGCAGTCACTGCCAGTATGAACCAGTTGCACCCCACATGGTTCCAGTTGCTCTCTTTTCACCCTCACTTTTGTTCCAGTCCCTCCCAGTCTCTCCCAGTGTACCCCAGTTCCCTCCAGCATATTCCCAGTCACTCCCAGTTCCTTCCAGCATGATCCCATTTGCTCTCAACCACTCCCAGTCAGTCTCAGCATAGTCACACTCACTGCCAGTATGATCCCAGCCACCTCCAGCATGATCCCAGTTATCCCAGTTCATCGCAGTATAAGCCCAGTTGCTTCCAGTCACCCCCAGCATGCAGCTGCTCCTGGTCACCCTCAGCATGATCCCAGTCACTCCCAGTGTATCCCATTTGCCTCCAACATGGCCTCAATTGCCCCTTGCAGGCTCCTGCTCACTCCCAGTATGATCCCAGTATGATCCCAGTACAAACCAGTCACTGGCAGTGGTGCCACTGCTGGGATGCCCCAGCCCTCTCTGTGTTCCCCCCTCCCGGCTCTCCAGGCTCCCCAGAGGAGCCCCAAGGGCTGCAAGTCCCCCCCCCAGGGTCCCCAGCAAGGCCCAGTTTGGATCTGCAGCCCCCAATGTTCCCAGTTTCCCTCTCCTTTCCCCGGGCCGGGTTCCCCCGCCCCCAGCGGGTGGGAGCAGCCGAGAGCCCCGCGCTGCCCATCCCGACCTGTCCCGGCTCCATCCCCGCTGCTCCCGCGGGCTGCGAGGGGCTCGGGAACGGGGGAGGGGGGAAGGGGAGGAGGGGGGATTGAGGAGGGGGGGAGGAGAAGGAGGAGGAGAAGTGAGGAAGAGGCGGAGCGGCAGCGGGAAGCTGGAAGAAAGGAGGAGAGGGGGAACCGCACGGCTCCAGCACTCCCTGAACTCGCAGCCCCCCGGGAGCATCGCCCCGCATCCCGCAGGTGCCCGGGGAGGGGGAGCTCACCCCAAATGTCCCGGGGGGTCCCTGGGTTTGGGGTTTTTTGGGTCGGATGTTTGGAGCTTGCGGGACTCCAAAGCCGAGCCGCAGATGCCCCTCGGGCAGATATCGGGGGGTCCCGGGAGGTGTTTTTGGGGGTGGCGGTGGCGGCAGAGCCCCGGCGGGGGCGGGGGGATGCGGGTCCCCCCGCGGTGGGGGTTGGGCTTCCCGGGCCGGGCCCTCCGAGCTCTGCCGGGGCCCCGTGGGGACGGCGCGGGGCCGGCGGGGGCGGGGGGACACCGGTTTTGGGGAGCCCCGGGAGAGCCGCGGCTTCCCTAAGCGGGACCCCGGAGAGAGGAGAGCCCCAGAAGGCCAAAGCGGGGAGCCCGAGAGGGGGGAGCCCTGGGATGGGCGGGACCCCGGCGGGGGGGTCTGGGGGCTGCAGGGGCGGCACGGCCGGGAAAGGGGCTCGGGGGTCCCTGGGCCGGGAAAGGGGCTCGGGGGTCCCGGGGCCGGGAAATGGTTGCTCCCAGTATGAGCCCAGTCAGTCCCAGTATGATCCTGGTCACTTTCCCTCACTCCCTGCAGAATCCCTGTTACTCCCAGTATGAACCCAGTCACCGCCAGTCATTCCCCATTATGATGCAATTTGCTCCCAACATGGTCCCAGTTTCTCCCAGTTCTTCCCACTTTTTTCCAGTGTGTTCCCAGTTCTCCCAGTTGCCCCAGCATAGTCCCAGTCACTCCCAGTATGATGCCAGTCTCTCCCAGCAGGGCCCCAGTCACTCATGTTTGCCCCCAGTTTCCCCCAGTGTGGTCCCAGTTCCCCCCAGCACATTCCCAGTCACACCCAGTGTGGTCCCAGTCACCACCTGCATGGTCTCAGACACTCCCAGTATATCCCAGTTGCCCTGAACATTCTCGTGCTCATTCCCAGGCACTCCCAGTTACCTCAGCATGGATCAGTTGCCCTCAGTTTTATCCCAGTCACTGCCAGTACATCCCAGTTGTCACCAGCATGCATCCTATCATTCCCAATTCCTCCCAGTTCCTCCCAGTGCATCCCCAGGAGGCTCTCAGCATGGGCCTGGTAGCTCCCAGTAACCCCCAGTCAGAGTCCACTGACACCCACTATAATCCCAGCAAGGCCCCAGTCACTCCCTGTATGATGCCAGTGGCCTCCAGTTGCTCCCTGTCAATGCCAGCATGACCCCCGTAGCCTCCAGTATGATCCCTGTGGCTCCCAGTCTCTCCCAGTCACCCCCAGCATGCTCCCAGTCACTCCTACTTCTTCCCAGTTGCTTTCAGCATGATTCCAGTTGCGCACAGCTGCTCCCAGTCAATCCCAGTATGATTCCAGTCACCCTCAGTGTGATCCCAGTGTCACCCAGTTGCCCCTAGAATAGTTCCAGTCACCTCTCAGCATGGTCCCAGTCATGCCCAGTTGCCCCCGGGGTAGATTCACTTGGCCCAAGCGTGGTCCCAGTTGTCCCCAGCATGATCCCAGCTGTTCCCAGTGTGGTTCCAATCACTCTCTGTATGGCTACAGACACTCCCAGTTGCCCCAATAAGGTTCCAGTTAACCTTAGGATGATCCTAGTCTTTTCCAGTTACTCCCAGTTATCTTCAGCATGATCCCATTTTCTGTCAGTTGCTCAAAGCTTAGTCCCAGTTGCTCCCAGTATGATGCCGGTTGCTCCCATTATGATGCCAGTTGCCCCAGTTGTGGTCTCAGTCCCCTCAGCAGGGTTCCAGTACTTTCCAGTTGATCCCAGTTGCTCCCAGTGTGTCCCCATTTTCCTCCCAACATGGGCCCAGCAGCTCCCAGTAACCCCCAGTCAGGTTGCATTCACGCGCAGTGTAATCCCAGTGGCTCCCAGGATGATCCCAGTTGCACCCAGTCACCTCCAGCATGGTTACAGTCACCCCCAGTATGACCCCAGGCACTCCCAGATATTCCCAGTAATTTTCCAGTCATGCCCAGACTGACTCCCTGTCACTCCCAGTGTGGGCCCAGTTGCTCCCAGTCACTTCCAGTATGATTCCAGTCACAGCCAGCACCTTTCCAGTCACTCCCAGTCTGGTTCCACTAGGATCCCAGTCACTCTCAGATACGCCCAGTACTATTCCAGTCACTCCCAATATGATCCCAGCTATTTCCAGTGGGATCCCAGTATGACCCCAGCATGGGCACAGCTGCTCCCATCATCATCCAGTGTGGTTCCAGTTGCACCCATTTACCTCCACTGTGCTTTCAGTCTCTCCCAGTGCATCCCAGTTGCTGCCAGCATGTTCCCAGTCAGTCCCAGTAACCCTGAGTTGCTTCCAGTCTGATCCCAGTTGCTCACCGCCACTCCCAGTCACCTTCAGTGCAGTCCCAGTTGCTCCAAGTGTGATCCAGTAGGATCACAGTGTCCCCCAGCATGGTTCCAGTTGCTCTCTGTTCCTCCCCGTGTGATCCCAGTTGCACCCAGTTTCCCCTAGTATAGTCCCAGTCACTCCCCATATGATCCCAGTCCCTCCCAGCATGGTCCCAGTCGTGCCCAGTTGCCTCCAGTCACTCCCACTTGCCCCAGTATGGTCCTGATTGTTCCCAGTGTGAACAGACACTCCCAGTATATCCCAGTGTCCCTCAGCATGCTTGTAGTCATTCCCAGTCACTCCCAGTTGCCCCAGTAAGGTTCCAGTTACCCCAGTACAAACCAGTCACTGGCAGTGGTGCCACTGCTGGGATGCCCCAGCCCTCTCTGCGTTCCCCCCTCCCGGCTCTCCAGGCTCCCCAGAGGAGCCCCAAGGGCTGCAAGTCCCCCCCCCAGGGTCCCCAGCAAGGCCCAGTTTGGATCTGCAGCCCCCAATGTTCCCAGTTTCCCTCTCCTTTCCCCGGGCCGGGTTCCCCCGCCCCCAGCGGGTGGGAGCAGCCGAGAGCCCCGCGCTGCCCATCCCGACCTGTCCCGGCTCCATCCCCGCTGCTCCCGCGGGCTGCCAGGGGCTCGGGAACGGGGGACCCAGGGTGTGGCTGGTGCTGGGGGGAGGAGGAGGAGGGAAAGGAGGGATGAAGAAGGTGAGCGAGAAGGGATGGAAGCAGGAGAAGGAGGTGGGATTAGGGAGGAGGAGGAGGAAGGATGGAAGAGGAGGAGTAGGAGGAAGGATGGAAGAGGAGGAGTGGGAGGAAGAGGAAGAGGAGAGACAAAGGAGGATCAAGAAAAGGAGAAGGATCCACGAGGTGGAGCACTCCCTGAATTCACAGCCCCCTCCACCTGTGGGATCATCACCCCCTCATCCCACAGGTGTCTGGGGATGGGGAGCTTGGCCCAAATATCCTGGGGGGGTCCCTGGGTTGGGTTTTTTGGGGGGGATGTTTGGAGAATGAAGAACTTCAAAGCTGAGCAGAAAATGCCCCTGGGGGGAAATTGGGGGGTTCCAGTGGCGGCTGCCGGCAGAGGCAGTCTGGAGGAGGAGACCCCTGTGACCCCCAGGACCCCAAAGTGGGGAGCCCAGAGAGGGGGGAGCGCCGCGATTCACGGGACCCTCAACAGCCTGGAGAGGGAGAGGGGGGGACTCCTTGGACTCCCTGCACCCCAAATCAGAGAATAAGGGGAAAAGGATGCATGGACCCATAACCCCCAGCATCTCTAAGTGGGGAGAGGGAAGAGGGGGAACTTTTCAGATTCTTGGGACTCCCAGCAGCCTGGGGAGGGTGGGAACCAAGTAGACGGGGGACCCCCAATACAAGCATGGCCCCCAGCAGCTGGGACAGGGGGAAACCCCCGAACACAAAATGGCAGAGACCAGAGACAGGGAACTCCTGGAGGCTTTTTCAGGGCTGAATCTCGGTGTTTGGGAGGTTTTTATGGACCCCAGATGCCCAGGGACTTCCAGAGATGGACGTGGGCAGAGGGACCTATAAACTAAACGTGCTCACACCCTGTTTTCCCTCCAAACCAGGATTTCCCATTCCCAAACCTTGGCCAGATGGAGGAGGAGGCTGTGAGGAAGAGGAAGATGCCCCAGGACACCCAGGCAGGTGAGGAGGAAGTCAGTGCCCCTTTCCCCCTCTCTCCTGCTCCATCTCCCAGCCCAGCATCGCCCCCGGCTGCAGGACAACCCCGCTGCCGACGCCGTCCTGCCGGGGACGGACTGGGGGGATCTCCTTCCCCTTCCCTGTGTCACGGAGGCAAATCCCATCCTCTCCTTGTCCTTCCTCCCCCAGATAAGGAGCTGAGGATGGAGCCCAGGAAGGACAAATCCCCGCGGCAGAACCTGGTGGAAGAGGCCGTTTTGAGCGGCTCCACGGTGCAGGAATGCAACGGGGAGGAAAAGCCCCAGAGATCCCGCACGAGGAGGGGCTGCAAATGCAGCCCAGGGTGCTCTGAGGAGGAAAGACCCACCCTGTGCTGGGAAGGCGGCCGGAGATGCAGCCAGAGGTCAGAGCCTGTGGTTCATGAGCAGCTTCACAATGGGGAGAAGCCCCACAAGTGTGGGGAATGTGGGAAGAGCTTCAGCCGGAGCTCCCACCTGATTGACCACCAGAGGATCCACACTGGGGAGAGGCCCTACGAGTGTGGGGAATGTGGGAAGAGCTTCAGGCGGAGCTCCAGCCTGATCCGCCACCAGATTATCCACACTGGGGAGAGGCCCTACCAGTGTGGGGAATGTGAGAAGAGCTTCACAGACAGCTCCTACCTGATCGTTCACCAGCGCATCCACACAGGAGAGAGGCCCTATGAGTGTTCCGAGTGTGGGAAGAGGTTTCAGACCAGCTCCAGTCTCCTCCTGCACCAGCAGATTCACACGGAGGAGAGGCCCTTCCGCTGCCCCGACTGCAGGAAAGGATTCAAGCAAAAGTCCCACCTCCTTACCCACCGGCGCATCCACACCGGGGAGAGGCCCTATGAGTGTCCTGAGTGTGGGAAGAGCTTCTCCAGGAGCTCTCACTTGACCCAACACCAACGGAGGCACCGGTAAGGGAAGCCCTGAGAGTGCCCTGATTGCGGGAAAAGCTTTGTCCGCTGCTCCAACTTCATCCCCCATCAGAGGACCCACATTGGGAAGGGCCCTGGTGTAGTGGTTTGGTCCAAAATACTCATTACTGTTTATCTTCTGTGAGATAAGAATTAGGAGAAATGCAAAGCAGGAACCAAACTTGAAAGAATATAAAGAAGTTTATTAACAGACCTAAAAGAAGGGGAAAAAAAAAAAATTATACCCCCTTCAGAACTCTCCTCCTCCCCCCACCTTCCTCCCTTCTCCCACTGACAATGTGAAAAGACAACTCTTGAGATGTTCAGTCTGTTTATCACTTCCATAATAACCTTGTTCAGTCCATTTAGAAACAGAAGTCTCTTCTTGCTCGTGCTATGAAAACATTATCACAACGAGACAGCCGCCCACTTCCAAATATTGTTCAGTCCATTTAGGAAGAGGAGTCTCTCTGCTTGCATGTGAGTCCCTTCCCCCGACTTGCAGCTTTTCCCGCATCTGCTCTTGAGGGTCCACTCTTGAAGTTTTTTGGGGTACAATTTTAAGGTTGAGCCGTTCAGAAACAAAAACAGAGGCCCTTCTCCTTCCCTGGGAGCAAAGGGTCTTCATCATCTTCATCGTTAAGACTATCTCTGGGAGCATCTCTAGGAACTGAGGTTTTCTCCTTTCCCATTTGGAGCAAAAGTCCTCATCTGGTTCATCTCTCCCTGTCCAAACTTCTCATGAAATTACAGCTGTGTCAGCCTCTGCCTATCTCGGCGCAGGTGCTTTTGCTTACGAGTTGAACACTCCACCCCCCATATCTTCATGAAATTACAACAGGATACTCTGATATATCATAGCTTCACAACAGAATTTCAGCTTTAAGCATTTCCTCTCTCTCTTCCCTCAGGTTTTCAGCTCTTCACAGCAGTAAAAGGGTTAATCTCACCTCGGCCTTGCAGCTTTGCAGCTGGAATGTTGAATGCTTCTTATGGCAGTGGAGAGGGGGGGGAGCCGAGCTGCTCCGGCTGCCCACGGCAAGGCAGTGGGGGGAGTTCCATGGCTGGAACAGGTCCATGGCTTCAGGATGGCCGTGGCCCGGCCCGGCCTGGCCCAAGCAGGGCCTGGGCTGGGCCCACTGGGCCCCACTCGGGTCCCGCAGCCACCTGTCCCAGCACCGGAAACGAGAGAGAGCTTGGAGGGGGAGTTTGTCTGTTCTTAAGTGTGGATCACAGAGGCGGTCACAGCTTTAAGTGGCTTAGAGAATTGTCCATATTCAAACTGGCCATCTGATAGGTTCTATCAGGTCCCAGAGGAAACTGGGGTAAGCACCCCTTAGCAAGGACATCCCTTCCGGGACTATGCTTGCTAACCTATGACACCTGGTGACCCACATTCCCTGTGATCCGTGTTTGGAAGACCCCAGGCTGGTGCTCTCCATGTTCTCCTGGATCCCCGTGGGCACCTGGGTGAATGCAGGGGCAGGAACATCCATTGGGACTCAGATCAACATTGGAAATTCAGTGGGAAAAGCTGATTCATTGACTTTACAGCCCAAAAATTCTCATCCGCTCTGTCCAATTGTTTCTTTTGGTGCCATCTAGCAATCCTGGATGATCTTGGAGGTCTTTTTCGACCTAAATAGTTTCCTCCTTCATCCTGTCAAAACAACCAAAATTGGGGTAGAAATAAAGAAATTAAACAAAGATATCTAAAGCTGCACCATTTTAGCGGGATTTGGGGGTGAGTTTGGGGTTGGTTCAGGGGAATATTTGGGAGGATTTGCGTGTTGTGATGCCATGGGTTGAGCAGACAGGGCCACAATCTCGTACTTGTGCTGGCAGAACGTGTCCACCTGAGCCCATCTGTTCTCCAGGAATTCCAGTTGTCTGTCCCAGTCCCTGCCCTGGGACTCCTCCTTTAGGGTGTGCCCCCCAAAGTGCCCAAATCGCTGCTGAAGTGCCTGAGCTGCTCCCAGCTGAGGATGTTCTTGTCCCCCAGCCTGTCCTGGTCGGTGCCATGGGGGCTGGGATGGGGTCTGGGGGCTCCCTGGGGGACTGGGAGGGGCTTTTGTGTCTCTTGAGGGCATTTGTGGTGCTTGGAGGGGCCTTTTGGGGTGGTCTCTGAGAGAGTTTTGGTGATCTTGGCTGGGCTGTGTCTTGGAGAGAATTTGGGTAGTTCTTGGGGTCATTTATGATGCAGGGAGTGGTTGGGGGGGCTTCCTGGTCAGGAGCTGTGGGGTGGTTTGAGGGGTCTGGGAGTGGCTGTGGGGCTGGGAAGGGGGTTTTGGGATGCTGGTGACCCCCCAGACCCCCCAAAGCCACCAGCCCCTGTCCCCTGCTGCCGGGGGTCAGGGGCTACATGTTGGGGTTCATCCACCTGGCACTGGAGGAGAAGGTGAGGGGGGTCCCCAGGGGCCGTGTGTGTCCCCCCAGAGCGTGTGTGACCCCCCCCCCCCATCCCGGTGTCACCCCCTTTTCCCTGCCCACAGGGCTCCTGAGCCAGGCCCTGCTGCCCCGGGAGGGAATTTGGGGAGGGGGCAGAGGGGGTGCGCAGCCCCCGCCGGGGGATGACCCCGGCCCAGCGCCCTTCGTTCAGCACCGAGCTGGGCTTGGGGCCGCAGGAGGAAGAGGCCGATGGGAAGCAGATCCTGCAGGGGGGACAGGGCTTGGGCTCAGGGCAAGGTCCTGCCCTGCACACCTGGCTCAGGTGTGAGCCTGCCCCGGGAAGGGAGCGGGACATTCCCATCCCCACGGATCAGGGCTGGGAGCAGCACTGGGAGCACGGACATGGAAATCCTGGGAGCCACTGGGACAGCCCTGGGGGGTGAATGATCCCCCCCAGCACCTTTCCAGGCTGCCCTGCGAGCTGAGAAATGCTCGCTGGGCCTCGGCCTTGGCCAAGAGCCCCCGGGCTCAGCTGCTCTGAGCTCAGGCGCTGCCGGCTCCCGCAGCCCGCCCAGGGCCGCCCTGCCCGTGCCGGGGCTGTGCTGGAATTCTCTGCTGCTGCTGGGCCACTCGGGGGCTCTGGCCCAGCAGGAAAGGTGACCCTGAGCCAGGAGCTTTCCTTGGCCGCAGCAAAGCCTTGGCACGGAAAGACCTTCCCAGCGCTGTGCCCTGGGCCGGGAGGGATTGTGCCACCAGAGCTGTCCCTCCATTTCTTCTGCCAGGCAGCTTCAGCACATGAGAAGTGGAGAAGCCAGAGCTGCCTCTCAGCTTTCTGCAGTCCTGCAGAGGAATCCTGTGTGGGAAGCAGCCTGGGAACAGGGTTTAGGTGCCAGGGCAGGGGAATTCAGAGCCCTTTCCTCTGCCGTGGGCCAAGGCTCTGGCCCTTGCCCTTTGCAATGGCCCTGCAGCTGCCAGAGGGGCCTTTTTGGTTCAGCTGAGAGCAGTCCTGCTGCAAGGCTGTCCTCGAGCTGCTTGGGCTGCACATGTGCCCAGGGAATGCTCACTGCTTGCAGTCTCAGGTGCTGTGGCTGTGCAGGTGTAACTCCTGCAGGAGGGAACAGCTCTGCTGGGGGCAGTTCTCTTTTTCTTGGTGGTTTTTCTGTTGAATGAACGTTCCCTGCCAGCTCTGGGCAGAGCTCTGTACCTGTATGTGCCACTTGTCTGTGGCACTGTGGCTCAGGAGGTGGCCAAGGGGAGCTTGGCCGAGGTGTGGGCAGAGGAATGGCCATCAGGCCAGGCTGGGGGGTCAGCGGCCGGTCAGTTGCGTTGCGTGGCCGCGGCTCTGGAGGCTTGTGTGGGAGCGTGTGCAGGGCTGGAAGGCTGGGGCTGCCGCCGCTGTGTCCCAGAGCCGGGAAGGCCGGGGCTGGCCCGGCCCTGGCCCGGCCCCGCCAGCTCTGGCAGCTGCCGGCGGGGACACAAAGGGCAGCTCCGAGCTGCGGCCGCTGCGCTGCGGCCGCACAAAGGCAGCGCCCGCAGAGCTCCAGGGCAAGGTCCTGGCCCTGGCTCGGGGCTGGGCCGGGGCCAGCGGCAGAAAATCAACTTGCAGCTTGGGCCCCGCAGCAGGGAGGAGCAGCAATTGCTGGCTGAGAGAGACTCTTGCCAAGGGCCTGCGGGGCCGGGCCCCAGGGAACGGCTTCCCGCTGCCCGAGGGCAGGCTGAGATGGGATGTGGGGCAGCAATGGTTCCCTGGCAGGGCGCTCAGGGCCTGGCACAGGCTGGCCCCAGAAGCTGCGGCTGCCCCCGCATCCCTGCAAGTGTCCCAGGCCGGCTCGGCCATTGGGGCTTCCTGCCCAGGAGGG
Organism: Coloeus monedula; assembly: GCF_965178545.1. Taxonomy (NCBI): domain Eukaryota; kingdom Metazoa; phylum Chordata; class Aves; order Passeriformes; family Corvidae; genus Coloeus; species Coloeus monedula. The sequence goes on along the minus strand of NW_028120807.1, from coordinate 24,393 downwards.
CTGGGCTGGGCTGGGGCTGCTGAGGGCGGGATGGGCTCTGCCTGAGACAGCTGAAGGCTGCGCACGATGAGGCCGGGGGGACCCCGTTCCTCAGTGGGTTCTGGGGTATCCCACATTCCTGAAGGGATGTCAGGGTATGTCCCATTCCTGAGGCAGTTTTGGGGTCCCCCCAATGCTTCGGGAGGGGTTCTGAGAGGGGGGCTCCGGTTCTTGGAAGGGGGACCTATTGTCAGGGAGCCGGGGAGCCCATTTTGGGAAGGCTGCTGCTGTTTCTGGCAATGTTGAGAGGTTCTGAATGGGTTGTGGGGCCTGGCTCTCATGTTGGGACTTGAGGTGAGCCCATGGGCACAGCAAGGGCTCAGGAGAGGTTCCAAGCTCCCATTTGGGATGGAGGGATTGAGCGGGTGCCTCCAATAAACTCAATGCCAGCCCCAATGTGTTGATGGAAGCCCCAAATGGCTCGGTCCGTAAGCCCCAAGGCCCGGCTGTGGGGAGTCAGGAAGCACAGAAGGGGAATTGGTGTCCAGGAGGGGTGGGATGGGATGGGATGGGATGGGATGGGATGGGATGGGATGGGGTGGGATGGGATGGGATGGGATGGGATGGGATGGGATGGGGTGGGGTGTGATGGGATGGGGGTGGCATTGTGGCGGTGGGATGAAGTTTGGGAGGGATGGGGTGGTTTGGCCCCTTGGAGTGGGGCACTCCAGGGAGGAAGACCAGGATCTGCTTTTGGGGAGGTTCCTGCTGCTTTTTGACAATTCTGGGACCTCTGAGTGGCTTCTGGGAGGTTGCAGTGAATTTGGGGAAGGTGCCATAAACCCCCCACAACTTGGGGGCCTGAGGTGAAGTCCTCACATTTTGGGAGGATGAGAGGACCCCAGCTGGGAGAAGGAAGGAATTCGGAAGGAAGGAATTCGGAAGGAAAGAATTCGGAAGGAAGGAATTCGGAAGGAAGGAATTCGGAAGGAAGGAATTTGGAATTCGGAAGGAAGGAATTCAGAAGGAAGGAAGGAAGGAATTTGGAAGGTAGGAATTCGGAAGGAATTCGGAAGGAATTTGGAAGGAAGGAATTTGGAAGGAATTTGGAAGGAATTCGAAAGGAATTCGAAAGGAAGGAAGGAAGGAAGGAAGGAAAGAAGGAAGGAAGGAAGGAAGGAAGGAAGGAAGGAAGGAAGGAAGGAAGGAAGGAAGGAAGGAAGGAAGGAAGGAAGGAAGGAAGGAAGGAAGGAATTCAGAAGGAAGGAAGGAAGGAAGGAAGAAATTCGGAAGGAAGTAAGGAAGGAATTCGGAAGGAATTCGGAAGGAAGGAATTCGGAAGGAAGGAAGGAATTCGGAAGGAAGGAAGGAATTCGGAAGGAAGGAAGGAAGGAAGGAAGGAAGGAAGGAAGGAAGGAAGGAAGGAAGGAAGGAATTCGGAAGGAAGGAAGGAATTCGGAAGGAAGGAAGGAAGGAATTCGGAAGGAAGGAAGGATTCCAGGAAGGAAGGAAGGAATTTGGAAGGAAGGAATTCGGAAGAAAGGAATTCGGAAGGAAGGAATTCGGAAGGAAGGAAGGAAGGAATTCAGAAGAAAGGAATTCGGAAGGAATTCGGAAGGAATTCGGAAGGAAGGAAGGAATTCGGAAGGAAGGAAGGAAGGACGGAATTCGGAAGGAATTCGGAAGGAAGGAAGGAATTCGGAAGGAAGGAATTACGGAAGGAAGGAATTCGGAAGGAAGGAAGGAAGGAAGGAATTCGGAAGGAAGGAAGGAATTCGGAAGGAAGGAAGGAAGGAAGGAATTCGGAAGGAAGGAAGGAAGGAATTCGGAATTCGGAATTCGGAAGGAAGGAAGGAAGGAAGGAATTCGGAAGGAAGGAAGGAAGGAATTTGGAAGGAAGGAAGGATTCCAGGAAGGAAGGAAGGAATTCGGAAGAAAGGAATTCGGAAGGAAGGAATTCGGAAGGAAGGAAAGAAGGAATTCGGAAGAAAGGAATTCGGAAGGAATTCGGAAGGAATTTGGAAGGAAGGAAGGAATTTGGAAGGAAGGAATTCGGAAGGAATTCGGAAGGAATTCGGAAGGAAGGAAGGAATTCGGAAGGAAGGAATTACAGAAGGAAGGAATTCGGAAGGAAGGAAGGAAGGAAGGAATTCGGTATTCGGAATTCGGAAGGAAGGAAGGAAGGAAGGAAGGAAGGAAGGAAGGAAGGAAGGAAGGAAGGAAGGAAGGAATTCGGAAGGAAGGAAGGAATTTGGAAGGAATTCAGAAGGAAGGAGACGGTTTCTTTCTCCTCTGTGTCAGTCTGCACAGACATGGACACTGTTGCTTTGCTTTTCGTTCTTTCTCCTCTGTGACAGTTTGGATAGACATGGTGTTTGTTGTTCTGCTCTTTTACTCCCTCTCATCCAGAGGATGCTGTGCCATAGCTCTGATTCTAAGCATGGTGTACACGGTGCAGGCTGTAGAGAGAAGACAAAGCAGATCTAACAGCAAGATTATGCCTTCTTTGACATCCAGAGGGAATTCAATATTTTCAAAATCTGCTGTGTCAGGCCTGAAAGGCTGGAAAACATTCTTTAATCCTGGATTAAATTGCCTGCGTGCGATTCTTGAGGCCCCAGATGTAGCAGCCTAGAGTAGACAAAGTTGAGTATACATTCCAAACTATGTTCATTGCCTCGGAGGTTATCGTGCAGTAGGCATAATAGACTAATAAAGCAAATTTTCTACCATACCCATGTCTACACCAGAGCATTACAACCAGCAGGTAGTTCCCCATGTGAGAAAAAAAATAGAGAGCTAGGCACAAGACCCACGTAAGCACGTTGAGCATCACAGTGAGTAGGTGGCTTCTACAATACAAAATTGTAATTCGGACTTTCTATCAGAGCAAGCCTCACCTTGGGCACCAAAATATGTACTAGTTTGAAAACAAAGCAGTGGGAGGCACCAAGTCAGAATAACAATTTAACGGGGAAATTTTAAAAAAGGCAGAAAACACTGGTTCAAACTGACAGAGTCAGGATACAACCTGACACCCTGTTAGTCAGGGTAGCAGCAGCAGTCCGATAAGATGGGGGCTGCAGTCCTCCTGAAGTGCTGGATGTGGTTCTGTCAAAGCGGTGATCCTGTAGAAAGGGGCTGCTCTTCCTCGGAAGGTCTAGTGGTGGCTATGTAACTCCTGTCCTCTGGGAGTCCAGTGGAAGGGTTGTCTCTGGTGTTCAGAATCTCAGATTATATCCACGATGGGATGCTTGGTTCCTCCCTCTGGGTGGAGCATCTCACAATGGGGTAATGAGTCATGAGGCCAAGTGTTGATTAGGCTCATTAACAGAAGATAACTCCCTCCAGACTATCTCTGAGTCATGCGGCAGGACAATGATGGGCCATTAACAGAAAGATAGTCTGGGGGGAAGGAGGCAAGGAAACACTGCCCCACCTGATTTCAACAGCTCACGAGGATGGCAACCCAGGACACCTTTCAACAGCCCTATATGGCCAGTGCGTAAGTCCAGTGGAGAATGGAGACTGACGGTGGATTACCATGGCCTGCATGAGGTCACGCCACTACTGAGCGCTGCTGTACCAGACATGCTGGAGCTTCAGTACGAGCTGGAGTCCAAGGCAGTGAACTGGTATGCCACCATCGATATTGCCAATGCATTTTTCTCCATCCCTCTGGCAGCAGAGTGCAGGCCTCAGTTTGCCTTCACCTGGAGGGGCGTGCAGTACACCTGGAACCAACTGCCCCAGGGGTGGAAGCACAGTCCCACCATCTGCCATGGACTGATCCAGCCTGCACTGGAAAAGGGTGAGGCTCCAGAACATCTGCAGTACATTGATGACATCATTGTGTGGGGGAACACTGCAATAGAAGTATTTGAGAAAGGAGAAAAAATCATCCAGATTCTCCTGGAAGCCAGGTTTTCCATCAAAAGGAGCAAAGTCAAGGGACCTGCTCAAGAGATCCAGTTCCTGGGAGTGAAATGGCAAGATGGACGGTGTCAGATTCCCACTGAGGTCATCAATAAGATCACTGCGATGTCTCCACCCACCAACAAGAAGGAAACACAAGCTTTCCTAGGTGCCATAGGTTTTTGGAGAATGCACATTCCTGAGTACAGCCAGATTGTGAGTCCTCTCTACCTGGTTACCCGCAAGAAGAACGATTTCCACTGGGGCCCTGAACAGCAGCAAGCCTTCGCCCAGATCAAACAGGAAATTGCTCATGCCGTAGCCCTTGGCCCAGTCAGGACGGGACCAGAGATGAAGAATGTGCTCTACTCTGCAGCCGGGAACAATGGTCTGTCCTGGAGCCTCTGGCAGAAGGTGCCTGGTGAGACTCAGGGCTGACCACTGGGATTCTGGAGATGATGCTCCAGAGGGTCTGAAGCCAACTATACTTCCACAGAGAAGGAAATCTTGGCAGCCTATGAAGGAGTCCAAGCTGCCTCAGAAGTAATCAGCACAGAGGCACAACTCCTCCTGGCACCCCGACTACCGGTGCTGGGGTGGATGTTCAAGGGAAAGGTTCTTTCCACGCATCACACCACCGACACCACATGGAGCAAATGGATGGCCCTCATCACACAGCGCGCCCGAATTGGAAACCTGAGTCGCCCTGGGATTCTGGAAATTGTAAAAAACTGGCCAGAAGGTGAGACTTTTGGATTATCTTCTGAAGAGAAGAGGAAGAGGAAGTGACACGTGCCGAGGAAGCCCCACCATATAATGAGCTACAGGAGACTGAAAGACAATACTCCCTCTTCACTGATGGTTCCTGCCAAATTGTAGGCGGCAGCCGGAAATGGAAAGCTGCAGTATGGAGCCCCACACGACGAGTTGCACAAGTTACAGAGGGACAAGGTGGATCAAGTCAGGTTGCAGAGCTTAAAGCCGTCCAGCTGGCTTTGGATATTGCTGAACGAGAGAAGCGGCCGAGGCTCTATCTCTACATCGACTCATGGATGGCATCTTATGCTCTGTGGGGATGGCTGGATTGCTGGAGAAAGGCCAGTGGGCAGCACAGAGGGAAACCCATCTGGGCCAGAGAACACGGTATCAAATGGATATATCATATCCCTTATCATGCACCAGCTGCTGGGAAAATGGAACGCAGCAATGGACTACTTAAAACCACCTTGAAGGCACTTGGGGGGCAAACTTAAAAAATTGGGAAGTGAACTTAGCAAAGGCCACCTGGATGGTCAATACCCGAGGGTCCATCAATCGAGCTGGTCCTGCCCAGTCTGGACCCTTACACACAGTGGATGGAGATAGAGTCCCTGTGGTACACGTGAGAGGATTTTAGGAAAGACTGTTTGGATTAATCTCATCTCAGGCAAAGGCAAACCCATCCATGGGATTGTCTTTGCTCAAGGACCTGGTTGCACTTGGTGGGTAATGCAGAAAGATGGGGAAACCCATTGTGTACCACAAGGAGACCTAAAGTGAGAACTGTGTGTAGGGTTTCACTGTATATATATATATGTGTGTGTGTGTGTGTGTGTGTGTGTGTGTGTGTTTGTAGAGTTTAAGGAAGGCATTGATTTGGGATGAGGCAGATGGTAATAGAATAAGGGGTGGATAATGCCCTGGCTTGCAGTGTATTCTATTACCATCTTCATGAGCTGTTGGAACCAGGTGGGGCAGTGTTTCCTTGCCTCCTCCCTCCGGACTTTCTTCCGTTAATGAGCCCATCAACACTTGGCCTCATGACTCATCATCCATTGTGAGATGCTCCACCCAGAAGGAGGAACCAAGCATCCCACTGTGGGAATAATCTGAGATTACGAACACAACAGACACCCTTTCCACTGGATTCCCAGAGGACAGGAATACATAGTTTATTTATAGACAGAATTACATAGCCACCACTGGACCTTCCGAGGAAGAGCAGCCCCTTTCTACAGGATCACCGCTTTGACAGAACCACATCCAGCACTTCAGGAGGACTGCAGCCCCCATCTTATCGGACTGCTGCTGCTACCCTGACTAACAGGGTGTCAGGTTGTATCCTGACTCTGTCAGTTTGAACCAGTGTTTTCTGCCTTTTTAAAAATTTCCCCGTTAAATTGTTATTCTGACTTGGTGCCTCCCACTGCTTTGTTTTCAAACTAGTTCACTTTACTTGCTACTTGCTTGCTTTTTCTTTCTTTCTTTCTTTCTTTCTTTCTTTCTTTCTTTCTTTCTTTCTTTCTTTCTTTCTTTCTTTCTTTCTTTCTTTCTTTCTTTCTTTCTTTTTCTTTCTTTCCTTGCTTCTTAGTTTCTTGCTTTCATTTGTTATTTCTTTTTATATTTCTTTTGCTCTTTAATTTTTTAATCCGTTTGCTTTCTTTCTTTTTTGTTTTTCTGTTTCTTGTGGCTTTCTTTCTTTCTTTCTTCAATTTTACATTTCTGCATCAAATCTTTGTGTTTTTTCATTTCTTGTTACTTTTTGTCTTCATTTCTTCTTTCCTCCTTTATTTCCTTCATCTTTATTCTCTATTTCCTCGTTGGTTACACATTATTTAGGATTCCTTCCTTCCTGGAATCCTTCATTCCTTACTGAATTTATTCCTGGAATCCTTCCTAGAATCCTTCCTTCCTTCCTGGAATCTTTCCCGGTCTCCTTCTTTAGTTCCTGTCTGGAATCCTTCCTGGAATGCCTCCTGGAATGCTTCCTTGATTCCTGCAATTCTTCTTGGAATACTTCCTTCCTGTAATCCTTCCTGGAATCTTTCCAGGAATCCTTCCTGGTCTCCTTCCTTAGTTCCTGCCTGGAATCCTTCCTGGAATCCTTCCTGGAATCCTTCCTGGAATGCTTCCTTGATTCCTGGAATTCTTCTTGGAATCCTTCCTTCCTTCCTTCCTTCCTTCCTTCCTTCCTTCCTTCCTTCCTTCCTTCCTTCCTTCCTTCCTTCCTTCCTTCCTTCCTTCCTTCCTTCCTTCCTTCCTTCCTTCCGAATTCCTTCCTTCCGAATTCCTTCCTTCCTTCCGAATTCCTTCCTTCCGAATTCCTTCCTTCCGAATTCCGAATTCCTTCCTTCCTTCCGAATTCCTTCCAAATTCCTTCCTTCCTTCCTTCCTTCCTTCCTTCCTTCCTTCCTTCCTTCCTTCCTTCCTTCCTTCCTTCCTTCCTTCCTTCCTTCCTTCCTTCCTTCCTTCCTTCCTTCCTTCCTTCCTTCCTTCCTTCCGAATTCCTTCCTTCCTTCCGAATTCCTTCCTTCCTTCCTTCCTTCCTTCCTTCCTTCCTTCCTTCCTTCCTTCCTTCCTTCCTTCCTTCCTTCCTTCCTTCCTTCCTTCCTTCCTTCCGAATTCCTTCCGAATTCCTTCCGAATTCCTTCCGAATTCCTTCCTTCCTTCCGAATTCCTTCCTTCCGAATTCCTTCCTTCCTTCCGAATTCCGAATTCCTTCCTTCCTTCCTTCCTTCCTTCCGAATTCCTTCCTTCCAAATTCCTTCCAAATTCCTTCCTTCCTTCCTTCCTTCCTTCCTTCCTTCCGAATTCCTTCCGAATTCCTTCCGAATTCCTTCCTTCCGAATTCCTTCCTTCCTTCCTTCCGAATTCCTTCCTTCCGAATTCCTTCCTTCCTTCCTTCCTTCCGAATTCCTTCCTTCCTTCCGAATTCCTTCCTTCCGAATTCCTTCCGAATTCCTTCCGAATTCCTTCCTTCCGAATTCCTTCCTTCCTTCCTTCCTTCCTTCCTTCCTTCCTTCCTTCCTTCCTTCCTTCCTTCCTTCCTTCCTTCCTTCCTTCCTTCCTTCCTTCCTTCCTTCCTTCCTTCCTTCCTTCCTTCCTTCCTTCCTTCCTTCCTTCCTTCCTTCCTTCCAAATTCCTTCCTTCCAAATTCCTTCCTTCCTTCCTTCCTTCCTTCCTTCCTTCCTTCCTTCCTTCCTTCCTTCCTTCCTTCCAAATTCCTTCCTTCCAAATTCCTTCCTTCCTTCCTTCCTTCCTTCCTTCCTTCCTTCCTTCCTTCCTTCCTTCCTTCCTTCCTTCCTTCCTTCCTTCCTTCCTTCCTTCCTTCCGAATTCCTTCCTTCCTTCCTTCCTTCCTTCCTTCCTTCCTTCCTTCCTTCCTTCCTTCCTTCCTTCCTTCCTTCCTTCCTTCCTTCCTTCCTTCCTTCCTTCCTTCCTTCCTTCCTTCCTTCCTTCCTTCCTTCCTTCCTTCCTTCCTTCCTTCCTTCCTTCCTTCCTTCCTTCCTTCCTTCCTTCCTTCCTTCCTTCCTTCCTTCCTTCCTTCCTTCCTTCCTTCCTTCCTTCCTTCCTTCCTTCCTTCCGAATTCCTTCCGAATTCCTTCCTTCCTTCCTTCCTTCCTTCCTTCCTTCCTTCCTTCCTTCCTTCCTTCCTTCCTTCCTTCCTTCCTTCCTTCCTTCCTTCCTTCCTTCCTTCCTTCCTTCCTTCCTTCCTTCCTTCCTTCCTTCCTTCCTTCCTTCCGAATTCCTTCCGAATTCCTTCCTTCCTTCCGAATTCCTTCCTTCCTTCCTTCCTTCCTTCCTTCCTTCCTTCCTTCCTTCCTTCCTTCCTTCCTTCCTTCCTTCCTTCCTTCCTTCCTTCCTTCCTTCCTTCCTTCCTTCCTTCCTTCCTTCCTTCCTTCCTTCCTTCCTTCCTTCCTTCCTTCCTTCCTTCCTTCCTTCCTTCCTTCCTTCCTTCCTTCCTTCCTTCCTTCCTTCCTTCCTTCCTTCCTTCCTTCCTTCCTTCCTTCCTTCCTTCCTTCCTTCCTTCCTTCCTTCCTTCCTTCCTTCCTTCCTTCCTTCCTTCCTTCCTTCCTTCCTTCCTTCCTTCCTTCCTTCCTTCCTTCCTTTTTTCCTTCCTTCCTTCCTTCCTTCCTTCCGAATTCCTTCCTTCCTTCCTTCCTTCCGAATTCCTTCCTTCCTTCCTTCCTTCCTTCCTTCCTTCCTGGACTCCTTCCTTAGTTCCTGCCTGGAATCCTTGCTCGAATACTTCCTGGAATCCTACCTTCCTTCCTGGAATCCTGCTTGCAATCCTTCCTGGAATCCTTCCTTCCCTGAATCCTTCCTGGAATCCTTTCTGGAATCCTTCCTTCCTTCCTAGAATCCTTCAAGGAATCTGTCCTTCCTTCCTGCTTGGAATCTTTCGTGGAATACTTCCTGGAATCTCTCCTTGTATCTTTCTTGGAATCCTTCCTGGAATCCATCCTGGACTCCTTCCTTAGTTCCTGCCTGGAGTCCTTCCTGGAATCCTTCCATTCTGGAATCCTTCCAGGAATTCTTGCTTCCTGGAATTATTCCTGGAAGTCTTCCTGGAATCCTTTTCTTCCTGGAATCTTTCCTTCCTGGAATCCTGCCTGGAATCCTTCCTTTACTCCAGGAATTCTTCCTTCCTGGAATCTTCCCTAGAATTCTTCCTTAGATCCTGCCTGGAATCCTTCCTGGAATCCTTTCTTAGATCCTGGAATCTTTCCTTCCTGGAATCCTGCCTGGAATCCTTCCTTGAATCCTACCTTCCATCCTGGAATGTATCAAGGAATACTTCTGGGACTCATTCCTTCCTTGAATCCTTTCCTCCTTCCTGGAATCCTTCCTTAGTTCCTGCCTGGAATCCTTCCTGGAATCCCTCCTTCCTGGAATCCTTCCTGCAATCATTCTGGGAATCTTTCCTTCCTGCCTGGAGATCGTCCTGGAATCCTTCATTCCTTATTGGAATTTTTCCTGGAATCCTTCCCAGAATCCTTCCTTCCCAGAATATTTCCTGGACTCCTTCCTGGAATCCTTCTGGGAATCCTTCCTTCCTTCCGGGAATACTTCCTGGAATCTTTCCTGGAATCCCTCCTTCCTTCCTGAAATTCTTCCTGTAATCCTTCATTCCGTACTGGAATTATTACTGGAAGCCTTGCAAGAATCCTTCCTTCCTGGAATCCTTCCTGCAATCCTGCCAGGAATCCTTCCTGGACTCCTTGCTGGCATCCTACCTTCCATCCTGGATTGTATCCCATGATCCATCCTTCCTTCCTTCCTTCCTTCCTTCCTTCCTTCCTTCCTTCCTTCCTTCCTTCCTTCCTTCCTTCCTTCCTTCCTTCCTTCCTTCCTTCCTTCCTTCCTTCCTTCCGAATTCCTTCCTTCCTTCCGAATTCCTTCCTTCCGAATTCCTTCCTTCCTTCCTTCCTTCCGAATTCCTTCCTTCCTTCCTTCCGAATTCCTTCCGAATTCCTTCCTTCCTTCCTTCCTTCCTTCCGAATTCCTTCCTTCCGAATTCCTTCCTTCCGAATTCCTTCCTTCCTTCCGAATTCCTTCCGAATTCCTTCCATATTTCCTTCCTTCCTTCCCTCCCTCCCAAGCTGCTTCTCACCCCATTGAAGGGTTGCAAAGAAGCCAGATGCCCTCCTAATTGGGGTTCTCTCACCCTCCCAAAATGTGGGGACTTCACCTCAGCCCCCCAAATTGTGGGGGGTTTATGGCACCTTCCCCAAATTCACTGCAACCTCCCAGAAGCCACTCAGAGGTCCCAGAATTGTCAAAAAGCAGCAGGAACCTCCCCAAAAGCAGATCCTGGTCTTCCTCCCTGGAGTGCCCCACTCCAAGGGGCCAAACCACCCCATCCCTCCCAAACTTCACCCAACCCCCAAAATATCACCCCCCCCCCCCACCCCCCCACCCCCATCCCATCCCATCCATCCTGGACACCAATTCCCCTTCTGTGCTTCCTGACTCCCCACAGCCGGGCCTTGGGGCTTACGGACCGAGCCATTTGGGGCTGCCATCAACACATTGGGGCTGGGATTGAGTTGATTGGAGGCACCCGCTCAATCCCTCCATCCCAAGTGGGAGCTTGGAACCTCTCCTGAGCCCTTGCTGTGCCCATGGGCTCACCTCAAGTCCCAACATGAGAGCCAGGCCCCACAACCCATTCAGAACCTCTCAACATTGCCAGAAACAGCAGCAGCCTTCCCAAAATGGGCTCCCCGGCTCCCTGACAATAGGTCCCCCTTCCAAGAACCGGAGCCCTCCTCTCAGAACCCCTCCCGAAGCATTGGGGGGACCCCAAAACTGCCTCAGGAATGGGACATACCCTGACATCCCTTCAGGAATGTGGGATACCCCAGAACCCACTAAGGAACGGGGTCCCCCCGGCCTCATCGTGCGCAGCCTTCAGCTGTCTCAGGCAGAGCCCATCCCGCCCTCAGCAGCCCCAGCCCAGCCCAGCCCTCCTGGGCAGGAAGCCCCAATGGCCGAGCCGGCCTGGGACACTTGCAGGGATGCGGGGGCAGCTGCAGCTTCTGGGGCCAGCCTGTGCCAGGCCCTGAGCGCCCTGCCAGGGAACCATTGCTGCCCCACATCCCATCTCAGCCTGCCCTCGGGCAGCGGGAAGCCGTTCCCTGGGGCCCGGCTCCGCAGGCCCTTGGCAAGAGTCTCTCTCAGCCAGCAATTGCTGCTCCTCCCTGCTGCGGGGCCCAAGCTGCAAGTTGATTTTCTGCCGCTGGCCCCGGCCCAGCTCCGAGCCAGGGCCAGGACCTTGCCCTGGAGCTCTGCGGGCACTGCATTTGTGCGGCCGCAGTGCAGCGGCCGCAGCTCGGAGCTGCCCTTTGTGTCCCCGCCGGCAGCTGCCAGAGCTGGCGGGGCCGGGCCAGGGCCGGGCCAGCCCCGGCCTTCCCGGCTCTGGGACACAGTGGCGGCAGCCCCAGCCTTCCAGCCCTGCACACGCTCCCACACAAGCCTCCAGAGCCGCGGCCACGCAACGCAACTGACCGGCCGCTGACCCCCCAGCCTGGCCTGATGGCCATTCCTCTGCCCACACCTCGGCCAAGCTCCCCTTGGCCACCTCCTGAGCCACAGTGCCACAGACAAGTGGCACATACAGGTACAGAGCTCTGCCCAGAGCTGGCAGGGAACGTTCATTCAACAGAAAAACCACCAAGAAAAAGAGAACTGCCCCCAGCAGAGCTGTTCCCTCCTGCAGGAGTTACACCTGCACAGCCACAGCGCCTGAGACTGCAAGCAGTGAGCATTCCCTGGGCACATGTGCAGCCCAAGCAGCTCGAGGACAGCCTTGCAGCAGGACTGCTCTCAGCTGAGCCAAAAAGGCCCCTCTGGCAGCTCTCTGATTCGCCCCAAACCGGGCCAAGAGACACTTCCCAGACAAAGTCCAAGAAGCGGGTGTTTGCTTTATTCAGCGCTCTGGGTGTGCGGGGATCGCTCCTCCAAACACCCACCCCAGGCACACGGCAGATTACAAGTTGTGGTTCCATTTCAGGCATATTCACTGTTTTCCCTAGAAAAGGTGTGGTTCTGCAAACCATTTCTCAGCACTCGTTATTATCAGTAGCACACGCGGAGCGCAGGCCCAGGGCTCCCTGGTGGTCGCACTCAGGAAGGCTCGGTGGGCATTTGATGAAGGCTGAACGTCTTCAGCATGTGCAGTCTCTTGGCAGCTGTTTCAGCAGTTTCTTCACTGGTTCAGCAGCTTTGTTCCTCATTTCTGCCAGCTTTGTTCCCTATCTCTTGCCAGGTTGTTCAGCTGGCTTCTACATTGGTTACCATGTATTTTATTCTTGCCCAAGTACGCCCAAGTACAATGATTTTAACCCTTTCACTGGGGCTTTGCACAGACTGGAAGGAGGGTGTCTGTTTTCAATGAGGAAACTCAGGAGTTTCAGATTGCTTCAAAAAAACCCCAAGAACCCCCCCTTTGCCTGAGTGCAGCCAGTTCTCTGAGCAAAGCAGGTCCCAGGTGAGTGAGGAGAGACAGGATGGGGCTGGGAATGTGGAGCAGGGTTGTCCACACTGGGTCAGACCTCAAGGCACAGCTTCTGTGACCAGGCCAGACCTCCTTAGGAGAGACCCTGCATCAGTATCAGTCACAGAATGCTGCAATCACCTCTTCTCTAAAGAGAACAGCAATAAAACACACCCCTTAAAATAGGAATGAGTATTTCTTAGAAGCTCTTTGAAATATTTCTCTGTAACTGGAGAAGGAAACCTTCCGAATGAACTGCACCAGGCCAGAGGGAAATCAAGGCAGAGCCAGGGTTTGTCAGCACTTGATCCTAATGAGCCCCGTGGGGCATTTGGGGCTGAGCCCTTGAAGCTCAGGGCCTGAGAGGAGATTGCACAAACCTTTCCAGGAGTCAAAGGCAGAGGAAACACCCAAAGTGTCTCGAGGCATTCATGGGTCCCACTGAGGTCCATCCCCAACCCAGGTTCCTTATGGACTCCTTGGAGGAGAGAATTGGAGGCCAGGATTGCCCCAAAAACCTCTCAGAGACTCAGCGTGGGAAGGAAAATCCAAAGTACCTTAAAACCCTTGAGTACCTCAGAGCATTAATGAGCCCCACTGAGTGTCAATGCAAAGCTCTCAAGGGACTCGTTAAAGTAATTGGAGATAATTGGAGGCCATGATTGCACAAACCTCTCAGAGAGTCAGTGTCAAAAAGAAGTACTTGAATTAACCCTGAGTACCCTGAAGCATTAATGAGCCCCACTGAGTGTTGTTACTGACAAAGAATCTCCAGGGACTCATTAGAGCAGATAATTGGGGGCCAGGATTGCACAAAGCTCTCAGAGACTCCCAGGCAAAAGCCAAAGCCAAAGTCCTTTGAAAACCCTGCAGTCCCTGGGAGCATTAAGGAGCCCCCCAGGGCCATTCCTGACCAAGACTCCCCAGGGACTCCTTCCAGCAGATCCCTGAGGCCACTGGGATGTGGGGGGATGCTGAGGGCAGGACAAGGGGCTGACAGTGCCCAGCCTTGCTGGAGCTGTGCCCAGGAGGCCCCAGGGCCTCAGGACAAGGTGTCTCCTGACAGCCCTTGGTGGCACAGATGCTGCTGTGCCCCAGGGCACCAAGACTTGGCTTCCCTTTGTCGTCCCCGTGTCATCCTGCCTCCAGTTCTCTGCTCTGACTTGGAGCCTGGGGACACTTTCTCAGTCGTGTCCCTCACTGGGACCCATGAAAACTTCCATAAACTTTGAAGTTCAATTCTGACTGGAATTCTTGAGAGGATTCTGCCAGTGCCTGTCAGGGACTGATGTTCAGGGCCTCAGCACCAAGGCCCGAGAGGGTCATTTCAGTCCTTGTGCTGTGTGTGTGCTGCTGAGCTGGGCCGGGCTCCTGGCACAGAGGCAGCTCCTGGCAAGCGGCAGCGCTGCAGAGAGACAGCTCTGGCCAGGAGCAGCTCCTGGGCACAGCCCAGCAGGGCTGGGGCACTGCCTGCAGCCAGCCCGGGCACAGCACAGAGGGACACAGGGCTTAAACTCAGCCGGGGCTGGGAAGGGGCTGGGAAGTGACTGCGGGAGAATCACTCCTAGCCCCTGGCACAGGAAGCCTCAGGCTGCAGGACACGGCAGCTGCAGCTCCTGGAGGGATCTCCTGAAGCTGCAACATCCCAGCGCCTACAGATTCAGTGAGTACAACTCGGAGCATCTCGAGTGCAGGGGAGGTGAAATGCTCATGAGGCTCTGACGGGCTGAGAGTTTCTGATCACTCCCAGAATATTTCCAATACCAGGATTTTGATCGGAATGAGGAAATTTCCTGAGACTTTGTTTTCAGTTTCCTGCCATTGGAGAATGGTGGGGAGGGAGGATAAATATTAAAGGTGATATGAATTTTGTCAGGTCCCTGGGACATCCAAACCGTTCCTTTTAGTGATCAGCAGGTGCACAGGAGATCCCTCCTGTGCTTTCAGCCACTCCTGTGCCCATGGACAGCACCAGCATCACCTTGGCTGGACCCATCAGGCTCAGTCTGAGCTGTCCTTTCTCCAAGCTGCAAACAGAACCTGTCCCAGCCAGTGCCCTGCACACAGGCAGGTTTCTGTAGGGCCAAGGAGAGTGCACAGAGATTTGGGGTCTGTGAGTGCTGGCAGGGAGAGATCAGGCACAGGGAAACAGCTCCAGGAGGAAAATCCCCAGGAAGCAGAGAGGAGATCAGGGAAGGAGAGAAAACAAAGCCAGCAATGTGTCAGGGAGAGTTTAGAGATCCCCACAGGATCCCCTCCAGTGCAGCCCCTCCCTCTGAAGAAGCCCCCTCCCTCCTGTGCCCCCCAGCCAAGCCTCTGCCCTCAGGGCCGGGGGTCCAAGGCGTGAAGCCCCTCCTGGGCAGGCAGAGCTGCAGCAGAGCCGTGGGGCAGCTCTGCAGCCCCAGGCCCAGTTCCCTCTGCAGAGCACAGGGCTGGGAGCAGCTGCCCGGCCCTGGGGGCTCTGGGAGGGGGCACAGCTGGCTCAGGGTGACGCTGGCCCCAGTGCCCGGCTGTGGGCAGGGCTGTCAGTGCAGCCAGGGCAGCAGCTCAATCTCCCTTGTTCCAGTGCCAGCTCTGGGACCCTTGGCTCTCTCCCCGAGGTTTCCTTCCAAGCTGGGAGTTTCCTCCAGGATGCAAACGTGTCCTGGAGCATCTTTGTGTTATCTGAAAGGCCCAGAGAGAGGAGAAAAGCAGAGATGCTACAAGTGTGCAAATGCTGTCGGGTTGGTGAAATGAGCCGGGTGTGTCCTCGGCTACGAATGTGGTGCTGAGACCTTGAGAGAGGGACGGACATCTAGGGGTCTGTGGTGGATCCATCTGCTCCCAGCAGCACCTGGTGATCTTTAAGGGAAACATGGGAGGGTGAACATTCTGCATTTGAGAAAAGTGAAACAGAGAAACTCTGAACAGGTCAGAATGACAGAGCCTCTCCCCTGAGTCTCCACCCATCATCTTGCCTTACAAAAGTTGCTCTGTTCTCCCTGAGGGCAGCAGAAATGCTGAGGGCTTCTGATATCCAAGAATACCAGGAGAGATATAGGGGGAGCTTAAAAACAAAAAAACCTCAGAACTCTTAAACACAAAAGGGTGTCTGTGTGTGTTCCAGGGGAGGGTGTACAGGAAATAGCTTTGATTGTGGTTACAGATCTCCTCTAACTCTTCACTGTCTTTTTCTCCATGGCAGAACCCAATGCCCGGACACAGCCAATGTCCAACAGCAGCTCCATCAGCCCCTTCCACCTGCTGGCATTGGCAGACACGCGGCAGCTGCAGCTCCTGCACTTCTGCCTCTTCCTGGGCATCTCCCTGGCTGCCCTCCTGGGCAGCGACCTCATCATCAGCGCCGGAGCCTGCGGCCAGCACCTGCACAGCCCCATGTTCTTCTTCCTGCTCAGCCTGGCCCTCACCGACCTGGGCTCCATCTGCACCACTGTCCCCAAGGCCATGCACAATTCCCTCTGGGGCACCAGGCACATCTCCTACTCAGCATGTGTTGCTCAGGTGTTTCTGTTTGTCTTCTTCATGGGAGTAGAGGTTTCCCTCCTCACCATCATGTGCTACGAGCGCTACGTGTCCATCTGCAAAGCCCTGCACTACGGGACCCTCCTGGGCAGCAGAGCTTGTGCCCACATGGCAGCAGCTGCCTGGGCCAGTGCCTTTCTCTACACTCTCATGCACACGGCCAATACTTTTTCCCTGCCCCTGGGCCAGGGCAATGCCCTGGGCCAGTTCTTCTGTGAAATCCCACACATCCTCAAGCTCTCCTGCTCCAAATCCCACCTCAGGGAACTTGGGCTCATCGCTGTCAGTGTCTGTTTGGTGTTTGGCTGTTTTGTGTTCATTGTTTTCTCCTATGTGCAGATCTTCAGGGCTGTGCTGAGGATCCCCTCTGAGCAGGGCCGGCACAAAGCCTTTTCCACGTGCCTCCCTCACCTGGCCGTGCTCTCTCTGTTCCTCAGCTCTGTTATGTTTGCCCACCTGAAGCCCCCCCTCCATCTCCTCCCCATCCCTGGATGTGGCCCTGTCAGTTCTGTACTCGGTGGTGCCTCCAGCCCTGAACCCCCCCATCTACAGCCTGAGGAACCAGGAGCTCAGGGATGCCCTGAGGAAAATGATGACTGGATTTTTTCAGCAGCAATGAAGTGCCGGTTTTGTTCTCCACAGCTGCAGTGTAACTCAGTGCAGGCCCAGCCTGTCTGCTCAAGTTTTTCATAGTGGCTGTGTGTGTGCAGGGTTTCCTTTTTCATTTTGTGATAATGTTGTGCTCAATTAAACTTTATTTATCCCATCACCATCCCATTACTGGGATCATTCATCCTATTTATAATTCACTGCTTACACCTCAAATTTTACCCAGAGACAATGGAAATGAGGGATTGCCTCCTCTGTGCACTTTAGCAAAATAAAGGATCCTGCAGCAACTTGTTGGTCAAAAATGCTTCCTTTGAAACCTCATCTGAATCTGGCAGGGCAGTGCCTGTGTGCAGAGGGGGAGAGAAGCTGAGTCCCAGCACAGCAGCAGGGCCAGGGAGCAGCAGCACTCGGTGCTTTCAGAGCTGCTCTGTTTATCCTTCCACGCTGTCCTTCTGTCCTTGTGGGAGTCCTCAGCTCTGGCTGCTGCGCTGCTCTCCTGCTCTGTGGTGCTCCTGTGAGCACAGGAGGGGTTGACAGTTTTGTGTTATTTAAAAGTAGACAGCAGTGGCTGGAATTGCTGGGCTGATCAGTGAAGTTTTTCAGAATTTTATGGCCCTGGCATGTGAGTCACAGGTGGATCACAGCGAGTCCTGGAGTTGCCAACCTGAACATGAATAACAGAATGGACAAAGCTGCAGCTTAAACGTGACCTAAAATAAATCCCCAGAGTGGCCAGCCCAGAGATCGTGGTCTGTGAACTGGAACAACCACATTACAACGGGGACTGCAGACCCACCAAAACCCCACCCAAACCCAGCTCAGAGGGGCCATGGTGGCCCCGTGGCAACCACTGGGCACCAAAGCAGTGAAGCCGTGGAGAGCGAGAGGCTCAGTGGCTGACATTTCTGTGGGACGGGGCTGTCGTGTGAGGGGTGGGGACTTTAGATCCCAGGGGAATCATTGCCCAGGGAGTTTTTGTTCAGGTCTGTAGTGCATTGATGCTGCCTGGACTCCAGGCACCCACCAAAGCTGCTCTCTCACTCCTGTCCACAGCTGGACAGGAGAGAGAAAATATAACAAAGGGTTCATGGGTTGAGATAAGGACCAGGAGAGATCCCTCATCCAACACCGTCCTGGGCAAAACAGGCTCAACTTACAGATATCAAGTGAATTTATTCATAACAAAATCAGAGCAGGATAATGAGAAGTGAAAGAAGAGCTTTCAAAACACCTTCCCCCTCCCCTCCATCCTTCCCACCGATGGCGCAGGAGACAGGGAATGGGGATTGTGGTCAGTTCATCTCCTGTGGCTGGCTCCTCCTGCTGCTCAGGGAGAGGAGTTGTTCCCTGAGAGACCGTGGGGTCCCTTCCCACGGGAGAAAGTTCTCTGTGAGCGTCTCTGATGTGAGTCCAATCTGACGAGCAGCAGTCCTCCCAAAACTGCTGCGGCGTGGGTCACTCTTCCATGGGGTCAGTTCTTCAAGGCCAGGCTGCTCCAGCCTGGGAGCAGAGCCCCTCTGCACCGGGTCTGCCCCTGGATCACAGCCTCCTGCAGGCATCCGCCCGCTCCGGGGTGGGCACCTCCCCCAGGGGCTGCGGGTGGATCTCTGCATCCCCCGGGGATCCCCAGGGCTGCGGGTGGATCTCTGCATCCCCTGGAGAAATCCCCAGGGCTGCGGGTGGATCTCTGCATCCCCCGGGGATCCCCAGGGCTGCGGGTGGATCTCTGCATCCCCTGTGGATCCCCAGGGGCTGCGGGTGGATCTCTGCATCCCCTGTGGATCTCCGTGGGCTGCGGGTGGATCTCTGCATCCCCCGTGGATCCCCAGGGGCTGCGGGTGGATCTCTGCATCCCCTGTGGATCTCCGTGGGCTGCGGGTGGATCTCTGCATCCTCCGGGGATCCCCAGGGGCCGCGGGTGGATCTCTGCATCCCCTGGGGATCCCCAAGGCTGCGGGTGGATCTCTGCATCCCCCGTGGATCCCCAGGGCTGCAGGGGCACAGCTGCTCCCCCATGGTCTCACCACAGCCTGCAGAGGAATCTTGGCTCTGGCTCCTGGAGCTCCTCCTCCCCCTCCTTCTCCACTGCCCTTGGTGTCTCCCTGTTGTTTCCCTCACACGTTCTCTCCTCCTCCTCTTCTCTGACTACAAAAACACTGTGTCCCACTTTGTTTTCATTTCCTTCTGAAATCTGCTATCACAGAGGCATTACCAGCTTCTCTCAGTGGCCCAGCCTTGGCCAGCGCCATGCCCATCTTCAGAGCCATTGGGGATCGGCTCTGCCAGACATGGTGGAAGCTTCCAGCAGCTTCTCACAGAAGCCACCTCTGTGGCCCCCCCGCTACCAAAACCCAGGCCGTGCCAAACCAACACACACAGGAAGGAAAGCACGGAGCCCCAGTGCTCCAGGGCAGGTGAGAAGCAGCTCTGGCCATGCCAAGGTCAGCCGGAGCTGCCAGGCGGCCCCAGGAGCCCAAGGCAGCCAGAGCTGTTCCATTGGTCCCTTGGTTCCGTGGGCCCTGCAGGGTCACAAAGGCCCCTCGGTTCTTTGGGGCCAGCAGTGCCACAGTGGCCCCTTGGTTCCATGGAACGCCACAGGGTCACAATGGTCCCCTTGGTGCCACCAGCCCTGCAGGGTCACAACGGCCCCTGGGTTCCACGAGGCCACGCAGGGTCACAGTGGTCTCCAGAGGAAGGGCAGCACCGAGCCCCAGGGTTTCAGGGGCAGATGAGACACAGCCACCAGAGGCCGCGGCCAGCCACATCTGTCTGTCCTGGCAGATTTGTCTGGGAGCAGCCCTTGGATACTGGGAATTTGGGAGGTGGAATCCCAGTTTTGGCCATGGGCACCTTGTCGAGTAAGGCAGTTCTGTGCTCGCTGCACGAGCTCTGGCGTGCCCTCGGTCAGAGAGAGTCCAGCTGTGTTACTTCTGTGTGTCGCAGAAGCGACTTTGGCATCAGGAAAAGTGCTGCTGGCTGAGCTCGCTGGCTCCTTTGCAGAGGAGACACGGCAGGAGCTGATGACGATAGAGAGAGAGGGTTCTGGTCTGGCTTCCAACAGGTTTATTGTCAGAAGTTTAGCAACCAGAACATGGCAATGATGTTAATCTGGGATCCTGCCGAGAGGCTTTTCCCTCAGTTTTAGAGGGGGTTTGAAAACTGCAGGGAAAGGGGAAAACAACCAATGAGTTACAAGCCAGGGGGGAGGATACAATTCAACAAGAACTACTGGGAGATACAACAAAGAACCAGTGAACAACCGAGTAAGAGGGAATTCTCCCGAACAGGGAAAGGCAGTTTGGAGCCGGGCACAGCCCCGGGGGGATGCAGCTTAAGCCTCTGAGCCGCCCATCGACCCACCCTGCGAGTCTGTGTCCCGGGAAATTCGATCCACGGCAGGGTCCGGGGCTGATCGGCATCTCGCTGCCCCAGCCCAGCAGTGGGCTGGCTCATAGCAACAGCTGAGAAGGATGGGTTTTTTCCACATGAAAGAAAAGCACAAAGTCCAGGTGTTTTGGAAGAAGATGAGAGGTGGCCACCATGGGCGAGGGCAGCCAGATCTGTCTTTCATGGCAGCTTTTGCTCTCATGGAGCAATCCTTGGATAGACAGAATTTGGGAGGTAGAATCTCAGTTTTGGCCACGGGCGCCTGGAGGAGAAGGACGGTTCTTTTCCTTAGGAAGGAAAGCACGGAGCCCCAGGAGCCCCAGGACTCCTGAGCCAGGCCCTGCTGCCCCGGGAGGGAATTTGGGGAGGGGGCAGAGGGGGTGCGCAGCCCCCGCCGGGGGATGACCCCGGCCCAGCGCCCTTCGTTCAGCACCGAGCTGGGCTTGGGGCCGCAGGAGGAAGAGGCCGATGGGAAGCAGATCCTGCAGGGGGGACAGGGCTTGGGCTCAGGGCAAGGTCCTGCCCTGCACACCTGGCTCAGGTGTGAGCCTACCCCGGGAAGGGAGCGGGACATTGCCATCCCCACGGATCAGGGCTGGGAGCAGCGCTGGGAGCACAGACATGGAAATCCTGGGAGCCACTGGGACTGCACTGTGGGCTACTGGGAGCTACTGGGAGCAACTGGGAATGACGGGTGCATGCTGGAGGCAGCTAGGATATACTGGGAATGAATGAGATCATGCTGGGGGCAACTGGAACCATGCTGGGGCAACTGGGGTGACTGGGAATGAGCATGCTGGGGGAAACTGGGAGCAACTGGGAGTGACTGTGTCTGTGCTGGGGGCCACTGAGGTCATACTTGCAGTGACTGGGACTGTACTAGGGGCAACTGGAACCATGCTGGAGGTAACTGGGATCGCACCGAGGGTGATTTGGATCATACTGGGAGTGACAAGGAGCATGCTGGGGGCAATTTGGACCACGTTGGGGAGAACTGGGATATACCGGGAGCAACTGGGACATCACTGAGGGTGACTGGGAGTGGCTGTGGGCAACTGGAATCATGCTGGAAGCAACTGGGAAGAAGGGGCAGTGACCAGGAGCATGCTGGGGGCAACTGGAATATGCTGAGAGAGACTGGGAGTCACTGGGATCATGCTGGGAGTGACTGGAAGTGTGGCAATGGCCTGGGCTGGCTGATGTGGGGCCTCAGGGTGTGCAGGGAGCACTGTGACACTGCGGGGACCCTGGACCTGTTAGAAACGACCCAGATCCGATATGGAAACGAGTTCTTAAAATTTCCTGAGAACTCAATAAAAATGGCAAAGCAAAAGGGGGCAGCGCTGGGAGTGTGGCTGGGTGCCAGAGGCTCCCCCACAGAATGCCCATCCTGCCTTTTCTACCCCTGTGATTGCAAACAGCTCTCCGTTCTGAGGGGCACTGGAGACTCCTCCTGGAATCCCCCAGAGTCTTTCCATCTCTGGTTTAGGCACTTTATATCCCAGCTGGGAACCCAAGACTGCTCCCAATCAGGCACCTGAGGTGATTTTTCTCTTTTGATGAGGAGGAGGATAAGGCAGAGGAGGAGGAGGAGGAGGAGGACCAGGAGGACAGTGAGGAGGATGAAGAGGATGAGGAGAACAAGGAAGAAGAGGAGAAGGGGGAGAAGGAGGACGACGACAAGGACGACTAGCACGAGGGTGAGGATGAGGAGAGTGAGGAGGGGGAGGAGGGGGAGGACAGGAAGGAGGAGGAGGAGGAGGACGAGGAGGCAGAGGAGGAAGAGGACGAGGAGGACGAGGAGGAGGACGAGGACGAGTAGGACGAGGGTGAGGAAGAGGAAGGGGGGGGGGGAGAAGGAGGAGGGGAAAGAGCAGGAGGAGGAGGAGGAGGAGAAGGAGGAGTAGGGGAGGAGGAGGAGGAAGAGGAGGAGGACAAGGACGAGGAGGAGGAAGAGGAGGAGGACAACGAGGAGGACGAGGACGAGGAGGAGGAGGAGGAGGAAGAGGAGGAGGAGGAGGAGGAAGAGAAGGAGGAGGAGGAGGAGGAGAAGGAGGAGGAGGAGGACGAGGAGGAGGAGGACGAGGAGGACGAGGAGGATGAGGAGGAGGAGGACGAGGAGGAGGAGGACAAGGAGGAGGACGAGGAGGAGGAGAAGGAGGAGGACGAGGAGGAGGACAAGGAGGACGATGAGGATGACGGGGACAAGCAGGACAAGGGTGAGGATGAGCAAAGGGAGGAGGAGGAGAAGGGGTAGGAGGGGGAAGAGGGTGAGGACAAGGAGGAAGAGGGGGAGGACGAGGAGGAAGAGGGGGAGGACGAGGAGGAAGAGGGGGAGGACGAGGAGGAAGAGGAGGAGGACGATGAGGACGAGGAGGAGGACAAGGACGACGAGAAGGAGAAGGAAGAGGAGAACGAAGATGACAACGAGGATGAGGATGAGGAGGAGGATGAGGCGGAGGAGGAGGAGGAGGACGAGGAGGAGAAGGACAAGGAGGAGGACGAGGTGGAAGAGGACGAGGAGGACGAGAAGGAGGGGGACGAGGAGGAGGAGGAGGAGGAGGAGGAGGAGGAGGAGGAGGAGGACAACGACGATGAGGAGGACAAGGAGGATGAGGACTAGTAGGATGAGGGGGAGGACGAGGAAAGGGAGGAGGAGGAGAAGGGGGAGGAGGGGGAAGAGGGGGAGGACGAGGAGTATGAGGAGGACGAGGAGGTCGAGGATGAGGACAAGGATGACGAGGAGGAGGAGGAAGAGGAGGACGAAGATGACAACGAGGATGAGGATGAGGACAAGGCGGAGGAGGAGAAGGAGGAGGAGGAGGAGGAGGAGGAGGAGGAGGAGGAGGACGAAGAGGAGGAAGAGGAGGAGGAGGAGGACGACGAGGAGGGGGAGGAGGAGGACGAGGAGCAGGACAAGGAGGAGGACGAGGATGAGGAGGAGGAAGAGGACGAGGACAGGTAGGAGGAGAAGGAAGAGGAGGAGAAGGAGGAGGGGGAGGGGGAGAAGGAGGAGGGGGAGGGGGAGAAGGAGGAGGGGGAGGGGGAGGAGTAAGAGGGGGCGGGAGAAGAGTAGGAGGGGGAGGGGAGGAGGGAGGAGGGAGAGGAGGAGGAAAAGTGGGAGGGGGAGGAGGAAGGGCAGAGGGAGGAGCAGGAGGAGGAGGAGGACGAAGAGGAGGAAGAGGAGGAGGACGAAGAGGAGGAAGAGGAGGAGGACGAAGAGGAGGACGAGGAAGAGGAGGAGGATGAGGAGGAGAAGGAGAGGGAGACGGAAATGACGACGAGGACGATGACGATGAAGACAAGAACGAGGACAAGGAGGAGGAGGACAAGGAGGACGAGGAGGAGGACAGGTAGGAGGAAGACGAGGAGGAGGAAAAGGAGGAGGAGGAGGAGCAGGAGGAGGAGGAGGAGGAGAAGGAGAAGGAGAAGGACTACGATGAGGATGACGAAGATGAGGACGAGGACAAGGAAGATTAGGAGGAGGAGGAGGAGGGGGGGGAGGAGGAGGAGGAGGAGGAGTAGGGGAGGAGGAGGAGGAGGAGAAGGACAAGGACAAGGACGAGGAGGAGGAGGAGGACGACGACAACAAGGACAACGAAGACGAGGAGGAGGAGGAGGAAGAGGACGAGGACGAGGACAGGTAGGAGGAGAAGGAGGAGGAGGAGAAGGAGGGAGGGAGGGGGAGGAGGAGGAGGAGGAGGAGGAGGAGGAGGGAGAGGAGAAGGAAAAGTGGGAAGGGGAGGAGGAGGGGTAGAAGGAGGAGCAGGAGCAGGAGGACGAAGAGGAGGAAGAGGAGGAGGACGAGGAGGAGAAGGAGGAGGAGGAGGAGGAGGAGGACGAGGAGGAGTAGGAAGAGGAGGAAGAGGAGGAATAGGAGGAGGAGGAGGAGGACAACGACGAAGACGAGGACGAGGACAAGGAGGAGGAGGAGGAGAAGGATGACGACGACGAAGATGAGGAGAAGGAGGAGGAGGAGAAGGACGAGGAGGAGGAGGAAGAGGAGGAAGAGGAGGAAGAGGAGGAGGAGGAGGAGGATGACGACGATGACAAGGACAACGAGGATGACGAAGACGAGGACAAGGAGGAGGAGGTGGAGAAGGAGGAGGAGAAGGACGACGACGACGACGATGAGGAGGACGATGAGGATGACGAAGACGAGGACGAGGAGGAGTAGGAAGAGGAGGAGGAGGAGGAGGAGGAGGAGGAGGAGGAGAAGGA